>NC_069786.1:610000-1210000 GCF_027406575.1 Nycticebus coucang | reverse complement strand
AAATATTAAAAATGCAATTTAGAGGCTATATCTTTTAATTGGATGTTTGAAATCATTCAGTTTCTTAGGCAACATATGAGGGCAACTTGAATAGCCCAACGTCATGTAACTTTTCAGAATATTTTACTTTATGGTTTCATCATAGCCTTTTTTCTCCCCATGAATATAGCAAAGCCCTCAGAATAAACTGCTCTCAAATAAGCAATGCAATATTTTATGTTGTGGTCTTTCAGAAATCTTTTCTCATTTCTATGATGTATAAAAAGATATTGAATATTGCAAAATAAGAGATAACTCATGGCACACTTCAATGAAATTTAAAACTTAAGAACTATTGTATAAAAACATCACAACAGGGTAGGAAACAGAGTCGTGTTATCTTAGAGCAGCAGGAATCATCAAAATTGTCAAGTGAGGACCAAATTAGGACCAATAATCCTTTCCTGATATCAGAGTATGTCACGGTATACTCTGCCAGTGCCAAACAGCAACGATAAATTAGACACTGCTCAAGAAGGTGATCTTAAAAAAGAATTGGAGGCCATTCTGCTGGAAACTCCAAAAGCTACACAGGATGTTTGAGGTTTAAAGGTCATGCTATAAAGCTTCCATTAACTCAATTAGATTTATTTGCCTTAGATGACTTACCCTTGTTATTTTTAGGAAGTGCGGTTTTGGTACCAATAACTGACCTCTCCAGACTTCAGTAAAGGCCTCTATGTTGTAAGTCTCTAGTGAGTGTTAAAGTATGTGGGGTCAAACATTACTATTATCTTACAGGAGGCATCTAACAGTGATGTCACAGAATGGGCTTGGCTGTGAAACCTCAGTCCCTCATACCCTGACAGACCATGGGCTTCAGCTCTAAGCCTAAGCTTCTTCATCTGTAAATGGAAGAGCAATAATATTTATGTTATTATGAGAATTATAAAAACCAATGCATGTAAAGTGTATTAGCATAGTGCCTTCAATTAAGAAAGCATTCAATACACACAGGGTGGACATAACTTTCATGTGCAGTTTACTATGTTAAACTATTTTAAATTGCACATGAAAGTTATGTCCACTCTATTGCTCACATGTCATTATCATAATTATTGATTTTGTATTCACAAATTAACAAAGGTGTTTTTTTACTTTTTAACTTACTATGAGTGTAAAATCCCATTTGTTTCTTCCTTTTTGTTACTTTTTCAATTTCTCATTTTGTGCCAATTTTAAACTTCTCTCCTTTCTGAATATTCAGACTTCAACATGACTTGGAATCGGCTAGACCTTAGCTTGGCCATTCATAAAGATGAATTTGTAGATCTTCCCTGTGGTTAGATCAGGGTCATATATCTGGATTTGGGTTAAAAGAAAAGAAATGAAAGTGGTGTACACCATTTTCAGGCCTGGCCTCATACCCCCTGGGCAGTCCTTTGTTTGTTTGGGGCCTGTGTTGAAAAGGGTGACATCACAATACTGAGGAACTTGGATCCTCTAGTCATAGCCAGGAGGACAGCCTCCCAGAAGAGCTGTCCAAACTATGCTGGACTTAGACATGTGCCAGAAATAAACTTTTATTGAGTTGAAACACTTAAATTTCAAGATTTATTTTTATTGCCTTGTAACTTAGCTGAGTCTAAATAATAAAAATGGTAATCAGAAAGTAGAAATAAAAGTATACATGAGTATCAAGACAAGATGAAAGAAAGATCTAGGGGTAAAGAAACCATTAAATGGATTAAACCTGAGGAAGACCAGAATGACAGCATGAGAGAGCACAAAGAGAGCCAAGGTCATTACCCTGCATGTGTAGAGCTTGATAACAAATGTTTGTATAATAAAACTCAATTAAAATAATTTTAATTAATTGACTGATTGAAATAAACCTTGCATCACGAGATCTTAAATCTAGCATTGACTTTTGTTAATAAAATAAAAATGGGAGAGTGGGAAAGAGAACTTGGGAAAGAGAAAACATGGTAGGAGAGAGTGCTTGCCTGAATCCCAAGGAGAGAGGACAGTTCAGTGTTAAACATGAATGTAATTTTAGAGACTTTTCAGAGTTCAAGGGGGCTTTGAGACTATCAAGTTCAAATTCTTTATGTTACAGCTGTGAAAAGAAAGCCTAGAGATATCATGCCACTTTTGTTTGGTCAAATCTCAAGTTTATGGCTAAGCAGGAACTAGAACCCAGACTTTCTAGCACCCGATTAGTGCATTCCCCACCAGCTACTGTGCTATCATACCTGGAGAAAAAATAACAATCCAAACTATTAACATCACCAAACTAATTTTAACTAATGAGACTTTGTAACAAAGTAATTCTTAATAAAATTTCAGTATACAATCTCTTCAACAGACTATTCACAACGGCAATATTTATGATGAGACAATTTCATTAATTACATATTGCAAGGAAATTTGTCTCTACTTATGAATATTTAAGAAATAAACGTTTCCATGAAATTTCCCTTGGAGATGCACTGTAGGTGTGGTCCCACCAATTACCCTGGTGCATCTTATAAGGGTATATGTGAAACTTACTAAATGTAGAATATAAATGTCTTAACACTATGTTATGTTAACCAGTGTGATTAAAATATGTCAAATGGTATAGAAAACCAGTGTATGGTGTCCCATGATTGCATTAATGTACACAGCTATGATTTAATAATAAAAAAATAAAATAAAATAAAAAATAAATAAATAGAAATTTCTGTTGGAAAGTATGCACATAATAAGGTCATTGACTTCAGTTAGCACTAATCAATGTCAATGCCTTCGATTATTGCCATCAATAACTGTTATGGGAATTACAAAAACTTTTTTGCCTTCTCACAGCAAAAATGTAAGGGGAAACCAGGTCTACCTATAGGAACGAGCACTGGGCCCTGTGCCACTGGCTCTGTTTCCTCTTCAATGACCTTACCGTTAATGAATGTGTCACCCTTGGATACCACCATACACTCAGCAGTCATCCATTAGTTCTTCAGAAGTATTGATCTGTATGCAACAATCAAGATTTCAAACAAGATGTAAATTCAGTTTCTGAAAGTACTTGAGGTGGGCCTTGGTAAATGGTAACTTTTGAAAGGTTGCCTGAATCCATAACAACAGGAAAAGCACAGCTTGCTTCCTTTCCTTTTCAAAGGACATATGCTTTATTATCTCAACAATAATATCCCAAAGCACCTCAAAAAGTCTGAGAGAATAATTTCAAAATAACAAGCAATTATCAGCTCAAACCTGCACAAATGAAAGTATTTCTATCTGTTCTGCACTGAACTATCACTACAGGTATGTTAAGTGAACTGACATTAGAAATAAAAAAGAAATTAAATTTGCCTTTTCCCTTCAGAGAACACCACCCATAAATATAATGTTGTGAATTCAACTGTTACCCAATATGAGAAAACATTGCAATCAATTACCTTTTAAGTAAAATGATGCTATTTGCTCTCAATAAGTGCAGCATCTCAGCAGAATCACTGTGCAGGCCCCACCAATATTTTCACTGTTAGTCTATAGTGCAGCTGTAGAATAACACTCCTTACACCCTGGTACCAAAGAGATACATATAAAGTATAGCCTGGTTCCACATTTGAAAAATCTCCCATTATTTTATAATTACTGCTTGCACTGGACATTTGTTACTGTCTCTAGTTTATAAAGGAGTAAAGAGAAGTACAAGGGGAAGAGGCCTGTCCAAAGTACTCGTGGATACTCTAGAGCAGTGGTTCCCAACCTTCCTAATGCCACGACCCTTTAATAAAGTTCCTCATGTTGTGGTGACCCCCACACATGAGAAGTGGTGTCTCTGTTCCTAAGACCATCGGAAATATGTGTTTTCCAATGGCCTTAGGCAACCGCCTGTGATAGGGGAAAGGTTGTTTGAACCCCAAAGGGGTCGCGACCCACAGGTTGAGAACTGCTACCCTAGAGCCACTGATAGTCTGGGGCAGAGCTAAAGATAGAACCAAGATGGCTGGATTCCTAGTCTATGAGCCATCCACCTACCTCAAAGGCTGTAACACAAGGTGACTATATCCTGTGGCTTTCCACAGCCCTAAGACTGTGAAATCAATTAAGCAAAAAGCCATTGGCCTGAGGCTGTCTTCATACTTTGAGATCCTACTGACAAACCCCAACCTAGCTTAGGAATATAACAAACAGCCAAGTTTTAGCAAATCACCTACAGCCAAGCTTCAACCAATCACAAACAGCCAACTCATCACACCATGTTCATATAAGGCAGCCCAAGAGCTGTAGCCAATCAGGCAATTTGTCTAGTTTGTTTCAGTATTGGGTTTATAACACCTGGCAGCTCACAACTACCAGGTGCAGCTTTCTGAACCTTCTCTAAGGTTCTAAGGGCTGCTCAACCCATTAACTGTTCTTTGCTCAAATAAATTCTACTAAATTTAATATGTTTAAAACTTTTCTTTTGAGGGGATGAAGCAAGATGGTACACCAGAAGAATAATACAGCTGAGCTCTCCTGGAATGACTGGGTAAAAAGAGAGAACCTAGCTATACCTGGTGCAGAGACCTTACCCAGAGTCATAGCTCAGGGAGTACAGCTAGGAGATGGTGAGCTGAATATAGAATATGATCTATGGCAGTGGAAATCTGATGAATTAGGCAGATGATTGCCACTGGCTGAGATGGGCTGGCCACCCACAGAGGTCTGAGAGGGGAGGAAGCCTTTCCAGGGCTTTAAGTCCCTGGGGGAAGCTACTTAATCAGTGGAAACCTTGGAAGATTGGGAAGACTTGAACAGTATATAGCAACCAAATTTGAAGGACAGTTGGAGTAGATTTGCCATAGATGTGGTGGCTGGAAAGGCAGCCATACTGAGAAGGTCTCAGCAGCCAGGGGGCTGCCATTGTGGAAAGGTTGTGAGAAGGTCTCAGCAGAGACCTAAAGGAAGGACATCTTAATGCTGCCTGCAGAGATGAGAACTCCACTCTTAGGAAAGGCTGAGGGACTCCCATACCCCAAGGTATTGGAGTCAAGGCACACTGTGAGACCTGACCTGAAGGATACTTGTGAGCTTTAAGATCCCAACCTGGCAGGGTCTGAATGCTGAGGAAACAATCAGGTCTTCACCAAAGGCAACTAAGATTGGAATAAGGACCATAGAGGTTGCTGCCTGTGTTCTTCATCTCCTAAAAAAAACTACAGTGGCACCTTGTGTCCCAGTGAGCAAGGACATCTGTTTGAAACAAATGAGGCAGTAAGAAGGAAAAAGGAGGACGAGGAGGTGAACAAGAAGAAAGAATAAATGAGGAGGAACCAACAGAAAAATTCAGGCAACATAAAAAACCAAAACAGAGACTGGGGACACAAGATGGCGGACTGAAGCCAGCTTTCAACAGAGGCTCCCGTCCAGAAGGAGAGTTAAGGGACAGGAATTTAGTAGGTGTCCTGGTGGACTTGAGCCTCACCAAGAGAGAAGGTTGAAGAACGTACATCAACACCGCTGATGCAAGCTGTGATCACAAGTTTGCAAACAAAAGGTACAAAATCCACCACCAGGCGGACGGGAGTCCCCCTCCCCCATGAGACCGGCTCAAGAGCCCCACAATTGAACAAGCGGGCAGAAATTAAAGGCCCTCCCACTACATGGGAGAGACCTTCTAAAAACTGGACCTACCTCCCCTACTGGGGTGCCGTGGCGTTCTCCTGCCGGACATATGGCTGAATAAAACTTTGGGAATCCTTTGCCGGCAACCCTGAATCCCCGGCGCTCCCCTCCCGCCCACTGAGGTCTGGAGGCCTGTCCCCCAGGAATTCGGATCCTTGGGTGATTTCTCAAGGGGAGTGGACAGTCCCCGAGTTGCGACTGGTCAGCATTGACTCTGAGGCGCGCGAGTGAGGAGAGGGCACCGGGCTGAAGGGGAGTCACGCCTTGGCGGCACTTCCCTGCGGTGCAGTGCACCAACCCTCCCCGGGCAACATTACGGGGCACAAGACTGAATAAGACTCTAGCTTCCCCGCTGAGAGCCCCTACTCTCACTCGGGGTCTGAGGGCCTATCCCCCAGGAGTTCGGATCCTTGGGTGATTTCTCGAGGGGAGTGCACAGTGCCTGAGCTGCGTCAGGTCAGCGCTGACTCTGGGACACGTGAGCGAGGAGAGGGCACTCTGCTGAGGGGAAATCAAGCCTTGGCGGCACTTCCCTGCGGTGCAGTGCAGGAGCCCTCTTCGGGCTATATTGTTGCGTAAAACTGAAAGAAACCCTAGCTTCACCCCCCACTCCCAATCAGGGTCTGGGGGCCTATCCCCCAAGAGTTCTGATTCTTGGGGGATCTCTTGAGGGGTGTGGACCCAGCACAAACTGCGGCCGCTCAGTGCTGACTCTGGGGCACGAGACAGAGGAGAAAAGGATCGCCTGAGTGCCCACACCAGAGCAGCAGTTCCCTGGCGGTAGATCAACAGCCGTTTTTTCTTTAACGGCAGAACGCTCACTTCTGGATATTCTGAGGCCACACCCCCTCTCTCCCTGGGCAACCAGAGGAGGCCACCGGTGAGCGGGAGATTTCCTGACACTGCTCACAAACCCGGGAAGCTTCCAGGGCGGGGCCGACCCAGAGAAGTGATCGGACGCAAACCTCCAACAGCAAAGACGCTTGAACTCAAAACAGCCCGTCTTCTGTAGGCGATTTCAACAGGAACAGAGACAGAACCCCGCAAAGTTGTCTGTTCTGCTAGAAGCATCCATCAGGGACGGGGCT
Organism: Nycticebus coucang; assembly: GCF_027406575.1. Classification (NCBI taxonomy): domain Eukaryota; kingdom Metazoa; phylum Chordata; class Mammalia; order Primates; family Lorisidae; genus Nycticebus; species Nycticebus coucang. Next base: position 1,203,278 of record NC_069786.1, on the reverse strand, counting down.
AAGCCTGAGTGAACACCTCCTTCCCATCACCTGCATCAAACACTCAAAGATGTCAGGCCCCATCTCCTCCTGCTAGATAGCGGCAGTCTGCAGGGGCCTGGCAGACTTCCTTGCGATTCAGGCAGGTGCAAACCCCTGGAGTGTCTGTTCACTGCAGGCAACTGGGTTAGCCATCTGCAGAGATACCAGTGACTGGGTCCGACGGAGGGGCAAAGTGGGGAAGGAGACGTCAACTTTCCTAGACTGCTCTGTTTGCTGGGTGGCTCCTCCTGACTCCACGCTGCACTGGGGTGAGCCGTGTCAGAGGAGTTACCAGGCCCCTGTGATCCAGTTCCCAGAGACCTCTTGAACTCTCCCACCTGAGACAAGTGCCGATTGAGACAGCTGATTTGGACCATTTGAACTGGGCTAATAGACTGAGGACTTTTCAGGCGGTGCCCTGGGTGTGCGATTGTAGGAAGGTTTGATTCTCCTTTTCCAACTGGGGCCAGAGGTGGGCAGGCAGGGTGACTTAATTGCTGATTTTTCCACACAGCTGAGACTTCAAGCCAGAGTAGAAGTTGCAATAGGATTGAACAGAAACCAGCTGAAAGCAAGACAGAACCACTTTGCTCCACCACACCAGACAGGGCCCCAGTTTCTCAGGCCACAACACTGTACAGGCCCTCGATAAAACCCCAGGGGAAAAACCAAAGGGAGTAAAATAACCATGGGGCAGAATCAGTGAAAAAACTCTGGTAACATGAATAACCAGAATAGATCAACCCCCCCAAGAAAAATACGGCAGATATGATTGAAGATCCCAATCATAAACAACTGGCTGAAATGTCAGAAATCGAATTCAAAATTTGGATTGCAGACAAGATTAATAAAATGGAATTAGGAATTCGAGGAGAAATTCAAAAATTGTCTCAAGAATTTAACGAATTTAAAGACAAAACCACCAAAGGCTTAGACACACTGAAGCAAGAACTTACAGCCCTCAAAGATATGAAAAATACAGTAGAATCCCTCAGTAACAGAATGGAGCAAGCAGAAGAAAGGATTTCTGACATCGAAGATAAAGTCTTCGAACGCTCCCAATCTCTCAAAGAGGAAGAGAAATGGAGAGCAAAAATGGATCACTCACTCAGAGAACTCTCAGATAATTCGAAAAAAAGCAACATAAGGATTATAGGAATTTCTGAGAATGATGAAGTCGCCTCCAAGGGCACAGAGGCCCTTCTGCATGAAATTATGAAAGAAAATTTTCCAGACATGCCTAGAGAATCTGAAATTCAGATAGCAGACACTTTCAGAACCCCAGCACGATTCAACCCCAATAAGCCATCCCCCAGACATATCATAATTAGCTTCACTAAAGTTAACATGAAAGAGAAGATTCTCAAAGCAGCCCGGCGAAAGAAAACTATAACGTACAAAGGTAAGAATATTAGAATAACTGCAGATCTCTCTGCTGAAACTTTTCAAGCAAGAAGAGGCTGGTCATCAACTTTTAATCTCCTAAAGCAAAAAAACTTTCAACCCAGGATCTTGTATCCAGCTAAACTGAGTTTCATCTATGATGGACAAATTAAACACTTCAATGACATTCATATGTTGAAAAAATTTGCCATAAGTAAACCAGCTCTTCAGGATGTTCTCAGACCTATCCTCCACAATGACCACCCAATCCTATACCACAAAAGTAAACTCACTCAGAAACTTCGGATCAAACTCCAACTTCCACACTGGCGAAAGGATTAAAAATGTCCACTGGACATTTGAAAAACTTGATACCCAAAATTCCACCAGACTTATCAATACTCTCCATCAAGGTGAAAGGCTTAAACTGTCTTCTAAAGAGACATAGGTTAGCTGACTGGATACAAAAACTCAAGCCACATATTTGTTGCATACAAGAGTCACATCTCAACTTAAAAGACAAATACAGACTCAGGGTGAAAGGATGGTCATCCATATTTCAGGCAAATGGTAATCAGAAAAAAGCAGGTGTTGCAATTTTATTTGCAGATACAGTAGTCTTTAAACCATCAAAAGTAAGGAAGGACAAGAATGGTCACTTCATATTTGTTAAGGGTAATACTCAATATGATGAGATCTCAATTATTAATATCTATGCACCCAACCAGAATGCACCTCAATTTATAAGAGAAACTCTAACAGACATGAGCAACTTGATTTCCTCCAGCTCCATAATCGTCAGAGATTTCAACACTCCCTTGGCAGTGTTGGATCGACCCTCCAGCAAGAAGCTGAGCAAAGAAATCTTAGATTTAAACCTAACCATCCAATATTTACATTTAGCAGACATCTACAGAACATTTCATCCCAACAAAACTGAATACACATACTTCTCATCAGCCCACAGAACTTACTCCAAAATTGACCACATTTTAGGTCACAAGTCTAACCTCAGTAAATATAAAGGAATAGAAATTATTCCATGCATCTTCTCGGACCATCATGGAATAAAACTTGAATTGAGTAACAACAGGAATCTGCATACCCATACAAAAACATGGAAGTTAAATAACCTTATGCTGAATGATAGCTGGGTCAGAGATGAGATTAAGAAAGAAATCACCAATTTTTTGGAACAAAACGACAATGAAGACACAAACTATCAGAACCTCTGGGACACTGCAAAGGCAGTTCTAAGAGGGAAATTTATAGCACTGCAAGCCTTCCTCTAGAGAACGGAAAGAGAGGAAGTTAACAACTTAATGGGACATCTCACGCAACTGGAAAAGGAAGAACATTCCAACCCCAAACCCAGTAGAAGAAAAAAATAACCAAAATTAGAGCAGAATTAAATGAAATTGAAAACAAAAGAATAATACAACAGATCAATAAATCAAAAAGCTGGTTTTTTGAAAAGGTCAATAAAATAGATAAACCTCTGCCCAACCTTATCAGGAAAAAAAGAATAAATCTCTAATATCATCAATCAGAAACAACAAAGACGAAATAACCACAGACTCATCAGAAATCCAAAAAATCCTTAATGAATATTACAAGAAACTTTATTCTCAGAAATATGAAAATCTGAAGGAAATAGACCGATACTTGGAAGCGCGCCACCTTCCAAGACTTAACCAGAATCAAGTGGAAATGTTGAATAGATCCATATCAAGTTCAGAAATAGCATCAACTATACAAAACCTCCCTAAAAAGAAAAGCCCGGGACCAGATGGTTTCACGTCAGAATTCTACCAAACCTTTAAAGAAGAATTAGTACCTATATTACTCAACCTGTTCCAAAATGTAGAAAAAGAAGGAAGACTACCCAACACGTTCTATGAAGCAAACATCACCCTGATCCCCAAACCAGGAAAAGACCCAACAAGAAAAGAAAATTATAGACCAATATCACTAATGAATATAGATGCAAAAATATTCAACAAGATCCTAACAAACAGAATCCAGCAACACATCAAACAAATTATACATCATGACCAAGTTGGTTTTATCCCAGGGTCTCAAGGCTGGTTCAATATACGTAAATCTATAAATGTAATTCAGCACATAAACAAATTAAAAAACAAAGACCATATGATTCTCTCAATTGATGCAGAAAAAGCTTTCGATAATATCCAGCATCCCTTCATGATCAGAACAATCAAGAAAATTGGTCTAGAAGGGACTTTTCTTAAACTGATAGAGGCTATCCACAGCAAACCCACAGCCAATATCATATTGAATGGAGTTAAATTAGAATCATTTCCACTCAGATCAGGAACCAGACAAGGCTGCCCATTGTCTCCATTGCTTTTCAACATTGTAATGGAAGTTTTAGCCACTGCAATTAGGGAAGAAAAGGCGATCAAGGGTATCCATATAGGGTCAGAAGAGATCAAACTCTCGCTCTTCGCAGATGATATGATTGTGTATCTGGAAAACACTAGGGACTCTACTACAAAACTCCTAGAAGTGATCAAGGAATACAGCAGCGTCTCAGGTTACAAAATCAACAGTCATAAATCGGTAGCCTTTATATACACCAACAACAGTCAAATTGAAAAAGCAGTTAAGGACTCTATCCCATTCACAGTAGTGCCAAAGAAGATGAAATATTTGGGAATTTACCTAACAAAAGATGTGAAAGATCTCTATAAAGAGAACTATGAAACTCTAAGAAAAGAAATAGCTGAAAATGTTAACAAATGGAAAAACATACCATGCTCATGGCTGGGAAGAATCAACATTATCAAAATGTCCATACTACCCAAAGCAATATATAATTTCAACGCACTCCCTATTAAAGCTCCACTGTCATATTTTAAAGATCTTGAAAAAACATTACTTCGTTTTATATGGAATCAGAAAAAACCTCGAATAGCCAAGACATTACTCAGAAATAAAAACAAAACAGGAGGAATCACACTACCAGACCTCAGACTTTACTACAAATCGATAGTGATCAAAACAGCATGGTATTGGCACAAAAACAGAGAAGTAGATATCTGGAACAGAATAGAGAACCAAGAGATGAATCCAGCTACTTACCGCTATTTGATTTTTGACAAGCCAATTAAAAACATTCAGTGGGGAAAAGATACCCTATTTAACAAATGGTGCTGGGTGAACTGGCTGGCAACCTGCAGAAGACTGAAATTGGACCCACACCTTTCACCATTAACTAAGATAGACTCTCATTGGATTAAAGATTTAAACTTAAGACATGAAACTATAAAAATACTAGAGGAGAATGCAGGGAAAACCCTTGAAGAAATTGGTCTGGGTGAGTATTTCATGAGGAGAACCCCCCGGGCAATTGAAGCAGCTTCAAAAATACACTACTGGGACTTGATCAAACTAAAAAGCTTCTGCACAGCTAAGAACACAGTAAGCAGAGCAAGCAGACAGCCCTCAGAATGGGAGAAGATATTTGCAGGGTATAACTCTGACAAAGGTTTAATAACCAGAATCCACAGAGAACTCAAACGCATCAGCAAGAAAAAAACAAGGGATCCCATCGCAGGCTGGGCAAGGGATTTGAAGAGAAACTTCTCTGAAGAAGACAGGCGCAAGGCCTTCAGACATATGAAAAAATGCTCATCATCTTTAATCATCAGAGAAATGCAAATCAAAACTACTTTGAGATATCATCTAACTCCAATGTGACTAGCCTATATCACAAAATCTCAAGACCAGAGATGCTGGCGTGGATGCGGAGAAAAGGGAACACTTCTGCACTGCTGGTGGGAATGCAAATTAATACATTCCTTTTGGAAAGATATATGGAGAACACTCAGAGATCTAAAAATAGATCTGCCATTCAATCCTGTAATTCCTCTGCTGGGCATATACCCAGAAGACCAAAAATCACAACATAACAAAGATATTTGTACCAGAATGTTTATTGCAGCCCAATTCATAATAGCTAAGTTGGAAAAAGCCCAAGTGTCCATCGATCCACGAATGGATTAATAAATTGTGGTATATGTATACCATGGAATACTATGCAGCCTTAAAGAAAGATGGAGACTTTACCTCTTTCATGTTTACATGGATGGAGCTGGAACATATTCTTCTTAGTAAAGTATCCCAAGAATGGAAGAAAAAATACCCAATGTACACAGCCCTACTATGAAACTAATTTGGGACTCTCACATGAAAGCTATAACCCAGCTACAACTTAACAATAGGGGGAAGTGGGAAGGGGGGGTGGGTAGAGGGAGGGGAATCGGTGGGATCACACCTGTGGTGCATATTATAGGGGTATTTGCGAAACTTGGTAAATGTAGAATGTAAATATTTTGGCACTGTAACTGAGATAACGCCGGAAAGGCTATGTTAACCACTGTGATAAAAATGTGTCAAATGGTTTATGAAGTGAGTGTATGATGCCCCATAATCATATCATTGTATACAGTTATGATTTAATAAAAAAAAATTAAAAAAAAATAAAAAATAAAAAATAAAAAAAAAAAACATTCAGTGGGGAAAAGATTCCCTATTTAACAAATGGTGCTGGGTGAACTGGCTGGCAACCTGCAGAAGACTGAAATTGGACCCACACCTTTCACCATTAACTAAGATAGACTCTCATTGGATTAAAGATTTAAACTTAAAACATGAAACTATAAAAATACTAGAAGAGAATGCAGGGAAAACCCTTGAAGAAATTGGTCTGGGTGAGTATTTCATGAGGAGAACCCCCCGGGCAATTGAAGCAGCTTCAAAAATACACTACTGGGACTTGATCAAACTAAAAAGCTTCTGCACAGCTAAGAACACAGTAAGCAGAGCAAGCAGACAGCCCTCAGAATGGGAGAAGATATTTGCAGGGTATATCTCTGACAAAGGTTTAATAACCAGAATCCACAGAGAACTCAAACCATCAGCAAGAAAAAAACAAGGGATCCCATCGCAGGCTGGGCAAGGGATTTGAAGAGAAACTTCTCTGAAGAAGACAGGCGCAAGGCCTTCAGACATATGAAAAAATGCTCATCATCTTTAATCATCAGAGAAATGCAAATCAAAACTACTTTGAGATATCATCTAACTCCAATGAGACTAGCCTATATCACAAAATCTCAAGACCAGAGATGTTGGCGTTGATGCGGAGAAAAGGGAACACTTCTGCACTGCTGGTGGGAATGCAAATTAATACATTCCTTTTGGAAAGATATATGGAGAACACTCAGAGATCTAAAAATAGATCTGCCATTCAATCCTGTAATTCCTCTGCTGGGCATATACCCAGAAGACCAAAAATCACAACATAACAAAGATATTTGTACCAGAATGTTTATTGCATTCCAATTCATAATAGCTAAGTCATGGAAAAAGCCGAAGTGCCCATCGATCCACGAATGGATTAATAAATTGTGGTATATGTATACCATGGAATACTATGCAGCCTTAAAGAAAGATGGAGACTTTACCTCTTTCATGTTTACATGGATGGAGCTGGAACATATTCTTCTTAGTAAAGTATCCCAAGAATGGAAGAAAAAGTACCCAATGTACACAGCCCTACTATGAAACTAATTTGGGACTCTCACATGAAAGCTATAACCCAGCTACAACTTAACAATAGGGGGAAGTGGGAAGGGGGGTGTGGGTAGAGGGAGGGGGATCGGTGGGATCACACCTGTGGTTCATCTTACAGGGGTATTTGCGAAACTTGGTAAATGTAGAATGTAAATGTTTTGGCACAGTAACTGAGATAACGCCAGAAAGGCTATGTTAACCACTGTGATAAAAATGTGTCAAATGGTTAAAAAAAAAAAATTATTTTCAGTAATAATCATGAAATGGAATGAGTAAGAGCCAGAAAAGATATAAAGACAATAAATTTTTTTACTAAAAAAAAAAAAAAAAACCAAAACAGAGAAACTCCCCCAAGGTAGCATGAGGCAGCTACTGCAGAATATTCTACCTATAAAGAATTAATGGACTTGAAAGAAAGGGAATTTAAAATATGGATGATAAAGACAATAGAAAGAAAGGACAAGGAAATGGAAAGACAGAACCAAAAGTCAGAAAACAGATATGTAGAATATAGAAAAGATATGACAGAGGTTAGGGAAATGAAGGATACAATCAGAAAATGCAAAGATGCAGTAGAAAGTATCAAAAATAGATTAGACCATGGAGAAGAAAGAACCTCAGAGCTAGAAGATAAAGTTTTTGAAGGTACTCAAGTAGAAAAGGAGAGAGAAAACTGAACAGTCACTTACAGAAGTATTGGACTCCATGAAGCACTCAAACAAATAAATAATAAGATTCCTGAAGGGGAAGATGATTGTCCCAAAGGAATGGAAGTCCTACTAGAGAATACCATAAATGAAAACTTCCAAAGTTATAGTAAAGATCCTGACACATTTTTTCAGATGGATATTGAACCCCACCTCATCTCAATTCTTACAGAGCCTGTACAAGACACATTGTAATGAACCTGTCAAAAGTCAAAGTGAATGAAAAAATGCTATAAAAAGCCAGAAGTAAGCACCAACTAACCTACAGAGCCAGAGTCATTAGGATGACAGCAGAATTTTTTTTATTAATATTAAATCATAGCTGCGTACATTAATGCGATCATGGGGCACCATACACTGGTTTCATAAACAGTTCGAAACATTTTCATCACACTGGTTAACATAGCTTTCCTGGCATTTTCTTAGTTATTGTGTTAAGACAATTATATTCTACATTTACTAAGTTTCATGTTACCCTTGTAACATGCACCGGAGGTGTAATCCCACCAATCACCCTAACTCTGCACGTCCTCCCCCCTCCCTCCCCTCCCTCTCCCTCTACCCTATATAAATGGGTTATACTTTCATATGAAAGCCATAAATTAGTTTCATAGTATGGCTGAGTACATTGGATACTTTTTCTTCACTCTTAAGATACTTTACTAAAAAGAATATGTTCCAGCTCCATCCATGTAAACATGAAAGAGGTAAAATCTCAATCTTTCTTTAAGGCTGAATAATGTTTCATGGTGTACATATACCACAATTTGTTAATCCATTCATGTATCAATGGGAACTTGGGCTTTTTCCATGACTTAGCAATTGTGAACTGGACTGCAATAAACATTCTGGTACAAATATATTTGTTATAATGTGATTTTTGGTCTTCTGGGTATATACCTAGTAAAGGAATTATAGGACTGACTGGCAGATAAATTTTTAAAACTCTAAGTGTTCTCCAAATGTCTATCCAAAAGGAATGTATTAATTTGCATTCCCACCAGCAGTGTAGAAGTGTTCCATTTTCTCCACATCCACGCCAACATCTCTGGTCTTGGGATTTTATGATATGGGCTAATCTTACTGGAGTTAGATGATATCTCAAAGTAGTTTTGATTTGCATTTCTCTGATGATTAAAGATGATGAACATTTTTTCATATGTCTGTAGGCCGTGCATCTGTCTTCTTCAGAGAAGTTTCTCTTTAAGTCCCTTGCCCAGCCTGCGATGGGATCACTTGTTTTTTTCTTGCCTATATGTTTGAGTTCTCTGTGGATTCTGGTTATCAAATCTTTGTCAGAGATATACCCTGCAAATATCTTGTCCCATTCTGAGGGCTGTTTTCTTGCTTTACTTACTGTGTTCTTGGCTGTGCAGAAGCTTTTTAGTTTGATCAGGTCCCAGTAGTGTATTTTTGAAGCTGCTTCAATTGCCCGGGGGGTCCTCCTCATAAAATACTCGCCCAGACCGATTTCTTCAAGGGTTTTCCCTGCACTCTCTTCTAGTATTTTTATAGTTTCATGTCTTAAGTTTAAATCTTTAATCCAGTGAGAGTCTATCTTAGTTAATGGTGAAAGGTGTGGGTCCAGTTTCAGTCTTCTGCAGGTTGCCAGCCAGTTCACCCAGCACCATTTGTTAAATAGGGAATCTTTTCCCCACTGAATGTTTTTAATTGGCTTGTCAAAGATTAAATAACAGTAAGTAGCTGGATTCATATCTTGCTTCTCTATTCTGTTCCAGACATCTACTTGTCTATTTTTGTGCCAGTACCATGCTGTGGGTTTCCTGTAGATAGCCTCTATCAGTTTAAGAAATGTCCCTTCTATACCAATTTTCTTAAGTGTTCTGATCATGAAGGGATGCTGGATATTATCAAAAGCTTTTTCTGCATCAATTGAGAGAATCATATGGTCTTTGTTTTTAATTTGTTTATGTGCTGAATTACACTTATAGATTTGGGTATATTAAACCAGCCTTGAGACCCTGGGATAAAACCAACTTGGTCATGATGTATAATTTGTTTGATATGTTGCTGGATTCTGTTTGTTAGGATCTTGTTGAATATTTTTGCCTCTATATTCATTAGTGATATTGGTCTATAATTTTCTTTTCTTGTTGGATCTTTTCCTGGTTTGGGGATCAGGGTGATTTTGCTTCAGAGAACATGTTGGGTAGTCTTCCTTCTTTTTCTACATTTTGGAACAGGTTGAGTAATATAGTTACTAGTTCCTCTTTAAAGGTTTGGTAGAATTCTGACGTGAAACCATCTGGTCCTGGGCTTTTCTCTTTGGGGAGATTTTGTATGGTTGATGCTATTTCAGAACTTGCTATTGGCCTGTTCAACATTTCCACTTGATTCTGGCTAAGTCTTGGAAGGTGACTTGCTTCCAAGTATTGGTAAATTTCCTTCAGATTTTCATATTTCTGAGAATAAAGTTTCTTGTAATATTCATTAAGGATTTTTTGAATTTCTAAGGAGTCTGTTGTTATTTCATCTTTGTCGGTTCTGATTGATGAGATTAGATATTTTACTCTTTTTTCCTGGTTAAGTTAGCCAAAGGTTTATCTATTTTTATTGACTTTTTCAAAAAACCAACTTTTTGATTTATTGATCTGTTGTATAATCATTTTGTTTTCAATTTCATTTAATTCTGCTCTAATTATGGTTATTCTTTTCTTCTACTTGGTTTGGGGTAGGAATGTTCTTCCTTTTCCAGTTGCTTGAGATGTCCCAGTAAGTTGTTAACTTCCCCTCTTTCCGTTCTCTTGAGGAAGGCTTGCAGTGCCATAAATTTCCCTCTTAGAACTGCCTTTGCGGTATCCAAGAGGTTCTGGTAATTCATGTCTTCATTGTCGTTTTGATCCAAAAATTTGGCATTTTCCGTCTTGATCTCATCTGTGACCTACCTATCATTCAGCATATGGTTATTTATGGTTTTGTATGAGTATGTAGGTTGTTACTGAGTTCAACTTTTATTCCATGGTGGTTGGAGAAGATGCAAGGAATAATTTCTATTCCTTTACATTTACTGAGGTTAGACTTGTGACCTAAGATGTGATCGATTTTGGAGTATGTTCCATGGGCTGATGAGAAGTACGCATAGTTAGTTTTGTTGCGATGAAATGTTCTGTAGCTGTCTGCTAAATCCAGATGTTAGATGGTTAGGTTTAAATCTAAAATTTCTTTTCTCAGCTTCTTGTTGGAGGATCGATCCAACACTGCCAAAGGAGTTTTGAAATCTCCGACTATTATGTAACTGGAGGAAATCAAGTTGCTCATGTCTGTTAGAGTTTCTCTTATAAATTGAGGCACATTCTGGTTGGGTGCATAAATATTCATAATTCAAATCTCATCATTTTTAGTATTACCTTTAACGAATATGAAGTGACCATTCTTGTCCTTCCTTACTTTTGTTGGTTTAAAGCCTATCGTGTCCGCAAATAGAATTGCAACACCTGCTTTTCTCTGGCTACCATTTGCCTGAAATATGGACAACTATCCTTTCACCCTGAGTCTATATTTATCTTTTCAGGTAAGATGCGACTCTTGTATGCAGCAAATATATGGCCTATGTTTTTGTATCCAGTCAGCGAACCTGTGATAAGTCTGGTAAAATTTTGGGTATCAAATTTTTTGAAAGTCCAGTGGACATTTTTAATCCTTTCACCACTGTGGAAGTTAGAGTTTGATCAAAAGTTTCTGAGTGAGTTTATTTTTGTGGTAGAGAATTGGGCTAGTCATTGTGGAGGATATGTCTGAGAATATCCTGAAGAGCTGGTTTGGTTATGGCAAATTTCTTCAACATATGAATATCATTAAAGTATTTAATTTCTCCATCATAAATGAAACTCAATTTAGCTGGATACAGGATCAGGGGTTGAAAGTTATTTTGTTTTAGAAGATTAAAAGTTGATGACCATCCTCTTCTGGCTTGAAAAGTTTCAGCAGAGAGATCTGCAATCATTCTAATATTCTTCTCTTTGTAGGTAATGAATTTCTTGCATCTGGCTGCTTTCAGAACTTTTTCTTTTGTATTAACACTAGTAAAGTTAATTATGATATGCCTGGGGAATGTCTTATTCGGATTGAGTCACGCTGGGGTTCTGAAACTGTCTGCTATCTGAATTTCAAAATCTCTTGACATGTCTGGAAAATTCTCTTTCATAATTTCATGGAGAAGGGCCTCTGTGCCTTGCGAGGCCACTTCATCACTTTCAGGGATTCCAATGAGGCGGATATTAGCCTTCCTCGAATTATCCCAGAGCTCTCAGGGAGAATGATCTGTTTTTGCTCTCCATTTCTCTTCCTCTTGGAGAGTTTGGGAGCATTCAAAAGCTTTGTCTTCAATGTCAGAAATCCTTTCATCTGCTTGCTCCACTCTGTTACTGAGGGATTCTACTGTATTTTTCAGATCTTTGAAGGCTGGAAATTCTTGCTTCAGTGCATCAAAATCTTTGGTGGTTTTGTCTTTAAATTCATTAAATTCTTGAGACAACTTTTGAATTTCTCCTCGAATTTCTAATTCTGACTTTTGAATTGCCCTTCAAATTTCTAATTGCAATTTTTCCTCCATTCTATTAATCGTGTTTGCAATCCAAATTCTGAATTCGATTTCTGACATCTCAGCCAGCTGTTTATGAATGGGATCTTCAGTTACATCTGCCATGTCTTTCCTTGGGGTGGGGGTGGGGTGTGATCTCTTCTGATTGTTCATGTTACCAGAGTTTTTCTGCTGAATCCACCTCATGATTATTTTACACCATTTGACTTTTCCCCTGGAGCTTTGTCAAGGACCCATACAGTGCTATGGCCTGAGAAACTGGGGACCTATTTGGTGTGGTGGGGCTAAGTGGTTCTGTCATCTTTTCAGCTGGTCTCTCTTTGATCCTAGTGAAACAGTTACTCTGGGTTGAAGTCTCAGCTGTGGAGAAATACCAGCAATTAAGTCACTCCACCCCCCACAGGCAACAATTGGAAAAGAAAAATCAAACCTTCCTACAACCACACACACAGGGCACCACTTTAATAGTCCTCAGGTGATTGGCTCAGTTCAAAAGGTCCAAATCAATTGTCTGAGTCATTACCTGTCTCAGGTGTGAGAGTTTCAAAGGTCTCTGGGAACTGGATCACAGGGGTCTGGTGACAACTCAAATATGACTTGCTTCGGTGCTCCGTGAAGTCAGGAGAACCCACCCAGCAAATAGATTAGTCTGGGAAAGTTGATGCCTCCTTCCCCACCTTGCATCTCTGTCACACCCAGTCACTGATAGTCCCGCAGGGCTGTGATTCAGTTGCCTCTGGTGAACAGATACTCTAGGGGGTTGCACCTGCCTGAATCACAAGGAAATTTGTATCTGCTCAACCAGGCCACTGCTCTCTGCCTCTATCCATCAGCGGGTGATGAGGCCTGACAACTGCAGGCGCTTGATGGAGGTTGGGGGTGTGTTCACTCAGTTCCAGCCCCCCCATTGATGTTACTGACAGAACAGAACAACTTTGTGGGAATTTGTTTCTGTTCCTGCAAATTTCTCTGCAGAATAGAAGCTATTTTGAGTTCCAAGAACCTGTGCCTCAGGCCCTATCTTTACTCCTGCAGGTTTGTATTCACAGCATGGTCAGCTCTAGCCTCCTGCCTTCCTTTGTCTGTAGGCTGATGATACCCTGAGGGCTGGGTGTGTCTTAGGCTCAGTAAAGCCGTCCTCTGGGTCATCCCCACCCTGGGAATTTCCCGGCTCTGTGCATGCATTTTTTAGTTCCTGCGCTCTACCCAGGCCAGTTCCGCCACAGGCAAACCCTTTACTCATAGGGCTTGTGTTTCAGTCCCAGATCTGTTCCGTGGTGGTTTCCATCTGAGAAGATGCCCAGCCTCCTCTGTTTGCCCAGGGAGACAGGGATTGTGGCTTCAGAATATCTGGTGGTGGGCCCTATTGTTGCCAAAACCGGCTGCTGCCCTGCGCCTCAGGGCACTGCCACTCTGGTATGGTTCCCTCTCAGCCGACAGTCATTTCCTCACTCCCGTGCTACAGAATCAGCACTGACCAGCTGCAGTCCAGGCCCTGTCCACACCCCTCATGAAATCACCCAAGAATCTGGACTCCTGGGGGACAGGCCTCCAGAACTCAGAGTGAGAGTGGAGGGGAGTGCTGGGAGCTCAGAATTGTAGGTCAAAACACCAAACTCATTGAGACCAAATGAGCAAATAAACAGATAAAAAGGCTATCAGACACACAAGCCCACAGATGTGTCAGAAACACATAGACATACAGACAACAACAATATCAACAACAAAACCAACTACAATGAAAATAATGATAATCATAAAATAATTGAGAAAAAAGGTAAAAAACATACAAACAAAACGAACAAACAAAAAACTCTAGAAATCTGATTTTAGCACTCTCAGAAACCATAAGAAGGGAATAAGAGGAAGAGAGAAGGGAAAAAAAATGTGGTGTTCATAAAAAAGTTAAAAAAGAAGAAAGAAAAATTAAAAATAGAAAAAATAAAATAAAAAATACATAAAAAATAATAAAAATTAATGATAGTTCCTCCAAGAAAATGATGAGAAATAAAAAGAAAAAAAAAGAGAGGAAAAAAAAGAAAGGCACCAACCACAAAAATATTATTCTTGTATATATGTAGAAATGTACGTCTATATATATGACATAGGGATCAACTTTCATAGGAATATGAAATGCAATATAATTTCTGGACACCAGGTGGTGCTGTGGGTGGTTCTCAGGCTTATACCTGATTCACAGTTTAGACCGTTACCACGGTAACCTCCCTATCTGGCCAATCACCATTTTGGAGTTTCTGTGAAAGTTTTTTACCTAATTATTGTGCGACCTCAGCTGCTCTGTTCCAGACAGCACTCCTATCCAACCTCCCAACTCAGTGCAGGAGTCCACACTTCACAAATCTTTCCACTCTTCTCCTGCATTCTCCTGCAAACTGGCAACTGCAATCAGCTGTGGGGGAGGGTGCTGGCTGCTGCCAGGTCTTGCTGCCGCTGCGGCTGCAGTGCACGGAGACCTTTAACCCAGTTTTTGTGGCTCAGAGTCTCAATTTTGAATCTGGACTTTTGAGTCCAGCCACCTGCCAGTTCACCGCATAGCCTGAAGTGCCAGACCACATCAATATTCCCCAGCAGGAATGGTCCGGTCTATTTAACCACTCCTGTTGTTCTGGGGGAAGGTCCCCGCCATTTCGGACAATTCAAAATGTCTGTTTCCCAGGTGGGATCCCTTCCCTTCAATTTTTAATTGGGTTGCTTAGTTCCTTGTGATTCTGAGTGGCTCCCCTTTCGGGTGCCAAACTCTGCTCAGGAATAAATTTTCATCAGTTGGGTTTTGCCAGGAATTGCAAGCTGCAGTCCTCCGTGAGGGAGGGGCCTGCCGGCCAGCACAGCCAAACAGGGAAAATCTCTACAACAGAGTCTGTGGTTCTAAATTACCTCATATACAGCAATCCACCAATTCACTGCGTGTCTCCAGCTGTCTGTCCACCCCAATAATCCACACAGGGAAAAGGTCCAGCCCCCCTTCCTCTCACCTGTTGACTTAGGAGAGGTGGGCTACACATCCATCCCATCTGCCATCATGCTCCACCTCGACAGCAGAATTTTCAGTCAAAACCTTCCAAGCCAAAAGAGCATGACCATCCACCTTCAACATTCTTAAACAAAACAATTTTCAGCCCAGAATTCTGTACCCTGCTAAACTAAGTTTCAGAATTAATGGAGAAATTAAATCTTTTGCAAACATACAAACACTGAGGAAATGTACTTAGCCCTAGTCTCAACACTGACTAGTACAATGGACTACCAGCAGAGTAAACATCCAGAAGCTAAACATCAAAACATAGCTTCCACAGCAGCACAAAGGATAAAACTATACAACGAACTTTCACAAAATAAGATGAATAGAACTCCACTGCACTTACAAATTCTCTCAATAAATGTCAATGAACTAAATTCACCACTGAAGAAGCACAGGCTGGCTGATTAGACAAAGCACAAGCCACCCATATGCTGTCTGCAGTAGATACACCAAGCCTTGAAGGACAAATCAAGAATCAGGGATAAGGAATGGAAAACAGTATTTCAACCAAATGAAAATCAGAAGAAAGGAGGGGTTGCAATCTTATTTTCAGATACAAGGAGATTTAAAGCAACTAAAGTTAATAAAGAAAAGATGGACTCTTTATATTGGTCACAGGAATGATACAATGAGAAGACATTTCAATTTTAAATATTTATGCACCTAATTTAAATGCTCTCAGATTTATGAAAACAGACTGTGATGGGTCTGAGCAATACAATATCCCATAACCCCATAATAGCCAGTTCTGACAGAACTGGACAGATCCTCTAAACAGAAACTAAACAAAGACATAAAAAGTACTCAAACATGACCCTAGAACAAATGAATTAATAGACATTAATTGATAATTAATTAATAGACACACCATCCCAAAGATAAGGAATGTACATTTTTCTCATCAGCCTATGGTACATACTCCAAAAGGGTTCACATCCTAGGATACAAATAAAATCTCAGCAAAATTAAAAGGATAGAAATTAGACATTGTATCTTCTCAGGCCACAAGGCAGTAAAGGTGGAACTCAAATCCAACAAAAACATTCATCTCCACACAAAGACTTGGAAATTAAACAACCTTTAGCAGAATGATAGTTGGGTTCAGGAAGAAAGAAAAGAGGAAATTATTAAATTTCTCAAACATAATAACAATGAAGACACAAGTTACAAAAACCCATGGGATACAGTAAAAGCAGACTTAAGAGGGAAATTTAAGGCATTAGACACCTACATTCAAAAAACAGAAACAGAGCACATCATGAATCATCTATGAATTGGAAAAAGAAAAACAATCTAATCCCAGACCAAGCAGAAGAAAAGAAATAACCAAAATTAAATTAGAGATTAATGAAATTGAAAACAAAAGAATCATTCATAAAATTAATGAAACAAAAAGTTGGTTTCTTGAAAATAATAAATAAAATCAATAAATCTTTGGCCAGAATAACTGAAACAGAAAAATAAATTCTCTAATAACCTCAGTCAGAAAAGAAGAAGAGGAAATAACAGATGCCAAAGATACAAGACATCATCTCTGAGGACTAGAAGAAACTCTATGCCCGGAAATTTGACAATGTGGAGGAAGTGGATTAATACCTAAAATCGCACCCTCTCCTACTCTTAATCAAGAAGAAATAGATCTCTTAAACAGACGTTTTCAAGAACTGAGATTGAAGAAACAATAAAAAAAAACCTCCCAAGAAAAAAGCCCTGGTCCAGATGGCCTGACAATAGAATTCTACCAAACCTTCGAGGAAGAGCTTATGCCCACACTGCAGAAATTATTCTAAAAAATTAAGAAGGAAGGAATCTTCCCCAACACGTTCTACAAAGCAAATATCAACCTGATACCAAAAACCAGAAAAAGTCCCAACTAAAAAGGAGAACTTCAGAGCGACACCTGTGGCTCAAAAGGGTAGGGCACTGGCCCCATATACTAGAAGTGGTGGTTTCAAACCCAGCCCCAACCAAAAACGGCAAAAAAAAAAAAAAAAAAGGGGGGGGGAGAACTTCAGACTAATTTCACTAATGAATTTAGACACAAAAATCTTCAATAAATTCCTAGCCAATACATTAGAGGCACACATTAAAAAAATCATTTATCATGATCAAGTAGGTTTCATCCCAGGGATGCAAGGCTGGTTTAACATACACAAGTCCATAAACATAATTCACCATATCAACAGAAGCAAAACCAAAGACCATATGATCCTCTTAATAGATGCAGACAAAGCATTTGATAAAATTCAGCATCCTTTCCTAACAAGAACACAAAAGTATAGGCATAGGTATCACATTTAGTGTGATCCAAGCCACCTATGATAAACCCACAGATAATATTATACTGAATGGAGTAAAACTGAAAGCCTTACCACTCAGAACTGGAACCAGACAAGGTTGTCCCCTATCACTACCACTGTTCAACATGGTGCTGGAAGTTCTAGCAAATCAGGCAAGAGAAGGAAATATAAGGCATCCAAATGGGGGCAGAGGAGGTCAAACTCTCACTCTTTGCTGACAATATGATCTTATACTTAGACTTCGCCCAAAGATTCAACCACAAGACTCCTAGAAGTGATCAAAAAATAAAGTAACATCTCAGGATATAAAATTAATGTCCACAAATCACTAGCCTGTGTATATGCCAAGAACAGCAACATGAGAAGCTTGGACATAATTCCCTTTACAATAGCCTCAAAAAAATGAAATACCTAGAAACACACCTAACAAAAGAGGTGAAGGACCTCTACAAAGAAAATTATGAAACCCTAAGGAAAAAAATAGCAGAGGATATTAACAAATGGAAGAACATACCATGCTCATGACTAGGAAGAATCAACATATTGAAAATGTCTATACTACCAAAAGCAATCTACAGATGCAATGCAATCCCCATTAAAATACCATCATCATACTTTCAAGATTTGGAAAAAATAATTCTTTGTTTTGTATGGAACCAGAAGAAACCCCAGATAGCCAACGCAATTCTTAGTAACAAAAACAAAGCCAGGGGTATCACCCTACCAGACTTTAGGCTATAACACCAAGCCATAGTGATCAAAAACAGCATGGTATTAGCACAAAAACAATGACATTGACCTTTGGAACTGAATAGAAAACCATGAGATGAAACTTACCTTTTACAGTCACCTGATCTTTGATAAACCAAACAACAACATACACTGGAGAAAAAAATTCCGGGAGGTGCCTGTGGCTCAAAGTAGGGCGCCAGCCCCATATACTGGAAGTGGCAGGTTCAAACCTGGCCCCTGCCAAAAACTTCAAAAAAAAAAAAAAATTCCTATTAAATATATGGTGCTAGGAGAACTTTTATATGAACCACATGTAAAAGACTGAACCTGGACCTGGACCTCTCACTACTAACAAAAATTGATTCAAAATGGATAAGAGATTTAAATCTAAAGCATGAAACAATAAAAATCCTCAAAGAAAGTGTGGGTAAAACACTTTAAGATATCAGCCTGGGGAAAGATTTTATGAAGAAGACCTCCATGGCAATTGCAACAACAGCAAATACAAGTAAATGGGACTTAATAAAACTGAAAAACTTCTGTACAGCTAAGGAAACAATAACCAAAGCAAATAGACAATATTCAGAATGGAGAAAGATATTTGCATATTTTGAATCAGACAAAATCTTGATAACTAGGATTTATAGAGAACTCTAATGAATCAGCAAAAAAAGACCCAACAATCCCTACATATCACTGGGTAAGACAGATGAATAGAACCTTCTCTAAAGAAGACAGATGAATGGCTAACCAACATATAAAAAAGTGCTCATTGTCCCTAATTATCAAATCAAAACCACCCTGAGATATCATCTAACCCCAGTGAGAATGGTCCACACCACAAAGTCTCAAAGCTGCAGATGCTGGCATGGATGTGGAGAGAAGGGAACACAGTTACACTGCTGGTGGGACTGCAAACTAATACAAGGAAGGAAGTATGGAGAATCCTCAAAGAACTCCAACTCAACCTCCCATTTGATTCTATAATCCCATTACTAGGCAGATACCCAGAAGAAAAAAAAAATCCTTTATAATAAAGACATTTGCAGTAGACTGTTTATTGCAGCTTAATTTTCGATCACCATAAGATGGAAATAGCCTAATTTCTCACCAACCCAGGAATGGGTTAACAAACTGTAGCATATGTATGCCATGGAATACTATTCAGCCACTAAAAAAGAAGACTTTACATCTTTTGTATAACCTGGATGCAGGTGGAACACACTCCTCTTAGTAAAGCATCACAAGAATGGAGAATCCAATGTACTCAATTCTAATATGAAGGCAGCAGATGAGCTAATACAAGGTTGGGGGTCGGGGAATGAGGGTGCGGGGAAGGGGGAAAAGAGGGGTATGTAGGGTTACGGTGTATGATACACCTCTTAGGAGTGGGACACAATTATAAGAGGGACTTTATCTAACAAATGCAATTTGTGTACCTGCGAATTAAGTGTAACCTAATTCTTTGTATCCTCAATAAATCCCAAACAATAAAAAAAAAACTTTGCTTTTAATATGATAAATTCCAAAACTTAAAATGACGCCAAAGTGCTACATGACCTGCTTGTTCCTCCTATCCATTGTACCCCACTGTGAGCCACCTCATCTACCTGCACTAGGTTCGAGGCTCTAGCCACATGCTGGCCTGCTGTCTTGCTGGGAACTCCTTCCTGTTCCTTGACATTTGACTCTCTTTTATCCAAAGATGTCCCCTCCTCAGAGATGCTTTCTATGGCATCTCAGTTTTTTGCTCTCTATTTTTACCCACTTTTCCTTCATAGTACTTACCACAATGTATCTACATACAAGTGTTTATGTGGTTATTTTTATATCCCTCATATACACACTTTAAATCCATCTGTGTTGTGCACCACTTCACTCCCAGTGAACCGCCTCACACCTGGTACGTGTACAGTAGGTGCTCAAAGAACTTGCTGATTCTGAATGAAAATGTTAACATGTTCCGGCATTGATGACAGAGCAAGAAATTAAAAATAGATCTTCCTTTTAAAGAGCTCTTTTTAATAGTTTATAATGCTTGCTTATTTTATTTTTCATTTCAATTTTAATTCTGCATGGCTAGAGTCCTCCCAAAAACGTTTCTTTTGAAGGAAAAGGAGAATCAGAATGAAGAGAAGGAATTCTCTGGTGACGTTTGTTTTTTTGTGGAATCAGAAATGGTACAGTGTCCAAAACAACTTCTCATTTCATTTTAAGTTCAATCACTTCTAAGAGAAGTTCACTAATAAAACATCATCTCTCTGGTCATGGCACTGAATATATCCAAGTACCAATCACTTTACTAGTAGGGAAGTGAATGCCAAAAAAAAAAAAACACCTGTGATGGGAAAAAATATATTAAAATAAGTTTTCACAGCTTCTTTCCTCCTAGTTTCTCCAACTTACCCGCCTTTTTCCTACTTCACCTTCCAAATTGCTATACACACTGATTGACAACCCTGCTATCCCAGGCAGTTCCATTCTCTTTTAAAATCTGGTTTGCTTAAACAATATAAGAAAGACAAAACAGTTCTCAAAGAAAATTAAAGGAAAAACCAAATAACACATGGCCACTCTGGGCTGAGTCTGAGAAGGTTGAGTTTTGAAAGAGGAAGACTGACACTGAAGGCGTTTGTTAGGCTGTGCAGATGGGATCAGGGAACAGACAGGAAAAGATTTTTAAAGTTTTGTTTTTATTCATGAATTGCATAGTTTAGCCTTTTCAAGAGACCAAGTAGAGATTTAAAATAATTTAATAATGATAGTAATTCTGTCTTGGTTTTGAACATGTGTGTCTAAGTATCTAACAGCTAAGAGAGCATCACAGACTCAGCAGTACACATGCTAAAGATAGATGGAGACAAAACAAGGATGCTCACTTATAAATGGTGTAAATAAAAAGGATTAGCAATTGATGTTATCTCTGAAATTTTCCAACACATCTAAAACATTTATAGTTGTTAATTCAGCCAATATACCCTGCACTGCCTCATCCGAAAAGTGCAGCGCTCAAGGGCCTCACCCGACCAGTGCAGCGCTCAAGGGCCTCACCCGACCAGTGCAGTCCTCAGGGGCCTCACCCGACCAGTGCAGCGCTCAAGGGCCTCACCTGACCAGTGCAGTCCTCAAGGGCCTCACCTGACAAGTGCAGTGCTCAAGGGCCCCAGAGAGATTCTTTCTTCTTCTGGCCATTTGCAGTGAGGAATTTTTGATGAAATCCAAGTCTAAATCTGTAATTCTTTTTAACTTATCTATGATTGTTCTATTCAAAGTAATTGCTTCTAAACTATTGAAATTCTTACCCCAAATGATTCCCTTTCATTCCCCAATTTTCTTGATTTTTCTCTACAGAACTGATGAGAATGTTAAGAAAACAAAGAAACAACTCTACTCTTTCATCAAGAAACTTCCTTTAAGATTTACATCTAAGGGCGGCGCCTGTGGCTCAGTCAGTAAGGTGCCGGCCCCATATGCCGAGGGTGGCGGGTTCAAACCCAGCCCCGGCCAAACTGCAACCAAAAAATAGCCGGGAGTTGTGGCAGGTGCCTGTAGTCCCAGCTACTCGGGAGGCTGAGGCAAGAGAATCGCTTAAGCCCAGGAGTTAGAGGTTGCTGTGAGCTGTGTGAGGCCACGGCACTCTACCGAGGGCCATAAAGTGAGACTCTGTCTCTACAAAAAAAAAGATTTACATCTAAGAGAGAATATTTAAAACTCGTAATACCCAAATAAGAGAAACAGCATATGAGTCCCTATTTTACAATAAAACATGCAACCAAATGCTTAGGTTAGTTTCCTGTCCACAAGTATTTCTACACACATAAAAGTATATTTTATCATTTGCATCCAACAACTTCCTCCAAAGAATATTCCTTGGGCTTTTACTAAGGAAGAAACATACCTTTGCTGTTTTGAAAATGACATAAAATATTAATGAATTCTTCAAGCTGATTCTACAAGTCAGCACTTTGGCTATTTCCCAATTTCAAGTAAATGAGTGTTACTTTAATGATTTTTTTAAATTATTATGAGCAACGTTTTCCAAGGAATTTTGTAGATTGAAAACAAACTTATACAAATAACCTGATTAAACTGCTTTACTATTGCCCCCCACAAAACATTACATTTACACAGTCCTGAACTTCCCATGCTTTAGAAACCCCCAATGAGTTCTGCAATGTGGCATAGAAAACTGGTGTCAAAGAAACAAAGTGGGTGGTGCAGAATTAGCATTCAGATCAAGCAAATAAGTCATTTTGATCTTTTTTTTTTTTTTTTTTTGGCCAGGGCTGGGTTTGAACCTACCACCTCTGGTATATGGGGCCAGCGCCCTACTCCTTGAGGCACAGGCACTGCCCTATTTCAATCTGTTTAATATGTGATAACACCAAGGAGAAATAGTTTCATCCATCCAATCTTGGGATAAAATAAGCATTATTCTGCGAGTGTCCACAGCCTTCCATCCTCCGCCGAGCTTTCTCTGAGTGATACCACAGGCTGTGCTCAGGAACCAGGAGCAGAGGAACTACATGATTAATAGGAATGATGAGAAGTTTTATTTTACTCATGCATCTATTACAATGGGGAGTGTTTGGTCATTTGAGTAAAGACTGGCATTCGACTCACACCCCGGGTCACAAGGTTGACAGGGAAGGAGAATACCAAGTCATAAAACAGCAGAGAAAGGCTTGATGTAAACACCACGACTTCATCAGCTTCTCTTTAGTCTCCGTCACCTTTCATTCAAACCCAAGTGATCCACCCAGAAGCTTTACCAGTTCCCAGACAAGACCTGGGCTGCACATGTCCCTTGGTAAAGCTGGGGAAGCCATCGTTCTAAGTGGCATCAGCGTAGAAACTGAGCTGCAGGGATGACAAGCTGAGCAGAGACTGAGGAAGAGGAAGATGCTGTGAGGCAGCATCACACTTCCTCCCAGGGCACGGCAACAGACAGCCTTGAGGGCAGCCTAGCTGGAGTGTGGCAGAAAAAAAAAAAAAAACCCAGGCCGGATTAAAAGTAGAACTCAGCTCTCTGGCAAGGCCTTCACTATCCCCAGCACCAGCACTGATGAAATATTCAGGAAGGTTAACAACCAGATGCCCTGAGGAGTTAATAACAGAGCTAGAAAGCCTTTCTCCAGCTACACAGCCAACTTGGAGCAGGTCATATTGTCAGTAATTAAAAGTCTTACTGGGTAGAAGCCTTTATAAAATGAGTTGTTGATCTTTGTCAGAAGTGAGGACTAGGCATGGAGCTTTCAAAACTACTAAAGGAATCTGAAAAAAAGCCAAAATTAAGCAAACTAGAATTTCCCCTTTTCATTCATTTGTTCATTCCTTCATTCATCCACGCACATCTATGTGATGCCTACTGTGTGCTCAGGCCCTGCACACACACAAAACTAATAGGCCGCCGGGTTTCCCTGGTCACTGCAGCCAGCCCTCAATTACCCTCTATAATTAGCACATAAATGCTCAGTCTGAAGATAATCCTCCAACCAGTCTGTTGAATTCAGTGGCCTTCCCCAAATGGATCTCTCATTAAGGTCAGCTTTGACTTCCCTTCCCTACCCTCACACCCCAACTGTTAATGAGTCTCAGATTCTCTCTCAAGCCTCTGGGCCCAGCAGCTCTCACACTTCTTGTTCCTGCCCAGGGAGAAATAGCACCCCTCTCTCTGCCCATGGCAGGCCCACACACACTCGGCTGCACAGGAGTCAGCCACCCACCCACTGCTCAACCCTGGGGCCTCTCTGGGGTGAGCCTTCCACACTGCCTGCTGTGTCCAGCATTTGCTGGTTAAGGCAACAAAGTCATTTGATTTGAATGTTCTCTCAAACCTGGTTGAAATTGCTAAAACCAAAAAGAATTAGCTAAAAGTAGGGGATAAAATATAAGCTAGGCCTGAAGATGCCCCAGCTGTGCAGCATGGGAGGCATTGTCTGTGCAGGACGGCCTCTGGGGGACGGCCTTTGGGGGGCTGCTCCTGTGCATTGGAGGTATGACAGTGACAGCATTGCTCATGGCAAAGGCTGGGGCTGTGGGGATGGGGAGGCCAGAGTGGGGCCCTGCAAGCTCACAGGAGCGGTGTGCCCATCAGCTCACCCACATTCATCCTGATCAAGACAAACACCTGTGGCTTCCAGTGACATGTTACACAGGAAAGTCGATGCTCAGAAAGCAGAATCAACTCAGCACGCTTAATCTCAAAAGCAGAACCAGCCTGGAGAGCTTCCTTACATACCTATGCTCACACATTCCCTTTCTCTCCCTCCACCCTGTCTCTCTGGCTCTGTCTGTATCTAGCTGTCTCTTTATTCCCATCTCAATTTGTCTGTCTGTCTTTCGGTATCTGTCTCGGTCTGTCTGTCCCTCTCCCTCTCCCCTCGCTCTTTTCTCTCTCCCGTCTCTCTCTGTCTCTTCCCCCATCTCTGTTTCTGTCTCTCTCACTCACAGAGGACAAATCTCCTCCAGGCGTCTTATTCTTCTGATGGCTTGAACATACGAAACTGGCTCTAATCTTCCCTCC
Source organism: Nycticebus coucang (assembly GCF_027406575.1). NCBI lineage: Eukaryota > Metazoa > Chordata > Mammalia > Primates > Lorisidae > Nycticebus > Nycticebus coucang. The sequence continues at coordinate 1,178,410 of NC_069786.1, read as the reverse complement.
AAAAATGCCTCTAAAAGTATTATTTAAAGGAGGAAAAGAACAGAAGAGGGCAACAGAACATTTGGGAAGCAGGAAGCGGACAGTGCACTGACAGCAGCCCAGAAACCTGACACTTTCACCTGAGGGCAGCACCCCCGACTCACACCATGGAGCCCACCAGAGGCTCAGGGTTGGTGGCACGATGGGTTTCTGCTGTGACGATGCAGAAAAACTCATGTTAAGTAGCACTGCCTTCCTCAAGTCCCCACCAGCAGCGTGACAGGGCGGGAAGGATGCACAGAGCTAGCTCCGAGAGGATGGTGGCCCCAGGTCTGTCCTCTGTCTCAGAACACTTGGCACGTTCACTTGAGATTGAAGGTGATCCAGCATTTACCTAAGCAACGGTGAGCTTCTCTGTAAGCAACGGTGAGGATATGCTGCTCCTCACACTCACCACTTGGCAGGAAGGCTGGCCTTCACTCAGAGAACACAGCCCTCAGTCCATTCTTTGTCTCCAGGATATGAAGTCAGCCCATCAAAACTCAGCTCAGTCACTGGAGTAAGAACGGGAATGAGGAGAATGCAGGATCCTGAGACTAACTTACAGGCAGAGGTCATGTCTTAACCTCATTCTCCCCACCATGGTGAGGCCAAAATCAAGTGTATTAAATCCTTACTGATATATGAAGTAAAGTAGGTATTTTATCAGGTAGCATTTATTTTAACTAATTGGAAAACTTGAGAGCTTCAGTCTTCTTTACACAGAGAGCAGCGAGCCATAAAGCATGCTTCAGCTTGTCCTGTTGCATCAGAGCAATGAATGGAGAAAATAAGAAAGTGGCATTCTGGTTTTCTCTTTCAAGTTCTGAAGCTCTTATCGAGACTGGAAGTTTTGGTCCATCAGAAGGAAGGAGACAAAGTGGCTTCCCAGAGCTTCAGGGCACAGCTTTGCCCTCTCTCAGTGTTGTACAAAATGCATGAGCTTAATTATACTCACAGCTGTTAAAACAGTGGGAAGATAATGACCTGTAAGCTGGCTAGTGTAGAGGTCACCCTGGTCTGGTGGTTAAGAATGTATTTCTTCTTATTCACTTACAATTTAGTCCAGTTATTTAGTTCTCAGACACAGTTCAAAGCAGCATTTGCGATGTGTAGATTTTCCCATGGTACTGTGTGCACCTAATAAGCCTTTGTTCCTCCTGGACATTGGAGGTGCTTTGCCATCAAGCTTGGAGGAAGAAAAAGAAATCTATAACCTCCCTTGTTACTATTTCTGTGTGAGTTGGAAAGGGCCTTCTCCTAAGAGAAATAATATCACGTAGACTCTACCCACCCAATATAGAATAACGAGGCCTCCCTTTTGGTGACAGTGGGGCTAAGCCACTGTTAGTCATAAAAGTAAAAGATCCCCTTCTTAAAGGCAGGGTCACAAACAGGAGGGCTTACTGGAAAATGTTTCTACCAGCTAAGCTAAGCTGGTCTTTTTCAAACACAAAAGGCTCTATTTTTGTTCAAGATGGCACATGTTCAATCAGCACCAAAATATGTTCAGGCACTGTGTAGGGCTGTGGACTCAGAGCAGCGCACTTCAGGAGGTATGTCTCACAATGGTAGGCACAGAAACCAGTCTTGGGACTGTAAGATAGTGAAGAGATTTGTGCAGGATCCTGTGGGAACCTGGGGCCTGAGATTTAGGGATTGTCTCAAGGAATCATGCTACACAGGGGTCTGGAGGTGTCAGAACAGGGTCATAATGAAGCTGACCAGATGGTATGCCTGCCTTCCCTGTAAGCCCCTCATGGAGCAAACGCAGCCCTGCTGCCTGGCACACAGAGATTGTTGATGACATATCTGTTGATTAAATTCATAGAAGCAGAAATCATAGGATATATTCTTGACAATTAACTTTCCCATTGATTTTTATTTTTCAATTAAATGTTCGATCTAGTAATCTAATGCATCTTCTAAGGAGTCTCTCTTTCACAAGATACTGAAAGTTTCTTGAAGTCAGGAGCATGTCTTATTCACCTGTGTATCTCTGGCAGGTAGACCAGAGCCCTGACATCACAGAGGCTCAATAGCACCTATTGTGCTGAACTACAGTAGAAAGAACTAACGGTGGGAATTCTATATGACACTACTTTGTTTTAATTATTTAAGTAGGAGACTTGTTGATGGAATAAAAGCTAAAGATACCATGTTATATATATGCATTTCCTGTCTAATACATAATACAATATAAAATAGTGTAGAATATATACAACAGTATATTACATAGGAAATGTAAGCTAACACATTATTATATAATTTGGTATTCATTGTTTTATTCACCACGAGATCCCTTTACTGAAGACTTCCTCTTGAAATGGAAAGGATGTATTACTTGCCATATAAAGATGCAAACAGAGTGTAGTAAAAGAAAAAGAAGAGATCTATGAAAATCCCTAAGCAAAGACATATGAAGGGAGCAGACCAAGTTTTCTGTCTATTCTTGCTCAGAATATGGTTATTCTTGTCAGAAGGCAGCGTGCAAGTTCAAAGAAATCTGCATATAAACCCACAGTAATCTTTCCAGGCTTCCTGTAAGAAGAAATGCTGGATCTCAAACAGGAGAAAAGCGCTGGCCCTTGAGATTTCAAGCACATACTTGAAAAAGTAGCGCTCTCTTCCCTCTGACAGCACCAACCAGAGAAGGACAGCGGGACCGGCTGCAGCCAAAACTGACACAGCAACTTTGTAAAATAGTACAGGTTTTTGGTCTTCTGGGTATATACCTCGTAGAGGAAGTATAGGATTGAATGGCAGGTCTATTTTTAGATCTCTAAGTGTTCTCCAAACATCTTGGTAAATGTACACCATATTATGCAGCCTCAAAGAAAGATGGAGACTTTACCTCTTTCATGTTTACATGGATGGAGCTGGAACATATTCTTCTTAGTAAAGTATCTCAAGAATGGAAGAAAAAGTATCCAATGTACTCAGCCCTACTATGAAACTAATTTATGGCTTTCACGTGAAAGCTGTAACCCAGTTGTAACCTAAGAATAGGGGGAAGGGGGAGAGGGAGGGGAAAGGATGGGCAGAGGGAGGGTGATTGGTGGGATTACACCTGCGGTGCATCTTACAAGGGTATATGTGAAACTTAGTAAATGTAGAATATAATTGTCTAAATACAATAACTAAGAAGATGCCAGGAAAGCTATGTTAAAGCTAGTACAGTGTGATGAAAAATGTGTCAATTGGTCTATGAAACCAGTGTATGGTGCCCCATGATCACATTAATGTACACAGCTATGATTTAATAAAAAAAAAAAAAAAGAAAACTATAACCCAGTTATAACCTAAGAATATGGGGAAGGGGGAGAGGAGGGGAGAGGATGGGCAGAGGGTGGGTGATTGGTGGGATTACACTGCGGTGCATCTTACAAGGGTACATGTGAAACTTCGTAAATGTAGAATATAAATGTCTTAACACAATAACTAAGAAAATGCCAGGAAGGCTATGTTAACCAGTGTGATGAAAATGTGTCGAACTGTTTATAAAACCAGTGTATGGTGCCCCATGAACGCATTAATGATTTAATATTAATTAAAAAATAAATAAAATAGGGCAGTGCCTGTGGCTCAGTCAGTAAGGCGCTGGCCCCATATACCGAGGGTGGCGGGTTCAAACCCGGCCCGGGCCAAACTGCAACCAAAAAATAGCCGGGCGTTGTGGCGGGCGCCTGTAGTCCCAGCTACTCGGGAGGCTGAGGCAAGAGAATCGCTTAAGCCCAGGAGTTGGAGGTTGCTGTGAGCTGTGTGAGGCCACGGCACTCTACTGAGGGCCATAAAGTGAGACTCTGTCTCTACAAAAAAAAAAATAAATAAATAAATAAAATAAAATAATACAGGTTTTTCTCAGCCTGTCAAGGCATCCAGAGGACTTCACATCTGACATAGCACCTTCCCTAATGAAGCAAGCAAGTATTTCTTTCCTCAATGATAGGATCAAGTGCACTATGTGTAAAGTGAATTGGGGTCTCTAGAGGTGCTGTGTAAATAGCTGGTATTACTATGTTGCCGTCTCAAAACAGAGCCCATTTCAATCACCTATTAGGAACAGAAGTAATGTGCTCCATTGCTGTCAGTTTTGATTTACTTCTTCTGGAGCTTCAAATTTAATTACATTCTGAGATCAACATGAAATCAATTGAACAGCTGGATGTATGGTGATCTTATTTACTCCATTCTTTTTAAATTCCATACTTTCATGAAATGATCGAGTCCCTTTTGTGTGGTTTAATAGTCTAGTAAACTTTGGAAGAGAAAAAATTATTATTATTAAGCATTCTCCCTAAAAGGATTGTAAGAATGTGAAACCTGCATATGCACCTATGCCTACACAAATATACACACAAATATGTGTGTGAACATATGTCAACTAAATAAAACGTAGATTATTTGTCCATTCAACAAACATATAAATATTAACTAATTCATATTAAGTCTATATTAGGGTTCAATGTCTTACTACATGCCAAAAATGTATTTGTCTTAAATTGTCTAGCAGTTTCTTATTTAACTTTTGTACTAGAACAAATATGTTTCTATCATCATAAGACTTTACTTCACAAATTACTTCCCTAACATTCTATTCTAGTCTTTAATTTATAGACAAGTATTTATAGATACATGCCTATAAAATTAAGATTATGTCAGGGGCAGCACCTGCGGCTCAAAGGAGTAGGGTGCCAGCCCCATATGCCAGAGGTGGCAGGTTCAAACCCAGCCCTGGCCAAAAACTGAAAAAAAATAATAAATTAAGATTATGTAAGACTAGATAGTGACATGAGGTTATTTCCAATATCAAAACCCACATGTGAAGGCTCCACAGGCTGTGGAAATGCGTCAGGCAGAGAGTTAATAACATTGTGAGAGTCTGTGGTTGGTGGAGTGAAGGTTTAAGTGAAGGGTTCCATAGTAGAATAAACCCTTGGAGTTGAAAGTAGAGACATCAAGAATACATAACGAGGAATGAAACAAAGAACAAGTGAAGTAACGTTGCCCAAGAAAATAAGATCATGAACAAGGATCTGTTATAATATTCAGTCCTTTTATTGGTTAATAGTAGGGATGGTGATTCCTGAAGAATTTTATAAAGAGTTTCAAAATATAGAAACTGATTAAAGATTTTTTTTAATGAGAAAATTTTACTTGGTTCAGTTTTGTTTTTAACCAAATGAAAAAAGAAGATGCAAAAATAAACCCCTAGAAATTAGCAATATCAATCATTCAAAATGGTAAAAGATGACTATGGCAACTAAATCAAATGAGGTAGGAATCAATCCTGCAAAAGTATAGTACAGATTATTAAGTGGGTGATTGTTAAATAAACCATTATTGAATGGATGATTGATTAGTAAATGGATGACTGGTTCTAACCCAACACACGTAGGTTGTGATCACTGGGAGCCAGCATGATTTCATGAAAAGCAAGTGGAACAAGCATCACATCTCTGTTTTGTATTAGAAAAGATCAAGCGTTTCACAGCAGAGCCCGGGTTTGGAGAAGTGTGTGGCCGAGTCTCCCATGACGTCAGAAAATATTGAGCTGGAATTAAAAGAGTCCCAAGCTGGTTGAGGGATCATAATGCCCCTGAAAATGTCAGCTGAGGGGTTGAGACTAATGGATGCCACCTGATTACATCCTGATTACATTTTCCTTCCCAGTCCTATCCACAACCTTAATCATCAATTTTCATAAAGACATAAAAATGAGTATCTCATTGTGGAAAGTACAAGTAAGAGGACCAGCACATGCTTGGTGAGCTCATTCCATCCTCAGAAAGCTCCTGGCAAGTGTAAAAGATGAGGACAAAGGCAGAAAAAAAAAGCTACTGGAGAAATATGGGGAAATAAAAATCTAACAACCAAGGTGTTGCTGTGCCAACCCAGCACGGTGGCTCACGCTGGTAACCGTAAAATGTGGATTGCTTGAGAGCAAAAGCGAGACCTCCATCTCTACTAAAAATAGAAAAACTGAGGCAAGAGCATCATTTGATCCCAGGAGTTTGAGTTTGCTGTGAGCTATGACACCAGCGCACTCTACCCAGGGCAATAGCTTGAGACTGTGTCTCCAAAAAAAAGGAAAAAAAGATGTTGTGGTGTCTCATATGGTTAGGATCTTGAGATATATGACTTACAGAATATCCTCTCTGATTATAATAGCTAATGCATCAAACAGTCTGGATGAAAATAGCATGAGAATATACAATGGTGGTAAGTTCCCTACTTATAAAGAAGTCCACATGATTTCAGGTTAGATGAACAGAGAGAGAGAGAGATGGGGCCAGAACAAGGACTGATTCTGGTATCCAGGTGTTTCTGACCAGTTGAACACACACATGTATTGTTTCCAGTCCTGAGGGCCCAATTTAAGTAGGATTTTGACCAACCTGGGTCACTCAAAGAGCATGAGGACTATCGTTAGGAGCAACCAGAGCCCCAGCTGTAAGAAACGCCGTGAGTAATGCAGATGTGCCATCACCAGCACCTACTGGCTCTAGTACAAAATCAGGATCACATATGACCTTCAGGCACAGGTTGCAATAAAGTGGATTTGAGGGCACAAAAGAAATTTCTATTGATTTGTGCATTTCTAAAATGGAATGATCTGTCTTACAAAGTAAACTACTTGGCCTTGAAAAAGAAAATCAATTCCCCTGTTTTTTGGTCTAGCTAAACGTTCTTATGCCTCTAAATTAAGTCCCAGAATCATCCCTTCTAGGAACACTTGCTGACCCCACCCTGGCCACTGAGATTTAGACCTCTCTTCTCTTCCCTACAGCCTAGTAATGCTTTCTCTATGTTCTTATTAGGTCATTTTCACACTACATTTTAATCACAGGGTTTTTTTTTTTTACTATCTCCCCAAATAAATTTTAGAGCACAAGAACAAAATTTTATTCTTCTCACATCCAGAGCACCTGATGCATTATCTATATACATAGTGAAACTTAGTAAACAAAGGTGAATAAATGCAATATTTTAGCCTCCTATTTTAGCATAGTGGGAGTACATGTAAATGCTCACAATCTAACAATTGACTGAAGGTGAGAGGGAAAGGCAAGAAAAGAAGATAAAATTTAATATGAAGTATGAAATTGAAATAATGGGGGAGAATGCCACTGGAGACAAGAAAGATTGCTGTGACCTCACCTGATGTTGTGTATTTTGTTACTCATGAAGGTAAATACTGAGCACTTTCTACCAGCCAGGTACTTTGCTCTGTAGTCACTGACCTCCCCCAGATGAGGAAATAGTCTGAGAGAGGTTAAAACACTTGCTGAAATATTATATGGCTAGTAAGTCATTCCAGGATTGAAATTTCATTCTGTCTGACAAAGAACTAAAAATATCCTCCAAAAGTGCATACACCACAAAAATAAAATAAAGTAAAAAAGTTACAGAATGAAAAGTGAAACTTTGGAAAATTGAGCAAAGCCAGGAGAGAAATTATAGATGCCACAAGACAGTTACTGTCAAAACAGCATGTTTAGAGTCAAAGAAAGCCCTAACTCTTGGTTTTGGAACATTTTTACTTAACCTCAGTCCATTTCCTAGCTCATGACTTTCCAACTTTTTTGCTTGCTAACCACAGGGAGAGAGAAATTTAATACTATAACAAGGCAAACTTGTATCCCTTTTTAACACTTGGGCTGTGACTTGCCAATTTGGAACATTTCGCCATTTATTAATTACGTAGCCACCAATATATTTCCACTATTTATAAATGATGCAATCTATTTGGTGGAACTAGATATGACTTCTAAGAAAAGCATAGCACTTTTATTCATGTAGCAATCTACAGTTTATAAGGTCAGTTCTGCTAATGTCACATACATGGTCTGAAAAATCACCATAGTATGCAAAATTATACAACAAAAACATGAGGCTTATAGGGAAAAGTTGGTTCAGGGGTAGAATTCAAAAGCTTTATCAGTGACACATTAACTTTTAAAAATATAGCAACCCAATAAAAATGGTGGCACAATTTTACACATCTTAAATTTTTAAAAACACATAAATACTACAATGTGACATTATATTTGAAAAATGCCTAAAGTTTGCTTTTGGAAGTAAGTTTCAGAAAGGTTACAGTGTCTGAGTGTCTGGGGTCCATGCACATGTGAACCCCTGACCTGTTTTGAATGCCAGCTGGAAAACAACTCTGGGAACAACTAACTCAACACCAGTTTTAAGGAAAAACAAGTCTGAGGATGCCTGGAGATAGCTTACACCAACTCAGGCCAGTAGACCGAGAAAATGCAGCCCCTTTCTGGCTTCTTCTTATTATTAGTTTTTAAAACAAAGGTGCATATGCAAAAGATAGGGTTGAAAGAATCCCAAGTTCCCAGGAAGGCTGGATAGAGAGAACCAGTATAAATGGCAGGGGGTGGTAGCCTGTGGTGTGTGTGAATAGACGGGGAGGGAGAAGCCAGTTCTATTCAGGTAGGGGAAGTAAATCAAGGTTTTCTAGTTTAACTACATATTGGAAGAGTTTAATCCCTTCCATCTATTGTTGATTCTCAAATGCAGGGGCCTAGTCATTCTAAGCAGGTGGGGGTGGGGCTACAGATTCTTTTCCTCTTTTGTGAGTCTAAAGAACCCCCAGGAACTGCCCATTTGCAGGTGTTTTCCCTGGTTCCCTCAGAACTGAGGTGGGGCAGCTCCACTAAGAAGTCAACCTATCTATCTCCCACATTTTGTCCTTCGAATCAACTCTCTATAATTTTATTTCTATTTTTATTTCAGATTAATATGTAGGTACAAAAATTTTCACTTCAAAGGTAAAGTTCAAGTTGTAGTTGAGTCCTTGCTCCAGGGGGTTTGCTGAATACCCTTCCATTCTGCATAGTAGGTGAGAATTTGCCAGTTACCCTCCCTGTCTTCTTTCCCCTTCCCCTCCACTCCCTTTCCCCTCTCTAGAATATACTTGTGTTTTTCTTTCCTGTGGGCATGTAGTTGTTTATGTATTGGTTTCATATTAGTATTGAGTACATTGGATACTTGTTTTTCCATTCTTATGATACTTTACTCAGAATAATGTGTTTCAGCTCCATCCAAATACAAAAGATGTAAAGTCACCATCTTTTTATGGCTGAATATTATTTCATGGTATATATATACCGGTTTGGTAATCCATTCCTCAATTTATGGGCATTTGGGTTATGAGTTTTTGTGAAGAAGTTTTTGTGAAGTGGAAATTGAACAGAAACTTATAAATGCAATGTGGATGTGTGGGCTCATAACAAATATTAAACTGGAGTCACTGGTAGGAATTTGAGGCTTGTGTGATTTGTGTATTCCTGCACTCTGTGGCAAGGCTGGAAGCAGTTGTCTGCATTCACACAGTATTTCTCACTGAAGAATTCATACTTAAGCAAACTCGAAATTCACATTATACTAAAATTTCTTCCTAATTTATCAATAGCATTAGAACAGATTTTCAGAAATGACTGATTTTACATAATTACTATAATTTGTTAAATATTACACATTTATCATCTTGTTTTATGCACATAAATAACTTATGAAACAGGTGTCATTATTTTATTTGTCCCAATCCCCACCTGTCAGGTGAAGAAACTGAGTCCAGAGTGATTTAGGAACTTTTTGATGCTAGTCAGCTGATAGTTGTTTATGCCAGGTCTCAAATACAAATCTTCGGCTCAGTGCCTGTGTAGCTCAGCAGCTAGGGCACCAGCCACATACATCAGAGCTGGCAGGGTTGAATCCAGCCCGAGCCTGCCAAACAACAATGACAACTACAACCAAAAAAATAGCTGTACACTGTGGCGGGCACCTGTAGTCCCAGCTACTTGGGAGTCTGAGGCAAGAGAATCACTTCCAGGAGTTTGAAGTTGCTGTGAGCTGTGATGCCATGGCACTCTACCCAGGGCAAAACAGTGAGACTATGTTTCAAAAAAAATACAAATCTTCTCTCTCCAATTGCTCTACTCTTTTCCCTAAATTATTTTCTGTAACTACCATTCAAGCATATTTTGTATCTCAAAATTCTTTACTACACATTCACACAAAGATTTATGTAAAAAATGATTTAGTTCAATAAAAAGGAAACAAAGCAATACCCATCATAACTTTATAACTAAATCCTTATAAAATACCTATTTTATATGTGTTTCATTAAAGAACTATATTCTCATCTTACAATTATCATATTTTTCTGGCTGTGACAGTACATCTGTCACAACCATATTTACATATTTCAAGTTATATTTGTATATATTCTAATTTTCAAGTATAACTGAATAAATTTGGTCATATTTGTCATTATTTCATCTATTATTGAAAATAAAATTTTTCAGTTATCATAGAAAAGTTAATACATAAAGACATCCATGGAGGGCTATCTCTTTGGGGCCCCCTTGTTAGATACAGGAATGTGCGTACTGTTCCCTGTCATCAAAGTGCATGTCCTAGAGACAGTGGTCAGAAACCTGTCCTGGCATTTGCCTGCCCCAGCCAATGGGACAACACAAGCCCTTAAAGACCAGCTGTCACTCTAAATTTATAATGGACAGGTGGTCATATGCCAGAATAGACTGGCTTCAGACCAAATCCTGCATGAGCAAAAAGGTACATACATGTATGTCAAAACTTCTGATATTTGCATTAATACTGTTGCTTGGGGAACAGTTCATACAGTCCATGAGGCAGGGGTAGTCTGGTAGTCTGAATAAGACTTTGAGATCCCTCTGAGACATATTCAGCTATATGGCAAAACTTACCCTTTTTCCTTAGATTGGTTCACTGAAAGATCAACTCACAATTATGGTAGATAAATAAGACAAAGGTTTATTTCCAAATGCCATGGAGGGAACCACAAGAATGATTTCCCAAAATCTCAGTGATGGTCAGTGGCTTTTAAAGATGCCTTTTAGAAAGGAAGGGGGAGAGAAACTGGAAAGTGTAGGTGTAATTAAGTGGTTGCTAGTGGGGGATGTGTAGATGGGTGGAAACAGACTGAATTGTAGATTCATCTGAAAGACAGGTCTCCTGCTTCAAATGACCTTGGGGCCAGGTTTATTCATATGCAATAAGGAAGTTCAGCAGCCTTTTCTGATTCTAAATCAGGTTTTATAGAGGAGGGGCCAGTGCTATCTGATCAAAAATGGCCTTTTCACTTAAAATATTCTTTATACCAAGGAATCATATTTTGGGATGAAATTTTCTTAGCTCCTTCATTACCCTCATCTGGAACTTCCCTAGAAGTTTCACACATTAAGAGTTGACTTGGTAATGTGAAGAGAGCGGATTAGTAATTTAGTAATAAGATGATTGAGATACAAGAACATAAATTAGGACGAGAATAAGTAAGCAGAAAAAAAAAAAAAAAACAGATCTAAGCACATTTTCTTACACCCCATTAAACCAAACTCCCATTCCTGAGAATAGGTTAGTAAAAGAGTTCTATCTTAGTGGTGTGCATGCACAAATGACATTTCTTTTTCTTTTCCCAGAGTTTAAAGTCCAAAGTCTATTTAAGACAAGTCTTGTGAGGAATTTCCTCAGGCTTTTGCCATGCACTGATCAGCCAGTTCCCAGTATGTGCCTGAAGCAGTTACCAAGTCACCTCAAGTTACCTTGCAGAGGTTGCCTGGACCTGTTTTTACTTCTCACAGTTCTCTTTAGCCTGCTGGGATGGATCCAGTTAAGGATTTCTTTCATCTTTGCTGCTGTGGTTGTGATCTGGATGATGGTGTAGGTTCTTTCTACCTTGGTTTGAGGGGGACCTGTTCTGATATTTGATCTAGACTTGATCCTTTGGAGAAAAGGGGTGTACAGACGCAAGACTAAACAGAACACAGTTAATTACTCAAGTGGAGATCTTTGTTTGCCTCCTCAGGGTTTCCAACTGCCTATTCAATTCAGTCTCTCCCAGTTCTTTTAGGAGTCTCTGCTAAATTGCAGAGGATTGGTGGAAGCCTGTTGTGTTATTTCTTAAGAGGAGTACTTCAATTTTTTTATAAGGGGTACATTTAATATTGAACAAGACCAGTGGCAAGGCCTGGACCAAATAAAACTTTGCTAGGGGAATGTAGAAGTATTTCCCAAGAAGTTTCTTAATTTTTTTCTTTTATCTTAAGTGTATGCCTCATGCATACAACCTTTATAATCAACTTTAGATTTTTACACAGTAAGCTTTGATATTTAGTGAGGCAGGTGTTGGTCAACCAATGGTGTTCTTTGTCATTTATAAGAGTGACCACTGCAAATGGTACCTAAATTCTTGATTTTTGTACCAAAGTCAACTTATTAGCCTCTTGCACCAGCATGGTAGTGTCTGCAAGTGTTCATCTAGCTTCTGTATGACCTCAGCCACCTTTCATACGTTTATGGTTTTCTGGTTTTCTTACACTGACAGGGACATCAAGGTTGGACTCAGGGTAAGAGAATAAAACTATTTAGCAGTCACTTACAAATATGTACAGGTTCTGGATTTCAAGGTTAAGGTTCGACAGTGAGAATGTAAGTACTCTTATTTACAATCTTAGCATAGTTCTTAAGATAATACCTACTCTTAAGAGTCCTTAGAAATCTGTTCTAAAGTTCTGGGCAATTTAAGTGAATATTTAGGTTCTATTTTTTCCTGAGGTATCTATATAGACACAGCAAATAATGTTTAATACTGCACAAATTTTTCCAGTGTAGGCAATAGGTGACCTTTGTTGAGCCTTAAGGCTTCAGAGCAAATATAACTACTGTATATAATTCTATATTCTTTAGCCAATCTTTTAGTTCCATTTAACAGATCAGTTTAGTAAAACAACTACATCTCATTTTATGAGCTGGCATTGCAGACAAGGCTGGAATCTAATACAGGTGGGCCACAGCTTTGTTTTGTTTTTTTTTTTTTCTTTTTGAACTATTTTTTTCTCTCTAACTTCTCACTTTACTGAAAAATAAATTATAGCAGAATTAATTTGATTGCCAAAATAAGTTGTATTTTTAGTATATTGAGTCTGATTATTTACATAAAGTTCAGCAAGAATAATTAATAGCCACCTAGGCTTTTCTTTCTCTTAAAATTGACTTTGCTGAAATCTTTTATAAGGAATCTCAGGTTAGACTTGAAAGCCTCTCAGGAGCCCAGGTTTCATCTATGCCATTAGATACCTGTAGGCATTGGGCAAATTCCTCTTCTCTTGAGGTCCCCAAGCAAATTTTGATTCCCAGACATGATAGAAAGTAACATTCTTTACTTACTGCAGATCAGAAAATGTTATTGGTGAGGTATTTGGCCAGTCTTTGCAATGGGCTTTTTAATTGGCCTTATAAAGTCAACATTAATTCCTTAACACAATATGAACACTTCTGAAAATGCTATTCCAGTCAAAGCCTCAGTAAAATGACCATTGTCCTTTATTATGTCCTATAGAACAAAACAGATTCTTACTGAACTTATGCAAATAACTGTATTGTTAGAAATTAAGAATACTTGCAAATGGTTTTCAAATTCTGGAGAAATCAAGGATAGAGAAAAAAATTAATGTTTCAAATTCTGCCTATAAGTACATACATTGCTGAAAGCTACAAATAACTCAAGAGGCAGAAAATGTTTTCTTAACTTCTGGGAAACAGAACACAGAAAGAATCACCAATGTTTCAAACAAAAAGCCATAACAAATCAGTTGATTCCACATAACTGATTTCTGTTCTGTTTGAAGTTGGGTTAGCAATACTCATGGATATGTTAGCTTTTTAATTAAAGTTCTAGAAGTTTGCTTCTAATCTAATGGTATTTAATCTCTAAAGTCATTTGTTAGTTACAAAAATACTTTCTGAGATGAATTAAAATTATTACTGACAATAAGCACTAAGACAGACCAATACTTTATAATATTGGAACATATACATAAACATAATTCATACAAAATTATTAACTACCATTTCATATTTGGTAATATTTCCTATACATTTTTAACCTAGTAAATAAGTCTAATATGTCTTTCTCAAACTTTCAGTGGTCTTAATATTTTTCAAAAAGACCAAATTTAGACTTTTGATTTTGAAAGGTTTGTCAAATATCAAAGACTTAAAAATTTTGTTCAAACAGGATTACAAGCCAAAAGATTCTAAAGGCAATACATAGTTAATTAGATTACACGCAAATTCCTTCACAAATTTTTTATGAACCTTATGCAATCTAGCACAGACAATTTACAAACATTCTAAACCTCTTTTCACTTTTGCCCTGCCTTTATTTCCTTGAATAATTATTCTGTTTCAGGACAAAATTTACCACACAAGATCCTTTCTTATGCAATGCCATTTTCCTTTCTGTTTAATTTTTCTTACTCTTAAAAAAAAAATCACTTTTCATAAAACAGGATCATGGTTTACTATGAAGTGAATTATTCACTTGGCTAAACTGATAATTAGAAGGTTTAAAAGGCAAGAATCTTATTCTACGGCAAAGACTCAGCTTCCCAAACAATTTAAATGACAAAACTATTATGTTTTACAAATGAGAGACATTTTATGGAATATAACATTGATACGGTTTTGTTTTGTTTTCACTGAGAGCTGCACAGAGAACCCCCCACCCTTTTTTTTTTTTTTTTTGGCTCAAGTAAGCTCAGAAATTAGACCCCCAATCTCTAGGCACAGATAGGCTACACTTTGCAGGCCACACTCTGAGCTCCAGCAAGGCCACAAACAAAGCAGCCTGAAACACCCCTGAATGGCTCTACTTTGATAGGGAGCACAAACTTCAACCTTTTCTCCCAAAAAAAAAACTGCAAGGACCTAACAACCTTGCTCCAGGGTGGGTACTCCATTTATACATTTGCTAAAACATTGATTCAGCTTGTAAATATGTTTTCCCAGCTACCAAGTCCTGGTCAAAATTTCCCTTAGGTCCAATATTTACCCCTAGACAAATGAACTATATAGGAGACCTCTGACCTGGGTCTCCTTTTCCCTGCCAGAAGCTGTGGTGCTCTCCACTCTCTCTGCATGCCCATCTGTTCAACAAAATCTCATTTTATCACTGATCTGTGGTCCATGGGGTCACTTCTTGAATCTCTATAACCAAAGACCCACTGAAGAAGAAATTCTGATAACAAGATGACTTTAGGGTTTTAAGTTACCAAAAATGTTCTGAAACCATAACATAGGCATTATTTGTTTTTATGTCTTTTCATTGCCCTTCTAAGTCTCACATGGCTATGTGGCATCAAAGATTGTGACAAAGGACAAGACCTGTGTTTTTAATTTATTTAGCAAGTGAAAGTTTAAGGTAGAAAGCAGGGTACCAGAACATCCAGTTTCTCTTAGAATAGCTAGGGGGCAAAGTTGGAGCAGGGAAGAAGGGGCCATGTGGGCTGGACTGTGCCTTGCAATTGCTGGCCTAAGTATGGGGAACTTGTCCTTAGGCCTCACAGAATTCAGAGGCTTAAAATCAAAAACATAATCTCACAGTAGAATCTAGCAAACCTAGAAATATTACAGAGTTGGCAGTTTTATAATCTTCAAACATTTGAACTTTAATAAAAGGTTTCAATCTAATTTTATCTCAAAGGATATTACAGTCACCTAAACAACAAGGCATTTGAATCATTTCTGCTCACACAAAATTTTCAATCTCTCTGGAGATGTAGTTACCTCATAGTCTCCTGTAAACCCTTTCTTAAAATGCTAAAAGCACAGTTCCCAATGGGGTGGGCTTCCCCATGTGTTCCCCCCCACCCCCCGCCTCTTTTTTTTCCTCAGACAAACCACAAACATGTTACAGATGGGATAAAAACAGGGCCACAAATAGGGTTAAAAAAAATACAGGGATATGGACAGGGGCCACTCACACCATTTCACCTTGCAAAGGGAGGGGCTTGGGGCCCTGCCTATTGTCTAAAAGATCTTCTGGGGAATCAGGGACAGGTAATTGAGGATAGAGAGGAGTATATGTTGGAGGGGGGTTTAAGGTCTTAACTTTTGTTCTAATTTATATTTCTGCTTGTCATTTTTGGGGGGGAGTTTTTAAGGCTAGCCACAACATGGATGTTTGTTTTTCTTTCAATTTGATCTTCTCATAAATATAAATAAGGCAATTGCTTAGAATGAGAGCTTTATGAAATTTTCTTTAAATTAAGGAGTTTTTTTCTAGTTCAAAAGATACATCTTTTGGCCACTTAATCACAATGGTATATTTGTTTAAAGGAACTCAGTTCATTGCCTTTTTATAACGCCTAATGCCTCTATGAAGATTCCCAAAAATTCACTCTCAGAAATAAACTTATGTTAGAATAGACAATGATAAAAGACTTACTCCTCAGAGCTTGACACATTCAATACACACAGTGTGCTGCTTAGAATCTTAGATGTCTCGGACTCCCAGTTTTTCCAGACTGGCCACCTGATGTGTTCCTGACAAATCATGTCCTCTGGATGGCGGAGACTGAGGAGACAATTCCCACTCAGTCACAAAGTCATGTTCAGAGACATAGAACAGGTCATATGGTTTTTGTTTCTGGGACCTGCAACAAAGTTTGTCTTAAAAGACACTGGACCAGGCTTGGTACCCGTAGCACAGTGGTTATGGCACCAGCCACATACACTGAGGCTGACAGGTTTGAACCTAGCCTGGGCCAGCTAAACAACAATGACAACTGTAACAAAAGTAATAGCCAGGCATTGTGGCAGGTGCCTGTAGTCCCAGCTACTTGGGAGACTGATGCAAAAGAATCACTTGAGCCAAGAGATTGAGGTTGCTGTGAGCTGTGATACCATGACACTCTACCAAGGGTGACATAGTGAGACTCTGTTTCAAAATAAACAAATAAAAAAAGACACTGGACCAGCAGGAACCATATAACTGCTGCTATGCAGGGCCAGTTTGAATGTTGGGCTGGTGGGGGCGGGGGGGGGGGCTAGGCCTGAATTCCTTCCATGGCAACCCTCTTTAGCCAAATGACATAGAAAGACAAGTAACAAAACCAAAAAAAACAAACAAAAAAAAAGCAATAGCAATAAAAGCTATTTCCAAGAGGAAATAGAATCAAACTATATGAATATTCATATGCCACAAAGTGCTGAAAAATATACCAATACCAGAGTCACTTACAAGATTAGTCATCAACAAATTTTTTTCTCTTATTAATCTTAAATATGGAATGAACAAAAGATCTTTTACCATCTGCTCAACCAGAGCCTTCAGAGAAGAAGACTGGGAGCCCAACTGGTATGTAAAATATCTCACCATGTGCCAGCTGGTGTCAAGGTTCCAATCCTTTTGCTGCAGCCTTGTGGAGGGCAGTGGCCTTGATATCCTTTTGACTATTTAAACCGAATAGATCATGGCAAAACTTGTCCTCTTCCCTTAGGTTGGTTCACTGAAAGATCAACTCACAATTATGGTAGATTAATAAGAGAAAAGTTTATTTCCAAATGCCATATACATAGGGGGAACCACAAGAATGATTTCTCAAAATCTCAGTGATGGTCAGTGGCTTTTAAAGATGCCTTTTAGAAGGGAAGGGGGAGAGAAACTGGGAAGTATAGGTGTAATTACATGGTTGCTAGTGGGGGATGTGTAAATGGATGGGAACAGATTAAATTGTAGTTCATCTGCTTCAAATGACCTTAGGGCCAGGTCTATTCATACGCAATAAGGAAGTCAGCAGCCTTTTCTGATTCTAAATCAGGTTACTCAGGTTTTATAGAGGAGAGGCCAGTGCTTTCTGATCAAAAATGACCTTTTCACTTAAAATATTCTTTATACCAATTATATTTTGGGGTGAAATTTCCTTAGTTCCTTCAGTGTCCAGGACTTCCTGCATATAGCTAAGATGTATTTACAAGTATGGCCTCATCCTACCAACCAGGATTCTGTTGATGACACCTCAATCAAGTATTGTATGAGGCAAATTATATAAAATTTTTCCCAATCCCTGTTAGTGTGTCTGAGTTGCTTGACAGGGTGTGGCATGCTAGTATGAAGACTTGAATGCAGCCAAGAACTTGGAAGGACCAAGAGGCTGAGTTGTTGGGAGAGAGGTCCTTGCTAAGTGTCCAATTCACAAGGCACATCCTCAGGTCCTGAGTCAGCTCTACAGGAGGTCATCTTGGCACAAAGTAGGCCAAAGAACTACAGCCTGTATGACTTCTCACTTTCTTCCCAGGCCAGATGAGGAGATTGGCTTGTTTAGTGCTTTATGGAAGCTTCTGAGCCCTGAGCCCTGAGTACCTCAACTGTGGCACAACACACTACATCCATAGTCACAATCTAGATCAATCAATCATTTCATGGGACTTAGAGACAGAAGAATTGATGCCCCCACTGGTATTCTCAATCTCATTGTGCTGTGGGAATAAACTGTCTTGCTGTGCTCAGTGGTCTTATTGTTTATTCTCAGCATGGATGGGGATGTATTAAGCCAACCTGGTTGCTTGCTTGATCATCCCTTTTAGAGTCTTGCCATCCTCTATGAGGTTAGGGTTCTTCTTTGACACTGGGTAAGGGATGAGAGCAGAAATTTCCCATGAATCCCAAAACTGGATGACATTTGACTTTGAATACTTCATGTTATAAAGAGCATCCAGGATGAGATTTCAAGACAGAGATGGTGGCAGCAGTGTCACAAGGGACCTTCATTCACATAACATCAAAGACATAAAAGTATAGAGAAGAAGAGACATGAAGAATGGTATAGAAGTAGAAGGATAGAGTCATACCCAAAGCAGTAGTTCTATGTTTCTCTGGCCCTAGCTATTTTGCAAGATGGAAACTCTCAGAATTTAGTTTTGGGTTAGAATCATCCTAGCTCTGAGATGAGAAGCTCATAAGAACTTTGAGCATGAGCCACTGCTCTGTTGGTACTTCACTTCAAAAGGCATGTATTGCCAAATTTGCATAGTTTTGCATTTGGGATTTGAGCATAAGTTTGTGAAAACAGAAAAGAATAGGCTTTTCTTACACTAACAGCTAAAACAGATGGCCATGGATCCAATTTGTTTAGAATAAATTACTGCTACCATAAGTAGAATAATTTACACATATGATTTTTGTAAATCCTTCAGCTAAAACAGCTAGTCTTCAATAACATTACTTGAGTAATGACTCTCCCTAGAGAATATAATTTATTGTGTACCTGGTAAACATTAGTTTTAAAATGCAAGTAGGCAATGGCATTGAATGTGTAGGTGATCATGTAAGGAATCTATGTACTATAAAATTATACGATTTTATAAACAAAAGTTTATTTCACTTATCATATCTCATAATGTCTAGGAGGCAATTATTATTACATGGTAGTTATTATTTTTATGATCACTAAAAATAGGAAAAAAATACTACCATAAATAAATTGACCTAGTTATAAGTTAGAACTCTTTCACACAATATCCCTCATCCCCATCGAAAACTATCTGTTT
Source organism: Nycticebus coucang (assembly GCF_027406575.1). Lineage (NCBI taxonomy): Eukaryota > Metazoa > Chordata > Mammalia > Primates > Lorisidae > Nycticebus > Nycticebus coucang. The sequence goes on along the minus strand of NC_069786.1, from coordinate 1,158,994 downwards.
ATAAGAGAGTCACAACTCTTTTTTTTTTTTTTTTTTTCTCAGTTTTTGGCCCAGGCTGGGTTTGAACCAGCCACCTCTGGCATATAGGGCCAGTGCCCTACTCCTTTGAGCCACAAGCGCTGCCCAAGTCATAGCTCTTTGCCTCCAGGAATTTCTTCCAAATTGCTAACACCTGTTCTTCAAGTTTTGACGTTCATATCTTTTAGATTTTACTAGAATATTTTAAGGAAATATTTCCAGACAACAACAAGGAAGGTATTTTAAATGGCAATTGCTATGGTTAATTTTATGTCAACCCAGAGAGCTGGTAAAGCATTATTTCCGGATGTGTTTTCAGAAAGGATGGGCGAGCTTTGCGCAGTGGCAGTACTGTAGCCAATGAGATATATCCGAGGCACGATTATTGCTAATTGAAAACTTTTCCCAGAAAGGATGGACATTTGAATTAATGGGCTGAGTAAAAAAGACACACCCTCACTCATTGTGGGTGGGGAGCATTTCATCAGCTAAGAGCCTGGATAGAACAAAAAAAGCAGAGTACAAGTGAATCAACTCTTTCTTTTCTAGAGAGGAAGACCCTCATCTCTACATGTCTTGGACATCAGACATCTACGTTCTCAAACCTCTAAACTCTAGGACTTATTCCACTGGCCACCTCTGACCTTCGCATTACCAAACCCATGGATCAATTCTCACTCCTCAATTTGTTTGAGATCTATGATCACTTCCTCCTCCTTGACACGCTTTCCTCACTTGGCTTCCAAGACCTCACATACCCTTGACTATCCTCTTTACTCCAGGTCTACTTCTTGCCAATCCACATTGTTGGCTCTTCCCCATCTCCTCCACCTTCTCCTGTTGACATGGCCCTGGTCTCAGCCTTGGTGATCCTTTATCTCTACACATACTCCCAATGGTGAGATTTTCCAGTCTCACAATTTTAGGTACCATCTGTTTATGGACCACATCCAAATCTATGTCTCCAGCCTTGAGATCACTCCTAAACTCCAGACTGAGACATCCAACTGCTTACTTGAGATCTCCAGTCTTCCAATAGGAGTCTCCTTCAACTCTGAACTCCTTATCCTCTCCCAAAATCTGTTCCACTCATCCTTACCACAGTCATCCAGATTCCTCTAATTTTCCTTCATTCCACATCCAGTCCATCTTTAAATCTTATTGGCTCTTTATTTTTTAAAAAAAATCTATAATTTTATCACTTCTTAACAACTCTGGTCTCCAGGGCCTCACACACTGACAATATATTCCAAGTATGGCCACTATTTAAACTGTGAACCCTCTTATGTCTCTTCTGCCCATTGGCACGGCCTAGAATGCTCTTCCTCTACAGATGCCTCAGGGAGCCTCCTTACAACCTTCAAATCTTGAATCAAACATTCTCAAAGGGTTGTGACTTTCACCACTCTACTATCACCACGACCCTTCCCCACCCCTTTCAGCTCTTCAAGTCCCTTTATACTCATCCACTCTTCTCCACAGGACTTATTACCTTTTAGCATACCAAGTAATTCAATTTTTATTATGTTCAGTGTTTATTATCTGTCTTCCCTCCAGAATGCAAGTGCCAAAAGAGCAAGGATCTTTGTCTCTTTTATTCATTGATGCAAAGAGTGTCTGGCCTATAGCAGGTGATCAACAACTATTTGTTGAATGAATGAAGGAAGCTGGAGGAGGAGGATTCTAAGCACTGCTGAGTGGGGAAGTGATGGATACCAGGAGATGTAGCTTCAGGCTGCAGAAGCAGGTGATAAAAACTGCAATTGGGACTAAACACCAGGAGAAATAGGAGGCATGGACCAGAGGAAGACAAAATAGCAGAAGTGGCACCAAAGATGGTCTCAGGAACACCTCAAAGACCTAACACCTGCACCCTCTATACCTGGCTGGATGTGGTGCCATAAATCTAGAGGAGGAACTCCTTTAAGTGATTTATTTTATTTTATTTATTTATTTTGTAGAGACAGAGTCTCACTTTACCACCCTTGTTAGAGTGCCATGACGTCACAGGACTCACAGCAACCTCCCGCTCTTGGGCTTCCGCGATTCTCCTGCCTCAGCCTCCTGAGCAGCTGGGACTACAGGCGCCCGCCACAACACGCAGCTATTTTTTTGTTGCAGCTTGTTGCAGTTTGGCTGGGGCTGGGTTTGAACCCACCACCGGCGCCCTACTCACTGAGCCACAGGCACTGCCCTAAGTGATTTTTTTAAAATAGTCTACATTGACTTTGCTGAAACATGCTACCTTCTCATAATAAAATACAATAATTGAAAATGTATCTTGAATAGGACGAAAGCTAAGAAATAGCAAATGATCTCCACGTTTGCTATTTCAAGTCCACAGAGGCATCATTCAAGACTATACAAAGCCACAATGTTCATGCTGTATTTTTTAAAAATGGTTACTCAGAATCAGTGTATATATAATGACAGCATCTATCTGTGCTTAGGAAATTCACATAAAGTACTCATATTCACATAAAATACCTGTATTTACTTAGTGCTCTTTGTCAAAGGAAGATAATGGGACCATATTCTCTATTCTCAGATGAATGGTTTTGGAAGAAGAAAATCTCAGCATGAGCATATTGGGAGAAATAATCAAAAATAGCATTTTGGATTGCAATAGTGATCACTGTATGTGACTCAGCACCACAGCAAAGAAAAGTGCCTATGCAAAATGTTTCCATCAACAAGAGATGAGTACAGCCTATTCCAAAAAAGAACAATTCAAAATCTCTACATCATAATTTAGTCGAAGGTGTTTAAAATAACTACGCTTTTTTTTTTTGCAAAGAAAAATAATCAAAGAAGAATCTCACTGAAAAGTCCTTTGATGTTTAATCAAAAAGCATCACACTAAACAGTGAAGACTGTGTTGTCTCAGAGAGCTGTGAAGTAGCAGAAGTAGGTGACAAAACCAGCAAACCCTTGCTCTTCCTCACCTATAGACTTAGCACTTTCTTTAAGAGGACCCAAATTCATGTCTGCCTATCTTTATATTATATATGTGTGCTCTGAGGTTTGTGATATTATTTAAAATATTTTTGAGGGGTGACAAACTATAATCTACATTGATCAAAACTATTATATTCTACTAAAATTTATCTTGGGTAAAATGGAAGGAAAGGGCACTAGTGCTTTGGTGAATGTCTTTATCTGCAATTTTATAGGCATTGTTGAATAGATCCTGCATCTGATCATACTATAATGGCCTCTTCTGAGAACCAAACATCCTGAAAGTGAAATTTAAGGATGTTTTCAGACATAACTCATTCTTGTCTGAATTTCCCACCAGGAGTTGCTCCTATAAGATAGTATTTCTGAAAGTATGTTCTAAGAACTCTAAGATTCTCCCCTGCCCCTACCCCCTAAAATAAGATTTTGTGGTAAAATAAGTTTGAGAAATTCTGTTTATAATATTTCTCCTCTTGAAAATATATAATTTATAATAACATATTAAGGGCTCTGTTTACTGATCTGATGAGTTTGGAAAATTTAGAAATGTATCAAATACATTTTGAAAGTTTTCCTAATTTGTTAGATTAGTAAATAACTAATTCTATTGGAACACTCTGGTGAAAGCTGCTACAAATATAGTGTCTACTATCTGTCTTAAAATGCAAATGCTACACTGCTGAAATCTTGTCCTATCCCAAATAAAATCTGGAGTCCTTTCAAATAAAATCTGAAGTCCTTCCAAAACCCCAAGGACTCCCATTGTCTGGCTTCCACTGGCCTCCAGGGCACTCCCAGATACCCTGCAAAGGCCTTCCTACTGGGCTGTAGTCCCTAGCTCCTGTCCCTGCCCTTTTCACTCTCTGCTTCAGGGACACTTATCCAGAAACCTTCCCTGGCCACTCCAGTAAAGCAACCCCACTGCTCCATCTCCACCCCACATGCTAACATTCCTTTTTTTACTTTGTTGTGTTTGCCTTTAAAGCTCTGCTGAGTAAGACCACCTGACATACTAGGTTTTATGTATTTGTTCCTGGGTACCTATTGGAGTCCAGCTCCATTAAGAACAGGGTTTACTTCTTTTGCCCATGGCTTTGTCTATAGCATTCAGACAGGTGCCTGAGGCATACTGCACACTCAGTAAATACCTGCAGTTATTGGATGGGGTTGTTCCTACTATCATGTAAGGTGTGTAACTTTGTGAAGCTGATCAGAAGATACGCTTTGCATTTGCATATTGAGTCTGCAGGCTCTAGCATTATTAATTAATTATAGAATCTTTTGTAGATATTTGGCAATAATGGTTGGTTTTTTTAATCATCTAAGATAAAGACTAGTTAAGATAGAATTGTAGGTTTGCATTAGTAATTCATTCCACGGAGATAAATGGATGGTTGTAATTAGCAGTGACTAAGATAGGATTTAATAAATGTCTTGATCTTTCTCAAGAATCTAATTGCTCAGATTAGTCTGTCATCTCTGAAAGCTGTAAGTAATACAAACAATTTATATATCACTGGCAGAACCTCACAACATAGAGGATGTAATGAGACTGCTGAAAATCTGAGTCCTTTCATAATCTTATTTGCCTAGTGTAGATTTATGTGCATGGTGCTTTTTATTTTTTATAAAAGGTCATTGTAATTTCTCTAGTTCTCATTATAAAATTGCAATGATTAATTTGTAGAGTGTACTTTATTTGTATTGTTCCTGTAAAGGGAATTTTTAACAAAATTGCTATGCCCTTTACAAAGGTGTGCAAAAGAGAGGAAGAGGGAGGGGGGACATAGAGAGAGAAGAGGAGAGAAAGAGGTGTGCGTGGAAAGGCCCCGGGGGCTGCAGCAATGCGGGGCGCGCTCCCTCCGGCCCGTAGCGGGTGCGCACACAGAGCCTGGGCGAGCTCTGCGCAGCCCTGGGTGACAGAAAGGAAGATGGAGCCAGAAGCCCAACTGGAGGGAAGGCCCTGCCGCCAGGAGCCCCCTTTTCCCAGACTAGAGCGTTCGGCTCCCCCAGCGGCTGGGCCTGGAGAGTGGGATGGACCCCGAGCCCCAGGGCATCGGGCTTCCGCATGCCCAGTAAAGGGAACTGGGAAGTCTTGAGGGGACGTCCCCCTCTCCCCCAACCCCCCCACCCCTGCCCAGCCAAATAACCCCAGGAGCTAAAACCCCCACAAGGAAAATGTGTAATACCAACGTGACTGTGTCTGCTGATGTAATCACCTCACAGATGCCATCTTCAGAACAGGAGACCCTGATTAGACCAAAACCATTGCTTTTGAGTTAAAATCTGTTGGTGCACAAAAAGACACTTACACAATGAAAGAGGTTATATTCTATCTTGGCCATTATATTTTGACAAAATGATTATATGATGAAAAGCAGCAACATATTGTATATTCTTCAAATGATCTTCTAGGAGATTTGTTTGGAGTGCCAAGCTTCTCTGTGAAAGAGCACAGGAAAATACATACAATGATCCACAGAAATTTGGCGGTAGTCAATCAGCAGGAATTATCAGACTCAGGTACATCTGTGAGTGAGAACAAACATCACCTTGAAGGTGGGAGTGATCAAAGGATCCTGTGCAAGAGCTACAGGAAGAGAAACCTTCACCTTCAAATGTGGTTTCCAGACCATCTATCTCATCTAGAAGGAGAACAGTTAGTGAGACAGAAGAAAATTCAGAGGAACTGTCTAGTGAACAACAAAGAAAACCTCACAAACCTGACAGTATTTCCTTTGATGGAAGCCTGGCTCTTCCTGTAATCAGGGAGATAGCCTGTGAAAGAATCAGTAGCAGTGAGTCTACAGAGACATCACCAAATCCCTATCTTATGCTGGTGTAAGTGAACATTCAGGTGACTCAGTGGATCAGGATTCAGTTTCAGATCAATTCAGTGTAGAATTTGAAGTTGAATCTCTTGATTCAGAAGATTGTAGTCTTAGTGAAGAAGGACAAGAACTCTCATGAAGATGATGAGGTGTATCAGGCAGAGGAGACAGATACAGATTCATTTGAAGAAGATCCTGAAATTTCTTTAGCTGACTATTGGAAATGTACTTCATGCAATGAAATGAATCCTCCCCTTCCACCACATTGCAACATATATTGGGCCCTTCATGAGAATTGGCTTCCTGAAGATAAAGGAAACGATAGAGGGGATATCTCTGAGAAACCCAAACTAGAAAACTTAACACAAGCAGAAGAGGGCTTTGATGTTCCAGACTGTAAAAAACTACAGTGAGTGATTGCAAAGAGTCATCTGTGGAGGAAAATGATGAAAAAATCACTCGGGCTTCCCCAGTCACAGGAAAGTGAGGACTATTCTCAGCCGTCAACTTCTAATAGCATTATTTACAGCAGCCAAGAAGACGCCAAAGAGTTTGAGAGGGAAGAAACACAAGACAAAGAAGAGAGTATGGAATCCAGCTTTCCCCTTAATGCCATTGAACCTTGTGTGATTTGCCAAGGTCGACCTAAAAATGGTTGCATTGTCCTGGCAAAACAGGACACTTTATGGCATGCTTTACATGTGCAAAGAAGCTAAAGAAAAGGAATAAGCCCTGCCCAGTATGTAGACAACCCATTCAGACAATTGTGCTAACTTACTTCCCCTAGCTGACCTGCCTATAAAAGTAGAATATTTATTTCTAACTATATAATCCTAAAAATTTAGACAACATGGAATTTATTTTTATTTACATATATCAAAGTTAGAAAATATCTCAATCCAGAGAGGTTTTTTTTCTTTAGTGTACTTTACCTACTTTGGGAGAGGAATGGTGAATATTTACTTCCTTTTAGGAAAATTTCACTTCTGTTTGTATTTGGCTTTTAATGTAATTTGAGTTGGATATATAGCTCATGCTTTATCCATAATAATTTCTACTTTCACTTTAAATAATCTCTAATTTCTACTTTCTCACTTAAGTGAGAAGTATCTGAGTTTTTAAATATGTATACATAATATATATTTAAGTATATGTAATATATATAAGTATATATAATATCTTTATATATGTAGGACACCTAAATGTTACTTATTTAGTACCTTTCATGTGTGGAGAAAATTAATTAAATTTTTGATACTCTTGAAAAAAAAAAAGAAAGGATGAAAGGGAGAAAGATCTGGGACTGCTCATTCATCCAGACTTGGCTGGAGAATGAATGTATAGTAAGTAGATTCCTTTCCTCTTTCCTTGTCCATTGTCTCCGGGAGGGGTCTAATGGGACTTACTGAATCTCCTGAGTGGGACTCACACTGTGTTTCTCACATTGGTCATTGGGTCCCAGGTGACAAAAAGGGATTCCTGAACAGGACTAAATGATTGCAAGAGTGCCCCACATACAAACTGTGCTTATACAAAGTAGACATATAATACACATTGAAACATTTGTGACTAACACCAACTGGTCAGGAGTCAGACACTTGGAGTCAGGGAACATTAAAAGTTACCCATTTCCCCAGCTGGCAAACCAGTATTTCCCATGTCTCAAACCCCCGTTTCATTTCACCCTCCTGCCCTGGGCTTGTGCACCTGTTTCTGTAGCAGGAAACTGTCATAAATAGCCCCCTTTCCAGTCCAGCCCCCTCCTCATTATAAAGTGATTCTCAAATTTAAAGAGAGAGGTTTGGGGGCAGTGCCTGTGGCTCAAAGGAGTAGGGTGCCCACCCCATATGCCAGAGGTGGTGGATTCAAACCCAGCCCTGGCCAAAAAAAAAAAAAAGAGAGAGAGAGGTTTTTTCCCTTTAAACTACACATACCCAACCCTAGAGGGAAATGCCCTCCAACCCCAATTAAGAGTTGCTACTTCCCTGCCCTTTAAAGAAAACTCTATACTTTGCTTCTGTGCATAGGATGCTGTAGTTTTCTACAGCAGAGATTCTGCTACCAAGGAGACGGAGGCAGAGAAGGAAGAGGAGGAAAGAGAGCTGCCAACATTGCTGCTGTTTCCAGGGGACCCACGGGACTCTGTAATCTGTCCCATAGGCTCTTCTCTCTTTCATGAGCTCCAGAACTACATTTCCACCTCCAGAATAGACCTTTTCACCTCACGTTGGCTTCAGAGTATCCAAAGCTTCACCTTCCCTGCAAAATGAAAGAAAGCCATGGCTCTCACTTTCCTTTCTTTGGTAATAGATGTGCCAACTCTCTCCCCTTGGGAGTTGGGACACACGCACCCCTTTTTCCTCACACACCACTGACATTTAGTCCTGTGATAGCTCATTCTCATCCCCATGGCCATAGCTATGTCAGCTATGCCACTGTTCGCATGCAGTGTCAGGGCCAGTCTCTAATTGGTCCTCTCTCATCCCTTCCCACCGACATGTTCCCAAGGGTCTGCTTCAATCCTGTTCTTCCCCTAGTAGAGAATTTCAATTATTGCCTACTGCCGATCACATTAAGTAGCTTCCTTCACTCTTCAATATGATCCCAGTCTTATATCCTACATCTATCTAATATATAATCATTGTATCATATATCAATCTCTTTCTCTCTCCCTCTTACACACACACTTCTATCCAAAGTCTCAGCCAAAAAAAACTATTCCCTGAACATTTTCCTGCCTTTCTACCTCCATATAACCTTCTTACTTTCCAAAGATGCTCTCAAATGGCTCCTGAGTGACATTGGGATGCCTTTCTACTCCATGCAACCTCTCTCCTCTCTAAATCACATATTAGGCTTTTTTTTCCCCTTACCTCAGTGGATTTTGTCTTCTTCATCTTTATAACATAAGAAGTTAAATACTCAATATTAAGTATTGATTATTTGCCATAAGGACAAAGACTACATCTTAGGCATCTCTATCAAACCAGTACTTAGTATATGATATCTGGCACATTGTAGGTGCTCAATACATATTTTATAAATTAACTTGAAAATACCTCAATAGCAAACTATTTATATTAATGTTATGGTTATAACTTTAGTCATCAAGCTGTCTCAGAAAATTCTTGAAATTAACTGAACTACTAAATCAGTTTCTTTAACTGGTCTAAAATCAGTTGCCCTGAAAGCTCATGGTAGGACAGAATGTTAACTCATCTGATTAACCTGATTAATTCTGCTAGAACAGAATTCTGTTTGGTTTGAAATAAGCTCCCACTTGTAAATAAGCTCCTTCTAATCTCCATATAGCCATAGGTTTTTGTAAAGTTTGCAAAAGTAAGATCAAGAATCATTGCCACTTTTCTCCCCAGCTTCTCTTCTGTCACACTTTTCAGCAATTTCTGAAGTGCTAGACCTCTGTGAGCATTGCTGGGGTCCAGCTAAGGGGAAGTTGGATTGGGTTTACATTTAGTGGAATATATTTAAGTAGTCAGTGGTCACTGAAGTTATTAGACTATTGTTAGTTGTCCTAGTGTAGGAAAGGCTTCTAGGAATATTCTTATCACCCACTGGGCCAATTCTCCTAGTAACAAAACACAGAAACCAGGGCCAGAGGTCATACAAGACATACTTTTATGAGGTATACTTGTATGAGATGTATTCTAATACCTGTCATTAAAGTATGTGAATAATGAAAATTAAACAGGGTTTGAAATGAACAAAGCCAAAGCTAATTCATGGAAAATGCTTCAAATCATCAGATAACTAAAATTATAAATAGAAAATTCAATGTTCATAGATTCTAATCACAATGGAAGCCCTCTTTTATCAGGATTAGACATGATAATGCACTGTATACTCTTACAGATGAACCATAAATTTTTGCATGTATTTGATGAGACTAACAAAAAAATAAATTTTATTTAATCTCTGTGCATATAAGGCACAAATCTGTAGCAATATTACATACAAGTAGGTCTGCATGGGAAATACCATATTTTATATACTAAAATTTATCAGATTTGACACTTTAGTGTCATCTAGGCATCTGGTCTAGGTAAAGTCTGGTGGTTCCAGACAAAAAGGCACTTGGTATTTGCCACCAACAGCAGAGAAAAACCTTATTGTTAAAAATGTTCAGTGATAAATTCTTAGACATATTTGAAATACTATTGATTATGCCTTAATAAATTTTGTACCCCTTTTATATTTCAGATAATTTATTTTATATTTTTCAGAATTATTGGTTACATTGAGATCAAATATACCAGGAAATGAATGTCTTCAATTAAAAAAAATTAATATTAGTCATTGCTTTCAAAAACTTGACATGTTAAAGTGTATGCAGAAAAGTTACCTGATAAAGGTTTCCCCAAATTTAATAAAATTTCTGAAACTATATTTAATTAGAAATTATGAAGCTGGAGGAAATTTATATAATCTATCAGCAATAATACACAAATTTTTGATCAGTTATTGTAGCAAAATACATCTCTCTATTCCTCCTATGGAGAACAATGCTATGTTATAAAAATCATCATACCTAAAACAGGCCAATCAGAATATGAGCCATAATTTGTAAGAAGTAGTTCTATGGAGCTTTGCTAAGAAATTGATAAAAGATACCCCCTAAATTCATTAATGTACACAGCTATGATTTGGTAAAAAACTAAATAAAAGAAAAAAATGATATTGTATTATTTTTATGGATTATGTGATGGAGAAACTGAAGTCCAGAGAGTTAAGCCACTTGTTCAAGGTTACCTATCAAAGCAAGCTCATGGCAGTGCTGTCAAAAGATAATTATTAATCTTTCCTACAAATAAGTTTTATTTTTAAGCACTTTAGTAATCTCCACTTAAGCATTCTGAAAATTGTCTATTTTTCCTATCCTAACTGTAAGATGCAGAATCACATGGAATACATAAAATTCCATATGTATTGAGTTATAATAGTCATATTTTTAATATAAATATAATTAAGATTCATAGGCTAGCAATTTATGACTGTTTAGGATAAATTATATCACATGGTTATATTGTAGGAGTAGAAATTTTTATTGTTAATTACACAGTAGAGTAGCTTCCTATGCGTATTTGATATGTTACCCAACTGCTTTTTGCAGCTCTAAAGAACCCTGGTAAATTCATTCTAATTATTCACACCCCAGAAGTATAACTAAATGCATATTTAAAATTAAATATAAGCTTGCTCATCCTAAGAGAAAAAAAACCTCTAATAAAGTAGCATAGATGCATTTATAACAAATTTTTTGAGGTAACTCAAAAGTAATTTAAAAACAGTCCAAAAACAGTTCATTGTCATTTAATTGAATTTAGCTTCATCTATCTTGAACATTTAATCAAATTTTACTTTTTCATGAAGTCATGGCATATACAATTGAGGATTGATGACAGCTAATTTGGGGTAAGATACAATACTACAGCAAAAATTGTAGGAAAGCATAAAATATCTTTGTTAGTAAAATGCTAATAAATGAATTTAAACATCTGTAATGAATAACATCTTAAAATTAAGTAATTTTAATGACTTTCAAGTATATGACAGAAGATAATGCACTATAAGAAAAATATTCAAAAGTACTCTGGTATTTCATCCAGAAACAGCTTCATGACCCAGCACAAAATAAACTTCCTCAAGCATTCATAAACAAGAAGTTCATGAGCATCCTTGGCAGGATGACTCACTCAATATTTTTTCCATATGGCCAAAAGATTCAATAAATGGCTATATAAAAAATTCAGTGAGGCTATTCAGTAAGGTACCATTTCTTGAGAGCCATTATGTTCAATTAACACAGGACCCTATTTCTAATAGTACCCAAATGTTTAGACATACTACGATAGGGGGTAAATGACTATATTATGCTTATATTTCTAGAAATGTAATATGAATTACCCCATTTTTCCAGGCCACTACTATAATAATACTTTAAAAGATTTATGGCCATTTATGTGTTCCAAGATATTGCACAGAACTAAATAAGCTAAATATGGAACTGACCTGTTCTATAGCAATATGCTCAAGGAAAAGCTCTCTTTATCCCACTAAAGAAATAATGTACTTAAATTTTATATTTAAGATATTAAAATTTGGCCCATTTCTCCTATTAATTATTTTAATTCTAAAGAAGCAAAAGCAAGATTCTATACAATTTTTAAGTTGGTTTGACAAATGAGAAATAAAAATAATTTATGATTTATGTGTACTCCAAAATAAAAAGTAAAATCAGCCAAATAATCACAAGTTAACCTAATTATTTCAATTTCAATGAGTATGTAATAAACCAATTTTTAATAACCAATTTGGTTGAAGTGTGTATAATTAATAAACACTTTAATATCTTCAAATGATGCTAGTTTCTTATTTTATGACAATAAAAAATACTTAATACAAGGTCTCCTCTCTTAATAAATTTTTATATGTGTAACACTATATTGTTAACTGTAGGCACAGTGTTGTAAACAGATCTCTAGAACTTAATTATCTCACATGAGACTTTATATCCACAGAGTAGCAACTCCCATTGTCCCCTCCACCTTCAAAACTGGTATAATATCCCCAAGCTCTTTGTTATTTCTAGAGGTCTAGAAATTAAGCAATTTGTCCAAGAATACAATTCTGGTAAGTAGTAAAAGCACTATTAATATTTAAGGATCCTAATTCTGTTTATCCAACCATTCTGCTGCCACTTTACCTACTTATAGAGGTGGGAAATGTGAAATAGTGTACTTGAATTCAGGAATTTAGGAGGTGGATTAAAACATATATCGGTTTCTGTCTGTCTTCTCTATTTCTTACACCATTGAACAATAAGGATAGTAGTTAATATTAAAGAGGGAATTTCTGTACCTAAGAAGAGAGCAAAACCAGAAGAATAGCAAAAAAATCTTCTGTGGAAAGTGGTTGAATAAAGAAGTCAAAAGCAATCAAGGAAAGCCTCTGACCCTGGACTCCAGATACACAGGACTTTCTCTCTCCCTCTTCCCATTCTCTCTCTCTCTCACTCTCTCTAAACCAGTGAATCACTGAATCAATTAACTATTGAATATCTATTGTGAACCAAGTACCACACTTTCCTAGAAGATATGCCTATACTTCTTTTATAAAACCTCAGTTATTAAAGAAATTAAAGTTATGTGTACGTAGGAATTTATCAAAGGCCCTAAAACTAAGAATTGGTGCCAAATGATAGGCACTTTGTAAGTATTTATTGGTGTAGCTATATCAATACTGCTTCTCTTTAACATTGTATTTATTACAAATTTGTTTCACACTTGCTTAAAAACATAGCTTTGTATAAGAAAATTCAACATCTCTCTCACTATGCTGTTATATATGAAAACTTCTTTTAAGCCATAAACTCTAATTTTGGGGTCACTAACATAATACTATAACCATACTGATATTAATAAAATATACAGAAGAATTACAACTTTTTAGGACAACTGCTTCTAGCCAAAACAAGTCAGCACTTGTATTTTATTAAAATTAATGTGCATGATATAAAGGTCTTTGGTAAGATTGTATAGATTTTCCTTATGAGATTATCAGAAAGAAGTTATGCATACCTAGTTAATACAAAATCTTGATATGATAAACTATAAATTTTTGATAAATACTGAATGAAAGCATTCTTTTTTATTTTAACCATTACACTTATCAGAAGGACAAATGTTAAAAGTAAAAAACACAAACTAAATGTTTAGGTTGAGCCTACACATATAAAGAGATATTTAACATTTAAGTAGAGATTTGGATTTTCATTACTATAATAAATATGGATTTTTGTCTCTAGGATGTGACTTCTCTTAAATTTTTTAAAACACATACGATAGTTCCATTGAATGACAGAATGTGAAAGTATGCCTGAGGAGCAAGTTGGTTCTTGTGTTTTTTAAAATAAATCAATACCTTGTTACTAACAGGATTTAAGATGGACCTCTTCCACATGAGAACCCCCTATTTTTAATTGGACACATTAACATTCTCACCCTCCCACAGAGATAGGTGTGACTAAGATCTGACCAATGTGATATAAATGAAGTATGTCAACTTCCAGAAACTCTCCTTAAATACAGCAGGCATAGGAAGACTTCTGCTTCTGATAGTGATGGATTAGGTAATTCAAACAACCATTCCTATTGAGAAAAAAGGAGAAAATCCAGAAAAATTTAAAAGGCTGCCTAAGGAAAATATGGAGATAAGAAATCAGTAAATATTCACAAGATTATGGCATAGAAGAAAATTTACCCCCAGAGAGGCAAGTCCAGGACTTGGGGCTATATCTTCCCAAATCAGAAGAAGAAGCTAAGCTGAGAGGCTGAGAATTCTAAGAAAAGCTTTTAAATAGTCTCACATATAGAATACATAATAGTGACATAAATATTAGATTCCAGCACCCACCGAGGAGGAGCCTTGAAAAATAAGTCCTTTGAGTTTTGACCCCAAAACTACAACCTTTAGTTAAAGGTGAAACAGAAACCCACTGGCCCTATCAGAAACAAGGCCCAGTTTTATATAATGTCGATCATTAAAATGAGTTTGTGATGATGCAAGTGTCTAGTGTCTCTAGCAACTAGCCATTGGCAAATACAAATTCTTCTCTTAAAAGAAAAGATAATATGGGTGGTGCCTGTGGCTCAAAGGAGTAGGGCGCCAACCCCATACGCTGGAGGTGGCGGGTTCAAACCCACCTCCGGCCAAAAACTGCAAAAAAAAAAAAATGTATATATATCAGCCAGGCACAGTGGCTCCTGCCTGTAACCCTAGCACCTTAGCACTATGGGAGGCCAAGGTAGGTGTATTGCTTGAGTTCAGAAGTTCAAGACCAGCTTGAGCAAGAGTGAGATCTGATCTCTACTAAAAATTAACTGGGTGAGGTGGCATATACCTGTAGTTACAGCTACTCAAGAGGCTGAGGCAAGAGGATTGCTTAATCTTAAGAAGTTTGAGGTTGCTGTGAGCTATGATGTCATGGCACTTTAGCCTGGCACTGACAGGAGAAAAGAGAAGAGGAGAAGAGAGGTGAGGAGAGAGATTCTATCTCATAAAACAAAAAAGATAATATCATCCTACCTCTCACATTATTTCTATAATTTTTCATGTGTAATACCCTGCACACAATTAAAAAGAATACAAGAAACATAGGAGATGGGGCTATGTAATAAAAGACAGAGAGAGAGAGAGAGAGAGAGAGAGAGAAAACAAGCAATAGAAAAAGATCCAAGGATATGTAGAAAATGGAGTTATAAGGTAAAGAATTAACTAGGCTAAATATTTTCAAGGAGATAAACTTAAGGATTAAGAGAGTTGGCAGATAAATGCAGACAAGAAATAAGGCTTCTAGAACCAAAAGAATAATTAAGAGAAATTAAGAATTTAAAGGATGTTCTTAAAAGCAGATTGAATAAAGCAGAATAGAAAATTAGTAACCCTGAAGATTGTTCAGAAGAAAATATTCAAGATGAAGTATGAATAAGCAATAAGATATTAAAAAGCAAAACAGAAGCATAAGTTAGATAGAAACTACTATGAGAAAGAACAAACTGTATATAATTAAAAGCATCAGAGAGACAAAAGAGAAAATGGGGCAGAAGCAATGTTTAAAGAAATGATGAACTAATTCTTGAAAATTTCCCATGATAAGGAATCATCTAACTCTAGTAAGATTAGCTCACATAAAATCCCAAAACCAGAGATGTTGGTGTAGATGTGGAGAAAAGGGAACACTTCTACACTGCTGGTGGGACTGCAAACTAATACATTCCTTTTGGAAAGATGTTTGGAGAACACTTAAAGTTCTCAAAATAGACCTGCCATTTGACCCTATAATTCCTCTACTAGATATATATCCAAAAGACCAAAACTCACATTATAACAAATATATATGTATCAGAATGTTTATTACAGCCCAATTCATAATTGCTAAGTCATGGAGGAAGCCCAAGTGCACATCAACCCACGAATGGATCAATAAACAGTGGTATATGTACACCATGGAATATTATGCAGCCTTAAAGAAAGATGGAGACTTTACCTCTTACATGTTTACATGGATGGAGCTAGAATATATTCTTCTTAGCAAAGTATCTCAAGAATGGAAGAAAAAGTATCCAATGTATTCAGTCTTACTATGAAACCAATTTATAGCTTTCTTATGAAAGCTATAACCAATTATAGCCCAAGAAGGCGAAAGGGGAGAGGGAAGGGATCGGAAGGGGGAGGATGGGTGGAGGGAGAGAAATTGGCGGGACCACACTTAAGGTGCATCTTACAAGGGTACATGTGAAATTTACTAGTTGTAGAATATGAATGTCTTAACACAATAACTAAGAAAATGCCATGAAGGCTGTTAACCAGTTTGATGAAAACATTTCAAATTGTATATAAAACCAGCACATTGTACCCCATGATTGCATTAATGTGCACATCTATGATTTAATTAAACAAATAAATAAATAAATCAGTAATAAAAAATAAATAAATAAAATGTGAGCCACCAGGCACAGCCTAAAACAAAAAAAAGAAAATTCAAGAATTCCAACATAAACCAGACATGATAAAGAAAAAGAAAATCACACAATAGTGTGTTGAATAGTGTCCTCAACAAAATTCATGTCTACCCAGTACTTCAGAATGTGGCCTTATTTGGAAATATGACCTGTGCAATTATAATTGATTAAATATCTCAGAATTAAATCATTCTGGATTTAGGGGTCACCGTAAGTCCAATGACTAATGTTGTAGTATAAAGAGGAAAGGACACAGGGAGACATAGAGAGAAAGGCCACAGGAAGGTGGGGGCAGCAACTGAAGTGAAGTTTCTATAAATATATAAAGAGCCATGAGAGCTGAAAGATGCAAGAGAAAGCTTGGCTTTTCTGGTGTCTTGCTTTTGGCTCAGTTTTAGACTTCTAGCCTCCAGAACTGTGAAGGAATAAATTTATCTTATTTTCCACCATCCTATTATGACAGCCCTAGGAAACTAATACACAAATACCAAGAACCTTACAGTGAAGTTTTGAAAGTAGTATAAAAAATTAATTTCACATTGTGGGAGGCAGAGCAAGATGGCAGATAAGAAGAATCATTCATCTGAGCTCTCCTAGTACAGGGAATCTTGCCCCGAGGTCATAGCTCAGGGAGGACAGCAAAGTGGTGGTGTGCTGGTTACAGCATGTGATCCCAAGTGGTGGAACTTTGATGCTTTAGGCAAGTGATTGCAACCCACCAGCAAGGGTGGGACCCCCACAAAGGTCTAACATGCTAGGAAGCCTTTCCGGAATTTTCAGTTTGGGGTGGAAGTTGCACATTGAGTGGAAAGCTTAGAAGAGTGACCAGACTCAAGTAGTACAAAACAACCAGATCTAAATACTGGTTGGAGTGGATTTGCCATTGGTTTGGTGACTGATAAGGCAGCCATGCTAGGAAGGTGTCAGCGGCCAGAAGGCTGCCATTGTGGGAACATTGTGAGAAGGTCTTAGCAGGGACCTAAAGCATGGCTGTCTTAATTCCACCTACCAGAATCAGAACTCCACTCTTGGATTCTCACACCCCATGTGAAGGAAATTGTCAGGGGGCACTGTGAGACCTGCCCCTGAAGGTTTCTGGAGAGCTTTAGGATCCCAACCCAGCAGAGTCTGAATGCTAAGGGAACAATCAGGCGATCACCCATGCAACTAAGTTAAGAATAAGCACTGTAGAGGTTGCAGACTGTGCTCTCCATCTCCTAAAAAAAGCACAGTGCCAGCTGGTGTCCCAGTGACATATTGTAATATATATATTCCTGGTAGGCCCAGGCTGGATTTGAACCTGCCAGCTCTGGTGTATGTGGTTGGCACCTTAGCCACTTGAGCTACAGGTGCTGAGCCATCCCAGCTTGTACTTTACCCTTATCTTCCTTTTCACCTAAGCTCTGAGACAGGTAATTTAAAGCAAACAAGGAAGCAGGAAGGAAAAAGGGGGTGAATAAGCAAAAGAACACATGAGGAGTAACCAACAGGAAAATTTGGACAATATGAAAAACCAGCACAGAGCAACTCCCCCAAAGAACCATGAGGCAACTACTGCATCAGACTCCACCTGTAAAGAATTAATGGACTTGACAGAAAGGGAATTTAAAATATGAATGAGAAAGACAATAAAAGGAATGGATGAGAAAATGGAAAGACAGAAACAAAAGTCAGATGAGAGGGCAGCACCTGTGGCTCAGTGGGTAGGGCGCCAGCCCCATCTACTGAGGATGGCAGTTCAAACCTGGCCACAGCCAAACAGCAACAAAAAAATAGCTGGGCGATGTGGCAGATGCCTGTAGACCCAGCTACTCGGGAGACAGATGAATGGCTAACAAACATCTGAAAAAATGCTCATTGTCCCTAATGAAAAGAGAAATGTAAATCAAAACCACCCTGCAATATCACCTAACCCCAGTGAGAATGGGCCATACTACAAAGTCTCAAAAATGCAGATGCTGGCGTGGTTGTGGAGAGAAGGGAACACTTACACTGCTGGTGGGACTGCAAAGTTAAACAACCTTTTTGGAAGGAAGCATGGAGAATCCTCAAAGAACTCAAACTAGAACTCCCATTTGATCCTGCAATCCCATTACTGGGCATCTACCCAGAAGAAAAAAAAAATCACTTTATCATAAAGACATTTGCACTAGACTGTTTATCGCAGATCAGTTTATGCCAAAATGAGGAAACAACCTAAATGCCCACCAACTCAGGAATGGATTAACAAGCTGAGATGTATGTATACCATGGAATACTATTCAGCCTTTAAAAAGATGGAGACTTTACATCTTTTGTATTAGCCTGGAGAGAGGTGGAACACATTCCTTTTAGTAAAGCATACCAAAAGAAGAAGAGAAGCAAGAATCCAATGTACTCAATTCTAATATGAAGACAGTAGATGAGCTAATACAATTGGTGAGAGGGGAGGGGAGAGGGGGATTGGAGATATGTTATATTTCACACCTCTTGGGGGTGGGACACAAGTGTAAGAGGGACTTTATCTAACAATGCACTCATGTATCAGTGTAACCTAATTCTTTGTACCCTCAATGAATCCCAAACTATAAAAAAAAATTTTACCACCAAAGAAAGAAAAAATATTAATTTCAAAGAAGCTATCATAAAACTCACAGAAAACTCTCAACAGAAATAAAAGATTCAAGAAGGCAAAGGAATGTCTTCCAAGTGCTGAATCTTATTGTGTGCATTATTCATTGCTGCATAAGAAGTTACCCCAAATTTGGTGGCTTAACATAACACATATTCCTTATCTCTCAGTTTTTGTGAGTAAAGAATCCATATATAGTTTAGCAGGATGCCTCTGGCTCAAAATTACTCATGAGTTTGCATTCAAATCATTGGCCAAGGTTAGGGTCTCATCCAAGTCTCAATGTAGATGGGAAGAAGGAAACTGCTTCCAAGTTCTCTCACATAGTGGTGGCAAGCCTCCATCCCTTGCCACATGCTCTACTGACAAGGATGCCTCACAACATAACAACTAGCTTCACCCAAGACAAATCATTCAAATTCATGTGTGGATGACCCTCCTCAGGTGTTAATTCAGCAACTCAAGTATTCTTTCTTATGATCTGTGGACCTGTGAAACTAAGAAGACAAGTAATATTTTCAACACACCAAACATACAATGATGTAACAGGAATAGGATAAGTTCTATAGACATTCCTGTTCAAAGAGGGGAAACTTCTTTTTTTTTTTGTAGTTTTTGATTGGGGCTGGGCTTGAACCCACTACCTCCAGCATATGGGGCTGGCACCTACTCCTTTGAGCCACAGGCACCGCCCCCAAAGAGGGGAAACACAAAGGAGGTACATGTCCACAGCCATTCTGAAATCCAAATGGGCAAGTGTTGGAACTTCCTTGATTATGTCTCAAGGTCTGGAGAATAATGCTCCATGATTCCCAGGCCCACCCTCCATGCTTGTATATTTGCCCTCTGAGACACCTTTCCTTTCTGACCATAGTTAGTATGTGTTTGCAGATGAAATACTCTCAATCTGCTTTCTGCTAGCAGCCACTCCTCATTTTTTTTCTGTCTCTGTCCCCCTCAATCCAAGATGTTGATGTGCTAATGTTTTTACATATTTAAAAACATTCTGGCTCCTCTGACAATCTTCTTGATACTCACATCATTACAAAAAAGCTAGATCCACAAATTTCCTTGAGATAAACTCCTGTCTATCTTGGGTCTCTATGGAAGTACAATACTATTAAACTTCTCAAAATCCCTATTATTTGATTTAGAGGATATGTAAGTCATATCATTAAAATATTTAAAGAGCCTTTCACTTGACTAAATAATGCTATAAGGAAACCATCTTTGATCTTTTAGGCACACATTAAGATTCATCTTTGGACCATGCTTTCCTGAAAATGACTTAGATTTGATCATTTTTTGAAATCCATTTCTTAACTTTTCCGTTATTTGTTATCTGTATAGGATGAGAAATTTCAAAGTTATCAAATTTTGCTTCCTTTTTCGTTAACAGCCAAACCTTCGATTTATTTCTCTCTTCTCACATTTTATTATAAACAGCTAGAGAAACCAAGTGGAACCTTTAAAACTTTCAGCTATGTCACTCAGGTCAAACAGGAAAGAGAGCCAGGCCACAGATCTGAAGATCACATGCCTCTACTCTCAAACTCTTCCCACAACCTCTCATTTAATCTTACACATTTATGGACAAATTGTTCTTAAAATTTTATGTTAAAGAAAAAGCAATCAAATCCATTTGTATAAAAATGAATATTGGGGCACTGCCAAAAAACTTTAATTAGAAAATTTCTGCTTTGTTACACCTTAAAAATCAAACAGTATTTTATGGTATTGATTTTTCTCTTTTTCAGTTATGACAGCTGTTGCTTTGTAAAATTAGAATGTAACCTTTTCCTTCTTCCCATGTGATTTATTTACTCTACTGTGTTAATACTTGGCAAATGATTTTTCCTAAATATGCAAATATATATATATATATATATTTTTTTTTTTTTTTGTAGAGACAGAGTCTCACTGTACTGCCCTCGGTAGAGTGCCGTGGCATCACACGGCTCACAGCAACCTCTAACTCTTGGGCTTACGCGATTCTCTTGCCTCAGCCTCCCAAGCAGCTGGGACTACAGGCACCTGCCACAATGCCCGGCTATTTTTTGGTTGCAGTTTGGCCGGGGCTGGGTTTGAACCCACCACCCTCGGTATATGGGGCCAGCGCCCTGCTCACTGAGCCACAGGTGCCACCCCAATATGCAAATATTTTATTTTTAAGTACTTTGCTTGCTTTTTTCCCATGATGATTTCAGTTTACACTTAATGTCATTTGGAATATTTTACATGGAAATGAAGAAAGGAAACAGAATGAAATGTCATAGAAAGCTGTTATTCATTAGCTTAAAAAGTCATTTCCTTGGCAAAGGGTCACTCAAAATATTTCACAGAGAAATATTTGTAGTCACATAATCAAACAAAATAAAGCAGAAAATCAGTGCAAGAGCTGGGCCTGGGATAAAGCGGACCAATATGAATCCTTAACAGGAGATATTAGAGCTCAGGCATACATCAAAGAGAATTTCACAAGTCATTTGAGAAGTAAGGTCTTTGAGAAGTAAGGTCTTTGAGAAGTAAGTAGGTTTAATGAGGTCTAAAATTAGAGCCCTGTTACTTCTCTAAGAAGAAGAGAAACCATAGCTCATTCTCTAAGAAGGTGGGTG
Source organism: Nycticebus coucang (assembly GCF_027406575.1). NCBI lineage: Eukaryota > Metazoa > Chordata > Mammalia > Primates > Lorisidae > Nycticebus > Nycticebus coucang. The sequence continues at coordinate 1,137,423 of NC_069786.1, read as the reverse complement.
GCCATCTACAAGCCCGGAAGAGAGTCCTCACCAAGAACCAAATCTGCTGACACCTTGATCTTGTTATTCAGCCTCCAGTTCTACAAGAAATAAACATGTACTTTTTAACCCACTCAGTCCTTGGCATTTTGTTGATAGGACCCTGAGCAGACTAAGATACAGAAGATTAATATTGGCTTGAGAGGAGATGAAGTTCTGAAGAATGTAAAGGCTGTCCCCAACCCCACCACTCCCAGGCTCCTCAGGACTCAGCACGTCCTCAGCGATCATTTCAGAGGGGCCAGCCATGCAGCCACAGGTACACTAGAGGGTCGAGGGCTGAGGGACAAGAGTCACTGTCCTAGGGGGAAGAGGAAAGATGGTCAACTGGAGCTACTTTTCCACAGAGGCTCCCATCCAGAAGAAGAGTTAAAGGACAGAAGTTTAGCAAATAAGTTGATGGTTTGGAGCTGAGCCAAGAGAGAAGGTTGAAGAGTGCACATTACCCATGCTGGGGTGAGCTGCTATCCCAAGGAAACAAACAATAGGTGCAAAATCCATTGCCAAGCGGGTGGGAGTCCCCTCCCCCATGAGAACAGCTCACAATATACTTTCTACAAACAAGAGAGCAGAGTTCAGATCACCTCCTATTTTATCCTACATGAGAGACCCTCTAAAAACTGGAGAGGACCCAGTAGTATGCCATGGCACTTTTCCACCAGGCATAAAACTGAAATTAGAACCTGCATGGAACTCTCCACCAGGCATAAAACTGAACACAGAACCTGCAATTCTGAACTGCCAGCACTCGCCTTCACTCTCACTGTGACATCTGGAAGCCTGTCCCTCGTGGAATCCAGATTCTTGGGCATTTTCTTGAGAGGTGTGAACAGGGCTTGGGCTATTGCAGGTCTGTGGCTGATTCTGTGGCATGGATGTAGAGCAGGGACTGTGGAGCAAGGGAGCCATATGGCAGAGGGATAAGCAGTGCCCCACAGCACAGTGCAGCAGCTTCAGTGGCAGGAACAATAGGGCTCACACCCCTGGGGATATTTTGGAGAGACACTTCCCACTTATCTTAGCAACCAGAGGGAGCTGGGCTGCCACTGGTGGAACAGATCTGGGATAGAAACACAGGCCCCATGAGCAAAGGGTATGCCTGAGGCAGTACCTGCCTGGGCAGGGCTCGGTGAGGACAGAGACTAGAATACATGAGTGCAGAGACAGCATACTCCCAGGGCGGGGCTGAGTCAGAATTGCTCCTTTTGTGAGCCTAAGACACACCCAGCCTCCAGGGGAGCATAGCTGACACAAAAGCAGGCATGGCAACAGCACCAGCCCAGGGAGGGACAAGAACTGAGAGCCAGATGTGAACTCTAACTGCACCCACCCCAACACAAACTGCAGAGGAGACAAAGATGCCAGCTCTGTGAGAAGTGGCATAATAGCAGTGGTACAGGGCGGGGCTGAGTTGCAGTTTCTGTGAACTCAAACAGTGCCTGGCCTGCAGGGCAATATAGCTGGGATAGAAACGCAAATTCTGAGAGAATATAAGTGGCAGCAACATCAATCTGGTGTGGGGCTGCATGCAACTTAGTGAAACTCCCCAGCTTCGATTAAGCACCTGAGGTTGTCAGGCTTCAGCTCCCCCTGCCAGCTGGTGGCAGAGTGCGGTAGCCTGGCTGAGGAGACATAGATCTCCCTGTGACTCAGGCAGGCATAAACCCCTGGAGCATCTGCTCATTGGAGGAAACTGGGTCACAGCCATTTGGGGTTACCAGTGACTGGGTATGAAAGAGGCACAAGGTGGGGAAGGAGGCATCAACATTCCTGGACCAATTCATTTGCTGATTGGGCCCTTCTGACTCCAAGGAGCACCAGAGTGAGTCATACTCAAGCTGCTAGAAGTCCCCTGCTACCTAGTTGCTGGAGACATTTTGAACTCTCCCACTTGAGACTGGTGCTGACTGAGACAATTGATTTGGAACTCTTGACTTGGGCCGATCACCTGAGAACAATCCACAATGGTACCCTGGTTGTGTTGTTGTGGGAAGGTTTGATTTTCCTTTTCCAGTTGTTGCCTGTTGGGAACAGGTTGTCTTAGTTGCTGCTATTTCTCCACAGCTGAGACTTCAACCCAGAGTTACTGATTCACTAGAATTGGACAGAGACCAGCTGAAAACAAGACATAGCCAGTTACCCCCACCACATCAAGCAGGTACCCAGTATCTCAGGCTGTAGTAAGGGAAAAGCTGCAGTCACCAGTCCAAGCTCTTGGGCAAAGGGCTGGTTAATCAGTACTCCAGAAGCCCCCAATCCAATTTCATTTTATCTGCTCATCTAGCCAAACAGTGAAAAGTAATTATGGGTGAAATCAGTGGAAAAACTCTGGCAACATGATTAATCACAGTAGGTCAAGTTACCCAAGGAATGACAATGCAGACACACCAGAAGATCCCATTCATAAACAAATGGCTGAGATGTCAGAAAACGAATTCAGAATTTGGATTGCAAATAAGATTAACAAAATGGAGGTAAAGTTAGAATTAGAAATTCAAGGAGCATTTCAAAAGTTCTCTCTCAAGACTTCAATGAATTCAAAGACAAAATCAACAAATATTTTGATACATTGAGGTAAGAACTTGCAGCCCTCAAAGATCTGAGAAATACAGTAGAATCCCTCAGTAACAGAATGGAGCAGGCAGAAGAAAGGATTTAAGACACTGAAAACAAAGCTTTTGAAAGCCCCAAAACTCTCAAAGAGGAAGAGAAGTGGACAGCAAAAATAGATCTTTCTCTCAGACAGCTCTAGGATAATTTGAATAAAACTAATATTCACCTTATAGATATTCCTGAAGGCAATAAGGTTGCTTCAAAAGGCCCAGATGGTCTACTCCAAGACATAATAGAGGAGAACTTCCCAAACATGGCAAGATATTTTAAAATTCAGATAGCAGACAGTTTCAGAACCCCAGCTTGACTCAACCCAAATAAAGCACCTCCCAAACACATTATAATTAACTCTGTCAAAGTTAATATGGAAGAGAAAATTCTGCAAGTAGCCAGATGTAAGAAAACCATAACCTACAAGGGGAAGAATATTAGACTAACTGTACATCTCTCTGCTGAAACCTTTCAAGCTAGAAGAGGTGGTCATTGACCTTTAACCTCCTAAAACAAAATAACTTTCAGCCAAGGATCTTGTATCCAGCTGAACTGAGTTTCATTCATTTATGATGGAGAAATTAAATACTTCAATGACATTCACATGTTGAAGAAATTTGCCTTAACTAAACCAGCTCTCCAGGATATTCTCAGACCCATCCTCCATAATGACAAGCACAATGCTCTACCACCAAAGTAAACTCACTCAGAAACTTTTGATCAATCCCAACTTCCATAGTGGGAAAAGGATTAAAAATGTCCACTGAAATTACAAAAAACTCAATACCCAATATCCTACCAGGCTTATCAATATTTTCAATTAATGGGGAAGGCTTAAATTGTCCTCTAAAGAGGCACAGGTTGGCTAACTGGATACAAAAACTCAGGCCAGATATCCACGGCATTCAAGAATCTCATCTTACCTTAAAAGGTAAAAATAGACTCAGGGTGAAGGGATGGTCATCTATAATTCAGGCAAATGACAATCAAAAAAAAGGAGGGGTGCAATTTTATTCACAGATACAATAGGCTTTAAACCAACAAAATTAAAGAAAGATGATGATGATCACTTCATATTTGTTAAGGGAAACACTCAACATGATGAGATTTCAATTATTAACATTTATGCACACAACCAGGATGTGCCTCAATTTATAACAGGGACTCTAACAGACATGAGCAACTTGATTTCCTCCAGCACCATAATAGTTGGAGATTTTAATAACCCTTTGGCAGTGTGAAATAGATCCTTTAATAAAAAACTAAGCAAATAAATTTTAGACTTAAACTTAACCACTCAATACTTGGATTTAACAGACATCTACACAATATTTCATCTTAAAAAAACTGAATACACATTCTTCTCATCAGCCCATGGAACATCCTCCAAAACTGATCACATCTTAGGTCACAATCTAACCTCAGCAAATTTTAAAAAATAGAAATTATTCCTTGCTTCTTCTCAGAACATCATGGAATAAAAGTTGAACTCAATAACAACAGGAATCTGCATACTCATACAAAAACATGGAAACTAAAAGACCTTATGGTGAGTGATAGCTGGGTCATAGATGAGATTAAGAAAGAACTTACTGAATTTTTGGAACAACACAATAATGAAGACACGAATTATTAGAACCTCTGGGATACCGCAAAGGCAGTCCCTAAGAGGGAAATTTATAGCACTGCAAGCCTTCCTCAAGAGAACGGAAAGAAAGGAAGTTAACAACTTAATGGGACATCTCAAGCAACTGGAAAAGGAAGAACATTCCAACCCCAAACCCAGCAGAAGAAAATAAATAACCAAAATTAGAGCATAATTAAATGAAAATGAAAACAAAAGGATTATACAACAGATCAATAAATCAAAAAGTTGATTTTTGAAAAGGTCAATAAAATAGATAAACCTTTGGCTAACCTAACCAGGAAAAAAAGAGTAAAATCTCTAATTTCATCAATCAGAAATGGCAAAGATGAAAAAACAACAGACTCCTCAGAAAATAAAAAAAATCCTTAATTAATATTACAATAAACTCTATTCTCAGAAATATGAAAATTTAAAGGAAATAGACCAATACTTGGAAGCACACCACCTTCCTAGACTTACCAGAATGAAGTGAAAATGTTGAACAGGTCTATAGTAAGTTCTCACATAGCATCGAGTATATAAAATCTCCATAAAAAGAAAAGCCCAGTACCAGGTGGCTTCACATCAGAATTCTACCAAACCTTTAAAGAGGAACTGGTACCTATATTACTCAACCTTTTCTGAAATATAGAGAAAGAAGGAATACTACTCAACACATTCTATAAAGCAAACATCATCTTGCTCCCCAAAACAGGAAAAGACCCAACAAGAAAAGAAAATTATAGACCAATATCCCTAATGAATATTGATGCAAAAATATTCAATAAATCCTAGCAAACACAATCTAGCAACAAATCAAACAAATTATACACCATGACCAAGTGGGTTTTATCCCAGGGTCTCAGGGCTGGTTCAGTACATGTAAATCTATAAATATAATTCATCACATAAAAAAAAATAAAAAACAAAGACCAGATGATTCTCTCAATTGATGCAGAAAAAGCTTTTGATAATATCCAGCATCCTTTCATGATCAAAACACTTAAGAAAATTGGTATAGAAGGGACATTTCTTAAACTGATAGAGTCCATCTACAGCAGACCCACAGCCAATATCACATTGAATGGAGTTAAATTGAAATCATTTCCACTCAGATCAGGAACCAGGCAAGGTTGCCCATTGTCTTCACTTCTTTTCAACATTATAATGGAAGTCTTAGCCATCACAAATAAGCAAGAAAAGACAATCAAGGGTGATCATATATGGTCAGAGGATATCAAACTTTTACTCTTCACACATGACATGATTATATATGTGGAAAACACCAGGGATTCTACTACAAAACTCTTCGAAGTGATCAAGGAATATAGCAGTGTCTCAGGTTACAAAATCAACACTCATAAACTCATCACACAGTAGCCTTTATATATACCAACAATAGTCAAGCTGAAAAAACAGTTAAGGACTCTATTGTGTTCACAGTAATGCCAAAGAAGATGAAATATTTGGGAGTTTACCTAACAAAGGATGTGAAAGATCTCCATAAAGAGAACTATGAAACTCTAAGAAAAGAAATAGCTGAAAATGTTAACAAATGGGAAAATATACCATGCTCATGGCTGGGAAGAATCAATGTTGTTAAAATTTCCATACTACCCAAAGCAATATACAATTTTAATGCAATCTCTATTAAAGCTCCACTGTCATACTTTAAAGATCTTAAAAAAAATAATACTTCATTTTATATGAAATCAGAAAAAAACTCAAATAGCCAAGACATTACTCAGAAATGAAAACAAATCAGGAGAAATCATGCTACCAGACCTCAGACTATATACTATAAATTGATAGTGATAAAAACAGAATGGTACTGGCAAAAAAAAAAAAAAACCAGAGAAGTAGGTGTATAGGATAGAATAGAGAACCAAATTACTGGGATCTGAGCAAACTAAAAAGCTTCTGCACAGTAAATAAAGCAAGCAGACAGTCCTCAGAATGGGAGAAGATATTTGCAGATTATGTCTCTGACAAAGGTTTAATAACCAGAATCCACAGAGAACTCAAACATATAAGCAAGAAAAGAACAAGTGATCCCATTTCAGGATGGGCAAAGGACTTGAAGAGAAATTTCTCTGATGAAGACACATGAAAAAATGCTCATCATCCTTAATCATCAGAGACACGCAAGTCAAAACCACTTTGAGATATCATCTAACTCCAGTAAGATTAGCCTACATCACAAAATCCCAAAACCATAGATATTGGTGTGGATGTGAAGAAAGGGAACACTTCTGCACTGCTGGTGGGAATGCAAACTAATACATTCCTTTTGGAAAGATGTTTGGAGAACACTTAGAGATCTAAAAATAGACCTGCCATTTGGGCCTACAATTCCTCTGCTAGGTATATATTCAGAAGGCCAAAAATCACTTTATTACAAAGATATTTGCACCAGAATGTTTATTGCAGCCCAATTCATAATTCCTAAGTCATGGAAGAAGCCCAAATGCCCACAGACCCATGAATGGATTAATAAATTGTGATATATGTACACCATGGAATATTATGCAGCCTTAAAAAATATGGAGACTTTATCTCTTTCATGTTTACATGGATGGAGCTGGAACATATTCTTCTTAGCAAAGTATCTCAAGAATGGAAGAAAAAGTATCCAATGTACTTAGCCCTAGTATGAAATCAATTTATAGCTTTCATAAGCTATAACCCAATTATAGCCCAAGAAAAAGGGGAAAGGGGAGCTGGAGGGGAGGGGAGGGAGGAGGATGGGTGGATAGAAGGTTATTGGTGGGCCCACACCTATGGTGCCTCTTACAAAGGTACATGTGAAATTTACTAAATGTAGAATATAAATGTCTTAACACAATAAGTAAGAAAATGCCATGAAAGCTATGTTAGCCAGTTTGATGAAAATATTTCAAATTGTATATAAAACCAGCACATTGTACCCCATAATTTCATTAGTATACACAGCTATGAAGAAGAAAAAGAAGAAGAAGAAGAAGAGGAAGAGGAAGAGGAAGAGGAAGAGGAAGAGGAAGAAGAAGAAGAAGAAGAAGAAGAAGAAGAAGAAGAAGAAGAAGAAGAAGAAGAAGAAGAAGAAGAAGAAGAAGAAGAAGAAGAAGAAGAAGAAGAAGAAAAGAAGCATATTTAAGGAAGTTTTACTTTCCCACAAGTGGCAAGGTAAAGCCAGTATGCTAGAGAGGACAGAGATTCTATAAAGTGTGGGAAGAAGTACAAAAAGTAACAGGGAAAATATGGATGCACATCTGAGACAGGTGTCATAGGGACAAGAAGAAGGCCCAATGTGTTCTCTACCATCTTCTGATCTCTGACTGCTCATACTCCACCCCAGGTAAATCTGGGCTCTTTCTCATAATGTCTACACCTTTCATGGTGGAAGGTCACCATTCATGACTCATTCATGCCTCCTACTCCTTCTAAAGCATCTATAAGAATGGGCTTGTCTCTGAACCAGGCTTGCTCTCAGATTAGGGACCAAGTGTAAGAAAAATTGAAATGCTTTAACAGCTCACTGAGAAATGATAACTTCTAATTTTGGAGGTAAAAAAATGGAGATGAATGATAGAAAAAAATGAATGATAGAAAAAAAATGGAGATGAATGATAGAAAAAGAGAGGTGGACAGGAGCTCCTTACCACCTCCACCAAGAGCACACCACACCCAACCCCTACATGATTGCCAGTGATGGATATTTGCTCATCTCTCATTTCTTCTACAGCCTGCCTAACCCCACTTCCATCCCTGATCAGCTCCCAGTACCACATCTCTCTTGATGTTTTATGTTAGATAAATTGATACCCAAAGGCTCAGTTTCTCCATCTGTAAAGTAGGCATATTAATACTATTCCAAAGTTGGTCATGAAAATTAAAATCAGAATATAAAGGGTTATTCTCACATTGCCTGATACTTAGGGGGTATTCAATAAAGGTTTAATTCTTGCATATTACAAAGTCAGAGTGTGTAACATGAACAAAAACTATAGGATACTTGTTAAAACTCCTGGATTGATTTTATTATTGTGTAGAATGGAAACAGGCACCTTTTGTTTGAGTAACTCATTGAAACTTTCTTAAGCTTCAGTTCCAGAAATCTGTAAAATTATTATAATTTTCTGAATTTATTTTCTGAAAATAAAAGGTAGATGAGGCCTCTAGTGTGGTAATTTCTGAAAATAAAAGGTAGGATAAAGCCTTTAGACTAATGTTTAACATAGTATCTGAAACATGGAACTTCTCTCTTTTTTTTTCTTTTTATTAAATCATATACACATAGATCATGAATACATTTATGCTTTTGTGGGGTACAATGTGTTGTTTTTTCATACAATTTGGAATGGTTACATCAAACTAATTAATATAGCTTTCACCTCATTTACTTAATTATCGTGTTAAGACATTTATGTTCTATACTTGGTAGATTTGACTTATATGCTTGCAATATGCTCCATAAGTGTGGTCCCACCATTTACCCTCCTTCTATCAAACCTCCTCCTTCTCCTCCCATCCCCCTCTACTTCTCTCCTTCATCCTGGACTATAGTTGTGGTCTATCTTTCATAAGAAAATGTGAGTAATTATTAATTGGTTTCATAAAAGCATTGAGTACATAGGATACTTTTTTTTTTCATTCTTGAGATACTTTACTAAGAAGAATATTTTCCAGCTCCACCCACTGAAACATAATACATCTCAACAAATGAGAGCAGCTGATAGTCATGATCCAGGGTTTACAGTAACTTTTTCTGGCTAAGCTTGGATTCAGATTCTGGGAGAGTGGACAACACCTTTATACACTGCTCCTAATAGAATATATAGTTTACATATTTTGATATATGTGGCAGCTTTTTTATATATCTAGCTAGATTATAGATATCTGAGGCATAGATTTTTCATGTTTTTCTATTCAAAGAATACATCAATTTTTAGGGTTAAAGTATGAATAAAAAGAGCAATGAATTTAATTTACAAATTAACACTAATTGATCAATGTTGAATAAATGGAGCATGGAATATATATAGTATATATATATACTTTGAGAAGTGATCTCCTACATAATTTAAGATGGAAGGCAAAAGGCAGAAAGTAAATTTACCATGCTATTTAATAATTTAGTTTGGCACAAGTCTTACACAATCTCCACATTCAGGCAGATAAATGGTGCAAAAGAAGATCTATCCATCTGCCATATTTCTCAAAGGAGAACATGATTTTTCCCATATGAAAATTATGTTTTAGGTGTCTGACAAACCATAGAATTCCTTACAGTAAGTAACTGACTACTTCCTGTCTGGAAATTTAGTTGTTGCCAAATAAGTTAGCAAAGGAACCCTAACTCTGTTCCCAACTTCAGCGTTCTGTGGGAACACTCACTGACTTTCCCCCATATTCTTACATCTCTTAAGGAAATGTTTCTGCCAAAAAAAATCTTTACAAGGAGAGTTCTGAGAAAGAAATGCCTTCTCCTTCCCTGACCCCTCAACATCATTCATCACATCAGGGGTTGAAGTAAAGGATGTTTCAAACCACTAGCAAGGCTCTGTTTGGTGTGAGGAGCTTCTCACCTCAGTGTTTCCCTGCAAGTTCCAGAGAGAAAAGACTGCTCTTCTCAACAGAAAATATGCCTGCAACACACAATCACAGAAGAAAAAAACAAAACTTCAATGTCTGTCAAAAACAGACGAATGCATTAGAGTCTCCTGTGATGAGAAATTCAGTAAGATTCTAGGGAAAGTCCATGAAATTCACAGCCACCCTCCAGGAAAAATGCCCCAGGGAGACGTGCTGCCTGAAGACCAGGCTGTTGCACAGAACTGATCCTGCTGCTTTCCAATTAGAGCACCCCTTGAATGACAGAATTGTTTAAGAAGCTATAGTTTAGCAGCCAGATTCCCAGGGCTGGAGTCCCAAGTCTGTCACTCTGTTCCTCCTTTCTACAACCTGGTTTCTCCTTCTGAGAAAGAGGCAGTACCTGATGTTAGGAGACAATGTTGGAAGCATTTCTGAGAGTCCTGAGGACGTGGGAGTTGCTGTTACCACCAGTTCTCTCATTCTGCTCTGCTTCCTTCATCACTTTCCTCCTCATGCCAGTTCTCTGCCTCCTCTGTTTGGAGCTCTGGACTCCTGGATGCATTAACACAAGCTTCTGAATCAGTGGCCACTGCCCCTGACTCGGGTTCTGCAGTGAAATTGACTCACTCTGGAGACACCAGGGACATATTCTTACTTCATCTTAAACTTGGCCAAACACTGCTGTTCTGTAACCAGGAATCAATGCTTAATCCAATCTCTTCTTCTACCCCAGGCTTTGCTTAAACAATTCTTTCCTCTACTGTATAAAATCTAAAGCTCTCTTGGGTATTGCTATGGTTTTAGTTTATGCATCCCTCCAAAATTCATATTAAAACTTAGGTCTCACAGTGAAGGTATTAAGACTGTGATCAATGCCCTCATAAAAAAAAGTCTTCAGAGAGCCACTTGGTCCTACCTTCTCTCCTGCCATCAGAGGACACAGTGTCCATCCCTTTTGGGCCCCTTCCACCAAAGGTAGTGAGAAGGCCCTCCCAGACATCAAATGTGCTGCACCTTGATTTTCAACTTCCCAGCCTCCAGACCTGTGAGGAACAAATTCTATGGCTTATAAATTACTCAATCTATGGCCTTTTGTTACAGCAGCCAAAATAGACTATGATGGGCACACATTTACATCTTGGATGGTTCAAATGTCAGCCCACTTAGGCATCAAAAGAGGGCCTCGTGCAAAATTAAAAGGCAGGATCTCTTCAGAAAACAAGGAAAATATTTTTTTTTCCTTTTTGTTCAGCAGTTCCTCTCTCTCCACTTGTCTTGTGTTTTTTAATTTCCTATGTATTGTCAGAAAGTGGCAGCAGGTGCCTGGTGGGAGCAGGGTGGGCAGCTGAGGACCTGCTCTGAAGGAGGAGGACAGTTGCAGGATGCTCCACTGCAACATCACAGATCACTGACAAAATGCAAAGTCAAGAGACAAATGCAGCATCTCAGGAGGTGCCACAGACCATCAAACCACAGGTCACAGGTCACACCCCCTAGAAGCCACCCCTCATGGAAAACTTAATTTAGTTAATCTCTCTAGAAAGGGATTCCTAGGGAGATGGGAGAACAAGATGGCAGATGAGTAACAGCTTCCCTGTAACTGGGCACAGTGAGTCTGGGGAGATAAAACTCCAGGCATCTCTGGCTAGCGGGATCTGCCTGTAATCATCCCTTTGAGGATACAGGGAGGCAGTGAGAGACTTCTAGACCCCAAGAGGAAGACAAAAACAATGGAAAACTGGCAAGTGGTTGCATGTGTTCGATCAGTCTAATCCGCCGGCAGCTGTAAGTACAGCAGCAGCGAGACTGCAAACTGGAAAGGCCTTACCTGTGAAGTGTTTTGTTGTTTTTGGACTTGGCACTCAGTTGAACTGCCGTGGGGAGAGCTTGAGCAAGAGTGCGGAGAACTTTGGGCATTGTCTAGGGCCGCAGACTGAGCTGCTGAGCCAGATGGAGCTAATAGTGTTCGGCTGTGGGCTGCAGGGTGCATTGTGAGAGAACTGCCCCAGCAAGCTCCGCCCTCAGGGTCACAGAGCAAGGATTGGGCAGGAGCTCGTAATCTAGTAACAGAACAGCCTAAAGGTGGGGATTGAGCCACCTTACAGCATTAACCCTGAGGGGCAGGGTGAGACCAGTTTTGGCACACTGGGTAAGTGGATAGCCACTTCAGCAGTGATCCCAGTGACAAGCACTTTCCTGGGAAAGCTTCTGCTTAGCCAAGTTTAGAAGTTTAAAGTGCCTTTTAAGAGGGCTGAAGAGAGATTTATGATCTCCATCCTGTGGGGTTTGAGAAATTAGCGGAGGCCTCCAGTTGTATCAGCATTATGATTAACATCTCATGCCCCTGTTGCCCAGACCACCTGTTGCCCAGACAATATTCAACAAGACATATATACTGCTTTGTTTGGGTTTTTTTTTTGTTTGTTTGTTTTTTGTTTATTTTGTTGTTGTTATGTTTTTTAATTTCAACATTTTCTGTACAGATTTTTTTCTTTTCCTTTTTTCTTTTTTTTCTCTATTTTTCTAGGTTAAATACAATTTCTGAATACTGTCTTTTTCAATAATTAGAACTTCATTTTTGCTACTGTTTCTACCCCTATCATTTGGTTTTTCACCCAATTTTATCCCAACAAGTTTTCTGTTTGACTTGTTTTGGTTTAATTTATAGCATTTTTGTCTTTCCTCTTTACTTGGTGGAGGTGGTATACTGTGTCCAATCAGGTTAGCAAAGAGCTGCTGACCTAAAGGGAACCATCCAACCGGGCAAACCCAGAGGTTGGGGTTTTATTAAGGTTGTGTCAAAGTCACCCACTGTGCACCTATATTGCTCTGTCTCACTCTTTCTGTGCCTCTCTTCTTTTTGTCAATATTCCCTTTTACCCACACCCTCTACTTTCTCTATTTTTGTTTCTTTCTTTCCTTCTTTCCTTTTCTTTCTTTTATCCCTTCTTGCTCTTCAACCTTCTCATCCTTCTGGTCCTATACCAAAAAGACTCATTGAAACCTTAGTCCACAGGTACAGGAACTTAAAGAGCAAGAGGAAGTGAAAGGAAAATTAGAGCAAGGAAACAGATAAAAGAAATCACTCATGAGGAAGAATCAGCAGAAAACTCCAGGCAACATGAAGAACCAGTCCAGAGCAACCACTCCAAGGGACCATGAGGTAGCTACTGCAGAGGATTCTACCTATAAAGAAATGTTAGGAATGACAGAAAGGGAATTTAGAATGCATATGATGAAAACAATGAAGGAAATGATGGAAACAATGAAGGAAACTACTAATAAAGTAGAAAATAACCAAAAGAAAATCCAAAAACAGACTCAAATAAGAGATGAACAATATGAAAAATATAGAAAAGATATACCAGAGCTTAATGAATTGAAGCAATCAATTAGTGAACTTAAAGATGCAATGGAAAGTATCAGCAACAGGTTAGACCATGCAGAAGAAAGAATTTCGGAGGTAGAGGACAAAGTTGTTGAGATAACTCAGATAGTTAAAGAGGCAGAAAAGAAGAAAGAGAAAGAAGAACATTCACTGTCAGAATTATGGGACTTTGTGAAGGGTTCCAACATACGAGTTATAGGAATCCCAGAAGGGGAAGAAGAATGCCCCAGAGGAATGGAAGCCATACTAGAGAATATTATAAAAGAAAATTTCCCAAATATCACCAAAGATTCTGACACACGGCTTTCAGAGGGATATCAGACCCCAGGTTGCCTCAACTCTAACCGAGCTTCTCCAAGACACATTGTGATGAACCTGTCCAAAGGTAAGACAAAAGAAAAGATTCTGCAAGCTGCCAGGAGTAAGCACCAGTTGACATACAGAGGCAAATCAATCAGAGTGACTGTGGACTTCTCTAATGAAACTGTCCAAGCAAGAAGACAATGGTCATCTGCCTTTAATTTACTTAAACAGAACAATTTCCAGCCCAGAATTCTATAGCCTGCTAAGCTAAGCTTTAAAATTGAAAGAGAAATCAAATCATTTACTGATATACAAACATTGAGGAAATTTGCCACAACAAGACTAGCTCTACAGGAAATACTTCAACCTGTTCTCCACACTGACCATCACAAGGGATCAGCAGCAAGGTAAGAACTCAGATATTAAAGGACAGAACCTAAATTCCACACTGATGCAAAAGATAAAAATAAGCAATAATCAAAATAAGATGAATAGAACACTAACACACTAATCAATTATCTCAATAAATGTTAATGGTTTGAATTCCCCACTGAAGAGACACAGATTGGCTGACTGGAATAAAAAACATAAGCCGGGAGGGCGGAGCATGATGGCGGACAGGACAGACGTGTAGCCCACCTCTCCCAAGCCACCAGTTGTTCTTATATTGCTGTTGTAGTGGCTATTGCTTGTATGTTTATGTGTTTCCGTCTGTCTCTATATCTATGGGCCCATGTGCCTGGTAACCTTTGTATCTGTTTATTTGTTCATTTGGTCTCAATGAGCTTGGTGCTATGACCTGTAACCCTGAGCTCCTAACACCCCCCTCCACTCTCACTCCGTGATCTGCAGATCTGCCCCCTCAGGAGTCCAGATTTTTGGCTGAACTCTCAAGAGGTGTAGACAGGACCTGGACTGCAGCTGGCCAGTGCTGACTCTGTAGCAAAGGAGGGAGAAGACAACGGTCGGCTGAGAGGGAATTACACTGGAGCGGTGGTGCCCCGAGGTGCAGAGCAACAGCCGTCTTCAGCAATAACAAGGCCCACTCCCAGATATCCCATAGCCTCCCTCCTGTCTTCCTGGGCAACCAGATGAGGCCGAGCATCTTCTCAGATGTCAACCACCATGGAACAGACCTGCGACTGAAACACAGGCCCCATGAGTAAAGGGTTTTCCTGAGACGGTACCGACCTAGGTGGAACACGGGGACTAGAAAACACACCCGCAGAGCCAGGAAACTCAAACATATAAGCAAGAAAAGAACAAGTGATCCCATTTCGGGGGGGCAAGGGACTTGAAGAGAAATTTCTCTGATGAAGACAGGCACACAGCCTACAGACACATGAAAAAAATGCTCATCATCTTTAATCATCAGAGAAATGCAAATCAAAACTACTTTGAGATATTATATAACTCCAGTGAGACTAGCCTATATCACAAAATCTCAAGACCAGAGATGTTGGCGTGGATGTGGAGAAAAGGGAACACTTCTGCACTGCTGGTGGGAATGCAAATTAATACATTCCTTTTGGAAAGACATATGGAGAACACTCAGAGATCTAAAAATAGATCTGCCATTCAATCCTGTAATTCCTCTGCTGGGAATATACCCAGAAGACCAAAAATCACAACATAACAAAGATAGTTCTATCAGAATGTTTATTGCAGCCCAATTCATAATTGCTAAGTCATGGAAAAAGCCCAAGTGCCCATCGATCCACGAATGGATTAATAAATTGTGGTATATGTACACCATGGAATATTATGCCATATTATCTTTAATATTATAACATTAAAGAAAGATGGAGACTTTACCTCTTTCATGTTTACATGGATGGAGCTGGAACATATTCTTCTTAGCAAAGTATCTCAAGAATGGAAGAAAAGTACCCAATGTACTCAGCCCTACTATGAAACTAATTTGGGGCTCTCACATGAAAGCTATAACCCAGTTACAACATAACAATAGGGGGAAGTGGGAAAGGGAGGTGAGGGAGGGGGGTTGTGGGTAGAGGGAGGGGGATTGGTGGGATCATACCTGTGGTGCATCTTACAGGGGTATTTGCAAAACTTGGTAAATGTAGAATGGAAATACTTTGGCACAGTAACTGAGATAATGCCAGGAAGGCTATGTTAACCATTGTGATGAAAATGTGTCAAATGGTCTATGAAGCGAGTGTATGATGCCCCATGATCATATCAATGTATACAGTTATGATTTAATAAAAAAAAAAAAGAAAAAGAAAAACAGTAAGAGAGCACATCAAAAAACTAACCAGCCATCTTATGGAATTGGAAAAAGAAGAACAATCTAAGCCTAAACTCAGTAGAAGAAAAGAAATATCCAAAATCAAATCAGAGATCAATGAAATGGAAAACAAAAGAATCATTCAGAAAATTAATGAAACAAGGAGTTGGTTTTTTGAAAAAATAAATAAAATAGATAAACCATTGGCCAGACTAACTAGAAATAGAAAAGTAAAATCTCTAGTAACCTCAATCAGAAATGATAAAGGGGAAATAACAACTGATCCCACAGAGATACAAGAGACCATTTCTGAATACTACTGGAAACTCTATGCCCAGAATTTTGACAATGTGAAGAAAATGGATCAATATTTGGAATCACACCCTCTCTCTAGACTTAGCCAGGAAGAAATAGAGCTCCCGAACAGACCAATTTCAAGCACTGAGATTAAAGAAACAATAAAAAAGCTTCCAACAAAAAAATGCCCTGGTCCAGATGGCTTCACTCCAGAATTCTATGAAACATTCAAGGAAGAGCTTATTCCTGTACTGCAGAAATTATTCCAAAAAGTTGAGGAGAAAGGAATCTTCCCCGACACGTTCTATGAAGCAAACGTCACCCTGATACCAAAACCAGGAAAAGACCCAACCAAAAGGAGAATTTCAGACCAATTTCACTCATGAATATAGATGCAAAAATTCTCAACAAAACCTAGCCAATAGATTACAGCTTATCATCAAAAAAGTCATACATCATGATCAAGTAGGTTTCATCCCAGGGATGCAAGGCTGGTTTAACATATGCAAGTCCATAAATGTTATGCACCGTATAAACAGAGGGAAAAATAAAGATCATATGATCCTCTCAATAGAGGCAGAAAAAGTATTTGATAAAATCCAGCATCCTTTTCTAATTAAAACACTGAAGAGTATAGGCATAGGTGGCACATTCCTAAAACTGATTGAAGCTATCTATGACAAACCCACAGCTAATATTTTACTGAATGGAGTAAAACTGAAAACTTTTCCTCTTAGAACTGGAACCAGACAAGGTTGTCCTCTGTCACCTTTACTATTCCACATAGTACTGGAAATTCTAGCCAATACAATTAGGCAAGACAAGGAAATAAAGGGAATCCAAATGGGAGCAGAGGAGGTCAAACACTCCCTCTTTGCTGACGATATGATCTTATACTTATAGAATCCCAAAGACTCAAACACAAGACTCCTAGAAGTCATCAAAAAATACAGTAATGTTTCAGGATATAAAATAAATGTCCACAAGTCAGTAGCCTTTGTATACACCAATAACAGTGAAGATGAGGAGGGACACAACAACCTTCACCATAGTTTCAAAGAAAATGAAATACCTAGGAATATACGAAATGAAGGTGAAGGACCTCTATAAAGAAAATTATGAAATCCTCAGAAAAGAAATAGGATATTAACAAATGGAAGAACATACAATGCTCATGGATGGGAATAATCAACATTGTTAAAATGTCTATATTTCCCAAAGCAATCTACCTATTCAATGCCATTCCTATTAAAATACCAACATTGTACTTTCAAGATTTGGAAAAAATGATTCTGCATTTTGTATGGAACCAGAAAAAAACCCGTATAGCTAAGGAAGTTCTTAGTAATAAAAATAAAGCTGGGGGAATCACCATACCAGATTTTAGGCAGTACTACAAAGCCATAGTGGTCAAGACAGCATGGTACTGGCACAAAAATAGAGACATAGACACTTGGACTCAAATAGAAAACCAGGAAATGAATCTAACATCTTACAACCACCTAATCTTTCATAAACCAAACAAGAACATACACTGGGAGAAAGACTTCCTATTCAATAAATGGTGTTGGGAGAACTGGATATCCACATGTAAAAGACTGAAACTGGACCCACATCTTTCCCCACTCACAAAAATTGATTCAAGATGGATAAAGGACTTAAATTTAAGGCATGAAAAATAAAAGTCCTCAGAGAAAGCATGGGAAAAACACTGGAAGATATTGGCCTGGGGAAAGACTTCATGAATAAGACTGCCATGGCAATTGCAACACCAACAAAAATAAACAAATGGGACTTCATTAAACTGAAAAGCTTCTGTACAGCTAAGGAGACAACGACCAAAGCAAATAGACAACCTACACAATGGGAAAGGATAGATGCATATTTTGAATCAGACAAAAGCTTGATAACTAGGATCTATAGAGAACTCAAATTAATCCACATGAAAAAAGCCAATAATCCCATATATCAATGGGCAAGAGACATGAATAGAAACTTCTTTAAAGAAGACAGATGAATGGCTAACAAACATATGAAAAAATGTTCATCATCCCTATCTATTAGAGAAATGCAAATCAAAACAATCCTGAGATACCATCTAATCCCAGTGAGAATGGCTCACATCACGAAATCTCAACACTGCAGATGCTGGCGTGGATGTGGAGAGAAGGGAACACTTTTACACTACTGGTGGGACTGCAAACCAGTACAACCTTTCTGGAAGAAAGTATGGAGAAATCTCAAAGCACTCAAGCTACACCTCCCATTTGATCCTGCAATCCCATTACTAGGCATCTACCCAGAAGGAAAAAAATCCTTTTATCATAAGGACACTTGTACTAGACCGTTTATTGTAGATCAATTTACAATCGCCAAAATATGGAAACAGCCCAAATTCCCACCAATCCAGGAATGGATTAACAAGCTGTGGTATATGTACACCATGGGATACTATTCAGCCATTTAAAAAAATGGAGACATTACATCCTTTGTATTAACATGGATGGAAGTGGAAGACATTATTTTTTTTAATTTATTTATTTTTATTGTTAAATCATAGCTGTGTACATTAGTGCAATCAAGGGGTACAATGTGTGGGTTTCATATACAATCTGAAATATTCTCATCAAACTGTTCAACGTAGCCTTCATGGCATTTTCTTAGTTACTGTATGTAGGCATTTGTATTCTGCATTTAGTAAGATTCACCTGTGCACATTCTAAGATGCACCGTAGATGTGGCCCCACCCATTACCCTCCCTCCACCCATCCTCCCTTACTACCCTCCCTTTCCCCTTTCCCCATATTCTTAGGTTATAATTGGATTATCGCTTTCATATGAAAGCTATAAATTAGTTTCATAGTCAGGCTGAGTACATTGGATACTTTTTCTTCCACTCAAGAGATACTTTGCTAAGAAGAGTATGTTCCAGCTCCATCCATGTAAACATAAAAGAGGTAAAGTCTCCATCTTTCTTTGAGGCCGCATCGTATTCCATGGTATACATGTACCACAATTTGCTAGTCCATTCGTGGGTTGAAGTGTCAAAGGGCACTTAGGCTTCTTCCATGACTTAGCAATTATGAATTGGGCTGCAATAAACATTCTGGTACAGATGTCTTTGTTAAATTGTGACTTTTGGTCTTCTGGGTATAAATTTAGTAAAGGAATTATAGGATCGAATGGCAGGTCTATTTTTAGGTCCCTAAGTATTCTCCAAACATGCTTCCAGAAGGGATGTATTAGTGTGCATTCCCACCAGCAGTGTAGAAGTGTGCCCTTTTCTCCACATCCACGCCAACATCTCTGGTCTGGGTATTTTGTTATGTGGGCTACTCTTACTGGGGTTAGGTGATATCTCAAAGTACTTTTGATTTGCATTTCTCTGATGATTAAGGATAATGAGCTTTTTTTCATGTGTTTGTAGACCGTGCATCTGTCTTCTTTAGATAAGTTTCTCTTCAAGTCCCATTCCCACCCCGAGATAGGATCACGTGTTCTTTTCTTGCTAATATGTTTGAGTTCTCTGTGGATTCTAGTTATTAAACCTTTATCGGAGGTATAACCTACAAATATTTTCTCCCATTCTCCGGGCTGTCTGCTTGCTTTACTTACTATGTTCTTGGCTGTGCAGAAGCTTTTTAGTTTGATCGGGTCCCAGTAGTGTATATTTCATACTGCTTCAATTGCCTGGGGAGTACTCCTCATAAAATATTCACCCAGGCTGATTCCTTCAAGAGTTTTCCCTACACTTTCTTCAAGTATTTTTATAGTTTCACACCTTAAGTTTAAATCTTTTATCCAGTGAGAGTCTATCTTAGTTAATGGTGAAAGGTGTGGGTCCAGTTTCAATCTTTTACAGATTGCCATTCAGTTTACCCACACCTTTGTTAAATAGGAAATCTTTTCCCCACTGAATGTTTTTAATTGGCTTGTCAAAGATCAAATAACGGTAAGTAGCTGGATTCATCTCTTAGTTCTCTACTCCGTTCCAGACATCTACTTCTCTGCTTTTGTGCCAGTACCATGCCGTTTTGATCACTATTGATTTATAGTACAGTCTCAGGTCTGGTAGTGTGATTCCTCCTGCTGTGTTTTTATTGCTGAGTAATGTTTTGACTATTTGAGGTTTTTTCTGATTCCATATAAAACGAAGTATTATTTTTTGAAGATCTTTAAAATATGACAATGGAGCTTTAATAGGAATTGCATTAAAATTATATATTGCTTTGGGTAATATGGACATTTTAACAATGTTGATTCTTCCCAGCCATGAGCATGGTATGTTTTTCCACCTGTTAACATCTTCAGCTATTTCTTTTCTTAAGGTTTCATAGTTCTCTTTGTAGAGATCTTTCACATCCTTTGTTAGGTATACTCCCAAATATTTCATCTTCTTTGGCACTACTGTGAAAGGAATAGAGTTTAGTTTGTTTATGTGTTGAATTACATTTATAGATTTACGTATATTGAACCAGCCTTGAGACCCTGGGATAAATCCGACTTGGACATGGTGTATAATTTTTTTGCTGTGTGGCTGGATTCTGTTTGTTAGGATCTTATTGAGTATTTTAGCATCAATATTCATTAGTGATATTGGTCTATAATTTTCTTTTCTTGTTGAGTCTTTCCCTGGTTTGGGGATGAAGGTGATGTTTGCTTCATAGAATGTGTTGGGTAATATTCCTATTTTTTCTATATTTTAGAAGAGGTTTAGTAGTATAGGTACTAGTTCTTTAAAGGTTTGGTAGAATTCTGACATAAAGCCATCTGGTCCTGGGCTTTCCTTTTTAGGGAGATTTTGTATAGTTGATGCTATTTCAGAACTTGATATAGGCCTGTTCAACATTTCCACTTGGTTCTGGCTAAGTCTTGGTAGGTGGTGTACTTCCAGGTATGGGTCGATTTCTTTCAGATTTTCGTATTTGTGAGAGTAGAGTTTCTTGTAGTATTCGTTAAGGATTTTTTGAATTTCTGAGGGGTCTGTTGTTATTTCATCATTACCATTTCTGATTGATGAAATTAGAGATTTTACTCTTTTTTTTTTCTGGTTAGTTGTCCAAAGATTTATCTATTTTGTTAATCTTTTCAAAAAACAAACTTTTGGGGGGGATGATGGGAAGATGGCGGACTGAAGCCAGCTTTCCATAGAGGCTTCTGTCCTGAAGGAGAGTTAGGGGACGAAAATTTAGCAAATAACCTGATGGATTCCAGCAACATCAAGCGAGAAAGTTGAAGAATGCACATCAACCCCGCTGAGGAGAGCTGCGATCACAAGGAAGCAAACAAAAGGTACAAAACCCATCACCAAGCGGACGGGAGTCCCCCCTCCCCACCTGATCAGCTTAAGGGCCCCACAAACAAAAGGGCAGAAATCAAAGGCCATCCCACTACACTTCACGGGAAAGACCTACTACAAACTAGACCTACCTCCCTTACTAGGAGGCCTAGGCGTTATCCTGCCAGGCATAAAACTGTATAAATCTGTAAATTTCCTTTGCCAGTGACTCTGAGTACCCAGCACTTCCCTCCACTCTCTCTGAGGTCTGAAAGCCTGTCCCCCAGGAGTTCGGATTCTTGGGTGGCTCCTAAAGGGGAGAGGACAGTCCCTGAGCTGTGGCTGGTCAGCGCTGATTCTGGGGCACGGGAGAGAAGTTAGGACAGTCAGCAGAGGGAGACCCTCACCAGGGTGGCACTTCCCCGAGGCGAGGTGCAGCAGCCCTCCTTGGGCAACAATACCTCCAGGCATATACCTGAGTTGAACTCGCTACCAGCTGTTCTGAGTGCCTGGCGCTCCCCCCGCCCTCATTCTGTGGTCCGGAGACCTGAACGCCTGCTGTGTGGCTGGGCAGGGAACTGAGGATAGCCGACTCTGTTCGCTGCCCAGCGGTTCTGGGCTCCAGCCGCTCCCTCCCACCCCGCCCCCACTCTGAAGCCTGAAGGCTTGAGCTATGGCAGTACAACCAGGTGAGAGACGGGAAGAATCTGAATTTCCTTGCTGCCGAGAGCCCCGGGCTCCCGGCGTTCACCCCGCCCTTGCTCTGTGGTCCGGAGACCTGAATGCCTGCTCGGTTCTGAGCTACAGCCACCCCCTCCACCCCGCCCCCACTCTAAAGCCTAAAGGCTTGAGCTGCGGCGGTACAACCAGGCGAGAGACGGGGAGAATCTGAATCTGTTCGCTGTCCACCGGACTCCCTAGGCTCGGAGCCCCTGCTGGCTCTGAGTGCCTGGCGCTCCCCCGCCCTCACTCTGTGGCCCGGAGACCTGAATGCCTGCCGTGTGGCTGGGCAGGGAACTGGGGATAGCCGAGTCTGTTCGCTGCCCAGGGATTCTGGGCTCCAGCCGCTCCCTCCCACCCCTCCCCCACTCTGAAGCCTGAAGGCTTGAGCTGCAGCGGTATAACCAGGCAAGAGACCGGAAGAATCTGAATTTGCTCGCTGCAGACTGGGCTCTGGCTCCAGGCTCCCAGCGTTCACCCCGCCCTTGCTCTGGGGTCCGGAGACCTGCTCGGTTTGAGCTCCAGCCACTCCCTCCACCCTGCCCCCACTCTAAAGCCTGAAGGCTTGAGCTGCGGGGCGAGAGACCGGGAGAACCTGAATCTGCTCGCTGTCGACCAGGCTCCCTATGGCTTGGAGCCCCTGCTGGCTCTGAGTTCCAGGCACTCCCCCGCCCTCACTCTGTGGTCCAGAGACCTGAACGCCTGCCGTGTGGCTGGGCAGGGAACTGGGGATAGCCGAGTCTGTCCGCTGCCCAGCGGTTCTGGGCTCCAGCCGCTCCCTCCCACCCCGCCCCCACTCTGAAGCCTGAAGACTTGAGCCGCGGCAGTACAACCGGGCGAGAGACTGGGAGAAACTGAATCTGCTCGCTGTCGACCGGGCTCCCTACGGCTCAGAACCCCCTTGGAGGTAGATCAACAGCCGTTTTTTCTTTAATGGCAGAACGCTCACTTCTGGATATTCTGAGGCCACACTCCCTGTCTCCCTGGGCAACCAGAGGAGGCCACCGGTGAGCGGGGGATTTCCTGACACTGCTCACAAACCCGGGAAGCTTCCAGGGCAGGGCCGACCGAGAGAGGTGATCAGACTCAAACCTCCAACACCAAAGACGTTTGAATTCAAAACAGCTCGTCTTCTGTAGGCGATTTCGACAGGAACAGAGACAGAACCCCGCAAAGTTGTCTGTTCTGTTCTGTTCTGTTCTGTTCTGTTAGCAGCATCCATCAGGGATGGGGCTAAGCCTGAGTGAACACCTCCCTCCCATCAACTGTATCAAACACTCATAGATGTCAGGCCCAATCTCCTCCTGCTAGATAGCAGCAGTCTACGGGGGCCTGCCAGACTTCCTTGCGATTCAGGCAGGTGCAAACCCCTGGAGTGTCTGTTCACTGCAGGCAACTGGGTTAGCCATCTGCAGAGATACCAGTGACTGGGTCTGACGAAGGGGCAAAGTGGGGAAGGAGATGTCAACCTTCCTAGACTGCTCTGTTTGCTGGGTGGCTCCTCCTGACTCCACGCTGCACTGGGGTGAGCCGTGTCAGAGCAGTCACCAGGCCCCTGTGATCCAGTTCCCAGAGACATCTTGAACTCTCTCACCCGAGACAAGTGCCGATTGAGACAGTTGATTTGGACCTTTTGAACTGGGCTAATAGACTGAGGAATTTTCAGGTTGTGCCTCGGGTGTACGGTTGTAGGAAGGTTGATTCTCCTTTTCCAACTGGGGCCAGAGGTGGGTAGGTGAGGTGACTTAATTGCTGATTTTTCCACACAGCTGAGACTTCAAGCCAGAGTAGAAGTTGCAATAGGATCGAACAGAAACCAGCTGAAAACAAGACAGAACCACTTTGCTCCACCACACCAGACAGGACCCCAGTTTCTCAGGCCACAACACTGTACGGGCCCTCGATAAAACCCCAGGGGAAAAACCAAAGGGAGTAAAATAACCATGGGGCGCAATCAGCGGAAAAACTCTGGTAACATGAATAACCAGAATAGATCAACCCCCCCCAAGAAAAGATACGGCAGATGTGATTGAAGATCCCATTCATAAACAACTGGCTGAGATGTCAGAAATCGAATTCAGAATTTGGATGGCAGACAAGATTAATAAAATGGAATTAGGAATCCGAGGAGAAATTCAAAAATTGTCTCAAGAATTTAACGAATCTAAAGACAAAACCACCAAAGACTTAGACACACTGAAGCAAGAATTTACAGCCCTCAAAGATATGAAAAATACAGTAGAATCCCTCAGTAACAGAATGGAGCAAGCAGAAGAAAGGATTTCTGACATTGAAGATAAAGTCTTCGAATGCTCCCAATTTCTCAAAGAGGAAGAGAAATGGAGAGCAAAAACAGATCACTCACTCAGAGAACTCTCAGATAATTCGAAAAAAAGCAACATAAGGATTATAGGAATTTCTGAGAACGATGAAGTCTCCTTCAAGGGCACAGAGGCCCTTCTGCATGAAATTATGAAAGAAAATTTTCCAGACATGCCTAGAGAATCTGAAATTCAGATAGCAGACAGCTTCAGCTCCAGCACGATTGAACCCCAATAAGTCATCCCCCAGACATATCATAATTAGCTTCACTAAAGTTAACATGAAAGAGAAGATTCTCAAAGCAGCCCGGCGAAAGAAAACTATAACGTACAAAGGTAAGAATATTAGAATAACTGCAGATCTCTCTGCTGAAACTTTTCAAGCCAGAAGAGGCTGGTCATCAACTTTTAATCTCCTAAAGCAAAAAAATTTTCAACCCAGGATCTTGTATCCAGCTAAACTGAGTTACATATATGATGGAGAAATTAATACTTCAATGACATTCATATGTTGAAAAAATTTGCCATAAGTAAACCAGCTCTTCAGGATATTCTCAGACCTATCCTCCACAATGACCAACCCAATCCTACACCACAAAAGTAAACTCACTCAGAAACTTCGGATCAAACTCCAACTTCCACACTGGTGAAAGGATTAAAAATGTCCACTGGACCTTTG
Source organism: Nycticebus coucang (assembly GCF_027406575.1). NCBI lineage: Eukaryota > Metazoa > Chordata > Mammalia > Primates > Lorisidae > Nycticebus > Nycticebus coucang. The sequence continues at coordinate 1,112,348 of NC_069786.1, read as the reverse complement.
AAAAACTCGATACCCAAAATTCCACCAGACTTATCAATACTCTCCATCAATGTGAATGGCTTAAACTGTCCTCTAAAGAGGCATAGGTTAGCTGACTGGATACAAAAATTCAAGCCAGATATTTGTTGCATACAAGAGTCACATCTCAACTTAAAAGACAAATACAGACTCAGGGTCAAAGGATGGTCATCCATATTTCAGGCAAATGGTAATCAGAAAAAAGCAGGTGTTGCAATTTTATTTGCAGATACAGTAGGCTTTAAACCATCAAAAGTAAGGAAGGACAAGAATGGTCACTTCATATTTGTTAAGGGTAATACTCAATATGACGAGATCTCAATTATTAATATCTATGCACCCAACCAGAATGCACCTCAATTTATAAGAGAAACTCTAACAGACATGAGTAACTTGATTTCCTCCAGCTCCATAATCATCGGAGATTTCAACACTCCCTTGGCAGTGTTGGATCGATCCTCCAGAAAGAAGCTGAGCAAAGAAATCTTAGATTTAAACCTAACCATCCAATATTTACATTTAGCAGACATCTACAGAACATTTCATCCCAACAAAACTGAATACACATACTTCTCATCAGCCCACGGAACTTACTCCAAAATTGACCACATTTTAGGTCACAAGTCTAACCTCAGTAAATTTAAAGGAATAGAAATTATTCCATGCATCTTCTCGGACCATCATGGAATAAAACTTGAATTGAGTAACAAAAGGAATCTGCATACCCATACAAAAACATGGAAGTTAAATAACCTTATGCTGAATGATAGCTGGGTCAGAGATGAGATTAAGAAAGAAATCGCCAATTTTATGGAACAAAACGACAATGAAGACACAAACTATCAGAACTTCTGGGACACCGCAAAGGCAGTTCTAAGAGGGAAATTCATAGCACTGCAAGCCTTCCTCAAGAGAACGGAAAGAGAGGAAGTTAACAACTTAATGGGACATCTCCCGCAACTGGAAAAGGAAGAACATTCCAACCCCAAAACCAGTAGAAGAAAAGAAATAACCAAAATTAGAGCAGAATTAAATGAAATTGAAAACAAAAGAATAATACAACAGATCAATAAATCAAAAAGCTGGTTTTTTGAAAAGGTCAATAAAATAGATAAACCTTTGGCCAACCTAATCAGGAAAAAAAGAGTAAAATCCCTAATATCATCAATCAAAAACAACAAAGATGAAATAACCACAGACTCATCAGAAATCCAAAAAATCCTTAATGAATATTACAAGAAACTTTATTCTCAGAAATATGAAAATCTGAAGGAAATAGACCGATACTTGGAAGCACACCACCTGCCAAGACTTAACCAGAATCAAGTAGAAATGTTGAACAGACCCATATCAAGTTCAGAAATAGCATCAACTATACAAAACCTCCCTAAAAAGAAAAGCCCGGGACCAGATGGTTTCACGTCAGAATTCTACCAAACCTTTAAAGAGGAATTAGTACCTATATTACTCAACCTGTTCCAAAATGTAGAAAAAGAAGGAAGACTACCCAACACGTTCTATGAAGCAAACATCACCCTGATCCCCAAACCAGGAAAAGACCCAACAAGAAAAGAAAATTATAGACCAATATCACTAATGAATATAGATGCAAAAATATTCAACAAGATCCTAACAAACAGAATCCAGCAACACATCAAACAAATTATACATCATGACCAAGTTGGTTTTATCCCAGGGTCTCAAGGCTGGTTCAATATACGTAAATCTATAAATGTAATTCAGCACATAAACAAATTAAAAAACAAAGACCATATGATTCTCTCAATTGATGCAGAAAAAGCTTTTGATAATATCCAGCATCCCTTCATGATCAGAACACTCAAGAAAATTGGTCTAGAAGGGACTTTTCTTAAACTGATAGAGGCTATCTACAGCAAACCCACAGCCAATATCATTGAATGGAGTTAAATTGGAATCATTTCCACTCAGATCAGGAACCAGACAAGGCTGCCCATTGTCTCCATTGCTTTTCAACATTGTAATGGAAGTTTTAGCCACCACAATTAGGGAAGAAAAGGCGATCAAGGGTATCCATATAGGGTCAGAAGAGATCAAACTTTCGCTCTTCGCAGATGATATGATTGTGTATATGGAAAACACTAGGGACTCTACTACAAAACTCCTAGAAGTGATCAAGGAATACAGCAGCGTCTCAGGTTACAAAACCAACATTCATAAATCGGTAGCCTTTATATACACCAACAACAGTCAAGTTGAAAAAGCAGTTAAGGACTCTATCCCATTCACAGTAGTACCAAAGAAGATGAAATATTTGGGAATTTACCTATCAAAAGACGTGAAAGATCTCTATAAAGAGAACTATGAAACTCTAAGAAAAGAAATAGCTGAAAATGTTAACAAATGGAAAAACATACCATGCTCATGGCTGGGAAGAATCAACATTATCAAAATGTCCATACTACCCAAAGCAATATATAATTTCAACACACTCCCTATTAAAGCTCCACTGTCATATTTTAAAGATCTTGAAAAAACATTACTTCGTTTTATATGGAATCAGAAAAAACCTCGAATAGCCAAGACATTACTCAGAAGTAAAAACAAAACAGGAGGAATCACACTACCAGACCTCAGACTTTACTACAAATCGATAGTGATCAAAACAGCATGGTATTGGCACAAAAACAGAGAAGTAGATATCTGGAACAGAATAGAGAACCAAGAGATGAATCCAGCTACTTACCGCTATTTGATCTTTGACAAGCCAATTAAAAACATTCAGTGGGGAAAAGATTCCCTATTTAACAAATGGTGCTGGGTGAACTGCCTGGCAACCTGCAGAAGACTGAAATTGGACCCACACCTTTCACCATTAACTAAGATAGACTCTCATTGGATTAAAGATTTAAACTTAAGACATGAAACTATAAAAATACTGGAGGAGAATGTAGGGAAAACCCTTGAAGAAATTGGTCTGGGTGAGTATTTCATGAGGAGAAACCCCCGGGCAATTGAAGCAGCTTCAAAAATACACTACTGGGATTTGATCAAACTAAAAAGCTTCTGCACAGCTAAGAACACAGTAAGCAAAGCAAGAAGACAGCCCTCAGAATGGGAGAAGATATTTGCAGGGTATATCTCTGACAAAGGTTTAATAACCAGAATCCACAGAGAACTCAAATGCATCAGCAAGAAAAAAGCAAGGGATCCCATCGCAGGCTGGGCAAGGGATTTGAAGAGAAATTTCTCTGAAGAAGACAGGCGCACGGCCTTCAGACATATCAAAAAATGCTTATCATCTTTAATCATCAGAGAAATGCAAATCAAAACTACTTTGAGATATCATCTAACTCCACTGAGACTAGCCTATATCACAAAATCTCAAGACCAGAGATGTTGGCGTGGATGCGGAGAAAAGGGAACACTTCTGCACTGCTGGTGGGAATACAAATTAATACATTCCTATTGGAAAGATATATGGAGAACACTCAGAGACCTAAAAATAGATCTGCCATTCAATCCTGTAATTCCTCTGCTGGGCATATACCCAGAAGACCAAAAATCACAGCATAACAAATATTTGTACCATAATATTTATTGCAGCCCAATTCATAATAGCTAAGTCATGGAAAAAGCCCAAGTGCCCATCGATCCACGAATGGATTAATAAATTGTGGTATATGTATACCATGGAATACTATGCAGCCTTAAAGAAAGATGGAGACTTTACCTCTTTCATGTTTACATGGATGGAGCTGGAACATATTCTTCTTAGTAAAGTATCTCAAGAATGGAAGAAAAAGTACCCAAGTACACAGCCCTACTATGAAACTAATTTGGGACTCTCACATGAAAGCTATAACCCAGCTACAACTTAACAATAGGGGGAAGTGGGAAAGGGGGGGGTGGGTAGAGGGAGGGGGATCAGTGGGATCACACCTGTGGTGCATACTACAGGGGTTATTTGCGAAACTTGGTAAATGTAGAATATAAATGTTTTGGCACAGTAACTGAGATAACGCCAGAAAGGCTATGTTAACCACTGTGATTAAAATGTGTCAAATGGTTTATGAAGCGAGTGTATGATACCCCATGATCATATCAATGTATACAGTTATGATTTAATAAAAAAAAAAACTTTTGGATTCATTGATCTGTTGTATAATTCTTTTCTTTTCAGTTTCATTTAGTTCTGCTCTGATTTTGGTTATTTCTTTTCTTCTGCTAGGTTTGGTGTTGGAGTGTTCTTCCTTCTCCAGTTGCTTGAGATGTAATTAAGTTATTAACTTCCTCTCTTTCCATTTTCTAGAGGAAGGCTTGCAGTGCTATAAATTTCCCTCTTAGGACTGCCTTTGCAGTATCCCATAGGTTCTGGTAATTCGTGTCTTGATTATTGTTTTGTTCCAAAAATTTGGTGATTTCCTTCTTAATGTTGTCTATAACCCATCTATCCTTCAGCATAAGGTTGTTTAGCTTCTATGTTCTTGTATGGGTATGCAAATTCCTGTTGTTATTGAGTTCAACTTTTATTCCATGATGATCTGAAAAGATGCAAGGAATTGTAGACAAAGTTTTTGAACGCTCCCAAACTCTCAAAGAGGATGAGAAATGGAGGGAAAAAACAGATCACACTCTCAGAGAGCTCTGGGAAAATTTGAAGAAAACCAATATTCGTCTTTTAGGGATCCCCAAAAGTGATGAAGTGGCTTCACAAGGCACAGAGTCTCTTCTCCATGAGATTATGAAGGAGAACTTTCCAGACATGCCAAGAGATTCTGAAATTCAGATAGCAGACAGTTTCATAACTCCACCACAACTCAACCCAAATAAGACATCCCCCAGATACATCATAATCAATTTCACTGAAGTTAATATGAAGGAGAAAATTCTGAAAGCTTTCAGACAAAAGTAAACTATTACCTACAAGGGGAAGAATATTAGAATGGAAGACATTGTTCTTAATAAAGCATCACAAGAATGGAGAAGTATGAATCCTATGTACTCAATTTTGATATGAGGTCAATTAATGATAATTAAGGTCATGGTGAGTGTGGGGGAAAGGGAGAGGAGACAGAGAAAGAAGGAGGGAGGGTGGGGAAAGGAAGAGCAGAGAGAGGGAAAGAGGGACGGGTGGGTAAAGGAAGAGCAGAGAGAGGGGAAAAGGGACGGGGTGGGGCCTTGGTGTGTGCTACACCTTTTGAGGGCAAGACGCGATGCCAAGAGGGATTTTACCTAACAAATGCAATCAGTGTAACCTGGCTTATTGTACCCTCAATGAGTCCTCAACAATAAAAAAAAGAAAAAGAAAGAAAGAAAAAGAAAGGGATTCCTAGTCTCACAGGTAACAACTCCATTATTTTGTGTTTATAGTGATTAGACAGTCACCTCCCCTGGGAGTTCCCAAACCACCATTTGCCTGAGAAGTAATGGGTATTGAGATGCAGCAAAGGTCTCGCATTTCAAACACAGAGTGTCTTGTCTTGGTTTTCCCCTATCCCATAAAAATGACCTGCTGTCATTGACTGAGAAAAAAAAAAAGGCTGATCCCCATAGTCAAAACACAGCACACCCTGGGACAAAGACAGAATTATAACCACATATAGCTATACAGACTTTCAGAGAAATTAATTCACAAGAACTCAACAGTTAGTGACCATATCATCCTCAGACATTTCATCCATAAAGTAGAGATAACAAAATCCACCTTATAGTGTGGCCATGAAGATTAAATAATATGATGAATGCAGAGCTGAGCTCAGAGCCTGGCATAAAGTAAGCATACAAAAAACAATAGCTAGTGCAGTTGTTCTTACTGCATGAGAAGATGACATTTGGTTACAAGGACAGGAAGGAAAAACCTGAAATCTTAGATCAGATCAGAACATGAGCCAGGGAAAGCTCCACACAGGTGCAGTGTGGAGGCCATTCCATCTAGCACCTCTGGAGGTGGGCACAGGATGGAATTCCTATTGATTTGGTAAGTGTAACAATCATTCTGTGGTTATTAAAGTCCTTATTTGGGAAAAATTGTGCTGAAAATATTTAAAGATGAAGTATCATTAAATCTAGAATTTACTATCCAGTGAAAATTATAGAGATGAAGCAAATATGGCAAAATATGAGCACCCAGAACCAACAGATGGTGGTTGTGTGCGTCCATCGCACTGTTCTGCTCATGACTGGAGAGTGCGATTGGCACCCCTCATGTCGCTTTATGATTTGCTGAATATCATTAGTCGCAAGAAATAGCACATGGTATTCATCACCATTTTAGGATGGTACAGGTCCATCAATCCTAAAAACTGGCGTTAAAAATCCTCCTGGGGCATATTTTCATGTATTCCTACCTGAGCAAGAGGATGCTGCTGAACTAGGGCTCACACTAGAATGCACAGCAGACATCTACCATCAACCGGAGAGCCTCCCATCCAACTACACTGCAGACAGGGAGAGAGAGAGGCTCCTGGAAAGACCCTGAGGTGTGGAACAAAACAGAGCTAGATCCCTCTTCAGCTTCTCCACTTTCTAAGTAAATCTGAGCTACATATTTAATTGTTTTGATTCATAGTGCTCTCATCCACACATTTAGAAAAGAATTTATAAATTTTTGAAGAGAAGTTTTTATTTTTTTTATTATTAAATCATAGCTGTGTACATTAATGCAATCATGGGGCACCATACACTGGTTTTATAGACCGTCTGACACATTTTCATCACACTGGTTAACAGAGCCTTCCTGGCATTTTCTTAGTTATTTTGTTAAGACGTTTATAGTCTACATTTACTAAGTTTCACATGTACACTTGTAAGATGCACCGCAGATGTAATCCCACAAATCACCCTCCCTCTGCCCATTTTCACCACCTCTCTCTCCTCCCTTTCCCCCTTCCCCCTATTCTTAGGTTATAAGTGGGTTATAGCTTTCATGTGGAGGTCCTATATTAGTTTCATAATAAGGGTGAGTACATTGGGTACTTTTTCTTCCATTCTTGAGATATTTTACTAAGAAGAATATGTTCCAGCTTCATCCATGTAAACATGAAAGAGGTAAAGTCTCCATCTTTCTTTAAGGCTGCATAATATTCCATGGTGTACATATACCACAATTTATTAATCCATTTGTGGATCGATGGGCACTTCGGCTTTTTCCATGACTTAGCAATTATGAATTGGGCTGCAATAAACATTCTGGTACAAATATCTTTCTTATGATGTGATTTTTTTCTCTTCTGGGTATATAACTAGTAGAAGAATTATAGGATTGAATGACAGATCTATTTTTAGATCTCTAAGTGTTCTCCAAACATCTTTCCAAAAGGAATGTATTAATTTGCATTCCCACCAGCAGTGTAGAAGTGTTGTTCCCTTTTCTCCACATCCATGTCGACATCTCTGATCTTGGGATTTTGTGATATGGGCTAATCTTACTGGAGTTAGATGATATCTCAAAGTAATTTTGATTTGCATTTCTCTGATGATTAAAGATGTTGAGCATTTTTTCAAATGTCTACAGGCCGTGCGCCTGTCTTCTTCAGAGAAGTTTCTCTTCAAATCCCTTGCCCAGCCTGCGATGAGATCCCTTGTTTTTTTCTTGCTGATGCATTTGAGTTCTCTGTGGATTCTGGTTATTAAACCTTTGTCACAGATATACCTTGCAAATATCTTCTCCCATTCTGAGGGCTCTTTGCTTGCTTTACTTACTGTGTTCTTGGCTGTGCAGAAGCTTTTTAGTTTGAGCAAGTCCCAGTAATGTATTTTTGAAGCTGCTTCAATTGCCCATGGGGTCCTCCACACAAAATACTCGCCCCGACCGATTTCTTCAAGGGTTTTCTCTGCACTCTCTTCAAGTATTTTTGTACTTTCATATCTTAAGTTTAAATCTTTAATCCAGTAAGAGTCTATCTTAGTTAATGGTAAAAGGTGTGGGTCCAGTTTCAGTCTTCTACAGGTTGCCAGACAGTTCACACAACACCAGTTGTTAAATAGGGAATCTTTTCCCCACTGAATGTTTTTAAATGGCTTGTCAAAGATCAAATAATGGTAAGAAGCTGGATTCATCTCTTGGTTCTCTATTCTGTTCCAGACATCTACTTCTCTGTTTTTGTGCCAATACCCTGCTGTTTTAATCACTATCGATTTATAGTATAGTCTGAGGTCTGGTAGCGTGATTCCTTCTGCTTTGTTTTTATTTCTGAGCAATGTCTTGGCAATTCGCATTTTTTTCTGATTCCATATAAAACAAAGTATTATTTTTTCAAGATCTTAAAGTATGACAGTGGAGTTTTAATAGAGATTGCATTAAAATTGTATATTGCTTTGGGTAGTATGCACATTTTAATAATGTTGATTCTTCCCAGCCATGAGCTTGGTACGTTTTTCCATTTGTTAACATTTTCACTATTTCTTTTCTTAGAGTTTCATAGTTCTCTTTATAGAGATCTTTCACATTCTTTGTTAGATAAATTCCCAAATATTTCCTCTTTGGCACTACTGTGAACAGAGTAGATCCTTAACTGTTTTTTCAGCTTGACTATTGTTGGTATATATAAAGGCTACCGATTTATGAATGTTGATTTTGTAATCTGAATTGCTGCTGTATTCCTTGATCACTTCTAAGAGTTTTGTAGTAGAATCCCTGGTGTTTTCCAGATATATAATCGTATCATCTGTGAAGAGCGAAAGTTTGATCTCTTCTGACCCTATATGAATACCCTTGATCGCCTTTTCTTCCCTAATTGCGAAGGCTAAAACTTCCTTTACAATGTTAAAGAGCAGTGGAGACAAAGGGCAGCCTTGTCTGATTCCTGAAGTGAGTGGAAATGATTTAAATTTAACTCCATTCAATACGATATTGGTTATGGTTTTGCTGTAGATGGCTTCTATCAGTTTAAGAAATGTCCCTTCTATACCAATTTTCTTAAGTGTTCTGATCATGAAGGGATGCTGGATATTGTCAAAAGCTTTTTCTGCATCAATTGAAAGAATCATATGGTCTTTGTTTTTTAATTTGTTTATGTGCTGAACTACAATTATAGATTTATGTACATTGAACCAGCCTTGAGACCCTGGGATAAAACTGACTTGATCATGATGTATAATTTGTTTGATGTGTTACTGGATTCTGTTTGTTAGGATCTTGTTGAATATTTTTGGATCTATATTCATTAGTGATATTGCTCTATAACTTTGTTTTCTTGTTGGGTCTTTTCCTGGTTTGGGGATCAGGGTGATGTTTGCTTCATAGAACGTGTTGGGTAGTCTTCCTTCTTCTTCTACATTTTGGAACAGGTTGAGTAACATAGGTACTATTTCCTCTTTAATGGTTTGGTATAATTCTGACGTGAAGCCATCTGGCTTTTCTTTTTAGGGAGATTTTGTATGGTTGATGCTATTTCAGAACTTGATATTGGCCTGTTCAACATTTTCAATTGATTCTGGCTAAGTCTTGGAAGGTGATGTGCATCCAAGTATTGGTCAATTTCCTTCAGATTTTCATATTTCTGAGAATAAAGTTTCTTGTAATATTCATTGAGGATTTTTTGAATTTCTGAGGAAATTCTGTTGTTATTTCATCGTTGTCATTTCTGATTGATGAGAATACAGAGTTTACTCTTTTCTTATTTATTAGGTTTGCAAAAGGTTTATCTAGTATATTGACCTTTTCAAATTTATTGATCTGTTGTATAATTCTTTTGTTTTCAATTTCATTTAATTCTGCTCTAATTTTGGTTATTTCTTTTCTTCTACTGGGTTTGGGGTTGGAGTGTTCTTCCTTTTCCAGTTGCTTGAAATGTTCCATTAAGTTGTTAACTTCCTCTCTTTCCTTTCCCTTGAGGAAGGTTTGCAGTGCTACAAATTTCCCTCTTAGGACTGCCTTTGCCGTATCCCAGAGGGTCTGATAATTTGTGCCTTCATTGTCATTTTGTTCCAAAAATTTGGCAATTTCATTCTTAATCTCATCTCTGACCCAGCTATCATTCAGCATAAGGTTACTTAACTTCCAAATTTTTGTACGAGTATGCAGATTCCTGTTGTTACTGAGTTCAACTTTTATTCCATGGTGGTCTGAGAAGATGCAAGGAATAATTTCTATTCCTTTAAATTTACTGAGGTTTGACTTGTGACCTAAGATGTGATTGATTTTGGAGTATGTTCCGTGAGCTGATGAGAAGTATGTGTATTCAGTTTTGTTGGGATGAAATGTTCTGTAGATGTCTGCTAAATGTAAATATTGGATGGTTAGGTTTAAATCTAAGATTTCTTTGCTCAGCTTCTTGCTGGAGGGTCGATCCAACACTGCCAAGGGAGTGTTGAAATCTCTGACGATTATGGAGCTGGAGGAAATCAAGTTGCTCATGTCTGTTAGAGTTTCTCTTATAAATTGAGGTGCATTCTGGTTGGGTGCATAGATATTAATAATTGAGATCTCATCATATAGAGTATTACCCTTAACAAATATGAAGTGACCATTCTTATCCTTCCTTACCTTTGTTGGTTTAAAGCCTATTGTGTCTGCAAATAGAATTGCAACACCTGCTTTTTTCTGATTACCATTTGCCTGAAATATGGACGACCATCCTTTCACCCTGAGTCTATATTTATCTTTTAAGGTAAGATGTGACTGTTATATGCAGCAAATATCTGGCCTGCATTTTTTTATCCAGTGAGCTAACCCTGTGCCTCTTTAAAGTACTGTTTAAGCCATTCACATTAATGGAGAATATTGATAAGTCTGGTAAAATTTTGGGTATCGAGTTTTTCAAAAGTTCAGTGGACATTTTTAACCCTTTTTGGCCCTGTAGAAGTTGGAGTTTGATGAAAAGTTTCTGAGCGAGTTTACGTTTGGGGTAGAGGATTCAGCTGGTCATTATGGTGGATAGGTCTGAAAATATCCTGAAGAGCTGGTTTGGTTATGGCAAATTTCTTTAACAAATGAATGTCATTAAAGTATTTAATTTCTCCATCATAAATAAAACTCAGTTTAGCTGGATACAGGATCCGGGGCTGAAAGTTAATTTGCTTTAGGAGAGTAAAAGTAGATGACCACCCTCTTCTAGCTTGAAAAGTTTCAGCAGAGAGATCTGCAATCATTCTAATATTCTTCCCTTTGTAGGTAATGGATTTCTTACATCTGGCTGCTTTCAGAATTTTCTCCTTCATATTAACTTTAGTGAAATTAATTATGATATGCCTAGGCAATGTCTTATTTGGATTGAGCATGCTGGGGTTTTGAAACTGTCTGCTATCTGAATTTCAGAATCTCTTGGCATGTCTGGAAAATTCTCTTTCATAATTTCATGGAGAAGGGCCTCTGTCCCTTGCAAGGCCACTTCATCACTTTCAGGGATTCCAATGAGGCAGATATTAGCTTCTTCGAATTATCCCAGAGCTCTCTGAGAGAATGATCCATTTTTGCTCTCCATTTCTCATCCTCTTTGAGAGTTTGGGAGCGTTCAAAGGCTTTGTCTTCAATGTCAGAAATACTTTCTTCTTCAGTGTAACCTGGCTTATTGTACCCTCAATGAATCCCCAACAATAAAAAAAAAAAGAAAGAAATACTTTCTTCTGCTTGCTCCACTCTGTTACAGAGGGATTCTTCTGTATTTTTCAGATCTTTGAGGGCTGCAAATCCTTGCTTCAGTGCGTCAAAATCTTTGGTGTTTTCGTCTTCAAATTCGTTAAATTCTTGAGAAAACTTTCGAATGTCTCCTCGAATTTCTAATTCCAACTTTTGAATTGCTCCTCAAATTTCTAATTCCAAATTTTCCTCCATTCTATTAATATTGTTTGCAATCCAAATTCTGAATTCGATTTCTGACATCTCAGCCAGTTGTTTATAAATGGGATCTTTAGTTACATCTGCCATATTTTTCCTTGGGGGGGTGATCTATTCTGATTATTCATGTTACCAGAGTTTTTCTGCTGATTCCACCCCATGATTGTTTTACACCATTTGATTTTTCCCCTGGAGCTTTGTCAAAGACCAGTACAGTGCTATGGCCTGAGAAACTGGGGACCTGTTTTGTGTGGTGGGGCTAACGGGTTCTGTCTTGTTTTTCGCTGGTCTCTGTTTGACCCCAGTGAATCAGTTACTCGCGGTTGAAGTCTCAGCTGTGGAGAAATACCAGCAATTATGTCACCCCACCCCCCACAGGCAACAATTGGAAAAGGAAAATCAAACCTTCCTACAACCCACCCCCAGGGCACCACTTGAATAGTCCTTGGGAAATTGGCTCAGTTCAAAAGGTCCAAATCAATTGTCTCATTCAGCACCTGTCTCAGGTGGGAGAGTTTAAAAGTCTCTGGCAGCTGGATCACAGGGGTCTGGTGACAACTCAGATATGACTTGTTCCGGTGCTCCGTGAAGTCAGGAGGACCAACCCAGCAAATAGATTAATCTGGGAAGGTTGATGCCTCCTTCCCTACCTTGCACCTCTGTCACACCCAGTCACTGATTGCCCTGCAGGGCTGTGACCCAGTTGCCTCTAGTGAACAGATACTCTAGGGGTTTGCACCTGCCTGAATCACAAGGAAATCTATTTCTGCTCAGCCATGCTGCTGCACTCTGCCTCTATCCTGCAGGGGGAGGTGAGGCCTGACAACCTCAGGCAGTTAATGGAGGCTGGGGTGTGTTCACTCAGTTCCAGCCCCACTCCTGATTGATGTTACTGCAAAACAGAACAGAAGAACTTTGCAGGAATTTCTTCCTGTTTCTGCTAAATTCCTCTGCAGAAGAGAAGCTGTTTTCAGTTCCCAGAGCCTGCGCCTCAAGCCCTGTCTTTGCTCCTGCAGGTTTGTATTTGGTTAGCTGTCAGTTCTAGCTTCCTTCCTTCCTTTGTCTATAGGCTGACGATCCCCTCAGGGCTGGGTGCATCTTAGGCTCAGTAAAGCGGTCCTCTGGGTCAGCCCTGCCCTAGGAATTTCCCGGCTCTGTGTGTCATTTTCTAGTCCCCATGCTTCACCCAGGCTGATACAGCCTGAGGCAAACCTTTTACTTATGAGGCCTGCGTTTCCATCCCAGATCTGTCCAGCGGTGGTTGCCACTTGGGCAGATGCCCGGCCTCCTCGGGTTGCCCAGGGAGACAGGGGTTGTGGCATCGAAATATCTGGGAGTGAGCCCTATTGTTGCCAAAAAATGGCTGCTATTCTGTACCTCAGGGCACCGCTGCTCTAATGTGGTTCCCTCTCAGCTGACCATCCTCTCCTCACCCCCGTGCTGCAGAATCAGCACTGACCAGCACCAGTTCAGGCTCTGTCCACACCTTTCAAGAAAACAACCAAGAATCTGGACTCCTGGGGGACAGGCCACCAGACAACAGAGTGAGAGTGGAGGGGAGTGTTGGGAGCTCAGAATTGAAGGTAGAGGAATATATACAGTTTTATACAGTTTTATGCATGGCAGGAGAAGGCCATGACACCCTAGTAGGGAAGGTAGGTCCAGTTTTTATAGGGTCTATCCCATGGAGTGTAGTGGGAGGACCTTTGAATTCTGCTTGTTTGTTTGTGGGGCACTCTTAGCCGTTCTCATGGGGATGGGACTCCCGTCTGCTTGGTGATGGATTTTGTACCTTACAAAAGAATTTTTTAAACTAGCAGGGTGGGGTGGCATGCACCTATAGTCCTAGCTACGCCAGCAGGTAAAGCAGAATTATTGCTTGAGTCCAGCAGTTAGAGGAGACAGTGAACTATGATCAGGCCACTGCACCCCAGCTTGGGTGATAGAACAAGAGCCTGACTCTTCCATAGAATCTGCAAAGTCCAGGTTACTCTAGACTCGTGCTGATAATGCTTGGCATGGTGGTGTCCAATCTGCAGTCTCGGTGACTTGGGAGGCTGAGGTGAGAGGGTCCTTTGCACCCAGGAGTTTGAAGTTGTAGTGCGCTATGACTGTGCCTGTGATGAGCCACTGCACCCCAGCATGAGTGAGTGAGATTCCCACATCTGAAGATGCAGATCCTGTATTTCTTTGTTGTACATGTTTTAGGATTCAACTTTGCAGACTACAAGCCTTTATCATGCACAATATCCTGAGATCATGTTGCAACTTCGGTGGGTATATGAAATCAATGCCCTGAGTCCCAGCTGGAAAAGTTCTGATTTAGTTCACCTGGGCAGCCAGGACAGCAGGATGTTTCTTACTAAAAGTTTCTCAAGCAATCCAGAGATGTTTTTAAGTTGACCAATTCTGACTTTAATTACTGCCTTGCATGAGTAACTCTTAACTCTACATATTTTGTTTGTGTTATCACTAAATATGTATATCCTGATGCCCACAGGACACTTGGATGTCATTCTGACATCTGAAATGACATCTATCTAAATCTCTCAAATAATAACATCTTTTCAAATTTTACTTTACTGAGTGTGGCCACATACTTAGTAGACATAATCCACCCATTCCAAATTCCCTAAATTTAAAACTCAGGATTCCAATCCCTGATTCCTCCTTCACCAGTCAGGCCTCAAGACATTTTGTTTCTTCTCCAAGAAGAAACTGTGGAGTCCCCTCATGGCCCTGGATTATCATGTTTGCCCCCAAAATGTGTGCATCCCATCCTTCCTTCCAACATCAAATGACCCCACAACACCAAATGCTATAGTTTTGTAGGCAAAATGCAACACCAGTAGGCAACAAGAAATAGTGGAGAACAGTGTTAAAATTCTGGCTCTTCCTCTAATTAGATAAATTATATCACCTTGCTGTGACTCAGTTATATTACCTATTAACTAGGCAGAATCATACCTGCCTATCTGCAAAGGATTAAGAGACCTAGTTTTTACAAAGTTCCTGGTAAAAGTATATCCTGTCCAAATTAGAAACAAGAGAGAAGAGTATAACCACAAGGGCACCGAGTCCTGACAGGAGAAAGAGGGGTTAAAAATGAACCTCACTGCTCCTGCCCAGTACTGGCAAGCCCTTGCAAATTAGAAACTGCCACTCCAACAGCCTCACCTCTGAATAGAGTTATCAGAGTAGCTCACGAATTTGAACTGCACTCTGGCCAAAAATGCTATCTAAAGATTAAGTATGTGACAAAAATTTGTAGCAACATCAGCTAATTGCAAAGTTGAGGAAGAGAAAGTAATTAAAGTTAGAGATGAGCCAGCAAGTAATTCACTTAATTGTAAGCACAGAACATTCCCTAATCTATAATCCTCTCTTCTCCTGAGGGGGAAAAAAAGGTGTGCAGAATGCTTGTCTACCTGTGCAGGGTCCAGGTGTGATCTCCTGGGGTTGACAGAGGCTGCCCATTTCACCTGCCACAAAGTAAATCAGAGCAATATTACTAGTGTACTTTCTCAGTGCTTTTGTTTTTAATTGTATTTTTCCCTAAAGGGAGTCTTTCCTCCACTGAGCTCGGTTTAGAAAGAAAACAGTAATGGATATTTTATGAGCAGGTAGTCAGCAGACATGACTTATGCTCCAAGGCTTCCAATACATAGCAGAGACACTACTGTCCAAAATTCACAATCCTTCTAGAATTGCCAACATGGGTATTTCAGAGGACATTTGAAAAGGAGAAGGAAGCAGTTTAAGAAGAGAAGGAAAATTCCAATTATAGTTTCTTCATGTCTGTTTCTTTTTTGTTATTATTGTTGTTATTTCTATGTTTCTAGTGGTGTTAAATCAAACAAGATCAATGTCATTTCAGCAAAACAGCATTTAACACACACCTTGCTCATTTCTCCTGGCTGGACAGCTATTCTGCATACCTCTCACTCCTTGGGTCAAGAAGCTAATGTGAAGCTACTTCTGATTGCTCTGGCACCCCAGGTGGGAGAAGAACCACTGTGGTGTTTATTCACTGTGTGGGTCACTCTCCAGAAAACAGCCTTGAAATCCAACCAAACAATGTACTATGGGCTGGGTCATCCTGGGATCAGGTGAATTCTTTTTTCAATCATACCTGTGTACATTAATGCAGTCATGGGGTACAATGTGCTGGTTTTATATGCAATTTGAAATATATTCATCAAACTGGTTAAACATAGACTTCATGGCATTTTCTTAGTTATTGTGTTAAGAGATTTATATTCTACACTTAGTAAATTTCACATGTACACTTGTAAGATGCACTATAGGTGTGGTCCCACCAATTGCCCTCCTTCCACCCATCCCCCCTTCCCTCTCCTCCCTCTCCCCTTTCCTCTTCTTCTTGGGCTATAATTGGGTTGTAACTTTCATAATAAAGCCATAAATTGGGGGAAGAGGAGGGGGAAGAGGAGGAGGTAGGCTGTGTCAGGATGTTGCTTGAATGTGGGATTATGTTGTGTCAATAAGTTTAAGGTGGAGAGAGCGAGGCTGAGGGTGGTGGTGGAGGGGAGAAGGAAGGCCTTGGCTGTTTAAAGTCTTATTTCTGAAGGTCACTATCATATGACAAAGGCTTTGCCACAGTTCATTTTCCTCCCTGTGTACTTTCCATTTGCCTTCCTGGGACAATGAAGAAAGTTATAAAAATAAAGTGTAAAATGGATAAAAAACATGGTTGGAGAATTCAGGGAGAAGTACAGAAAAGGTGTGGCGGAGGGAGACAAGATGGCGGACTGAAGCCAGCTTTCAACAAAGGCTCCCATCCAGAAGGAGAGTTAAGGGACAGGAATTTAGTAAGTATCCTGGTGGACTTGAGCCTCACCAAGAGAGAAGGCTGAAGAACGCACATCAACACCGCTGAGGCAAGTTGTGATCACAAGGACGCAAACAAAAGGTACAAAATCCACCACCAAGCGGACGGGAGTCCCCCCATGAGACCGGCTCTAGAGCCCCAAAATTGAACAAGCGGGCAGAAATTAAAGGCCCTCCCACTACACTCCACGGGAGAGACCTTCTAAAACTGGACCTACCTCCCATACTGGGGTGCCGTGGAGTTCTCCTGCCGGACATAGGGCTGAATAAAACTTTGGGAATCCTTTGCCGGCAACCCTGAATCCCTGGCGCTCCCCTCCCGCCCACTGAGGTCTGGAGGCCTGTCCCCCAGGACTTCGGATCCTTGGGTGATTTCTCAAGGGGAGTGGACAGTCCCCGAGTTGCGACTGGTCAGCATTGACTCTGAGGTGCGCAAGTGAGGAGAGGGCCCCGGGCTGAGGGGGAGTCACGCCTCGCGGCACTTCCCTGCGTGCAGTGCACCAACCCTCCCCGGGCACAAGACTGAATAAGACTCTAGCTTCCCCGCTGAGAGCTGAGAACCCCTACTCTCACTCGGGGTCTGAGGGCCTATCCCCCAGGAGTTCGGCTCCTTGGGTGATTTCTCAAGGGGAGTGGACAGTCCCCGAGTTGCGACTGGTCAGCATTGACTCTGAGGCGCGCGAGTGAGGAGAGGGCACCAGGCTGAGGGGGAGTCACGCCTCGTGGCACTTCCCTGCGGTGCAGTGCAGCAACCCTCCCCGGGCATATGGGGCCCAAGACTGAATAAGACTCTGGCCTCCCCGCTGAGAGCTGAGAGCCCCTACTCTCACTCGGGGTCTGAGGGCCTATCCCCCAGGAGTTCGGCTCCTTGGGTGATTTCTCGAGGGGAGTGCACAGTGCCTGAGCTGCGTCAGGTCAGTGCTGACTCTGGGATACGTGAGCGAGGAGAGGGCACTCTGCTGAGGGGAAATTAAGCCTTGGCGGCACTTCCCTGCGGTGCAGCACAGGAGCCCTCCCCTGACCGTAGTATTGCGTGAAACTGAATGAAACTCTAGCTTCCCCCCGCCCCACTCCCAGTCGGGGTCTGGGGGCCCATCCCCCAAGAGTTCTGATTCTTGGGGGATCTCTTAAGGGGTGTGGACCCAGCACAAACTGCGGCCGCTCAGTGCTGACTCTGGGGCGCGGGACAGAGGAGAAAAGGGTCGCCTGAGTGCCCACACCAGAGCAGCAGTTCCCTGGAGGTAGATCAACAGCCGTTTTTTCTTTAACGGCAGAACGCTCACTTCTGGATATTCTGAGGCCACACCCCCTGTCTCCCTGGGCAACCAGAGGAGGCCACCGGTGACACGGCTCACAAACCCGGAAGCCTCCAGGGCGGGGCCGACCCAGAGAGGTGTTCAGACGCAATTCTCCAGCAGCAAAGACGTTTGAACTCAAAACAGCCCGTCTCCTGTAGGCGACGACAGGAACAGAGACAGAACCTCACAAAGTTGTCTGTTCTGTTCTGTTCTGTTCTGTTCTGTTCTGTTCTGTTCTGTTAGCAGCATCCATCAGGGACAGGGCTAAGCCTGAGTGAACACCTCCTTCCCATCACCTGCATCAAACACTCAAAGATGTCAGGCCCCATATCCTCCTGCTAGATAGCGGCAGTCTGCGGGGGCCTGGCAGACTTCCTTGCGATTCAGGCAGGTGCAAACCCCTGGAGTGTCTGTTCATTGCAGGCAACTGGGTTAGCCATCTGCAGAGATACCAGTGACTGGGTCCGACGGAGGGGCAAAGTGGGGAAGGAGACGTCAACCTTCCCAGACTGCTCTGTTTGCTGGGTGGCTCCTCCTGACTCCATGCTGCACTGGGGTGAGCTGTGTCAGAGGAGTCACCAGGCCCCTGTGATCCAGTTCCCAGAGACCTCTTGAACCCTTCCACCTGAGACAAGTGCCGATTGAGACAGTTGATTCGGACCTTTTGAACTGGGCTAATAGACTGAGGACTTTTCAGGCGGTGCCCTGGGTGTGCGATTGTAGGAAGGTTTGATCCTCCTTTTCCAACTGGGGCCAGAGGTGGGCAGGCGGGGTGACTTAATTGCTGATTTTTCCACACAGCTGAGACTTCAAGCCAGAGTAGAAGTTGCAATAGGACCGAACAGAAACCAGCTGAAAACAAGACAGAACCACTTTGCTCCACCACACCAGACAAGGCCCCAGTTTCTCAGGCCACAACACTGTACGGGCCCTCGATAAAACCCCAGGGGAAAAACCAAAGGGAGTAAAATAACCATGGGGCGGAATCAGCGGAAAAACTCTGGTAACATGAATAACCAGAATAGATCAACCCCCCCAAGAAAAGATACGGCAGATGTGATTGAAGATCCCATTCATAAACAACTGGCTGAGATGTCAGAAGTCGAATTCAGAATTTGGTTTGCAGACAAGATTAATAAAATGGAATTAGGAATTCGAGGAGAAATTCAAAAACTGTCTCAAGAATTTAACGAATTTAAAGACAAAACCACCAAAGACTTAGACACACTGAAACAAGAACTTACAGCCCTCAAAGATATGAAAAATACAGTAGAATCCCTCAGTAACAGAATGGAGCAAGCAGAAGAAAGGATTTCTGACATTGAAGATAAAGTCTTCGAACGCTCCCAATCTCTCAAAGAGGAAGAGAAATGGAGAGCAAAAACGGATCACTCACTCAGAGAGCTCTCAGATAATTTGAAAAAAAACAACATAAGGGTTATAGGAATTTCGGAGACTGATGAAGTGGCTGCCAAGGGCACAGAGGCCCTTCTACATGAAATTATGAAAGAAAATTTTCCAGACATGCCTAGAGAATCTGAAATTCAGATAGCAGACAGCTTCAGAACCCCAGCACGATTCAACCCCAATAAGCCATCTCCCAGACATATCATAATTAGCTTCACTAAAGTTAACATGAAAGACAAGATTCTCAAAGCAGCCCAGCGAAAGAAAACTATAACGTACAAAGGTAAGAATATTAGAATAACTGCAGATCTCTCTGCTGAAACTTTTCAAGCAAGAAGAGGCTGGTCATCAACTTTTAATCTCCTAAAGCAAAAAAACTTTCAACCCAGGATCTTGTATCCAGCTAAACTGAGTTTCATCTATGATGGAGAAATTAAATACTTCAATGACATTCATATGTTGAAAAAATTTGCCATAAGTAAACCAGCTCTTCAGGATGTTCTCAGACCTATCCTCCACAATGACCAACCCAATCCTATACCACAAAAGTAAACTCACTCAGAAACTTCGGATCAAACTCCAACTTCCACACTGGCGAAAGGATTAAAAATGTCCACTGGACCTTTGAAAAACTCGATACCCAAAATTCCACCAGACTTATCAATACTCTCCATCAATGTGAATGGCTTAAACTGTCCTCTAAAGAGGCATAGGTTAGCTGACTGGATACAAAAACTCAAGCCAGATATTTGTTGCATACAAGAGTCACATCTCAACTTAAAAGACAAATACAGACTCAGGGTCAAAGGATGGTCATCCATATTTCAGGCAAATGGTAATCAGAAAAAAGCAGGTGTTGCAATTTTATTTGCAGATACAGTAGGCTTTAAACCATCAAAAGTAAGGAAGGACAAGAATGGTCACTTCATATTTGTTAAGGGTAATACTCAATATGACGAGATCTCAATTATTAATATCTATGCACCCAACCAGAATGCACCTCAATTTATAAGAGAAACTCTAACAGACATGAGTAACTTGATTTCCTCCAGCTCCATAATCATCGGAGATTTCAACACTCCCTTGGCAGTGTTGGATCGATCCTCCAGAAAGAAGCTGAGCAAAGAAATCTTAGATTTAAACCTAACCATCCAATATTTACATTTAGCAGACATCTACAGAACATTTCATCCCAACAAAACTGAATACACATACTTCTCATCAGCCCACGGAACTTACTCCAAAATTGATCACATTTTAGGTCACAAGTCTAACCTCAGTAAATTTAAAGGAATAGAAATTATTCCATGCATCTTCTCGGACCATCATGGAATAAAACTTGAATTGAGTAACAACAGGAATCTGCATACCCGTACAAAAACATGGAAGTTAAATAACCTTATGCTGAATGATAGCTGGGTCAGAGATGAGATTAAGAAAGAAATCACCAATTTTTTGGAACAAAATGACAATGAAGACACAAACTATCAGAACCTCTGGGACACTGCAAAGGCAGTTCTAAGAGGGAAATTTATAGCACTGCAAGCCTTCCTCAAGAGAACGGAAAGAGAGGAAGTTAACAACTTATTGGGACATCTCACGCAACTGGAAACGGAAGAACATTCCAACCCCAAACCCAGTAGAAGAAAAGAAATAACCAAAATTAGAGCAGAATTAAATGAAATTGAAAACAAAAGAATAATACAACAGATCAATAAATCAAAAAGCTGGTTTTTTGAAAAGGTCAATAAAATAGATAAACCTCTGGCCAACCTAATCAGGAAAAAAAGAGTAAAATCTCTAATATCATCAATCAGAAACAACAAAGACGAAATAACCACAGACTCATCAGAAATCCAAAAAATCCTTAATGAATATTACAAGAAACTTTATTCTCAGAAATATGAAAATCTGAAGGAAATAGACCGATACTTGGAAGCACACCACCTTCCAAGACTTAACCAGAATCAAGTGGAAATGTTGAACAGACCCATATCAAGTTCAGAAATAGCATCAACTATACAAAACCTCCCTAAAAAGAAAAGCCCGGGAGCAGATGGTTTCACGTCAGAATTCTACCAAACCTTTAAAGAGGAATTAGTACCTATATTACTTAACCTGTTCCAAAATGTAGAAAAAGAAGGAAGACTACCCAACACGTTCTATGAAGCAAATATCACCCTGATCCCCAAACCAGGAAAAGACCCAACAAGAAAAGAAAATTATAGACCAATATCACTAATGAATATAGATGCAAAAATATTCAACAAGATCCTAACAAACAGAATCCAGCAACACATCAAACAAATTATACATCATGACCAAGTTGGTTTTATCCCAGGGTCTCAAGGCTGGTTCAATATACGTAAATCTATAAATGTAATTCAGCACATAAACAAATTAAAAAACAAAGACCATATGATTCTCTCAATTGATGCAGAAAAAGCTTTTGATAATATCCAGCATCCCTTCATGATCAGAACACTCAAGAAAATTGGTCTAGAAGGGACTTTTCTTAAACTGATAGAGGCTATCTACAGCAAACCCACAGCCAATATCATTGAATGGAGTTAAATTGGAATCATTTCCACTCAGATCAGGAACCAGACAAGGCTGCCCATTGTCTCCATTGCTTTTCAACATTGTAATGGAAGTTTTAGCTACCACAATTAGGGAAGAAAAGGCGATCAAGGGTATCCATATAGGGTCAGAAGAGATCAAACTCTCGCTCTTCGCAGATGATATGATTGTGTATCTGGAAAACACTAGGGACTCTACTACAAAACTCCTAGAAGTGATCAAGGAATACAGCAGCGTCTCAGGTTACAAAATCAACATTCATAAATCGGTAGTCTTTATATACACCAACAACAGTCAAATTGAAAAAGCAGTTAAGGACTCTATCCCATTCACAGTAGTGCCAAAGAAGATGAAATATTTGGGAATTTACCTAACAAAAGACATGAAAGATCTCTATAAAGAGAACTATGAAACTCTAAGAAAAGAAATAGCTGAAAATATCAACAAATGGAAAAACATACCATGCTCATGGCTAGGAAGAATCAACATTATCAAAATGTCCATACTACCCAAAGCAATATATAATTTCAACGCACTCCCTATTAAAGCTCCACTGTCATATTTTAAAGATCTTGAAAAAACATTACTTCGTTTTATATGGAATCAGAAAAAACCTCGAATAGCCAAGACATTACTCAGAAATAAAAACAAAACAGGAGGAATCACACTACCAGACCTCAGACTTTACTACAAATCGATAGTGATCAAAACAGCATGGTATTGGCACAAAAACAGAGAAATAGATATCTGGAATAGAATAGAGAACCAAGAGATGAATCCAGCTACTTACCGCTATTTGATTTTTGACAAGCCAATTAAAAACATTCAGTGGGGAAAAGATTCCCTATTTAACAAATGGTGCTGGGTGAACTGGCTGGCAACCTGCAGAAGACTGAAATTGGACCCACACCTTTCACCATTAACTAAGATAGACTCTCATTGGATTAAAGATTTAAACTTAAGACATGAAACTATAAAAATACTAGAGGAGAATGCAGGGAAAACCCTTGAAGAAATTGGTCTGGGTGAGTATTTCATGAGGAGAAACCCCCGGGCAATTGAAGCAGCTTCAAAAATACACTACTGGGACTTGATCAAACTAAAAAGCTTCTGTACAGCTAAGAATACAGTAAGCAGAGCAAGCAGACAGCCCTCAGAATGGGAGAAGATATTTGCAGGGTATAACTCTGACAAAGGTTTAATAACCAGAATCCACAGAGAACTCAAACGCATCAGCAAGAAAAAAACAAGGGATCCCATCGCAGGCTGGGCAAGGGATTTGAAGAGAAACTTCTCTGAAGAAGACAGGTGCACGGCCTTCAGACATATGAAAAAATGCTCATCATCTTTAATCATCAGAGAAATGCAAATCAAAACTACTTTGAGATATCATCTAACTCCAATGAGACTAGCCTATATCACAAAATCTCAAGACCAGAGATGTTGGCGTGGATGCGGAGAAAAGGGAACACTTCTGCACTGCTGGTGGGAATGCAAATTAATACATTCCTTTTGGAAAGATATATGGAGAACACTCAGAGATCTAAAAATAGATCTGCCATTCAATCCTGTAATTCCTCTGCTGGGCATATGCCCAGAAGACCAAAAATCACAACATAACAAAGATATTTGTACCAGAATGTTTATTGCAGCCCAATTCATAATAGCTAAGTCATGGAAAAAGCCCAAGTGCCCATCGATCCACGAATGGATTAATAAATTGTGGTATATGTATACCATGGAATACTATGCAGCCTTAAAGAAAGATGGAGACTTTACCTCTTTCATGTTTACATGGATGGAGCTGGAACATATTCTTCTTAGTAAAGTATCCCAAGAATGGAAGAAAAAATACCCAATGTACACAGCCCTACTATGAAACTAATTTGGGACTCTCACATGAAAGCTATAACCCACCTACAACTTAACAATAGGGGGAAGTGGGAAAGGGGGGGGTGGGTAGAGGGAGGGGAATAGGTGGGATCACACCTGTGGTGCATATTACAGGGGTATTTGCGAAACTTGGTAAATGTAGAATGTAAATGTTTTGGCACAGTAACTGAGATAACGCCGGAAAGTCTATGTTAACCACTGTGATAAAAATGTGTCAAATGGTTTATGTAGTGAGTGTATGATGCCCCATAATCATATCATTGTATACAGTTATGATTTAATAAAAAAATTTAAAAAAAAATAATAAAAAATAAAAGGTATATGAAGAGCACCATAAAAAAAAAAAAAAAGAAAGCCATAAATTGGTTTCATATGTAGGATAATATTTATAAATAAACATATCCTACATCAAACACACAAAGTGAACTCAGTGTGAGTTTAAAATGGCTTCCTATTCTTACAGAGGCTTAAGGGACCTCGGCCCCCCTGAGGCATGCACAGAGTTCACTTGCCTGGAGTTAAAATTCCACAAGTCAATTCTCTGAAGTTGTGCACCCCATTAAGAGGCTGCAAGGCTGTCCTTCTGCAGCATTTGTATTCACACCAACATCATAGTAGTGAATCTCTTAATCCACTATGCCTGGTGTCTTTTGGAAGACTACCATGTCAATACAGAAAAGCACATAAGGACTACACCATGTGACAACAAAACCAGAGATGAGAGTGATGCTTCCACGGGCCAAGAAACACCAAAGAGTAGCAGCAAACCCCTGAGAGTCAGGAGAGAGGCCTGGGACAGATCCTCTCTCCCCACTCTCAGAAAGGAAACCCTGCCAACACCTTCATCCTGGACCTCTAGTCTCCAGAGCTGAGAGACAGCAAACTTCCATCACCTAAGCCACCCACTTTATTATGGCAGCCCTAGAAAATGACTACACTAATTAGTAATGACTACTAATATTACTCTACTAATAAATTACCTTAGTGTGACACAGGAGGGCTTCCACATTGGAGTATGTTAAGAACATGCAGGCACTCCACCCATGCTGAGGTCACCCTTGAGTGCCAAAAAGGACACTGCTTCTGAGTTTGGTGCTAGTTGTGTGTACTTGAGTGAAGTACCCTTTTTGTTAAAATAGATTTGGTAATAGCTGATGAGTTGACATCATGTGGTTATCAAGAAAACCAAATGAAATAATAGAGAAAATGCTTTGGAATCCAACAAGTGTGCAGGGTTTTTAGTATCCCATTATATGTCTCTAGAACTAACTGGCCCTGTTGTGACATCCCATGCAATAATTTTCCAAGGAAAAACTGCTATATTTTTAATTTTATGTATTAATTAATTTATTTATTCATTGAACAAATACTCACTCAGGACCTATAATGAGCTGTATAGGCAATGGGGTTACTGAAAAGACATTGTCCCTACCTGTTACAGACCTTATATTTGATGATGAAAAACCTCTTCAGCTATATTTCTAAAGATGAATCCTGACCACTAAGATTAATGAAATAAGGGATATCAGGCCAGGCTGAAAGCAAAGGGGACAAAAAATCTCAGAACACATTGACAGTGATTAGTTGATTAGATAAAGATGAGAAGCTCATACGTGTTGGCAATTATCTTGAATGTAAAGAAAACAGAATCCAGGGTGGCGCCTGTGGTTCAGTCGGTAAGGCGCCGACCCCATATACTGAGGGTGGTGGGTTCAAACCCGGCCCCGGCCAAACTGCAACCAAAAAATAGCCAGGCGTTGTGGCAGGCGCCTGTAGTTCCAGCTGCTCGGGAGGCTGAGGCAAGAGAATTGCTTAAGACCAGGAGTTGGAGGTTGCTGTGAGCTGTGTGAGGCCACAGCACTCTACAGAGGGCCATAAAGTGAGACTCTGTCTCTACAAAAAAAAAAAAGAAAGAAAACAGAATCCAGAGAATTTGAATTCCCATAAATGTGATATCTTCGGTGAAACCTCTCTGTCACCTAGGAAATCTTAGTTTTTTAGGAATAAGATAAACAGAGATAAAAACCTAAGCAGTTAAAATACTCTTATCTCTTGGTCTCAAGAGACAGGAGGAGGTTATTTATCTGAAGTTTACACATTGGATACAAGGACTTCATTTCAAAGGTGTGACATATGCCTTTGTCCTCAGCCTTTGAAGGAAGCACCCAAAGTTAGAGAAACAAAAGTCAAAAATCAGATACATAAATATATCCTTTGAAAAGTCAAGTCCACAGTGATTCTGCCAAATTCCATACATGCACATCTCCTAAACTGTGAGGAATTTTTAAAGAACAGTAGCATGGACCATGATCAACTGGTATAGAGGCATTTGACTAAAGGAGATTATCCGATTTCTCTGAGGAAAGGGATGGAACAAAGATAGGAAAGCCGAGTAAGAATTAAGTAGAAAATAGATGAAGGCTCCAAACAAAGTAGATGGAATATGGAAAGAACTACAGAGAGGGCAGGAACTGGGAGAAGCCAATGTGGCTAATGAAGCGGGAAAGAGCAGGAGAATGTTGGTGGGGGAAATGAAAAAATATGATTCTCTGACTGGCTTCCTGCACAATGCTTTGTAGCTAGAATGCTGTCATGACTGATAAGAGACGAGACTCATACGTTCTCTTTTATCTTCTCAGGCTGGTATCCACATCATAGTTAAAAAATTATAACACTTCCTAAGAAATGGTCTTCTTTGGGCAACATTTCCTTCCAACTAAAATCTACAAAATGTGATGGAATGTCTAAAGATTATGCCGGTTTCCTGCAGTCTGAATGTCTGCATCACAACTTAAAATGATGCTTGGATGTGAGTATCAGGTTTCATAAAACTGTTGACCAGTTACATACATGAGAGGCTGTGAACAACATAGACATTCAACCATATTTGAAAATAATTTGTGGAGTATTCAATCTCCAAGAAAACACTTATTTTCCAAACAATATTCAGACAGATATGTTTTCAGTCTTTTAATACTTCACAAAATAATGATTCAAAAGCTAATTTTTTTCAACTTTACAAATACAACCATCTAGAACCATATTCTAGATGGTTCTATTTCCCATTAATAATAACAGTGGAGGAAAAATATCAATAAAATAACAAGGATATCGTTTCTTTTTAAATAACAGATATTTGCTTTTTAATGGTAATTACATCCTAACTTTAATAGAGCTCTACATGTTCCTAATACCAAATCAAATGTTCTGGCCATTACACCACGACTATCTGTCTTACTCAACCTAGTCAAAGCAGACCTATCTCCTGACTTCTCTTGAAGATGACAAAACAAAGAAGAAACTAGAGAACAGTAGATTCTTCTGGAGATAAGAAGTTAGGAGCAAGTAGAAAAACAAAGAGGATCAATCCTTAGCAAGCTGGATCTTGATTCAAAACTTGATGAGTTTCCACTTGCAAGTAATTTCTGTGCACATAGACCCACAATCAGTTTGGGCTATTTTCAGGCCCCACACTGAAAGAAATTCCTCATCTGTTAACAAAAATCTTTCCTTGACTAATCTGTAAAACATGCAAATGTTTTATGTGCTAATGCACAATGTTCCAGCTTGCTGGGCACATTGGTATTTTAATAATGAAAGAATTATGATTGTTTGATAATGACAGGCTCTACACACCTCTTGGCCTGAATATCATGGCCATATTGGAAAGGGCAAGAGCACTGTAGTGCTGCTCTCTCTTCACATCACCTTTAGCATGAACATTTCAGTTTCAATTAGAATTTCAGGTGAGCATGGTGCCTTTTTTTTTTTTTTAACTGTGCAAACCAAAAATAGGATTCAGTTAAATAAAGTAATAATGACCTCGATCAGATAGTTCAGCATAATGATTAAGGCTCATGGATTTAGACTGAGTATGTGGAGGATCCACATTTCAAAGAAAATGTGAATTAACACAGGTCCATTTAATTGTAGATGGAAAACATCAAATGCAGTTAAAGAATATTGACTTCCACAGGTAATGGCAGTGTGAAAATTAGAAACAGAAATTTAAAAGAAAGGTACAAGGGCGGCGCCTGTGGCTCATTTGGTAGGGCGCTGGCCCCATATACCAAGGGTGGCAGGTTCAAACCCAGCCCCGGCTGAACTGCAACCAAAACATAGCCGGGCATTGCAGTGAGCGCCTGTAATCCCAGCTGCTCGGGAGGCTGAGGCAAGAGAATCGCTTAAGCCCAGGAGTTGGAGGTTGCTGTGAGCTGTATGATGCCATGGCACTCTACCAAGGGCCATGAGGTGAAACTCTGTCTCTACAAAAAAAAAAAAAAAAAAAAGAAAGGTACAAGGAGGGAGGTGTTGGATTCCTTCCAGTGGAATATTGAGATGAAGAGTAATTCCCTTGCATTATTTAGTACTTTTTGTCAGTTAAAAATAATAACATTCTGTATTCTTGGCTGTGATTTAGTTCCTAAGCAATGATAAATAGGACATAGGCACGAATACTCTCCAGTCCATTCTATTTCATTCCACCTATTTAGGATTGAAGACAATTGTTGACAGTAACCTGTGATGAAAAATACAAGTGATAGGATCAGAGAGCATTAAGATTTGTGTGGACCTTTAAGCCTATCAGATTCAACCCCCTGAATTTCCAGATGAATTAAGTGAGATCCAGAGAAGGAAGGGAATGATCAAGCCAGGAATGCAGACTCTTCCAGCTTCACTTCTCCAGCTCTAGAGAAAGGAGGATCAATGGGAAAGCAAAACACACAATGTAATGAAAATCGCCAACAGTTACTGGTTTTCCTGCCTTTACTATGATAACACTCCACAGAGCAGCCAGGGAGCACCATTTAAATATGTCAGATCCCCTCCAACCCTTGGCTGGTTCCATTAGGATTACACCAGTGGGTCTTAATTTGGGGTCAGGGGCTCATGAGCTTAGATGCAAAACAGTTCATCTCCATTATGTATGAAATCCAGCATTTCCTTCAATTATGAATACAGACAGCAAAGCAAATAGTTTTAGCTGTGCCTATGACTCATGCACTAATCAACATCACCAGTATTTAGATGCCATATTGCACTTGCTACTAGTATCTTAAAGTCTATCCTATCTCTATCTAAAATTGTAATAGTTTTGAGGCTGATTTCTAAATATCATTGTTTACTGTGTTAATATAGAACTATACAGACTACCATAACACCAATTTGCTGTTATAAGCTTTTGATAATGGTATTTCATGAAACATGAAATGAGTATATTGTGAAATATATTTATACTTATATAAATATTTATCTTTATATAATTATCTTTCTATACCAATATTTATGAAATATACTATAATAAGATTATATATTTTATTCACAAATATAATATTTTATTTCATTATAAGGCATTTCATCATAACCAGTTTCCTTTGGAACCCTATGTCTTTTATACACTCAAAAACATTATTCTGGGAAGAGTTCCATAGGCTCCACCAGTCTGCTAAGAGGATGCCTGGCACTAAAAGGCTTAGGAATGCCTGTCCCAGGTGCTCTAGGGCCTGTCTTGGCTGCTGGTCCTCATTTCCCATATGCCAGCCACTCACTTTCTTCCCCTGCCCCTGCCTAACCCCATCTGCTGACCTCCAGCCTGTGTGTGTTCCTAGAGCATGTCTTACCACTCCCACACCTCTCATGCCACAGCCTGACATCTCCTCCACCAAGAAGCCTTTCTGGACTCTCTCTGTCATCCTCCAGACTACCAATTGGCATGTATTTCCTATAAAGTTTAATTTAGGTTTTGTAGACCATTTCATCTCTACTGTTGTGTGAAAGCAACTGTATGCAATGTGCATGGCTGTGACCCAATATACCATTGTTAATGAAAACGGGCTTTGGGCCAGATTGACCACAGGCTGAAGTTTACTCATCCCTGATCTGTACTGTGACCTTGAGAGCACTTCTCAAGCTTAGTTTAGCAGGATATGGAATACTGGGATTAAAATCGTTTTGTTTAAGAATGTTGAGGATGGATAACGATTCTTTTCTGGGTTGGAAAGTTTCAGTTGAAAAGTCTGCTGTCATCCTCATGGCTCTGCCTCTGTAGGTCAGTTGGCACTTACTCCTGGCTACTTGCAGATTTTTTTCTTTCATCTTGACTTTGTACAGGTTCATTACAATGTGTCTTGGAAAGGCTCTTTTGAATTGAGATGACCCAGGGTTCGATATCCATCTGAAAGGAGTGCGTCAGTGTCTTTAGTAAAACTTGGGAAGTTTTCATGTATGATAGTCCCCAGTAGGGCTTCCATTTCTTTGGGACAATATTCTTCCCCTTCAGGAATCCCTATTATTCATATGTTTGAACACTTCATGGAGTCTCGTAGTTCTCTAAGTGCCTGGTTTCTCTCTCTTCTTTTCTGCCTCTTTGAAAACTTTATCCTCTAGCTCTGAGGTTCTTTCTTCTCCATAGTCTAATCTATTTTGTATACTTTCTACTGCATCATCACATTCCCTGATTGTCTCCTTCATTTCTGTAAGGTCTGCCATATCCTTTCTATATTCTATATATCTCTCGTCTGACTTTCAGTTCTATCTTTCCATTTTCTCATCTATTCCTTTTATTGTCTTTATCATCCATATTTTAAATTTCTTTTCTGTCAAAATCATTAATTCTTTATAGGTGGAGTCTTCTGCAGTAGCTGCTTCATGGTTCCCTGGGGGAGTTCCGCTGTTTTGCTTATTGATGTTGCTCAAATTTTCCTTTTGGTTCCTCCTCATGTGTTCTTTCTTCTTGTTCACCTTCATTTCCTCCTTTTTCCTTCTCACAGCTTCCCTTACTCCAAGTTACCTTGTCCCAGAACTCAGGTCTTAAAGTAGCCTCAGCCTGAGCAAAGCCAAACTCTTCCTCCTGGCCAAATAAACAGAAGTCCTTGCTGTTGGTAACAATATGTTGCAATATGTTGCCAGAACATCATGTGGTGCTGTGGTGTTTTTAGGAGACAGAGAGCACAGCCTGCAACCTCTATGGTTCTTATTCCAAACATAGTTGCCTTTGGTGATCACCTAATTGTTTCCTCAGCATTCGGATTCCCCAGGTTGAGATTTTAAAGTTCACAAGAATCCTTCAGAGGTAAGTCTCACAGTGCCCCCTGACTCCAATTCCCATGAGGTGTGGGGGGCCACTCAGCCTATTCCAAGATTGTAGTTCTGATCCTGGTAGGTGGAATTAAGATGGCCATGCCTTAAGCCCCTACTAAGACCTTCTCAAGACCTTCCCACAATGGCAGCCCCCTGCCCGTGAGACCTTCTCAGTATGGCTGCCTTGCCAGCCACCAAACCTATGGCAAATCCACTCCAACCAGCATTCAAATCTTGTTGTGGTACACTGAGTCTGCCCACACTTTTAAGCTTTCCACTCAATGAGTAGCTTACCCCCAACAACTGAAAACTCTGGAAAGACTTCCTCCCCTCCCTGGACCTCCATGGAGGACCAGCCAATCCCAGGCAGTGACAATTACTTGCCTAATTCATCAGATTTTCACTGCTCTGGATCATACTCTGCATCCAGCTCACACTTCGAAAGCACTTCTCACTGTTCACTATGATGATCTTCTTTGTTGTCCGTATATCTTCATCTCTATTTTTGTTCCAGTACCATGCTGTTTTGATCATTATTGATTTATAGTATAATCTGAACTCTAGTAACATGATACCTCCTGAATTGTTTTTATTTCTATGTAATGTATTAGCTATTTGAGATTTTTTTCTGATTCAATATAAAACAAAGTAGTATTTTTTTCAAGTTCTTTAAAGTACAACATTGGTGCTTTGATAGGTATTGCTTAAATCTGTAGATTGCTTTGGGTAGTGTGGACCTTTTCACAATGTTGATTCTTACATCCATAAGCCTGGTATGTTTTTCCATTTGTTAACATCTTTAGTTATTTCTTTCTCAGGGTTTCATAGTGCTTATTATAGAGATCTTTCACTTCCTTTGTTAGATAAATTCCCAAATATTTTATCTTCCTTGGCACTACTGTAAAAGGAATAGAGTCCTTGCCTGTATTTTCAGCTTGATTATTGTTGGTTCCTCCTCATGTGTTCTTTATAAAAGCAACTGATTTTTAAGTATTGATTTTGTATCCTGAGACATTGCTATATTTCTTGATCACTTCTAAGAACTTTCTAGTTGAGTCCCTGGGGTTTTCCAGGTATAAAATCATGTCATCCACAAAAAGTTAGTTTGACCTCCTCTGACTCCATTTGAATACCCTCGATCCCCTTCTCTTGTCTGATTGTGATGGCTAGAACTTCCATTATTATGTTGAATAGCAGTGGAGACAATGGGCATCCTTGCTTAGTTCCTGATCTGAGTGGAAATGTTTTCAACTTTACTCCATTTAATATGATATTGGCTGTGGGTTTGCTGTAGATGGCCTCTATCAGTGCAAGAAATGTCCCATCTAAGCCTATTTTCTTAAGTGTTCTTATCATAAAAGGATGTCAGATATTATCAAAAGCTTTTTCTGCATCAATTGATAGAATTATATGGTCTTTGTTTCTATTTTATTTATGTGGTGTATTATATTTATAGATTTATGTATGTTGAACCAACTTTGTAACCTGGGATAAAACCAACTTGATGGTGGTGTATAATTTTTTTGATATATTATTCAATTCTGTTTGCTAGTATCTTATTGAATATTTTTGCATTGATATTCATTGATATTGGTCCGCAGTTTTCTTTCTTTGCTGTGTTCTTTTATGGTTTGGGAATTAGGGTGATATTACTTCATAGAATGTGTTGGAAAGGATTCCTTCCTTTTCTGTGTTTTGGAAAAGGTTATGTAATATATGTACTAATTCATCTTTAAAGGTTTGGTAGAATTCTGATGTGAATCCATCTGGTCCTCTTTTGGGGGGAGATTCTGTATAGTTGATGCTATTTCAGTGCTTGATATAAGTCTATTTAAAATTTCTAATTCTTTCTGGTTGAGTCTAGGAAGGTGGTGTGCTTCCAGGTGTTGGTCCATTTCCTCCAGATTATATTTCTGAGAATAGAGTATTTTGTAGTAATCATTGAGGATTTTTTGAATTTCTGTGGTATCTGTTGTTCTTTCTCCTTTATCATTTTTGATTGACATTATTAGAGATTTTACTTTCCTCTTTCTGTTATGCTAGCCAAAGGTTTATCAATTTTATTAATCTTTTCAAAGAACCAACTTTTTGATTCATTGATCTTCTAAATGATTCTTTTGTTTTCAATTTCATTTACTTCTGCTCTAATTTTGGTTATTTATTTTCTTCTGCTGGGTTGGGGATTGGATTTTTCTTCCTTTTTCAGTTGCTTGAGATGACCCATTAGGTTGACAACTTCCTCTCTTTCTGTTTTCTTGATGAAGCCTTCCAATATTCTAAATTTCTCTCTTAGGACTGCCTTTGCACTATCCCACAGGTTTTGTCTTGCCTTATTTTTGTGGGTTTAAGTACTATTGTATCTGCAAATAAAATTGCTATTGGATATTCATTTGCTTGTATTATAGATGTCCATCCCTTCAGTCTGTCTTTTCATATCTTTTGATGTAAGAGTCTCTTATAGGGAACAGATACCTGGCCTGCATTTTTGTATCCATCAGCCAACCTCTTTAGGATTGGACAGGTCCCTTTCAGGGCTGCAGACTCAGAGGACCTGCTTGGTGTGATAGTGCTAGCTGTCTCTGTCCAATCCTAAAGAGTCACAGTATTAGGCTGAAATCTCATCTGGGAAGAGATTGTGGTGCCCCTCTCCAACCAGCAACAGCTACAGAAGGACAGTCAGTCCCTCCCACTACAAAACAACCACCACTCAACCTTAGAGGGTCCCCAGATGGACAGCCAGGTCAAGAGTTCTACTCCTATTGTCCTGGGCAGTACAATTACTGCTCAATAGAGTTTCCAGAGTCCCAATAGTAGGGGTTCACAGGCAATTTCATCCAGAAAACCTGAGGGGGTAGATCCTGGCTCCCTCTAGTGAGAAATGACAGGGAAGTGCACCACCAAAGTCTGTCCCAGGGCACTAGCACCTCAAAGCACCATCGTGATGTGGTCTGTCTCTCTCTCACTCTTTCTCTCCCGTGTGTCTCTGTCTCCCTGTGCCCCCCAACTTCCACTCAAGTCACGGTTCCTGCACTGCTGTGCAGCACACCGCACAATGGCCAGGCCTCTCAAAGAATTGCCAGGCCTCTCAAAGAATTGCCAAACACTCTGGGCTCTGCAAGGACAGGCCTTCAGACCACCAGATGAGGGGGGAAGGGTGGACTAGGAGTTCAGAACTGTGGGGGAAATATTTGTTCAATTTTATGCTAGGCAGGATGATACCTAGTCTCACAAGTGGGACCTCCCTAGAGAAGGAGGCCTGATGTTTAGCAACTCTTTCCCATGGGGTAAAGTAAGAGTTTTTTTTGTTCCCTGCTCACTTGCAGAGAGCACATAGTGAGCCTTTCTCTTAGGGGAAGGGGTCTCTCATCCTCTTGGTGATGGGCTTTGTACCTGGAATTTGTTTCCCTAGAGTCACAGCTTGCCTCAGTAGAGATGATGTGCACTTATCTATCTTCTTTCTTAGCTCAGTTCCCTACCTTCAGCTTCTTTGAGTCCATTCTGTCATTATTTCTCCCTCTGGACAGGAGGCTCTGTTGAAAGCTGCTTCTAGTCGGCCATCTTACTTCCCTCCCTTCTTAATTTTATATTTTAACATTTACATTTGACCCCCTATAGTTAAAGTGAGATCTTTATAAAAATATATTTAAGCAGTCAAATATAATTCAACTACAACTTGAACTTTATCTTAGAATTGAAAATAATGTAACCTAAACATTTGTATTCATACTATTTTGAAATATTAATTTGAAATTAAAAAGCATAATTATAATTAAGGGCAGAATGACAAATAATTTTATGTGTAAAAAATAATAGCTTCTAACAAGAATAATAGCTTCCATTTTACATGCTCAATAATATATCACAAATGTTTCATTACTTCATTTGATTTTTACCAAAACCCTATAATATAATCACATTTCACAGATTTAAAAAACTGAGACTCTCCTAAGGTCCTTAGCCAAGGTCATATTTTATTGAGCAAGAGTTGGCAACACCCCAGATCTGCTAGACCCTAATATAGCACACTTCTTCGTCAACAGTACGGTCTCTATGAGCACTTGGTGCAGACAAACAAAGGAAAAGATTCAGCACCACATAATTTGTAGTGTTGAAATATTATACCCCCTGGAGAGCAACACTTTTCTTTGATTACTTTTAGGGAATAACAACAAACATTCACAATAATTAAAGCAAGGCAGAATGGCTCATGTAGGTTAAATACCAGAGTATCTATGTAAAAAAGTAAAAAGATATCTGATATATCCCCCAAATATTCCAGATATTTCAAAACACACTTCTACATAACTCATGTTTCAAGGAAGGAATCACAAAAGAAGTTTTTAAAACATTTCTAATTATTAATTGAAAATTAAAACACAAATAGCAAAAGTTGTGGGCACAACTGAATGAGTGCTTAGAAGAAAATTTATAGTATCAAGGGCTAATTTAACAAAAGAAGAATCTCAAATCAGTGATTTAAGCTTCTACCTTAAAAAAGTAATGAAACAAATACATTACAAAAGAGCAAATTAAACCCAAAGAAAGCAGAAGAGAGGTAATAATTGGGTAGATATCAATGAAATAGAAAACAATTAGAGAAAATTCAATGAAACTAGGAGCTGATTCTTTGAAAAACTCAGTAAAATTAATAAACCTATAGCCAGACTGAGAAGAGAAAGAGAGGCAGAGAGAACAAATTATTAATAACAGGAATCAAAAAGGGGGACATTAGTACAGATCCTATAAACACCAAAAGAACAAAAAGGAAACATCCTGAACAATGCTTTACCACTATGTGTGAGCACTTGGTGCAGACAAACAAAGGAAAAGATTCAGCACCACATAATTTGTAGTGTTGAAATATTATACCCCCTGGAGAGCAACACTTTTCTTTGATTACTTTTAGGGAATAACAACAAACATTCACAATAATTAAAGCAAGGCAGAATGGCTCATGTAGGTTAAATACCAGAGTATCTATGTAAAAAAGTAAAAAGATATCTGATATATCCCCCAAATATTCCAGATATTTCAAAACACACTTCTACATAACTCATGGATCAAGGAAGGAATCACAAAAGAAGTTTTTAAAACATTTCTAATTATTAATTGAAAATTAAAACACAAATAGCAAAAGTTGTGGGCACAACTGAATGAGTGCTTAGAAGAAAATTTATAGTATCAAGGGCTAATTTAACAAAAGAAGAATCTCAAATCAGTGATTTAAGCTTCTACCTTAAAAAAGTAATGAAACAAATACATTACAAAAGAGCAAATTAAACCCAAAGAAAGCAGAAGAGAGATAATAATTGGGTAGAAATCAATGAAATAGAAAACAATTAGAGAAAATTCAATGAAACTAGGAGCTGATTCTTTGAAAAACTCAGTAAAATTAATAAACCTATAGCCAGACTGAGGAGAGAAAGAGAGGCAGAGAGAACAAATTATTAATAACAGGAATCAAAAAGGGGGACATTAGTACAGATCCTATAAACACCAAAAGAACAAAAAGGAAACATCCTGAACAATGCTTTACCACTATGTGTGATAACATGTATGAAATGGGATGATTTCACAAAACACTCAAACTACTAAAGCTCAAAAACAATCTGGAAAATCCTACAGTTATTAAATAAATATTAAATTCATGTACAGTAATTAATATCTTACAACAAAGAAACTTCAGGCCCAGATGACTTTAGTGGTGAATTCCTCCAAACATTTAATAAAGAATTAGCAATACTTAACAATTCTAAGTATTAATTCAGAAAACAGAAGAGAAAATACTTTCTAACTCATTAGATGAGACCAGAATAACCCTGTTACAAAAATGAAATACATTACTAGAAAAAAATAACTATAGACCATAAACATAATAATAAAAATCCTTACCAAATTACAAAAACGGATCCAGCAATATATGAAAAAGAAAAATAAACCATTACTAAACAATATTTATTCCAAGAATGAAAGATTGCTTCAGTGTTTGAAAATTAAGCAGTGTGGGCGGCGCCTGTGGCTCAGTGAGTAGGGTGCCAGCCCCATATGCCGAGGGTTCGGACCCAGCCCCGGCCAAGCTGCAACAGAAAAATAGCCGGGCGTTGTGGCGGGCGCCTGTAGTCCCAGCTGCTCGGGAGGCTGAGGCAAGAGAATCGCGTAAGCCCAAGAGTTAGAGGTTGCTGTGACCCGTGTGACGCCATGGCACTCTACCAGAGGGCCGTACAGTGAGACTCTGTCTCTACAAAAAAAAGAAAAGAAAATTAAGCAGTGTAATCTACCACATCTACAGATCTGGGAAAAAAATTCATATGATTTATCTTTCTTTTCTTTTTCTTTCTTTTTCTTTTTTTTTTTTTTTTTGAGACAGTTTCTCACTCTATTACCCATGCTAGAATGTCACGGTGTCATAAAAGTTCACAGCAACCTCAAATTCCTGGGTTCAAGCAATCCTCCTGCCCCAGCCTCTTGAGTAGCTGGGACTACATGTGTATACCACCACACCCAGCTAATTTTTCTATTTTTAGTAGAGATGCTGTCTTGCTTTTTTTGCTCAGGCTGGTCTCCAACTCCTGAGCTCAAGTGATCCTCCTGCCTTGGCCCGAGTGCTAGGATTACAGGTGTGAGCCACTGCACCCAGCCTCCATATGATTACTTTTACAAACGTAGGGAAAGCCTTGACAAATTTTGACACTAATGATGTATAAGTCTCAGAGAACTAGGAATATGAGAGAACTTCCCCACAGAGCTATTGTTAAAGGAGAGAACCACTTCCCACAAATGTCCAAACAAACTACACAAGGAACCAGAAAACAAATAGACAATCAAAAAAACCCCTCAAAATTAACATTTAAAAGAAGCAATTGGTTAAATTAAAAAAAAAAACTATCCACAGTGAGTATTCAAGTTGTGAGATGTTTTTCTTCATCTTAAAGTTCTATCCTAATAAATTACAATCCTGATTCCCCAAATTAGCAATGTTACAATTTTCTCATTTATGATGTTTGTGTAATTTGCAATGTATGAGTGTGTGGTTATGCACATGAGTGTATATCTGGAAGTGTGTGCAGACATAAAGTAATAGCTATTATTTTCAAAGCACATATATTTTATACCTGAGAATCAAAGCATTTGTTAAAAGAGGCTTGGAGCATTGACCACAATCTCCAATTTGCATATCATAGCAGAATTCAAGATAGCAATACATCAACAATGATTCAAGTTGTTTTCTTTATGAAACAGTTGATTAATTATATTCCCTTTTTCTGTGCAGTAAAGTCAAATTGCAATTTAAAGGATAAAAACTACCCCTATTGCCCCTCATTCATTTTTCCATCAAACACCTGGAGCTTATTGAGTTTAATGGTCTGTAAAACATTCCCTAAGAGTACAGGAAAGTTATGGGAAGCAATCAATACTGTTTTCCCCCATCTTCCCCCTGTACCCTTCAAGATAACTTGTAAATTTCTCTCAATATACTGAATGCTCTCCTTCCTCCAAGGGCTCAAATGACAGAAAGAGAAAGTGCTTACCACAGTCAGGTTTTATGCTGCCATAACTAACTGTTCAATCAATACTCAACTTTAAAAGTGGCCTGCTTAATGAAACAGCTCCTAGCAGGAAGGTGTTCCTATTATGCAGAATTTTGGTGGCAGCCTGGAATTCTATGAATTGGATATGAGGGCACAGGCTGCTTTATTTCCAAATTGAGAACATGCAACAGCCAACGTCACCAGAGGCAATCTATAAAGTCTTAGTCCTATCATAGAGAGTACTTATAAAATGACCTATTATGAAACCTAATGTTCCCTGTATTACAGAGAACAGAGAAAATAATAAACCACTACCCCCATAAAGCATTTTGATAAATGCTTGTTTTAATAGGCCACTTCACAGGGATTAATCTTATCTGAATCCAGTCTTCCTCCAAAGTTAGGTGGTACTATCAGTGGATGGTAACCAATGATAAGAAACTATTTTTAATTCTACTAAACGGGAAGAATATCTACCAACAAAAGCATGTACTTGCAGTAGAACATGATTCCATTCTCCAGTGTACAATTTGAACTTTGTTCCACTGAGAAAATTCTAAATGTAAATTTCTACATCCTGTAATATCTTTGCCACAAACCTTCTGTAGTCAAAGCTGCCATGTTTTGTTTTAATTGAAATTATTTCTTTTTTTCTTTTTTTTTTTTTTTTTTTTTTTTTTTGAAGTGTCCTTGTTTTTCATTCAACGGTGTGCCTGCCCTGAGTTCAAAATGCACATGTGTTTTCTACAAAAGTGCATAGGTGAGAAGAAAAATAGTGGCTGCAGAGACCTCAAAAACAATAGCAGAACAAAGACCAATTCCTAAAGTGGCAAGAAAGAAAAATCTGAAGCCAAGTCTCACTTGACTTGCTTTAGCCTTGGCAGCCTCATTGACAAATCTGTCTGCAAACTGCTCAGGAACAAGGGGGCCACGGAATCCATGAAATCAGTAAGCTGGAGAGCCCTGGAATAGGAGCCCGTACTGCTCCAGCACACAGGCCCTGCACACATGGCTGCTCCCACTTCACCTCTGTGGGCTCCAGGGGATAAGTACTCTGCAAATGCTAATCACTCACAGGAGTTTACAGAAAAGCTTCTGTTCAGCCATTCTGCACACTCCTTAGCACAGATCTCTAGGCATGGAAGGGGCAGAAAGGGAGGCCTGAGACTCCACAGCAGGGTAGGGACAGACTGGCAGGGCAGGTGGAGGTGTGTCCGGAAATGAAATCCAGCTTTGGCATCTGCTCACGGGCAGGTGTCCATCCTCCTGGCATGTGTATGCTCATCTGTAAGACGTGAGGCTGCCCTGGAAGTCTGTGAGAGCTTGCGCTATTTGCCTCTGTGATGTCCTCATCTGTAGCTCTGCTCCCTTGTGGATGGAATCCAGAGCTCCCTCTTCCGGGGCTGGTCAGGAAGGCAGCAGAGAACACACAGCGTGGCAAACTCTTCTGGCCCTTAAGGGCTCACTACACTGAGGTGGAAAGAATGCAGGCTGTTTCCCTCATCCAACCTGCCCCTGGTATCTTCTAGAAGTCCAGAATTGGAAGGGTCTGCACAGATCCCTTCTGACTCCTTTGCTTTCCTACAGGTACTACTGAGGGCCCAAGCTGGGTGGCTGGGTCACACCTTACCAAGGGAGCCAGGTACTGAGTGGCTGGTCAGCTGGGCTCAGGGTCCAGTGCTGTAAGCCTTGATGCTCCCCATCAGGTACCCAGGGCTGGGACTAATACTCAGCCTGGCTGGGGGGCACAGGTTGTACTGTTTAAATGAACCAACAAATTAATGCATAGTATTGTGCTCGCAGGACCTATCTCAGAACTGCCTGAAAGGACATAAAATGTCTTCCCCACAAGGAAGGGGAAAGTATGGGGGAGGTTTTGGTGGAGGGAGGGTAATGGGTGGGGCCACACCTACGGTGCATCTTAGAATTGGTACAGGCGAAACTTACTAAATGCAGAGTGCAAATGCCTACATACAGTAACTAGAAAATGCCATGAAGGCTACGTTGAACAGTTTGATGAGAATATTTCAGATTGTATATGAAACCCGCACATTGTACCCCTTGATTGCACTAATGTACACAGCTTTGATTTAACAATAAAAATAAATAAATTAAAAAAAAAAAAAAACATCTTCCCCAAATGAACAACCCCACCATCCAAAATGCACCCCATCTTGGGCCCAGGGTGGTAAGTAAGCTAAGGTTCCAGATACATCTGGCCTGCCCCTTTCCTTCTGTAGTGCCTGAGGTCCCTGGGGGACTGGCTCTTGACTACTGGAGCACCCGTTATCAGGTCCCCATGGATGCCAGATGCTCTATCTTGGCAGCTCCCTCACGTGAAGGATGAGAGGTAGGGCTGGATACAGGGTAGGAGAGGTGCAATCGAGGGTGGCCACCTCCTGCTGTACAAGCACATACATGTTTCACCCCTCCAAAGTTTATCTACCCACGTTATCTTAAGAATTCAAGTTCAGTAATTGCTCTTCTACTTTACTCAAAACTGTAGAAGGCCACCAGTGGCTTTTAAGTATATGCCTTATCTATATATATTAGCTCCTTTAATTCCCACATTAAAGGAAACCTACAGGGTGGGAAGTCTGTCCCCATTTCAGAGATTAGGAAACTGAGGATGAAGTGGTGAAATTGCCTGCCCAGTGTCATATAGCTACTAAGCAACAGAGCCGAAGGCCATGCCCTGAGCTCTTCTAGTTTATAACCATGAATAACATCACCTGGCTGAGTTGAACATAACCTCAATGGCCAAGACACTGGTAGAGAAGGGATGTGCGTCCAGGCCCATTTCCAGACCTCTCAGACTATGGCATGTCCCTACATGAAACCTGAAGCCAGGAGGGATGCCTGCAAAGGTGGTAGGGAAGTCGGAACCGGGGCTGAACCAGCTTGAAGTTTTGGCCTCCTCTCTATCAAGCTGCCAGTTTCTAAGTCCCCAGCCTTTGGCTCTCTTCCTCCTTAGCACTGCTCTGGGAAAGTAAACACACGTTTATCACCCTGACAGCACAATAATGAGAGGAAACCAGGGCCTGGAGTAGGAACAGACAGAGCACACAACGCCCAGCACAGTAGGGGTGCCAAGCAGAGGCTGCCTCCTACCTGGTGCACAGTCACTTCCCTCCTATGTTCCAGGGTCAACCAGATGCCCTTTAAAGCGAGGCCCTTGGGCTGTGGCAGGGACCTGATGTCTTTCTGGAGAGGTCTATCAAAATGTACTCCCAGGTTGTTGCCAGGCAACCAGATGACAGTGGGACAGGTGCCTCTCAACTCTGACCACCTGCCCCAGTTTACATGGACCCAGCTTGGGTATCAGTTCTGATAAAAAGATGAAGGGGCACGCTGGCTTGGTAATTTAAACCCCACCTCATCCTAACACCATTAAGGCCTACTTGGGACAGCAGTAAGGAACTGAGGCCTTGGGGTATAGGGTGGACCTAGGTCTGGATGAGTGCTTTCTTAGCCTGGTTTCTTCCTCCAGCAATGCTGCCATCTCCATTCCTGAGATGGACTCCCCGAACGTCAGGCCAGGAAGCTGATTCAGGTGCCTGGCTCGCGAATTACTTGCAGAAAGTGGCAAAGAAGGACGTGAGGCTACTCTGTCTGGCTTCTGCTGGGTGTTCAGGAAGTCAGCTCTGAGGATATGCAGAGAAGCAGCCAACCCTCCCCTGGGCCTCCCATCCTAGCCAAATGAGGATTGTCACATCAAGCCTGTCACTGTGTTTTCACTTGAGCTGGAGGTGCGGCTGTGAAGCAGAGGCCCTGACAAGCACAGGGCTGTGGAAGCATCACACTTGCTTCTGTAAACGTGTGACATGAGCCAGATGCCTAACCAGCTGGAAGGAGCTTCCGCAAAAGCACATTATTTGTACTCAGAGAATCCTGCCCTGCACAGGGCCAGGGAAGGAGCCCTACTTGCACCTGTTAAAGAGGTTATTGCGGCGAACCATCCGCAGAAAGCCAGTGGGGTCAGTGACTGAGTTGAGTTTGTTGTTCATCTCTTCAAATTGCTGGTCCATGATGTCTCCAGCTTTACTCTCTGTCTTGCTGCTGGCACAGGCCAGTTGTGGGCGGGTTTAGACGGGTTGAACACACGCGACCACTTGCCGGTTTTCCACTGTTTTAGTCCTCCTCTTGGGGTCCAGAAGTCTCTCGCTGACTCCCTGTATCCTCATAGGAGTGATGATAGGTAGTTCCCACCAGCCAGAGATGCCTGGAGTCCTATCTCCCCAGACTCACGGTGCCCAGATGCAAGGAAGCTGTTACTCGGCTGCCATCTTGCTCCGCCCCTCTTTTTTTCTTTTTATTACTGGGGATTTATTGAGGGTACAAGAAATCAGGTTACACTGATTGCATTTGTTAGGTAAAGTCCCTCTTACAATTGTGTCTTGCCCCCAAAAGGTGTGTCACACACACAAGACCCCACCTCCCCCAATTGAAATTATTTCTAAGCAGACTATAAGCTCACCAAGGACAGGGACTTTATCATATTCATTTTTGCATGCTTCATAGAGGCTAGCAAAAATTTCTTCATGCATGATATGTGTTGAGAAAATATTTTCTGATTTGACTTGAAACATGTACTTTAAGTCATCAATGAGTTGTATTGAATATACTGGAAGGAATAAGTTGTTTGGCATTATTAATATCATGTCTACTTATAAAAGTCTTCTCCTACTGACTCAGTCATGGTGGCTCCACCCAAGGAGTTGTCATCACTTACCACTTTATTAGGACTTTGATTGCATGTCAGTGAGGTGCGTTCTTATTCCCTAACACTTCAGGGACATCAACCTCCAAGCATTTAAGAAAGAGGAAGGACTTTGAGGATGTTTACTCTGGGCACACAAGAATCTAAATACTTTTAAAGTCACTGTTCAAAAATAGATCTTTATTCAACAAACTGTGGGTCCACAGTGTCGCATTATCAGAATGCTCTCTCAGAATTTTCCCAAGACCCTAGTTAGAACTGACTTGTATAATTTTATTCACAGCAAAGCTTGCTCTAAAGTACTTGCATTCTCTGTATTTTCAAAGAAACTTGGATATCCTTGCTAACTTCAAACAGGGTGTGCTCTTCCATGTAAAAATACTAATTGTGATGACTGTAACATTCTGGCCAGCAAATACCCCAAAGCAAGGGCTCCTCTAAAGCCCACAGAGAGAGGTTGCTTGACTGTGAGTCCTCAAAGAACAAGTTCCTTTGGACATGTCTGCTAAGAAATTAGCACAGACTGTTACTTCAATAGCACCATGCAAGAGTCCAGTACTTTTAAAAGAAAACAAAACTCTAATTTCTTCCTACACAAGCCTT
This sequence comes from Nycticebus coucang, assembly GCF_027406575.1. NCBI lineage: Eukaryota > Metazoa > Chordata > Mammalia > Primates > Lorisidae > Nycticebus > Nycticebus coucang. The sequence goes on along the minus strand of NC_069786.1, from coordinate 1,068,614 downwards.
AATCTTTCTGGTGCATGCTGTGACTTCTTCAATTACCAAGAAAAAAAAAAACAACAGTAGATCTTATAGTAAGGTCATATCCTAGAGGTATATTTTTCTCCTCAGAAACTAATAAGGGCTCTTACCCCTTTGAGAAATAGTGAAACAAGTTGAACCATCACTGCAAGAAATGTTTTCAAACCATTTGTGTTCTATTCTGAGCCTAAAAGATTCCTAAGTATTTGAAGTTAGTAGGAGCCCATAAGATTTTTAATATTTTTTTATAACCTCAAAATGCCACCAGAAAAATAATCTACCTTGATTATAGTCTCTGCACCTTCTACAGGCCACTGACTCTGGGGAGCACCTGATTAATGTGATGGGCACAGGCTGAGCTTCTATAAGAAAGAGGGGCAAAAATACTATTCTTATTTATAATGGATGGTGTAGGCTATCCAGGACCCTCTTTCTTTCAATCCGTCACTGGACCACCCTGGGGAGAGGGCTTCATCTGCAAAGGAAGCTGGGGGTGAGTCCCAACCCCATGTCTCCACTGGGCTGGTGGCCAGTGATGTCAAGGCTGCCAAGGGCAGACATAACTTCATAAATAAGAAAACCTATTATGTAATGAGCAGGCTTGCCTCTAAAAATATCCACCACTCTCACTCCTTATAAAATAAGGATTTAAGAATCTCACAATACCCTTCCTCCAGGGAAAGAGTGTGGCAGGTCCCACCTGTTCGTGTGGCTCAGGTGTATCCAGAGGCTCCTGTCGCTCTGGGTGAATGAACAAAGGCTGGAAGGGGGTGGCACTGATAGGCCTGGCTGTCTGCTCATTCTAGCACTCCTGGTTTGCCCCCTTGGTTTACACTTATATTTTAACCTGCCCAGTTGAAATATAAGTGCCAGGTTCTTTCCTTTGCTCTCCCTGAAACCATCCACCGTTACGGTCAGTTGAAGCACCCCTGCACCCAGCACCACAGCCATATCCTGGATTCAGGAATAAAGAAAGAGAGTCGATGGCAGATATCATCCCTTCTAAAGGACACGGCCAGGAATTTGCAAATATCACCCCCTCATATCCCACTTACAGTCTGGGGCTGGGCAGCTTACCCTCAGTTATGTCTCTGACAGTGCAGAGATTTTTAGCACTGAAAGTCCCACCTCTGAGACTACCTTCAGACCAGCCCAAACCAGGATTATTTGTCACCTAAAGAGGAATCCCTTAAACTCTCCACCCCACCTCCTCTAACATCTGCATCTTCATCTCTCTCCCCTTTTTATTGTTTTCTCATTGAAAATTAACCTTTCGTTACAGAATGGAAAACAGCTTTCCCTTGTTATTTAGCTGTTTGATATGCCAACCCTCTCTCCCAGGAGAATATGAGGACTTTGGAGGAGCGTATTTTGAGACAGAGACTTGGTCTGTCACCTAGGATGGAGTACAGTGGTGTCATCGTAGCTCACAGCAACCTCAAACTTCTGGGCTCAAATGATCCTTTCCTCAGTCTCCCAAGTAACTGGGACTACAGGCACATACCACCCTGCCCAGCTAATTTAATTTTTCTAATTTTTTTAGAGATGGGCTCTCACTATGTTGTCCAGGCTGGTCTTAAACTCCAAGGGCTCAAGCAATACTCCCACCTTGGCCTCCCAAAATGCTAAGGCAGGCGTGTGTCATGATGAACACCTTATGTTTCTTTTATGTACACCCAGAGCTTCAAACCTCATTAGGTATGGATGGAATACAGATAGGTCATAGATACATATAGAAGCACATTTATGTGACAAAGGATAGATGTGAAAATATTAAGAGCACATACCTTGGGTATGGGGTTAACAAGTAATCTTTAATCTTTGAATGTGTTTTCCTTTATTTTCCAACTTTTCTGTAGTGGCTAGTCATTACTTTTCCAATTAGACATAGCTATCATTTAAAAAGCACTTACTAAATAGTAGCTCATAATAGGGGACATGTTGCCTTAGTCTTCATTCCTAAGTCTGTAATTGTGTATGGAAATCATTATTATTGTCCATTTACATGGGTGAAACCTGAAGCGTCTGAAATTTAATGTTCTTACATAGTCACTAGCTAACCAGTGAAAGAGCAGTTGTTTCCCAGAAGTCTGGAATAACAATTGCCAACATTTTTTAGTGCTTACCATGTGTCAAGTTACCACCCTAAAAATGTAGCATATTTCAATTAAGTTAACCCTGATGATAAACCTATGAGTCAGGTGCTATTATGATCCCCCAAGGCTGTAGCCTCCCCAAAGTCAGGGCCTTCTTAAAGGCTCATAGCCATCGTTCTAGTTGACATCTCTGACTCTCTTTAAATGGCCTTATAGTTTTCCTTCTGAAGGACAGACATGTGAACAAAAGAGGTTATTTACTAAAAGGAAATACAAGAATCATGGAAACTTCTCATTTTTCTTATATTGCAGGTAAGTTAAAATTTTTAACGGAATAAAAGGTGGTAACTTCAATGCCCAGAGAATCAGTAGAACATTTCCACCAGTGTCAATGCTGTTCACTGGACTAAGTTTCCTCCTGACACTTTAAAGTGCCCTGTCATAACCGCCACCATCTGTAAGGGCAGGTGGGCATCCATTCTGTCATCAGCTAATTTTCCCACTCACCATGCTTTACATTCATGTATCTTTACAGATGCAACCTAGTGTACATCCTCGCATTATCAAGATGGTCTCAAAATTTTTTTTAGTGATTATTGTATTTTAATCTCCAAGTATGAAATATTGAAATTTTAAATAATTTTAATAATAGCTCACATTTTTCTGTCAATTTAAGAGTGAGCTGGATGAAGATATGTATCTTGATATTATACAATTTGGTTTTTTGTCAACTTGGTTTCTTTGAGCCTTCCTTTGCAATTCTGCTGATCTTTGAATGGTCTCACATGATGCTCTTATATGGACATTCTTTTCTTAGAATATGCTTCAATTTTTTTCTGAATAAAATAATTTTTTATTGTTGGGGATTCATTGAGGGTACACAGAACCAGGTTACATTGATTCTTTTGCTAAATAAGGACCTTCTTATAATTGTGTCCTGCCCCCAAAAGGTGTACCACACCTTTGTCCCCACCCCGCCCCACTCCTTCCCTTTCTCATCCCTCCCCTTCCCTCACCCCCCACCATGTACTACAACCTTAATTGTCCTCATTTCAGAATTGAGTACATAAGATTCCTGTTTCTCCATTCTTGTGAAGCTTTACTAAAAATAATGTGTTCCACATCCATCCGGGTTAATACAAAAGTATAAAGTCTCCATCTTTTGATGGCTGAATAGTATTCCATGCTGTACATAGACCACAGCTTGTTAATCCATTCCTGGGTTGTTGAGCATTTTGAAGATTCATCCTGTTCCAGATTTCTAGAAATATCCTATATCCTGCCTTACCTGAAGGACTGAAAATTGGTTTAGGCCAAGTATATCCTTTATCCAAAATGCATAGGGCCATAAATATTTCACATTTGGGATTTTTTTTAATTTCAGATGTTATTAGAAGTTGGAACATGTGTGTATGAATGATGGAATATCTTGGAAAGGGGACCCAATACTAAACACAAAACTCATTTATGTTTCATATATACTTTATACATGTAGACTATACATTTCATACAATATTTTTAATTATTTTGTGTATGAGGCTGGGCCTGGTGGCTCACATCTATAATCCTAGCACTTTTGGAGGCCAGGGAAGATGGATTGCTTGAGCTCAGGGTTTGAGACCAGCCTGATCTCCACTAAAAATAGAAAAAAAACTAGCCAGGTGTCATGACAGGCACCTGTAGTTCCAGCTACTAGGGAGGCTAAGGCAAGAAGATCACCTGAGCCCAGGGCTTTGAGTTTGCCTCTACCTAGGGCAAAAGAGTGAGAGTGAGACTGTGTTTCAAAAATTATAATAATAATTTTGTATATGAAACAAAGTTTGTGTACCTGAAGCCTCAGAATGCAAAGGCATCACTATCTCAGACACCTACATGGACAATCTGTAGTTTTTGTCAACACCATCATCCCTGACTCTGATTTATAGCTAGTGATATACATTCATTTTCTTATATTTGCTCATATGTAAGTACTTAGTAAGAGAAGTACTTACTAAGAAAATTACATGCCATTAATACAATTAAAAAAGCCATAGTGTTAAGAACAACTGGGCAGCACAGTGGCATCACCAAACACCTGTATTGGAGATTACACAGTGCTGCAACAGACTGTGGCAGTCTTTCAGCCTTCAAATAGCACCCCAAAAGTTCTGGAATTTGGAGCATTTTGGATTTTATTTTTTTGAATTAGGAATATTCAACCTGTACCAACTTCTGGAAGCATTTAGCATTTGCTTTCCAATGCATATTTTGTGCATAATCATTAAAGTTGACCATAATAAATTTTCCCATTTTTTAACGGTAATCCATTATGGATTCCATTAATGGAAAAATTATTGTTGAAGATTTGCTTTTTCAGCAGCTCAAAAGCTTACAATGTGCTTGGGGATTCTCCAGTCCAGTAGTTCCCAACCTTGGTGTCATCATATGCACTCAGGGATGCCCCACACTCTACATGTGCCTCCAAACTTTGACCAAAGGGAAAAAGTCACTTTTTCTCAACTAAGGACATATCATGCCCCAGAAATGTCTGTTGGATGGAAGATGGAGAGCAGCAGACACCAAGCATTGGTTCAGAGCAGGGAACAGATGCTGTGTGTTATGACAGAGAACAGAGTGATGTCAGAGTACCGTCAGGGACAGATCCATTGGACCACCCGGAGCTCCGCCGGTGGGCAGACGAAATGCCAGCCAGGACCCAGTGAGCAACTGTATGCTAACTGTGCAGAGTTTCTCAAGGATCCTAAAACTTGCTTTTAGTTTTAGACTTACATTTACCTTTTAATGGTTTCAAGCATCCTGCAAATATCCTAATATTTGAAATGTAAAGAGGATGACAAGTCTTCATAGCTCAGACTGCTATAACAAAATACCATAAACTGGGGGCTTACCAACAATACAAATTTATTTCTTAGAACATCCCTAAAAATAATAAAATCCATATGACAAACCCACAGCCAACATCATCCTGAATGGGATAAAATTGAAGGCATTCTCCCTAAGAAACTGGACCAAGACAGGGATGCCCACTGTCACCACTTCTGTTCCTGAAAATCCTGAAAGTCCTAGCCAGAGCAGTAAGGCAGAAGCAGGAAATAAAGGACACCCAAATCAGCAAACAGGAGCTCAAACTATCCCTGTTTGCTGATGATAAGGTCTTACATCAGGAAAATCATGTGCCAAGCACCAGGGATGTACAAAGGAACAAAACAAAACACCAGCATATAAACAAAGGTAGTGATTTTCAAAAAGCCTGCAAACTCATAAAGAGAAGCAAATTAGTGGATCAAAATGTTGAAGGATCATGTAGTGGAACAGGAAGAGACAGGGAAAGGGATGAGAAGAGGGGAGGAAGATGAGAGAAAAAGACAAAGAAATGAGGGTAAAGGAAGAGAAGAGAAAGAAACAGAAGGGTGAAAAGGGTGAAAACACCCTGCTCTCGCCTGGGTCAAGGGTATTTGAATATTTATTGTCACAACAACCTTCTTGAGGGATGGGTACCATCAGTATTCATATCACATGGACAAGAATATTGAGGGTGTAGAATTTAAATTATTTGTCCACATTTCCTCCACTGGAGAAATCAGCATTAGAACACAGATACCTGACTCCAAAGTTCTAAAAACTCCCCCCTATTTCAGGAGTCGCTGACTTGCATCTGGCCCGGAACCTGCCTCACCCTCTCTCCCCACTACAGACCCTATTTTTTGCTCTTCTCCCAATCCCGTGCTTGTTTCATCCTTCACCTCATGCTGGTCACTATCAGACATATGGATGGATGATGGAGATCCAGAAAGAAGGAGGGGAATGAGAATAGGAAAAGACTCTCCTGAGACCCACAGACCCCCCAGAATAGGAGAAGACTCTCCTGACACCCACAGACCCCCAATGGCAGTGAGGGAGATGGAGAGAGGATGGGAGAGAGGACCCAAATGGGACCCTCTGTCTACCCAGCCATCCATCTTCCTGCTCGCCTGCTCACGGCCACCTCTGTCCCTCCCCAGCAACTTTCTCCCCACTGTGTTCAAGGGATTGGGCTGAGGAGAGGGAAGGGGAGCAGCACCATTCTGCAGGGGCTCCTTCCCTTCCCCAGCCCTGTGCAGGGCCTGACTCCATGCGAACCTATGAGGTTCCTCTGATGCTCTGTCCTCACTTGCCTTGGACCACAGACCACAACCCTCCACACCACACTGGTGGAACTGGATTCCAGGCACCAGGAGCCAAGCTGCCTCTCCTCATCTCAGTGCACAAGGGGCAGGCTGTGTCATTGGGCCCAGGTGCTACAAATGAGTGGATGCTCAGCAACTATGCCCTTCCTAAAGGTAAACTGGCTTTGATGGGTGAACCTCTGGGCTCTAGAACTATGTCCCATGTGGATGTTTCTATAGCAACGGGTTCCACGTTCCAAACAATTTCAGAGCCATTTGATATGCAGGCAGTTTATGAAAGTATTTTGCATTATTGGTCTTTCAGTTCACTGATTCCACATATATATTGAGAGCTTAGTAAATACCAGGTATTGTGCCACCAATTGTGACTCAAAAGACAAAAATGAAAAGAACATTGTAAAGGTTCACAGCTCTTTCAACGTGAGTATAGTGATCTGGGCAGCACAGAGAGGAAGGAATGAATTCCACTGTGGTTGTCCTAGAAAGCTTAATGACATGAGGACTGCCAAGTCGGCTAGGGATAGCTGTACAGAGAAAAGACCAGGAAGAGGCTTCCAGGGTGGAGGAACTGAGCAAGCACAGCCCAGAGGCATGCAGGAACCCAGCCTCTGGGAAACAGAAAGCCTTGTGTCTATAGCAGAGGTGGGGTGGGGGAGGGCACAGAGCAAATGTGGCCAAAAAAGAAAGCTTTAAAAGTCTCCCTCAGGATTCTGGACTCCACCTCAGTGCAGTGGCAACTGAGAGCCATCAGGAGATTTTAAGCAGAGAAGACACATAATCAGATAGGTGTTTGAGAACGATGTCTCTCAGTGGTGTGAAGAATGGATTAGAGTGGGAAGAAGCTAATCTGAGGGCCAAGATAAATCAGGGCATCTGCAGTCTGAACTACCTTCCTGCCTAGACCCTGAAATGTGTCTTGAATTGATTCTTCAAATTTCCACACAAGGATAACAACCTAGTGAAAATTATAGCATTCGTTTCCACCAATTTAAACTCCATTATTATAACCATCCAGGGCAAAGTGTCTCACTATTTCAAACACAGAAGTTGCCACTGATACACAAGGCAGGTCATGGAGCTCACTGATTGGAGACACTCAAGGCTGCAGCAATAATACATTCATGATGGTAGCAGCAGGGCACTTAATCAGAGTGATCTACCTTTATTCTTAGGAGCCACATTCCTCCACTCCAAAAGTGTCCCTTTGTGCTACTATTTTCAGTTATTCTTACTGCTCCTGTGAAATGTATTTCTGGTTCAAGTGCTAAATATTACTGTTGTTGCTCTTTTAGTTCTTCTCTTTTGTTTTGAGGCAATTGATGATCTTACAAGGGTATATGTGAATCTTAGTAAATGTGGAATGTAAAAGTCTAAGCAAAATAACTAAGAAAATGCCAGGAAAGCTATGTTAACTAGTGTGATGAAAATGTGTCAAACGGTCTATGAACCAAGTGTACGGTGCCCCATGATCATACTAATGTACACAGCTATGATTTAATAAAAAAATAAATAAATAAATAAAAGAAATTGATCATGGTGATTACTTAGAAACATCAGATTTTCTCTTTCTACCTTATTCCTATGCTTATTTGCAATCATGTCCATAACGACACTCATGTGTTTGTCTCTTGTTTGCCAGGGGAGTTGACACCTGCCACTCTCCTTTGTGACCCCTGAATGACCTCTTTTTGTGATCATTCCTTTTAAATATACTCCCCATGTTAGGGTACTCCAGAGGAAAAGAACACATAGGATATATAGAGATAGATCTATGGGTGAAGGAGTGCTTTTTTTCCAAAAAGAAATATTCTATTAATTCAAATATATATATGGTAAATAAAATCAGGGTAATCATTAATCAGCAAACTATATCCTTTTGGTACTTGTTTAAGTAAATAGATAAAAAGAAATATCCCTACAAAAACATCAACATCTTTTTAAGGGGGTGAAAGTGCTTTTGTTATATGGCTGAATTACATTGTCGAAGTCAGCATGCCCATCACAGAGTGGTCGTCACTGTCCCTGACAGGTCTGTTTTATCCCTCACCCACTTTCCCCCCTCCCCCTTCTTGGTTTCCTATGTCCTTTACACCACTACATGACCTGTGTGCTCATTTGACATTGGGAAGACACTATGTCACCCTCACAGTCCTTGGGGAAAGCTGAACATGTTACTACATTGCAATAAGAAAAAATAGACTGGGAGGCTGGGACAGGGTGAAGTGCTTGAGCTCAGATGTTTGAGACAGCCTGAGCAATAGTGAGACCCCCACCTCTACTAAAATTAGAAAAACTAACCCAGTGTTGTAGCTACTTGGGAGGCTGAGGCAAGAGGATTGCTCAAGCCCAAAGAGTCTGAGGTTGCTGTGAGCTACAACATCACAGCACTCTACCCAGGGTGACAGAGTGTAACTCTGTCTCAAAAAAAAAAAGATAAAATTCTACAGAAGCATAAGGAAATACCAGGAAACTAAAGGTTTTTCTGGGAGATCAAGGCTTTGAGTTACAAAGACTAAAGAAGACATGTAAGTAGTAAAGGTCAGAAAGAATTGCAAACAAAACAACTCACCTAGCAAAGTCTGGGCGAGAAGAAGATGGTGCGTTCTAAGTGTGGCAGTGTCGAATGCAGCTCCAGTCTGGGCATGAGAGTCTGGGAAGGTGAAGTGTGAGGTGAAAGAAGGAGTGTGGACAGACCGAGAGGTCTGGAGTGACAAGCAGGTTGTGTGCCCTTCATTCTTAAGCAATTTGCACCCACAAAGGTTTCAAACAGGGATGGTGTGAAATGTCACACCATCTGTCCAAATGCTCATCTGTCCTCAAATGAGCTTGGAGTTTGGAAGAATGAACCAATCAATGGACCAATGGTTGGAAGAATCATTGCAGTGGTGGAAGTGGCCACCAGATTATATCATTTAGAGAGTCGATCCGTCAAACAGGTGTAGTTAGAACAGTAACAACACGTAGTGACTCGAGAGTGAAGAGGCTATGTCAATAATTGGAAAAGATAGTTGGGCCCTGACTGAGGGAGTGGACCCAGAGATCAAGAGTGCTTCCTCTCCTTCTTCTCGCCCTCATGTCCTGCTCCTCAATCCCGGGTGCGCATCAGTACAAGGAGCTGCCCACTGGCCAGGGACCCTTCTGGTATCCTGAAAATGGGCAGCCTCTATCACTTAGCTTTGCTCTTTGTGTCTGCCTTCCCTCCTTGACTTCCTTTGCAGATTTCAAACAGAAAGTAATTTCTTTGGGAAATGTTATTGAGAATCCTTCACTGTATAAAGATGAACCATTCTTTTCTGTTACACTTTAGAATTCTTGTTCTCAAGTGATGTGAGAAAAAGTCTGTGCTCCTAATCAAGGGCATATTTAATTATACCATGTTTAATTCTGTATTTTTTTAAAAATCAGTCAACTTTGAAAATCCTGACGTAAAGACATAAATTTACATTAAAAAAAAGCTGTAGATGTTTTCAAACATTCTCCTAGAAAAAAAAAAAAGAACTCTAAAAGATGTATGACAACCCACACTATGACATAAAGCCTTAATTTAATATTAGTAATTATGGTATTGCATCTTGAATCCAATGAATAGATTTAGATCTCTGTGTTGGATATAAAATCATTTAACATGATTTGACAACCCTATGCCTCAGCAACTAATTAATCCTGTTACAACCCACCAATCAATAATCACAGGATTGACACTAACTGAGGATGACATCACACCTCCATGGCTATTGATGTGCCGTGCTCTGAAATGTCCAGAAAGGCTTGTCTGCCAGTGTTACTGTTAGCACAAAGGCAGTAGAAGTGCCAAATGCAGTGGGATGACCCCAGCTGGGGTCTTAGCCCTGTCTGGACCCATTTGCTTTAGCAATTACAATCTTCCTGCCTAATTTCCCCTCCTCCACCCCAGTGTGTTTCAATTGGTTAAGACCTTCACTTAGACCATCAGCTTTCTGAATTTTCTACAGCAGAACTCAGAGGGAAATAAAATGAAAAGTATTTTAGATGCTTGGGTACTTGGGCTAAGACTTGCTCTTGTCTCTGTACTCCTAGAATTAACCTGAGTGTTTAACTTCTGAGTGGAAGCTTTTCGAGCAAGGGGTGAATTCAGAAGATGTGCAGCAGGAAGGAAGAGGAAAGTATCCTTTGCAGATGACGGAGTTGAGTGAATCAGCAGGCCGGGTGGAGAACTGAAGCCGGAGAGCAGAGAGCAAGAGAACTATGGAAAACTCACCATTCCCTTTGTAATGTATTTAGAGGACTTTCTAGTTTTAAAAAATAGTAAGAAATTGGGCTTAAGGGCTTCAAAAATGAAAATCCTAGGGGCAACACTGAACACAACTGTGAGTTAGTTTCTGCACAGTTTTTGCACAAAGAAGTTCAAAGATTAGGCTTTCAAAACCACAGATGCAGCTCTGAACTTAGACTGTTATATTTAGTAACACTTTGGCTGTTAAAATGATCACATGGGACATAGTAAGGGGCTGAGAATCACAGGGGCCTGAGACAGATTTTTAGACCAGCTCTAAGCAGCCTTTTCTAAGTGTGAACCTTATTTTTTCGTTTCCCCACAGAATGAAAAATTCCTTGAGGACAGAGATAATATCCTATTCATTTTTATAATCAGATCCTCTCCCTACCCACTTCCTACCTTCATCCCTATAGCCTCCAAACCACCACACAACACAGAACTTTTATAGAGTCTTGAAAAATATAATTTTTTGAGGTTATGGCCTGTTTGGCAGAAAGAGAGAAAATGCATCTTTGTACAGACAAATTATTATAAACCTTTATTAGTTTTCCAAAGGAGTCCATGAACCACTGAACCTATAATGTAGCTGCAACAGCTTTGCAGCAAGTTTGGGTTACCCCCGGTTCAACAAAACTGAAGGAAAACAAACCATGAGTGTCGCGGACCGCCAGTCGAATGAGTCTCAGTCCGAGGGCTTTCAGGGCGAACGGCTCAGGTTGATTGGAAGGTCGACGCAGGGTGATTTGACAGACTACTAGACACCACAAGTGATGAGGAAAGTAGCTGCACTTTATTGATTTTTAAGTCTGGTATTTATACATTTTCTTTCCAGGGTTAAAACAATGTAATCATTATTTTGCTTATGCTTGTAAATTATCTTTGTGCTTCTAATTATCTTTGTGTCTCCATATGTGGTTTTTCATGCACTATATATTTTCAAGGTTTTGCTCTTTGGAGGGAGGTGGTTTATTTTTTCAAGGTTTTTGTTCTAGGGAAGTGGTTTCATTAGTAACACCTGGTTGCTTCCCCTTATCTAGGAATGTCAAGGCTTGTAACTTCTCTTAGTTCTGTAATTGTTCTCAGTTTCTTATGATCTCTTTTAAAAACAGCTGAACATATTCTTTTATGTATAATACTTGACTACTACTATATATTTTTACTCTAATTAGTAACTATATTTTGATTTATAGTTAATTGCTTGTTAAACATTAAACTCCTCTATTGATTTGTGTTACATATGAAAATTAGTGAAGTAAGACATTTTTCTAAGTAAAGTTTTACTAATTAGTGAAGTCAGATGTTTTTCTAAGTAAAGTTTTACTGCAGGAGGTGTCATGTTGGAACATCTTGTTTGCCGTGCCTGCATTCTCTCGATGTACTATTTCAATTCACTGACATTTATGGTGGGGACGTGCTGTTGTACAGGCTCTCTTGGAGCCACTGAGTCCGGCACAGCCATACTTGCTGTGTTTAATTGTGGATCAGTAAGTCACTGTGTTTATTCTTAGTTTCTCAAGACAATCAGGCAATAAACAGGCATTCAACTCACCAAGCAGGTTTCAAACAAGTTTCAGGGTAAAGGTCCTTTAGGCTTTTATGCCGTACCTCATGAGTTTTTACGTTCACTAAAAGGCATGCTAGGCAACTTATGCGCTGCTGTCGCAAGCCAGGGGGACTGGGGGCAACGCTCCGGGGAGCACGCACCGCCTTACCACAGTTTTTACAACGCGGACAGAGCCATCCCGCCACGGCCAGATGCCGGGGGTGCGGCATTTCCCCCTTTTTTGTTAATGAAACGTAGTTCAAAGAGGTCTTGGCGAACAGCCTTTAAGGAGGAAAAGACACAACGAAGGAGACAAGGTAACAGTAAAACAACACAGAATATCAGGCATCCAATAATGACAATAAACACAATGTACTGAATCCAGGATAAAGGATTTAAAGATTTGAGATTGTCAGAGAGCGACTGAGCCAGAGCATCGAGAGATGTACTAGGTAAATGAGCTTCACTGATGGCAGTGATATCCTTTTGGAGGGTATGTAAGTCATGTGTAATATCATTATCCTTCTACACACCTTGCAAATGTGCCTTTGTTTTGTTCCAAGAGGTGGAGAGGTTATAAGGTAGGGGAGTGACACAGATAGCTGGAAAAGCAGAGTGACATCTAGTTTGAAGTTTATGTTGTATGAACTTTATATCTTGTCCTAGAGCTAACACTACTTTTTCCAGGATGTTGAGTTTAGCTTCAAGTTTATTATCTATACTAGCCTGAGTCATTAAAGTTAGAGTAATGTTGTTACTTAAAGAGTTAACAAAGTGAGCTGTATGAACTTCTTGAACTAGGGCGGTAGTAGCCACTGCAAAAGTAGTAACTATAGAAATTAAAGCTAAAATACCTAAAATTAATGCTGCTACAAATCTTTTAGGTCTAATTAATTCATTAACAGTATGTAAAACTTGTAAGGCAGAATTATCATACCAAGGATCATTTTGTAGATTAACAGGTAACATTATATAAGAAGGTTTTTTTACAATTAACATAACATTTAGTAATCTATTATTTACATGAAATATATCAGAAGAAGTAATACAATTGGTTATTTTTACAAGTTAAAAGATTTTAAAGGAAATACATAGTCAACTGGATCACATGTAAATTCTTTCACAAATTCTCTTTTATGAGTTTCATTTAACTTGCACAGACCATCTACAAACATTCTAAACTTTCTTGAACTTTTGTTCTGCCTTTTACTTTCTTTACATAACTATTCTGTTTCAGGACAAAATTTATCACATAAGATTCTTTCTTTACACAATGTCATTCTCCTTTCTGTTTAATTTCTCTTACTCTCAAAAACTTACTTTCCATCAAACAGGATTCCAGTTTACCATGAAGTTACTTATTCACTCAGCCAAACTGATAATTAGAAGGTTTAAAAGACAAGAATTTTATCCGTTGACAAAGATTTAGTTTGTAAAAATATTTTTCTTATTTATATAAATTACTAGTGGCAAAGAGTCAATAATAAAGGTTCTAAACCTCACCCTTGGGATTCCGCCAGTGCTGCTGTCTGGGGGCTGTAACACTTGGGAGGCAGGCCCGCCCCACGAAGGGCAGGGGGGCCCTCAGCTTCCTTCCCCGCTGGGTCTTTTCAGTCGTCTTGGAGTCAGTGGAAATGTGCCGGGTGCCGGTGGTTTTGTTTGCTATCGGCGAGTGTACTTTTATTTTCTCTAAGCGGCGGGTGAGATCTTGCAGCAGCCGCTGGCGTCTTCTTCTGCGTTGTCTTTTCTGAATCTGAGTTAACTACTCCTGGAATAACTTCAAAGTTTTTAGTATAATTTGAACTTTTACCAATTATAATTTCAACTGTCCCCGGCAAGAGTTGCCCTTTTACTGCAGTGGGGATTAAAGTAACACCGTCCCATTTGGATAATAAGACATTCTTTTCACTTGCTAAATTTAAACCTGCACTCCCAGGAGTGCCCCGTGAAAGGTTATGAATAGTAAATTCAGGGGCTTGAGGATTTAAAGTAGATGAAGGCTGTGTGTTACAAGCTACAGCCTGCTCTCCCTTGGAGCCTGGGCTGGGAGAATGCCCCTTTTACTAGTTTTTTGATCTCCGTACGTCCTGATTCTCAGGATTAGTGTCTCCCTTGTCATTCAAGGGGGTTCCATCCTTATGAAACCTTGATTTACACTTATTTTTCCAATGTCTGCCCTTCTTACAGCGAGGGCATAAGCCGGGTGGGTCCCCCCTCGGCTTATTGGCATGGGACTGTTTACAGTCCTTCTGCATGCGTCCTGGCTTGCCACAATTGTAGCAAGTGTTGGTAGGAGCTGTTGGCCCCTTACCTTCTTTATTGAAGGTATTTTTAACATAGGCGCTGAATTTCTGACCTTGCATTGCTGCAGCAAACGCCATTCCCTGTACGATTGCTGGTGAGGCATCCATGCATGTTTCTAACTGTTTGAGCAACAGTGATGTGCCCTCAGACGGGGGGAGCATTCTGTTAATGGCTTCTTCCAGCCTTGAAATAAAGTCTTGGTACGGCTCCTCCGCACCTTGCTTAATAAGAAAATGTATAAGCTCCTCCAACCGTTTGAGGGACACATTGAGCCCATTTTTAACTAACAAATGCTGTAACATGACACTGAATATACGTTCCTCTTTGATTAATGCGTGCCTCATGGTACCTGTTGATTACTCACACTTAACCGGTCAGCCTTTACCGGCGGGACTGCAGCTCCCTGGTGAGAGTCGCCTTCAATCTGAAAAGAGAGAAAGAAAGAAAAAGAAAGATCACCTGTCCTTCAGGTCCCTGTTCGGGCGCCAGCTGTCGCGGACCGCCAGTCGAATGAGTCTCAGTCCGAGGGCTTTCAGGGCGAACGGCTCAGGTTGATTGGAAGGTCGACGCAGGGTGATTTGACAGACTACTAGACACCACAAGTGATGAGGAAAGTAGCTGCACTTTATTGATTTTTAAGTCTGGTATTTATACATTTTCTTTCCAGGGTTAAAACAATGTAATCATTATTTTGCTTATGCTTGTAAATTATCTTTGTGCTTCTAATTATCTTTGTGTCTCCATATGTGGTTTTTCATGCACTATATATTTTCAAGGTTTTGCTCTTTGGAGGGAGGTGGTTTATTTTTTCAAGGTTTTTGTTCTAGGGAAGTGGTTTCATTAGTAACACCTGGTTGCTTCCCCTTATCTAGGAATGTCAAGGCTTGTAACTTCTCTTAGTTCTGTAATTGTTCTCAGTTTCTTATGATCTCTTTTAAAAACAGCTGAACATATTCTTTTATGTATAATACTTGACTACTACTATATATTTTTACTCTAATTAGTAACTATATTTTGATTTATAGTTAATTGCTTGTTAAACATTAAACTCCTCTATTGATTTGTGTTACATATGAAAATTAGTGAAGTAAGACATTTTTCTAAGTAAAGTTTTACTAATTAGTGAAGTCAGATGTTTTTCTAAGTAAAGTTTTACTGCAGGAGGTGTCATGTTGGAACATCTTGTTTGCCGTGCCTGCATTCTCTCGATGTACTATTTCAATTCACTGACATTTATGGTGGGGACGTGCTGTTGTACAGGCTCTCTTGGAGCCACTGAGTCCGGCACAGCCATACTTGCTGTGTTTAATTGTGGATCAGTAAGTCACTGTGTTTATTCTTAGTTTCTCAAGACAATCAGGCAATAAACAGGTATTCAACTCACCAAGCAGGTTTCAAACAAGTTTCAGGGTAAAGGTCCTTTAGGCTTTTATGCCGTACCTCATGAGTTTTTACGTTCACTAAAAGGCATGCTAGGCAACTTATGCGCTGCTGTCGCAAGCCAGGGGGACTGGGGGCAACGCTCCGGGGAGCACGCACCGCCTTACCACAGTTTTTACAACGCGGACAGAGCCATCCCGCCACGGCCAGATGCCGGGGGTGCGGCACATGAGAGAGTATATCTTAAATGCCAGTAATTGAGTAAAAATCTATCAAATTAGAAAATAAGTTGGATGAAGGATGACTTCTGTGAAGATTCTGAAGGGAACTTGTAAACCTTACCGGTGGATTCATTGCACCGGTAAGGTTTATATATTTTATATATTCATTTAAAAATATTTTAAATGAATTTTATATATTCATTTAAAAATATATAACTTTAATTTTCCCTGTATGTAAGTGTATAATACTATGTGCTCAAACTGATTAGCCACAATTATGGGCAAAGTTTACTCAAACACAGAATGAGGAGAAGAGAAAAATCTCAGAAATAAATAGACAAGAGGCAAGAAAAGGTTGCCTCTTGAGGGAGGGAGTAGGTAATAGATGTTGGGTGAGAATGTATTAAGAAAAGCCTGACTGCATTAAAATGAACTGGTTTGAGCTCTCAGAAGGAGCGAAGCAATTTTATATAACAAAATCCGAGTGAGAAAAAAAATGTACAGGGTTAGAGTTACAGACAATTCCTAGAAGGACCAAGCCAAAGCAAATGGGCAAGAAATATGTATTAGCCTCAAGCCTTAGGAAGTTTTGGGAAAGAAAACACAACTGGGGCACTGGATGCAACCTGTTCAGCCAGTGATCTTTGTCTTCCTGGCAGGGAAGACACATGACTTCAGCACGGTCCATTAGTTTCTATCACCTCCAGCCAGAAGAGTCTAACTCCAATTGATATAGTCATTGAACCAAATATTGTTCAGAATATTCATCGACTCTTAATGACTTGCATT
The DNA here is from genome assembly GCF_027406575.1 of Nycticebus coucang. NCBI lineage: Eukaryota > Metazoa > Chordata > Mammalia > Primates > Lorisidae > Nycticebus > Nycticebus coucang. The sequence continues at coordinate 1,051,845 of NC_069786.1, read as the reverse complement.
CTTCCCATCTACATGGGTGTCCTAAAATATTTTTGACTAAATGTTTGGAAGACAATTTGCACACCAAGTGGGCTAGAGTCTCATTACTTAAGTCTGCTGGTTTGGGTGTTATTTATTTATTTATTTTGGTTTATCCTCACTTCACATTAGGATCATCCTCATGGCAGCATACCTTCGTATCTCCTTATTTCTTTTTTTTAATGAACACAAGATGGTTTATTAACTGGTATGTAAAATACAAAACTATAAAACTTCTAGAAGATAAAACAGGAGAAAGTTTAGATTACTGTGAAAATGGAGATGACTTGTTTTAATTCAATACCAAAAATGCAACTCGTGAAAGAAAAAAATTGTTAACCTGGACTATATTAAAATTAAAAGTTTTACTTAATAAAAGACATTGTTAAGATAATGAAAAGAGAAGTCAAGGCTGAGAGAAGGTTTGCAAATCACATACCTTTCTTTTTTTATTTATTATTACATTTTATTATTAAATCATAGCTGTGTACATTAAGGCAATTGTGGGGCACCATACACTGGTTTTATAGACCGTTTGACACATTTTCATCACACTGGTTAACATACCTTTCCTGGCATTTTCTTAGTTATTGTGCTAAGACATTTATATTCTACATTTAGTAAGTTTCACATGTACCCTTGTAAGATGCACCGCAGGTGTAATCCCACCAATCACCCTCCCTCCACCCATACTCCCCCCTCCCTCCACTCCCTCTCCCCTTTCCCCATATTCTTAGGTTATAACTGGGTTATAGCTTTCATGTGAAAGCCATAAATTAGTTTCATAGTAGGGCTGAGTACATTGGCTACCTTTTCTTCCATTCTTGAGATATTTTACTAAGAAGAATATGTTCCAGCTCCATCCATGTAAACATAAAAGAGGTAAAGTCTCCATCTTTCTTTAAGGCTGCATAATATTCCATGGTGTGCATATACCACAATTTATTAATCCATTCATGGATCAAGGGGCACTTGGGCTTTTTCCATGACTTACCAATTATGAATTGGGCTGCAATAAACATTCTGGTACAAATATCTTTGTTTTGATGTGATTTTGGGTCCTCTGGGTATATACCTAGTAGAGGAATTATAGGATTGAATGGCAGATCTATTTTTAGATCTCTAAGTGTTCTCCAAAAATCTTTCCAAAAGGAATGTATTAATTTGCATTCCCACCAGCAGTGTAGAAGTGTTCCCTTTTCTCCACATCCATGCCAACATCACTGGTCTTGGGATTTTGTGATATGGGCTAATCTTACTGGAGTTAGATGATATCTCAAGGTAGTTTTCATTTGCATTTCTCCGATGATTAAAGATGATGAGCATTTTTTCATATGCCTGTAGGCCATGCACCTGTCTTCTTCAGAGAAGTTTCTCTTCAAGTCCCTTGCCCAGCCTGCGATGGGATCACCTGTTCTTTTCTTGCTTATATGTTTGAGTTCTCTGTGGATTCTGGTTATTAAACCTTTGTCAGAGACATAACCTACAAGGTTATGTCTGAGGGCTGATAGCTTGGTTTACTTACTGTGTTCTTGGCTGTGCAGAAGCTTTTTAGTTTGATCAGGTCCTGTAGTGCATTTTTGAAGCTGCTTCAATTGCCCAGGGGGTCCTCCTCATAAACTACTCGCCCAGGCCAGTTTCTTCAAGGGTTTTCCCTGCACTCTCCTCTAGTATTTTTATAGTTTCACGTCTTAAGTTTAAATCTTTAATCCAGTGAGAGTCTATCTTAGTTAATGGTGAAAGGTATGGGTCTAGTTTCAGTCTACTACAGGTTGCCAGCCAGTTCAGCCAGCACCATTTGTTAAATATGCAATCTTTTCCACACTGGATGTTTTTAATTGGCTTGTAAAAGATCAAATAAAGGTAAGTAGCTGGATTCATCTCTTGGTTCTCTATTCTGTTACACACATCTACTTCTCTGTTTTTGTGCCAGTACCATGCTGTTTTGATCAATATCGATTTGTAGTATAGTCTGAGGTCTGGTAGCATGATTCCTCCTGCTTTGTTTTTATTTCTGAGTAATGTCTTGGCTATTTGAGTTTTTTTCTGATTCCATATAAAGCAAAGTATTGTTTTCTCAAGATCTTTAAAGTATGACAGTGGAGCTTTAATAGGGATTGCATTGAAATTGTATATCGCTTTGGGTAGTATGGACATTTTAACAATGTTGATTCTTCCCAGCCATGAGCATGGTATGTTTTTCCATTTGTTAACATTTTCAGCTATTTCTTCTCTTAGAGTTTCATAGTTCTCTTCATAGAGATCTTTCATGTCCTTTCTTAGATAAACTCCCAAATATTTCATCTTTCTTGGCACTACTGTGAATGGAATAGAGTCCTTAACTGTTTTTTTCAGCTTGCCTATTGTTGGTATATATAAAGGCTACCGATTTATGAATGTTGATTTTGTAACCTGAGATGCTGCTGTATTCCTTGATCACTTCTAAGAGTTTTGTAGTAGAATCCCTGGTGTTTTCCAGATATACAACCTTGTTATCTGTGAAGAGCGAAAGTCTGATCTCTTCTGACCCTATGTGGATGCCCTTGATCGCCTTTTGTTCCCAATTGCGATGGCTAAAACTTCCATTACAATGTTAAAGAGCAGTGGAGATAATGGGCAGCCTTGTCTGGTTCCCGATCTGAGTGGAAATGATTTCAATTCAAATCCGTTCAGTATGATATTGGCTGTGGGTTTACTGTAGATGGACTCTATAAGTTTAAGAAATATCCCTTCTATACCAATTTTCTTAAGTGTTCTGATCATGAAGGGATGCTGGATGTTATCAAAAGCTTTTTCTGCATCAATTGAGAGAATCATATGGTCTTTGTTTTTTAATTTGTTTATGTGCTGAATTATACTTATAGATTTACGTATATTGAACCAGCCTTGGGACCCTGGGATAAAACCAACTTGGTCATGATGTATAATTTGTTTGATGTGTTGCTTCATTCTGTTTGTTAGGATCTTATTGAATATTTTTGCATCTATATTCATTAGTGATATTGGTCTATAATTTTCTTTCCTTGTTGGGTCTTTTCCAGGTTTGGGGATCAGGATGATGTTTGCTTCATAGAACGTGTTGGGCAGTCTTCCTTCTTTTTCTACATTTTGGAACAGGTTGAGTAATATAGGTACTAGTTCCACTTTAAAGGTTTGGTAGAATTCTTATGTGAAGCCATCTGGTCCCGAGCTTTTCTTTTTAGGGAGATTTTGTATGGTTGATGCTATTTTAGAACTTGATATTGGCCTGTTCAACATTTCCACTTGATTCTGGCTAAGTCTTGGAAGGTGACGTGTTTCCAAGTATTGGTCAATTTCCTTCAGATTTTCATATTTCTGATAATACAGTTTCTTGTAATATTGATTAAGGATTTTTTGAATTTCTGAGGAGTCTGTTGTTGTTTCGTCTTTGTTGTTTCTGATTGATGAGATTAGAGATTTTACTCTTTTTTTCCTGGTTAGGTTAGCCAAAAGTTTATCTATTTTACTGGCCTTTTCAACTTTTTGATTTATTGATCTGTTGTATAATTCTTTTGTTTTCAATTTCATTTAGTTCTTCTGTATCTCCTTATATATATTTTTTAACAGAGCATAAATGCCAACACCACTTTCAAACATTAAATAGCAATAGCAAATTTGAAGATTTCAAGTGCATTGTTATTTAACAATCACTCAAACACTAGTAAAAGGAAGTGGGGGAGAGACAAGATGGCGGACTGAAGCCAGCTTTCAACACAGGCTCCCGTCCAGAAGGAGAGTTAGGGGACAGGAATTTAGTAAGTATCCTGGTGGATTTGAGCTGCACCAAGAGAGAAGGTTGATGAACGCACATCAACACCTCTGAGGCAAGCTGTGATCACAGGACGTAAACAAAAGGTACAAAATCCATCACCAAGTGGACGGGAGTCCCCCTCCCCCATAAGACCAGCTCAAGAGCCCCACAATTAAACAAACGGGCAGAAATTAAAGGCCCTCCCACTCCACTCCACGGGAGAGACCTTCTAAAAACTGGACCTACCTCCCCTACTAGGGTGCCATGGCATTCTCCTGCCAGGCATAAAACTGTATAAAACTTTAAAAATCCAGCAACCCTGAACCCTCAACACTCCCCTCCCACTCACTGAGGTCTGGAGGCCTGTCCTCCAGGAGTTCGGATTCTTGGGTGATTTCTCAAGGGGAGTGGACAGTCCTTGAGCTGCACCTGGTCAGCGCTGACTCTGAGGCACGCGAGTGAGGAGAGGGCACCCGGCTAAGGGGGAGTCACGCCTTGGCGGCACTTCCCTGTGGTGCGGTGCAGCAGCCCTCCCCGTGCATCAGTACGGCCAGGCATAAAACTGAATGAAACTCTAGCTTCCCCCCACTCCCACTCGGGGTCTGGGGGCCTGTCCCCCAGGACTTCGGATCCTTGGGTGATTTCTCGAGGGGAGTGCACAGTGCCTGAGCAGTGATGGTCAGCATTGACTCTGAGACACGCGAGTGAGGAGAGGGCACTCTGCTGAGGGGAGTCACACCTTGGCGGCACTTCCCTGCCATGCGGTGCAGCAGCCCTCCCCGGGCAACAATACGGACATGCATAAAACTGAATGAAACTCTAGCTTTGCCCCACTCTCACTCGGGGGTCTGGGGGCCTGCCCCCCAGGAGTCAGGATTCTTGGGAGATCTCTCGAGGGGTGTGGACAGAGCATAAACTGCGGCCACTCAGTGCTGACTCTGGGGTACAAGACAGAGGAGAAAAGGGTCGGCTGGGTGCCCACACCAGAGTGGCAGTTCCTGGAGGCAAATCAACAGCCGTTTTTTTCTTTAACAGCAAAACGGCTCACTTCTGGATATTCTGAAGCCACACCCCCTGTCTCCCTGGGCAACCAGAGGAGGTCACCAGTGAGCAAAGGATTTGCCTGACACTGCTCACAAACCCGGGAAGCTTCCAGGGCAGGGCGGACTCAGAGAGGTAAAAGGACACAAACCTCCAGCAGCAAAGACGTTTGAACTCAGAACAGCCCATCTTCTGTAGGCGATTTTAGCAGAAACAGAGACAGAACCCCGCAATGTTGTCTGTTCTGTTCTGTTCTGTTAGCAACATCAATCAGGGACGGGGATAAGCCTGAGTGAACACCTCCGTCCCACCACCTGCATCAAGCACTCAAAGATGTCAGGCCCCATCTCCTCCTGCTGGATAGCGGCAGACTGCAGGGGCCTGGCAAACTACCTTGCAATTCAGGCAGGTGCAAACCCCTGGAGAATCTGTTCACTATAGGCAACTGGGTTAGCCATCTGCAGAGATACCAGTGACTGGGTACGACGGAGGTGCAAAGTGGGGAAGGAGACATCAACCTTCCCAGACTGATCTATTTGCTAGGTGGCTCCTCCTGACTCCACGCAGCACTGGAGTAAGCCATATCAGAGGAGTCACCAGACCCCTGTGATCCAGTTCCCAGAGACCTCTTGAACTCTCCCACCCAAGACAGGTGCCGATTGAGACAATCGATTTGGACCTTTTGAACTGAACTAATAGACTGAGGACTTTTAAGGTGGTACCCTGGGTATGCAGTTGTAGGAAGGTTTGATTTTCCTTTTCCTTTTCAAATTGGCGCCAGAGGTGGGTGGGCAGGGTGACTTAATTGCTGGCTTTTCCACACAGCTGAGACTTCAAGCCAGAGTAAATGTTACAATAGGATCGAACAGAAACCAACTGAAAACAGGACAGAACCACTTCTCCCCACCACACAAGACAGGGCCCCAGTTTCTCAGGCCACAACACTGCATGGGCCCTCGATAAAGCCCCAGGGGAAAAATCAAAGGGAGTAAAATAACCATGAGGTGGAATCAGTGGAAAAACTCTGGTAACATGAATAACCAGAATAGATCAACCCCCCCAAGAAAAGATACGGCAGATGTGATTGACGATCCCATTCATAAACAACTGGCTGAGAAGTCAGAAATGGAATTCAGAATTTGGATTGCAGACAAGATTAATAAAATGGAATTAGGAATTCGAGGAAAAATTCAAAAGTTGTCTCAAGAATTTAACGACTTTAAAGACAAAACCACCAAAGACTTAGACACACTGAAGTAAGAATTTGCAGCCCTCGAAGATATGAAAAATACAGTAGAATCCCTCAGCAACAGAATGGAGCAAGCAGAAGAAAGGATTTCTGACATTGAAGATAAAGTCTTCAAACACTCCCAATCTCTCAAAGAGGAAGAGAAATGGAGAGCAAAAACAGATCATTCACTCAGAGAACTCTTGGATAATTCGAAGAAAAGCAATATACGAATAATGGGGATTTCGGAGAATGATGAAGTGGACTCGAAGAGCACAGAGGCCCTTATGCATGAAATTATGAAAGAAAATTGTCCAGACATGTCTAGACAATCTGAAATTCAGATAGCAGACAGCTTCAGGACCCCAGCACAATTCAAACCCAATAAGTCATCCCCCAGGCATATCATAATTAGCTTCACTAAAGTTAATATGAAAGAGAAGATTCTCAAAGCAGCCCAGCGAAAGAAAACCATTACGTACAAAGAAAAGAATATTAGAATAACTGCAGATCTCTCTGCTGAAACTTTTCAAGCCAGAAGAGGGTGGTCATCGACTTTTAATCTCCTAAAGTAAAATAACTTTCAACCCAGGATCTTGCATCCAGCTAAACTGAGTTTCATTTATGATGGAGAAATTAAATACTTCAATGACATCCATATGTTGAAAAAATTTGCCATAAGTAAACCAGCTCTTCAGGATATTCTCAGACCTATCCTCCACAATGACCAACCCAATACTATACCACAAAAATAAACTCACTCAGAAACTTCGGATCAAACTCCAACTTCCACACTGGCGAAAGGATTAAAAATGTCCACTGGACCTTTGAAAAACTCGATACACAAAATTCCACCAGACTTATCAATACTCTCCATTAATGTGAATGGCTTAAACTGTCCTCTAAAGAGGCATAGGTTAGCTGACTGGATACAAAAACTCAAGCCAGATATTTGTTGCATACAAGAGTCACATCTTAACTTAAAAGACAAATACAGACTCAGGGTGAAAGGATGGTCATCCATATTTCAGGCAAATGGTAATCAGAAAAAAGCAGGTGTTGCAATTTTATTTGCAGATACAGTAGGCTTTAAACCATCAAAAGTAAGGAAGGACAAGAATGGTCACTTCATATTTGTTAAGGGTAATACTCAATATGATGAGATCTCAATTAATATCTATGCACCCAACCAGAATGCACCTCAATTTATAAGAGAAACTCTAACAGACATGAGTAACTTGATTTCCTCCAGCTCCATAATCGTCGGAGATTTCAACACTCCTTTGGCAGTGTTGGATCGATCCTCCAGCAAGAAGCTGAGCAAAGAAATCTTAGATTTAAACCTAACCATCCAATATTTAGATTTAGCAGACATCTACAGAACATGTCATCCCAATAAAACCGAATACACATACTTCTCATAAGCCCACGGAACTTACTCCAAAATTGACCACATTTTAGGTCACAAGTCTAACCTCAGTAAATTTAAAGGAATAGAAATTATCCCTTGCATCTTCTCGGACCATCATGGAATAAAACTTGAATTGAGTAACAACAAGAATCTGCATACTCATACAAAAACATGGAAGTTAAATAACCTTATGCTGAATGATAGCTGGGTCAGAGATGAGATTAAGAAAGAAATCGCCAATTTTTTGGAACAAAATGACAATGAAGACACAAACTATCAGAACCTCTGGGACACCGCAAAGGCAGTTCTAAGAGGGAAATTTATAGCACTGCAAGCCTTCCTCAAGAGAACGGAAAGAGAGGAAGTTAACAACTTAATGGACATCTCAAGCAACTGGAAACGGAAGAACATTCCAACCCCAAACCCAGTAGAAGAAAAGAAATAACCAAAATTAGAGCAGAATTAAATGAAATTGAAAACAAAAGAATTATACAACAGATCAATAAATCAAAAAGCTGGTTTTTTGAAAAGGTCAATAAAATAGATAAACCTCTGGCCAACCTAATCAGGAAAAAAAGAGTAAAATCTCTAATATCATCAGTCAGAAACAACAAAGACGAAATAACAACAGACTCCTCAGAAATCAAAAAAATCCTTAGTGAATATTACAAGAAACTTTATTCTCAGAAATATGAAAATCTGAAGGAAATTGACCGATACTTGGAAGCACGCCACTTTCCAAGACTTAGCCAGAATCAAGTGGAAATGTTGAACAGACCCATATCAAGTTCAGAAATGGCATCAACTATACAAAACCTCCCTAAAAAGAAAAGCCCGGGACCAGATGGTTTCACGTCAGAATTCTACCAAACCTTTAAAGAGGAATTAGTACCTATATTACTCAACCTGTTCCAAAAGGTAGAAAAGAAGGAAGACTCCCCAACACGTTCTATGAAGCTAACATCACCCTGATCCCCAAACCAGGAAAAGACCCAACAAGAAAAGAAAATTATAGACCAATATCACTAATGAAAATAGATGCAAAAATATTCAACAAGATCCTAACAAACAGAATCCAGCAACACATCAAACAAATTATACATCATGACCAAGTTGGTTTTATCCCAGGGTCTCAAGGCTGGTTCAATATACGTAAATCTATAAATGTAATTCAGCACATAAACAAATTAAAAAACAAAGACCATATGATTCTCTCAATCGATGCAGAAAAAGCTTTTGATAATATCCAGCATCCCTTCATGATCAGAACACTCAAGAAAATTGGTCTAGAAGGGACTTTTCTTAAACTGATAGAGGCCATCTACAGTAAACCCACAGCCAATATCATATTGAATGGAGTTAAATTGGAATCATTTCCACTCAGATCGGGAACCAGACAAGGCTGCCCATTGTCTCCATTGCTTTTCAACATTGTAATGGAAGTTTTAGCCACCGCAATTAGGGAAGAAAAGGCGATCAAGGGTATCCATACAGGGGTCAGAAGAGATCAAACTCTCGCTCTTCGCAGATGATATGATTGTGTATCTGGAAAACACTAGGGACTCTACTACAAAACTCCTAGAAGTGATCAAGGAATACAGCAGCATCTCAGGTTACAAAATCAACATCCATAAATCGGTAGCCTTTATATACACCAACAACAGTCAAGTTGAAAAGCAGTTAAGGACTCTATCCCATTCACAGTAGTGCCAAAGAAGACGAAATATTTGGGAATTTACCTAACAAAAGATGTGAAAGATCTCTATAAAGAGAACTATGAAACTCTAAGAAAAGAAATAGCTGAAAATGTTAACAAATGGAAAAACATACCATGCTCATGGCTGGGAAGAATCAACATTATTAAAATGTCCATACTACCCAAAGCAACATATAAGTTCAACGCACTCCCTATTAAAGCTCCCCTGTCATATTTTAAAGATCTTGAAAAAACAATACTTCGTTTTATATGGAATCAGAAAAAACCTCAAATAGCCAAGACATTACTCAGAAGTAAAAACAAAACAGGAGGAATCACACTATCAGACCTCAGACTTTACTACAAATCGATAGTGATCAAAACAGCATGATATTGGCACAAAAAGAGAGAAGTAGATATCTGGAACAGAATAGAGAACCAAGAGATGAATCCAGCTACTTACCGCTATTTGATCTTTGACAAGCCAATTAAAAACATTCAGTGAGGAAAAGATTCCCTATTTAACAAATGGTGCTGGGTGAACTGGCTGGCAACCTGCAGAAGACTGAAATTGGACCCACACCTTTCACCATTAACTAAGATAGAATCTCATTGGATTAAAGATTTAAACTTAAGACATGAAACTATAAAAATACTAGAGGAGAGCGCAGGGAAAACCCTTGAAGAAATTGGTCTGGGCGAGTATTTTATGAGGAGGATCCCCCGGGCAATTGAAGCAGCTTCAAAAATACACTACTGGGACTTGATCAAACTAAAAAGCTTCTGCACAGCCAAGAACACAACTCAAACGCATCAGCAAGAAAAAAACAAGGGATCCCATCGCAGGCTGGGCAAGGGATTTGAAGAGACTTCTCTGAAGAAGACAGGCGCACGGCCTTCAGACATATGAAAAATGCTCATCATCTTTAATCATCAGAGAAATGCAAATCAAAACTACTTTGAGATATCATCTAACTCCAGTGAGACTAGCCTATATCACAAAATCTCAAGACCAGAGATGTTGGCATGGATGTGGAGAAATGGGAACACTTCTGCACTGCTGGTGGGAATGCAAATTAACACATTCCTTTTGGAAAGACATATGTAGAACACTCAGAGATCTAAAAATAGATCTGCCATTCAATCCTGTAATTCCTCTGCTGGGCATATACCCAGAAGACCAACAATCACAACATAACAAAGATATTTGTACCTGAATGTTTATTGCAGCCCAATTCATAATTGCTAAGTCATGGAAAAAGCCCATCGATCCACGAATGGATTAATAAATTGTAGTATGTGTACACCATGGAATATTATGCAGCCTTAAAGAAAGATGGAGACTTTACCTCTTTCATGTTTACACGGATGGAGCTGGAACATATTCTTCTTAGTAAAGTATCTCAAGAATGGAAGAAAAGTACCCAATGTACTCTGCCCTACTATGAAACTAATTTGGGGCTCTCACATGAAAGCTATAACCCAGTTACAACATAACAATAGGGGGAAGTGGGAAAGGGAGGGGAAGGAGGGTGGTGGCGGGTAGAGGGAGGGGGATTGGTGGGATCATACCTGTGGTGCATCTTACAGGGGTATTTGCGAAACTTGGTAAATGTAGAATGTAAATATTTTGGCACAGTAACTGAGATAATGCCAGGAAGGCTATGTTAACCACTGTGATAAAAATGTGTCAAATAGTCTATGAAGCGAGTGTATGATGCCCCATGATCATATCATTGTATACAGTTATGATTTAATAAAAAACAAAACAAAACAAAAAAAGGAAGCTTACATACTCAATATTTTCAAATTCATTTCTGAAAATGTGCAACAAATGCATTCAGATACAAGAATGGCTATTTCCCACTCCCTGAAGTGTTGTACTTGAAAACATAATTCCAGGCAGATCTCACAACCATTCCATTAAAGAGGAATTAGGGTTCTCAGAAAACATGTAGCAAGACTGAGTTAGATTTTGATTCAATTAAATTATAGCTCAAAGGAAACTGATACTTGAAATGCATAACTAATCTGGATTCACCAATATAACCATTTCTGCAACTGCTTGTCCACATTGTGAAAACATTTCCTTTATTTGTCATTAGAAATGTGACATTTGCTTGTGGTTAAAAAGGCAAATGAACAACACAGAAGCTTATGAATTCCCTACTTCACCACTTTTATCCTTGCTCTCCATGGAAAACCAATGGAGTAATATCCATTATTATTTTAATTCAGCCATTAATAAGCCATGCAGATGCTTATAATATTCAACAGAAAAATGTAGTTCAGAAGGTACCTCTGATTTTACAAATACAAAAAAGGTCTAAAAACCAGAGAAAAACTCAATTACTCCATCAACAGGATCATTATAACAATAGTTAAGAATCCTATGTCACAAAAGTAAATGTAGGGTGATTTCACAATTAGGCAGCTTTGCAGCATCACTTGGGGTATTTTCCAATAACATGTCCTGTTAAGAAATAGGAAATGGTTTCTAGTTCAATCAACCTCTAGGTGGGAAACCTGCCATCTCAGTTTAGTCTCTGAAAGTACCAGAGGGTTAACCATTGATGATGAGGTAGAAACACAGTGAGAAAAGCACTATCCTCTCCTACTGGAAACTCTTCCTTAAAGGAGAGAAGGAAAATGCACAGTAACGTAGTGGAGACATACAAGCCCTTCAGACAGTTAAGTTGTCTATTGAGTTAGAACAACTTTGTAGCATAGTGGCCACAGGAAAACAATTTGTGGAAACATCTGCTGAAGAAAGAGGTTCCGGCTTATTGGAACTTCACTTACAGAATGCTTGAAGGAGTCCCAGAAAAGCAGAAGTCTGCGCATCATTATATACACAAGGAGGAAATGTGCATAAAAGTCGCTGAGCCGATACCCACTCTGTGCTCACTGCTAGCCAATTTAGTTATCACTCCTCATGCAACCCATGTAAAATGCAACCCATGCTACCAACTCAGGATTTCTCACTTTTATCTACATGTCCATGTGTCTTAACAAGAAATGGAGCTCTGAGCTACCTCCTGCAGAACCCAACCGCTATGACATGAACACATGCGCCTGTGTCTACAACACAATGTCAGTTGCTCCAGGCAAAAGAGCAAGCAGACATTCGTGTATGCTGCAAAATTTTAGTGTAATCCTTTTTCAAACATGTCACAGCATCATAAATATCCAAGACAGCTGTGTCTTCACTGTTTTTGCTGAATTTTTCTACCCAAAATGAAAAGGTTCTACATGTCCATATCATCTTTCTGTCAATGTGCCTGCCCACTGTATGCAGTAGGTAATTGAGAGACTTAAGCTTCTACTAGATATAAATGGTCTGTGAGTCATTTAGTGCGAAAATAATTTTAAGTTCTTCCCTTCACACATCAAATACACTATCTGGTAATTTATTTCAAGGAAATAAAGATGACAGCAAAGAGGATGTCTTACCACATTAAAATGAGCTTCTACTATGTTAATTGTGGACCTTGATGTTTCTGACCAGCCCACAAACCATACTGATTGTGTAGGATGCTGTCATTCTGCTTCCGGAAAGAAAAAGGATCCATAAGTACTTTCTAGTCAAATCTGTGGTGAAAATATTTTCTTATTTGCCTACTTTAAGGCCCTTTTATCAGCTAAGCTTGCCTGATTATTTTTCCCTTCAGTCAGTAGCTACTATTGTCTGATCAGATAACAAAAATTGTATTATTCCTTTCCTAAAACTCACAGGGTTTTTTTAACTTTTGCAAGAAATCCACAGCATGTGGATACATTTCCTGACTCAAAAAAATCATTTATGAATCTAGAGATTTGGTAGAGAGTAAACAAATAGCCTCAATGATCTTTGTTGCTATCACATTTTTATGCCAATTAGAAACAGAAAAGCCATCCTTCTCTCAATTCATCTCAGTCCCATGGAACTGAATACAAGCAGAAAGGAAAACAAAAAGTTGTTGACAATTAGGTTTAGAACAACTACTTTAAGAATCAAGTTTATGATGCACAATTAGTTCTCTATACCTTCCTTTTAGTCATGCTAAGCTTATCCAGTTGACAGGAGTTGGAGGTTAAGTCACACATTTAGGAGATACTAATTTGGCTGGTGCACGGGTGTGTGGGGTAAATGGAAAGAATTCAGGAACATTTGCTCAGAGATTGTCAAAGACCTTGCACACTAAGCTATATCCTTCGAATTTTGCCTTCCAAAACATTTATTCAGGTTGGTTTCTCTTGTCATTATTGTATTTTCTTCTCTTAAATCTGTTAACTTTCAAGGCTCCTTGTGAAAACCTTTCATACTACTTGAATATTGATGCCCTCAAATAGATAAAATAATGTGATCCATTTTTAAAAAGATTATCCAGCTATATTTTCTTGTGTATTTATCAATGTGAAGATGGATTTGTTTTTCTGCTGGGCATTGCTTATTATTTTATTCTCTTCTAGAATTCCTGTCAGGGTCCGGGCTACCAAAAGTGAAAGATGTAGCACCTGTCTGATCTGACTGTAGCATTCCATGAGACTGGAGTGACACAAAATCTCATCTTGCCTAGCTCAGGTCTCCAACTCTGACCCCAAGAGCACTGATTTTATCCTGCTTTATATTAGTCGTTGACCTTCCCCAAGTCATTTGCCACTTCTGAACCAACTTTCCTCCTCTGTTGAATTAGAAACAATAGCATTTAACAGGGCTTTGGATCTCAAGTAAGAGAATGTAAGTAGAGACTGGTATGTGAAAACCCATTTTTCTAGGAGTCAACATGCATGAGCTAAGATACATGGGGACCTTTGTTTTGGCTAAAGGTAGAGATTTTTACACAACAAGGAAGCAGGGGAAGATGAAAAGAAGAGATAAAAATAGACAAAACTGGGCATTCTCACCAGCCCAACCACATCCTAGAAGAGCCACTAACCCTGAACACCCAGTTCCCACCTGCTATGATTTGAACATTTGTTCCCTTCAAAACTCATGTTGAAAGTTGATCCCCAATATAACAATATTAAAATGTGGGTCCTTTAAAAGATGATTGGGTCATGAGGACTCTGCCCACACAAATGGATTGGTACATTCATGGATTAGTATTAACAGGTTAATTAATTAATTGGTTGTCACAGCAGTAGGTTAGTTATCACAACAGTGAGTCTGTTATAAAAGTTGAGTTATCTCTCCCTTGTGAACTCTGTCATAGGATGTCCTATGCCACCTCAGGACTCTGCAGAGAGTCCTTATCAGCAAGAAGATTCTCACCAGATGCAGCCCCTCGACCTTGGACTTCCCAGATTCCAGAACTAAATTTATTTTCTTTATAAATTATCCAGTCATCTCAGGTATTCAGTTATGGCAACAGAAAACAGACTAAGACACCTCCTAGATCAACCAAGAGCTCTGCTACATAACATTAAGATCTCACAAGGATGCAGCATTTTCTCAGAATACATGTAAAATTGGCAAGGCCAAAACACCTGTCTCAGAAGATTTGCAGGACATTCCTGCTTAGCACAGTAGAAGACTTTGAGAAAATTTGTTTACATGTGAGACAACCATGAGTGCTCTTACAGTTGTTACTCTAGTTCAGCAAATGAGACCAAGGATTCACTAAAAATAACATAATCTAATTTATATTCGCAAACCAGTAAGACATAGGGAAATCAAAGTTGTAATTTTATATAAAATTTAGGTTACAATTACACCTGAGAAGAAACTTATAAATTCTTCCTTTCCTTTCTCAAGAGTCTTCCTTTTGTCCTAGTGGCAAGCAGTCCCCAAATACACCTACCATGGGGGAACCTGTGCCTTCTAAGAAATGTTCAGCCAGAGTTAGCAAGCATGATCTAGAACATTCTCTACTTGTCTAGTGTCCAGTTCTGCCAGCAAACAGAGCCATGAACTAAAGAAATCCATGGTAACTCCAATAGGTTTCATAAAGATTGGAAAATGCAAATTCTCCAACCTCCCAGGCAATATTGACAAGAGAGAGGTTTATGAAGGAGGATTAGGGGGCTGCAGAAGCTGCTACCCTAGGCCTCATTATACTGTATCCAAATTATTCATATGAGTGGATGAAGCCAGATGGTGCTCTAGAGACACATCTCTTTTGCAGCTGCTGATGGTGAGATTATGGAGAAAGGACTCCAGCCACCTCTGGGTGGAGTACCCTGCTCAGAGGCATCATTTTGGGGGAGCAGGGAGGTGACAGGAAACTCCAGAAGCCAACAAAGAGGTCAGAGCAATGGAGAAATAGCACAGAAGGCAAGTGCTTGCATGCCAGCAGAGGCAAGCCAGTTCAGCAATGGGTTTCAGACAGAGAAGACCAGTCTGGCAGTCGGGGGGTGGGGGGTTGCTGTCTTTTGTTTGTTTGTTTTGTTTTGTGTTTCATTTTTTATTTTGGACCTATGTCCTGTTGGAGCTACCTTGGAAGTGAATGTTAGAAGCACCCAGTGGGCGGGATTAAGCCACTGGGTGGAGCCGAGCTCTCCTCATTCAGCAGCTAACAGGGAACAGCCATTATGGGAAGTGTCTGGGAGGAACAGCCCAGAGGGTCCTAGTGCCAGGCTGGTTCTGGTGTGCCTACTGAGCTGCCACATTTGGGGAGACTCAAGTGTAACTCGCTTTCCTGGGAAAGCCACTTTGTGGCCAAGGGGCACTGATTGGAAAGATCAAGGAATGTCTCTGAAGTAGGCTGACTAGAACTTTGGGCACCCAACATTGTGGGAATTGAGAGCAAATAAATCAGAAAGATGAGACTGGATCACCTTGGCAACTAAATAGTGGCTTCTAGAGCCTCTCTTTCACAGCTGGGTCAGGATTGTGATTAGCATCTCCTAACTGCAGAACATTGTCTGTTCTCCGGGCAATATATACTTTTTGTATCCTTTTTTTTTTTTTCTGACTAGGGTTTTTTCTTTTCTTTTTGGTTCTTTGTTTTGCTTTGTTTTTGTATTTTTAATTTTTCATTACTTCTTTCTTCAATAGTAATGGCTTCATTTTTACTACAGTTTTTCTAATGTTTTTATTCTTTCTTTTCCCTATTTTTTTCTTAGGTTTTTGCTCTCATTTGTTTTGTTTTGTTCTACTTTTATTTTTCCATTTTTACTTTCTTCAATAATAAGGGCACCACTTTTGCTACACTTTTTCTACCTATTATATTCCTTCTTTGGTTTCCATTTCTCTCCTTTTCTCTCTTTGTAAAGATTTTTCTACTTTTCTTATCTTTCCCATACATCTCAAATAATACCTAAGACATCCCCCTATTTTTTATATGTTGCATAATTTTATATTCAATTTTCTTTGTGTACTTTTGGTATTATTTTTTCTTTTTTTCTGACTATTTCATTCTTTGTCAATCTGGCTTCTATTTATGGGACAGAGCTTCACTCTTAAGCCTTGGATAGGAGGGCCACAACATTGGCCTGACTTAAGGAGACATTGAATGCCTGGTATAGTGTGTATTTCTAGCTTTGGCCTTCGGAAGGATGTTATTGGTAGATCCCCACTGTGACATACTGCTGGTGGGGGGGGAAGGTTATATTCTATTTGGTGGAAGGGGTTCTTATTTTTGCTCAGGCTGATAAGGAGCTCCTGACCTCAAGGGACTCACCCATCCCAGACCCCCAGAGGCCAGGAATTATGGGTGGTGTCAAAGCACACTGCTGAGCACCAATATTACTCTTGTCTCTCTCTTTCTGTTCTTCACCTCTTCTTTTTAGCAATATTTCCTTTTACTCCCTCCCCTACCTTTTTCTTTTCTCTTTTTTTTTTTCTTTCTTTCCTCCCTCTCACTCTACTTTTCTCTTCCTTTTGGACCTATCTAAAGAACACTTCAATACCTAAGCACAGAGACAAGGTAAATTAAACAGAAAAAATGAAGTGAAAGGGTTTCCAATCAATAAGGGGGGAGGAAGCTGACAAGAAGAAAACACTCATGAAGAAGGACCAACAGAAAAATCCTGGCAACATGAAGAAAACAGAACAGAGAAATACCCTTCCCCAAGGGATCATGATGTAGCTACCACAGATGATTCCATCTATAAAGAAAAGATGGAAATGACAGAAAGGGAATTTAAAATGTAGATGGTAAAAATAATAAAGGAAATTGAGCAAAAGATGAAAAATAAATCAAAAAAACAGACCAAAATAAGAGATAAAAGATATAAAGAATATAAAAAGGATGAAGTAGAATATAAGGAATGGCAGAGAATTTGAAGATGTAGTAGAAAGTATCAATAACAGATTAGGCCATGAAGAAGAATCTCAGGGCTAGATGATAAAGTTCTTGAGCTAACACAGGCAGTTAAACCACACACAGTTAACACAGCTCTGTCCCATAAATAGAAGCCAGATTGACAAAGAATGAAATAGTCAGAAAAAAAGAAAAAATAATACCAAAAGTACACAAAGAAAATTGAATATAAAATTATGCAACATATAAAAAATAGGGGGATGTCTTAGGTATTATTTGAGATGTATGGGAAAGATAAGAAAAGTAGAAAAATCTTTACAAAGAGAGAAAAGGAGAGAAATGGAAACCAAAGAAGGAATAAAATGGGTAGAAAAAGTGTAGCAAAAGTGGTGCCCTTATTATTGAAGAAAGTAAAAATGGAAAAATAAAAGTAGAACAAAACAAATGAGAGAAAAGAGAAGAGAGAAAGAATATTCATGGAGAGAATTATGGGACTTCACAAAGCATTCAAACATAGAAATTATAGGTATCCTTGAAGGGAAATAAGATCATGTCAAAGGAATCAAAGTCCTACTGGAGGATATTCTAAATGAAAATTTCCCAAGTATCACCAAAAATTCCAACACACTCCTATCAGAAGGATATATAACCCTGAATCATCTCAGCTCAAACAGAGCATCTCCAAGATACATTGTCATGAACTTGTCCAAAGTCAAGAGAAAAGAGAAAATTCTGCAAGAAGCCAGGAGTATGTACCAATTGAACTACAGAGGCAGATCCATCAGGGTGACAGAGGACTTCTCAGCTGTAACTTTTCAGGCCAGTAAAGAATTGTCATCTAACTTTAACTTCCTTAAACAAAACAATTTTCAGCCCAAAATTCTATATTCTGCTAAGTTAAGCATTGAAATTGATGGAGAAATCAAGTCTTTTACTGATATGCAAACATTCAGGAAGTTTGCCAAAATAAGACCAGCTCTACAGGAAATACTTAGACCCATGCTACACACTGACCATCACGATGGACGACCAGAAAAGTTAACACTCAGAAACTAAAGGACAAAACCCAGCTTCCATAATACCACAAAGTATAAAACTAAACAATGGACATTCACAAAATAAGATGAATGGAACTCCACCATGCTTACCAGTTCTCTCAACAATTGTCAATGGACTGAATTAACCACTGAAGAGACACAGGCTGACTGACTGGATAAAAAAAACACAAGCCATCTATATACTGTCTCCAGGAAACATCTTAGCTTTGAAGGACAAATCAAGACTCAGGATAGAGGGCTGGAAACAATATTTCAGGCAAATGGAAATCAGAAGAAAGGAAAAATTGCAATCTTACATACAAGTGGATTTAAAGCAACTAAAGAAAGACAAATATGGTCACTTCATAATGGTCATGGGAAATATACAAGAGGACATTTCAATTCTAAATATTTATACACCCAATTTAAATGCTTCCAGATTTATTAAACAGACTTTAATTGGTCTGAACAATATGATATTCTATAACACCATACTAGCTGGAGACTTTAACACCCCTCTTACACAGCTGGACAGATCCCCTAAACAGAAAGTAAACAAAGATAAAAGGGACTTAAACATGACCCTAGAACAATTGTGCTTCATAGACATATACATAATACACTATCCCAAAGCTAAGGCACATACATTCTTCTCATCAAGCCATAAAACATTCTCCAAAATAGAACATATACAACACAACACAACACAACACAAATCAAACTTCAACAAAATTAAAAGAATTGAAATTACACTTGCATCTTTCCAGACCACAGGGAAATTAAGGTGGAACTAAACTTCAACAAACATTTTCATCTCCACGCAAAGGCATGGAAACTAAATAACCTTATGGTGAATGACAGTTGGGTCAAGGAAGAGACAAAGAAAGAAATCATTAACTTTCTCAAACATAACAGTAATGAAGACACAATCCACCAAAACCTGTGGGATATTGCAAAAGCAGTCCTAAATGAAAAATTTATCACATGAGATGCCTACATCTGAAAAACAGAAAAGAGCACATCAACAGCCTAATGAATTATCTTAAAGAAAAGGAAAAGGAAGAGCAATCCAACCCCAAACCTAGCAAAAGAAAAAAAAATAACCAAAATTAAAGCAAAAATAAATGAAATTGAAAACAAAAGAATCATTCAGAAAATTAACAAAACAAAAAAATTGGTTCTTCAAAAACATAAATAAAATCAATAAACCATTGGCAAGATTAACTGGAAACAGAAAAGTAAAATCTTGAATAACCTCAATTGGAAATGAAAAGAGGGAAATAACAACTGATACCACAATGATACGAGAGATTATCTCTAACTACTACAAAAATACTCTATCCCCAGAAATTTGATGATGTGGAGGAAATAGACCAATACCTAGAATTACACCATCTCCCTAAACTTAACCAGGAAGAAATATATCTCTGTTTTTGTTTTTGTTTTTTTTTTCTTTTTTTGGAGGGGGGTGTTGTTGTTGTTTTAGGGGATTTATTAAGAGTACAAAGAATCAGGTTACATTGCTTACATTTGTTAGGTATAGTCCCTCTTATAATTATGTCCTGCCCCCAGGAAGTGTATCACATATTGTGACCCCTAACCCCCTCCTTCATTCCCTCTCTCTGCTACGCCATTCCCCCACCCCCTGCCATGTTCTACCATCAATTCTCTACATACCAGAATTGGGTACATTGAATTCTTGCTACTCCATTCTTGTAATGCTTTACTATGAAGAATGTATTTCAACTCCATCCAGTTTAATACAAAAGATGAAAAGTCACCATCACTTTGGTGGCTGAATAGTATTCCATGGTATACATATACCACAGATTGTTAATCCATTCCTGGATTGGTGGATATTTAGGTTATTTCCATAATTTGGCAATTGTAAATTGAGCTGCAATAAACAGTCTAGTACAAATGTCCTTATGATAAAAGGATTGTTTTTCTTCTGGGTAGACGCCCAGTAATGGGATTACAAGATCAAATGGGAGGTCTAGCTTGAGTGCTTTGAGGTTTCTCCATACTTCCTTCCAAAAGGTTGAATTAGTTTGCAGTCCCACCAGCAGTGTAAAAGTCTGTCCTTCTCTCTGCATCCATGCTAGCATCTGCAGGATTGAGATTTTGTTATGTGGGCCATTCTAACTGGGGTTAGGTGATAGCTCAGGGTGGTTTTGATTTGCATTTCTCTGATCATTAGGGATGATGAGCTAAGAAAAATGTATATTCCTTAATTTTTAGGATGGTGTGTTCTGTATATGTCTATAATCCTATTTGTTCTAGGGTCCTATTAAAGTCCTTTGTATCTTTGTTTAGTTTCTGTTTAGAGGATCTGTCCATTCTGTCAGAGAGGTGCTAAAGTTCCTAGATATTATGATGTTATGAGATATATTATGGTGTTATGAGATATCATATTGCTCAGACCATTCAAGATCTGTTTCATAAATCTAGGAGCATTTACATTAGGTGCATAAATATTTAAAATTGACATGTCTTCTTGTTGTCTTGTTCCTTTGACCAGTATAAAGTGTCCACCTTTGTCTTTCTTAACTTTAGTTGCTTTGAATCTATTTATATCTGAGAATAAAATTGCAACCACTTTTTTCTTCTGATTTCCATTTGCTTAGAATACTGTTTTCCATCCCTTAACCCTGAGTCTTGATTTGTCTTTCAGGGCTCAGTGTGTCTGTCTCCTGAAGATAGCATATGGGTCACTTGTGTTTTTTATCCATTCAGCCAACCTGTGCCTCTTCAATGGGGAATTCAGTCCATTACATTTATTGAGAGTATTGATAAGTGTGGTAGAATTTTATTCATCTTGTTATGAGAAAGTCTGTTGTGTAGTTTTATCCTTTGTGCCATTGTGGGAGCTAAGTTTTGGCCTTTAGCATCTGGGTGTTTATTTTGGTGGTTGTCCATTGTGGTGGTCAGTTTTGAGAATAGGTCTAAGTATTTCTTGTAGTGCTGGTCTTGTGGAGAATTTCCTCAGTGCTCGTATATCTGCAAAAGATTTTATTTCTCCATCAATTTTGCAGCTTAGTTTAGTGAGATTCAGCATTCTGGGCTGAAAATTGTTTTGTTTAAGGATACTGAAGGTAGATGACCATACTTTTCTGGCTTGGAAAGTTTTAGTTGAAAAGTCTGCTGTCATCATAATGACTCTGCACCTGTATATCAGTTTTCACTTACTCCTAGCTATTTGCAGTATTTTCTCCTTCATCATGACTTGGGACAGGTTCAGTACAATGTGTCTTGAAGAGGCTCTGTTTGAGTTGAGATGACCAGGGGTTCATTATCCATCTGAAAGGAGTGTGTAGGGGTCCTTAGTAAAACTTGGGATGTATTCATTTATGATAGTCTCCAATAGGACTTCCATGCCTTTGGGACAATTCTTCTTCCCCTTCAGGAATTCCTATTATTCATATATTTGAACACTTCATGGAGTCCCATAGTTTAGTAAGCTTCTGCTCTGCTTTCTCTTTCTTCTTTTCTGCTTCTGTAACTACCAGGGCTAACTTGAGCACTTTATCCTCTAGCTCTGATATTCTTTGTTCTCCATGGTCTAATCTATTTTTGATACTTTCTACTGCATCTTTGTATCTTTACATTCTGTGATTGTCGCCTTCATTTCCTTAAGCTCCACCATATCCTTTCTATATTCTACATATCTCTGTCTAACTTTTGGTTCTTTCTTTCCATTTTCTCATCCATTCCATGCATTCTCTTAGTCATCCATATTTTAAATTTCCTTATGTCAAGTCCATTAATTCTTTATAGGAGAAATCTTCTGTAAAAGCTGCCTCATGGTCCCTCGGAGAAGTTGCTCTATTTTGTCTTTTCATGGTGCCTGAATTTTTCTATTCATTCCTCCTCAGTTGTGCTTTCTTCTTGTTCACTTCCTTGTGCTTCTTTTCCTTCTCACTTCCTCCTTTGCTTCAAATTACCTTGTTTCAGAGTTTAGGTGATGAAAAAGCCTAATGTGAGGTCAAAGGGCGGAAAAAGGTAAACAGCAAACAGGGAGAAACAAGATGAAAAGAAAGAAAGAGAAAAAAGAAGGAAAGAGGAAAAAAATAAAGAGAAAGAAAAAGGGAAGGGGGAATAACAACAACAACAAAAAAAAACCTTATAGAACAGGAGATAGGAAAAGAGGATGAGAGTGATGTAAGAAATGGTATTGATCAGCACGGTGCCAAGGCCATGCCTGAAACGCAAGTATTTTGAGGGGCTGGACTGTGTGGATTCCTCAAAATCAGCTGCTCCTTCCCAGCCTGAGCAGAGGCATACTCTTCCTTTGCCATAAATAAGAAGAGAAGAAAAAGAGCAAAAAAAAAAAAAAAGGGAAGGAAAAATTAAGTAAGAATGAAAACAAAAGAAAAATTCTGCAGCATGATCTTGTTAACACTTTCCTCCTAAGGCCAAAAGTTGAAAGGTCTCTTAGCTCTCTTGAGCCACAGCTGCAGGCAAGATCTCTGCACCATGCACAGCCTTGATTTCTCCCATTCCTCAGTTGTACCTAAACAGATCTCTTGAACAGATCAAAATCAAGCACTAAGATTGCAGAAATAATAAAAAAGCTTCAAAACAAAACAAAACAACCCTGGATCAGGTGGCTTCACACTAGAATTCTATCAAAACTTCAAAGGTGAGCTGGTACCTATACTGTAGAAACTATTCCAAAACATTGAGAAGGAACCTTCCCAAATATGTTCTATAAGCAAATATCACCCTGATTTAAAAACCAGGAAAGGACCCAACTAAAAAGGAGAACTACAGACCAATTTTACTAATAAATGTCACTGCAAAAATACTCAACAAAATCTTAGCTAACAGATTGCAGCTACACTTTAAAGGAAATTATACATCACAATCAATTAGGCTTTATCACAGGGATGCCAGTCTGGTTTAACATACACAAATCCATAAATGTAATTCACCGTAGTAATAGAAGCAAAAACAAATACCATAAGAATCTCTTAATAGATGAAGAAAAAGCATTTGACAAAATTCAGCATCCTTTTCTAACAAGAACGCTTAACAGGCACAGGTGGCATCTTTCTTAAGATGATTGAGGCCATGTCTGATAAGCCACAGCTAACATCATACTGAAGGGTGTAAAACTGAAGTATTTTCCACTTAGAACTGGAACTAGACCAGGATGTCCACTATTGCCACTACTATTCAACATAATTCTGGAAGTTCTAACCAATGCAATCAGGCAAGAAAAGGATATAAAGGGCACCCAAATGGGGACAGAGGAGGTCAAACTCTCACTCTTTGCTGATGATATGATCTTATACTTACAGAACCTCAAAGACTCAACCACAAAAGTCCTGGAAGTGATCAAGAAATACAGTAACATCTCAGTATAAAATCAATGTCCACAAATCAATAGCCTTTGTATACACTAATAATAGCCAAGTTGAGAAGCAAATCAAGGACACAATTCCCTTCATAATAGTGAAAAAGAAAATGAAATACCTAGGAATATACCTAACAAAAGAGGTGAAGGATCAATACAAAGAGAATTATGAAACCCTAAGAAAATAAATAGAAGAAGACATTTAAAAAATGGAAGAACATACCATGCTCATAACTGGGAAGATACAACATTGTCAAAATGTCTATTCTACCCAAAGCATTCTAGAGAGTCAATGCAGTCCCCATTAAAATACCAACATCATACTTTGAAGGACCGGAAAAAGAGTACATCATTTTGTATGGAGCCAGAAAAAAACCCACATAGCCAAAACTTCTTCATAATAAAAATAAAGTTGGAGGTATCACTCTAACAGATTTCAGGTTATATTACAAGTCCACAATGATCAAAACATCATGGTACTGGCACAAAAATAGAAATATAGACATATGGAACAATATAGGAAACCAAGAGATGAAACCAGTTCCTAGTTGCCATCTGATCTTTGATAAACCAAGCAAAAGCATAAAGAGTGGCAAATAATCCCTCTTCAACAAATAGTGCTAGGAGAACTGGATAGCTACATTAAAAGACTGAAAATGAATCCACACCTTTCACCACTGACAAACATTGACTGAAGATGGATAAAAGATTTAAATCTAAGACATGAAACAATAAAAATCTTAGAAGAAAGTGTGGGAAAATGCTTCATGGTGTTGGACTGGGGAAAGATTTTATGATGAAGACTTCAACACAATTGGCGATCACAATAACAACAAAAATAAACAAATGGGACTTAAGCTGAAAAGCTTCTGCACAGCTAAGGTCACAACGAGTGAAGAAGATAACCTTCAAAATAGGAAAAGACATGTGCATGATATGAATCTGACAAAGGGTTGATAACTAGACTCCATAGAGAACTAAAATTAATCAACAAAAAAGAAGCATCTATCACTGAGCCAAGAGACATGAACAGAACATTTTCTGATGAAGACAGACGAATGGCTAACAAACATTTGAAAAAATGCTCATTGTCCCTAATCATCAGAGAAATGCAAATCAAAACCACCTTGAGATATCACCTAACCCCAGTGGAAGTGGCCCACATCACAAAGTCTCAAAGCTGGAGATGCTGATGAGATGGGGAACACTTTTACACTGTCAGTGGGACTGCAAACTAATATAACCTCTTTAGAAAGAAGTATAGAGAGTCCTCCAAGAACTCAAATTAGATGTCTTATTTGATCCTGCAATCTCATTACTGGGCATCTACCCAGAAGGAAAAAAATAAATCCTTCTATCATAACGACATTTGCATTGATTGTTTATTGCAGCTCAATTTACAATCACCAAAATGTGGAAACAACCTAAATGCTCACCAACCTAGGAATGGATTAATAAACTATAGTATATGTATACCATGGAAAACTATTCAGCCATTAAAGGCTTTACATCTTTTATATTAACCTGGATGGAGTTGAAACACATCCTGCATAGTAAAGTATCACAAGAATGGAAATAGAATTGAATATCCAATGGATTCAGAAGCCAGAGGTGATCTAATGCATGCACATATAAGAGAAAAGTCAATTCAAGGTGGGGAGAGGGGAGAGAGAAGAGGGAGAGGGGAGGAGGGAGGGGGATTGATGTGCTCCCACTTAATGGGCACAATGTTAGGATGTATGGCACAATTGAGCGCACAGTTATAAGAGGAACTCTACCTAACAACTGCAAATATTGTAACCTATTTCTTTGTACCCTCAAATTAACCAGAAATAAAAAAATTATTCAGATGAACCCCATGCATTCTAATACTGAGGCTCAGAAAATGTGGTGTTTGAGTCCAAGATATGCTAATTAATTACTGTGAACACTGAGTTTGTGTTCAGAGCACTTTTCACAAAAAAAAAATAAAGTCCATTGTCTTAGCCCTAATATCAAACTGTCTTCCCTCCCCACAGCTGTCCAAAGAATCATTATAATGATTCTAATCATGTCCTCAAAGGTATATTTAGGATAATTCTGTTGCCAGGATTTTTTCAACTAAATAAGCATGATCTGTGTGCCAGCAAGGCTCCATGAACTATCATTAAAAGAATACCAGGGAAAAAAATTGGCAAACTGAGAATGTACAAAGATAATAAAACCAGCAAGGCCCTATTTAGCTCTTGCCATCTCTGAATCATTGTTTTTCATTGTTTTAGCTTCCTCTGCTTCACTTTATAAGTTAATACAGGTTCTAAGGATGTTTTTACACTTAGGGACAATGAGATATCACCAGAATCCTGAGACTACTGGGAAATTAAATCACGCATTTACTATAAGGAAAAATCTGTTCCATTGTTGCTCAATATCATATTTATCAGTAGCAGTACCAATTGCAAAAGAAAATTCTTTGAAATATTCAATGGTTTCCTACCAAACAAGAGAAACCTTCATCTTGTTTGTCAGCATGGAGCATGGTCAGGCAACAGCAGTTCAGCTGAGAGTCAACTGATACCATCTGGCCACAGAAACATCAGAGTAATAAAAGAGAGGTTTGCTTATTTTTTTTTAATAGGATCAGTCAAACCCGTAAAGCAGAAAATAAACATATAACTATAACAATACAATGATGAAAAATGTAACCAACAAACTTCAGTGCAAGCAGGTGTATTTAAAATTGTTCATTCTGAAGCCATCCTTTTTATATTTAAATTTAACTGCCACATCCATTGCGTCACCATCAATTAAGTTTATTTTCAAGAATAATAGCCACAGTCCATAGAACATTAACAGAGTTCACAGATAGAATTACTCTAGTTGCGAAGAAAAAGTATCCAATGTACTCAACCCTAATATAAAACTAATTTATAGCTTTCATACGAAGGCTATAACCCAATCTCAGTACAAGAATATGGGGAAGGGGGCAAGGGAGGGGAACGGAAGGGGAGGAAGGGTGGAGGGAGAGTGATTGGTGGGTCCAGACCTAGGGTGCATCTTGGAAGGGTGCAGGTGAAGTTTACTAAGTGTAGAGTATAAGGGTTTGAACACAATAATGAAGAAAATGCTATGAAGGCTATGTTAACCAGTTCGGTGAAAATATTTCAGACTGTATATGGAACCAGCACATTGTACCTCATGACTGCATTATTGTACACAGCTATGATTTAATTTTAAAAAAAGTATTACTTATATATAATAATATTCATCTATTTTAAGCGTAATATTTGATGAATTTGCTAATCAAAATGTAAGATAATTCCTTCATCCTAAAATCTTCATCATGTCTTTTAAAGTTGACTCATCTTCTACTCCTGACTCCAGCAACCACTGATCTGCCTTGTCATTATAGCTTTTTGCCTTTCTAGAATTTCACATAAATAGAATCATAGATACAAAATAAAAATTAAAAAAAAAGGAAAAGCCAAAATTCAAATTAATTTTATAAATACACATTTTATAACTTCTGAGCAATTTATTGCTAAAAGGTAAGTAGGTAAGGAAGCTGGGCCTCTAATACAGGCAATAGTAAAAATTTCAAACCACAAAAGTTATATTAAAGTATTTTATCAGAAGAATTCCAAAGCATAATTCAATTATATTCTTTATTACATTTTTCTTTGCAATAGTTCTGGTTTCATTTGTGATGTATATAAATTAATTCTGTGTGAATGACTGGGTTATATACCACAGAAAATTGTTAAAATTGTACACATGTAGATACCCTGTTTCCCCGAAAATAAGACATCCTCTGAAAATAAGACCTACTTACAGGAAAGATAAGCCGTCCCCTGAAAATAAGACCTAGGGCATCTTTGGGAGCATACCTTAAAATAAGACACTGTCTTATTTTCGGGGAAACAGGGTAATATATGAAAATAACAAATATCTATACGCTGCTCATTATTGTAACTTCATTTTTCCCCAGTTATTCTGATTATTTTAATATCTCATGAAGTAAAATATAAATCATTCAACAACTATGTTGCATTATGTAGTCACTTCTATGTTTTTATCTACCAACACAAGCAAAGCTTCTATCACAACCTGGGTAAAAAAAATAAGGAAGTGCTTGAGGTTGTCAAGAATCTAGGACATTGCAAGAAAAGTGACCATATTTTAGGAGATAGATACATTGAAGCAAGTGATGAACCAAGTACTTTCAAAAAGACTGACCACAGCAAGCAGAGGGGAGCAGGACCACAGGCTGCTCTATTGGAAATAACTATTTACTGTGTTTTCTGAAGCTTGATGTGTCAGAATAAAAGATTTAATGAAGTAATTTAATTGTATAAAACTGTAATTTTCATTAAATTTTATTCTACAAAGGGGAAAAAAAAATAATTATTCCAGTTGCACCAGACCAACCAGGTTCCAAAACACTCTGCTTCTGGAACTGACGCTGAGCATTCTGAGCACACTTGCTCAAGGTATCCTTGCGACATGGAAAGCCAGGTCAGTGGACACCCTGGCTCTCACTCCCCAGCAACCCCTGCCAATAGGGTACTGTGTACATGGGGCAAACTAAATTACAGTTCCTCATGGAGGAAGTAACTGGGAGGAAAAGTGATCAGAAAGACTCCCAGATGTCCATCCATAAAGAAATAAATATTCCATGACACTTGTGAAAGCAGAGTAAGGGAGACTTTATTCAACACCATGGAGACAAGTCAGGGATCACATCAGTAAGACTCTGCAGTGGGGAGAGATCAGGCTCATCAGGAATGCAGAGATGGGGCTCTGAGTGGGGAATTCACAGCCAAGGAGCAGAGTAGGGGCACCTAGCCAACAGCTAAGAAAAAACATGTAGTATCGGGAGCTTCCAGCAATACTCACCTAACAGGATTTGTGCTGTGGGAAAGCCAGGGTGACCAGACATCATGTGGGGGACAGTGGGGAAGGGGACTCTGATCAGACATCAATGGTAGGGGGTTCTTGTGAACCTGACTTTGCAGGATTTTTACAAGGAAATGCACAAATGGGCCTAGGAGAAGGGTTAGGAGGCAGGAAGAATCTCTATCACCATGCTGTCCCAGAGTCTGTTTCTATCAGCTTTTTATTGTGGTAAAATATACATATCTACATAACATAAAACGTACAGTGTTAATCGTTTTTAGGTGCACAGCTCAGTGTCATTAGGTACAGACACACCGATGGCATAATCACCTTCACCATCCATGGATGCAACTCTTTCCATTTTATAAAACTAAAACTCTGCACCAAACAGTGACTCTTTATCTCCCACCCTAGCGATCACCATGTCACTTCTGTCTCAATGAATTTGACTGCCCTGAGAACCCCATAGAAGTGTATACCATGTGTCCCATTGTGTCTAGCTTATTGCATTTAGTATAATATCCTCAAGGTTTATCCATGTCGTAGTGTGCACCAGAATTTCGTTCCTTTTAAGGCCAACATTCCACTGCATGTATGTGCCACATTGTGTATATCTGTCCATCTCTCAGTGGACATTTGTGTGGTTTCCACCTTCCATCTATAATGAATAATGCTGCAATGAACGTGAGTCTGTTTGAGTTTTTTAACTTTGAACTTTTAAAAAGTGATGGCATGGGAGCAGAGGAGGTCAAACTCTCCCTCTTTGCTGACGACATGATCTTATACTTAGAGAACCCCAAAGACTCAACCACAAGACTCCTAGAAGTCATCAAAAAATACAGTAATGTTTCAGGATATAAAATCAATGTCCACAAGTCAGTAGCCTTTGTGTACACCAATAACAGTCAAGATGAGAAGCTAATTAAGGACACAACTCCCTTCATCATAGTTTCAAAGAAAATGAAATACCTAGGAGTATACCTAACGAAGGAGGTGAAGAACCTCTATAAAGAAAACTATGAAATCCTCAGAAAGGAAATAGCAGAGGATATTAACAAATGGAAGAACATACCATGCTCATGGATGGGAAGAATCAACATTGTTAAAATGTCTATACTTCCCAAAGCAATCTACCTATTCAATGCCATTCCTATCAAAATACCAACACTGTACTTTCAAGATTTGGAAAAAATGATTCTGCATTTTGTATGGAACCGGAAAAAACCCCGTATAGCTAAGGCAGTTCTCTGTAACAAAAATAAAGCTGGGGGCATCAGCATACCAGATTTTAGTCTGTACTACAAAGCCATAGTGCTCAAGACAGCATGGTACTGGCACAAAAACAGAGACATAGACACTTGGAATCGAATTGAAAACCAAGAAATGAAACTAACATTTTACAACCACCTAATCTTTGATAAACCAAACAAGAACATACCTTGGGGGAAAGACTCCCTATTCAATAAATGGTGTTGGGAGAACTGGATGTCTACATGTAAAAGACTGAAACTGGACCCACACCTTTCCCCACTCACAAAAATTGATTCAAGATGGATAAAGGACTTAAATTTAAGGCATGAAACAATAAAAATCCTCAAAGAAAGCATAGGAAAAACACTGGAAGATATTGGCCTGGGGAAAGACTTCATGAAGAAGACTGCCATGGCAATTGCAACAACAACAAAAATAAACAAATGGGACTTCATTAAACTGAAAAGCTTCTGTACAGCTAAGGACACAATAACCAAAGCAAAGAGACAACCTACACAATGGGAAAGGATATTTGCATATTTTCAATCAGACAAAAGCGCTTGATAACTAGGACCTATAGAGAACTCAAATTAATCCACATGAAAAAAGCCAACAATCCCATATATCAATGGGCAAGAGACATGAATAGAACTTTCTCTAAAGATGACAGATGAATGGCTAACAAACACATGAAAAAATGTTCATCATCTCTATATATTAGAGAAATGCAAATCAAAACATCCCTGAGATATCATCTAACCCCAGTGAGAATGGCCCACATCACAAAAATCTCAAAACTGCAGATGCTGGCGTGGATGTGGAGAGAAGGGAACACTTTTACACTGCTGGTGGGACTGCAAACTAGTACAACCTCTCTGGAAGGTTGTATGGAGAAACCTCAAAGCACTCAACCTAGACCTCCCATTTGATCCTGCAATCCCATTACTGGGCATCTACCCAGAAGGAAAAAAATCCTTTTATCATAAGGACACTTGTACTAGACTGTTTATTGCAGCTCAATTTACAATCGCCAAAATGTGGAAAGAGCCTAAATGCCCACCAACCCAGGAATGGATTAACAAGCTGTGGTATATGTATACCATGGAATACTATTCAGCCATTAAAAAAAATGGAGACTTTACATCCTTCATATTAACCTGGATGGACGTGGAAGACATTATTCTTAGTAAAGCATCACAAGAATGGAGAAGCATGAATCCTATGTACTCAATTTTGATATGAGGACAATTAACGACAATTATGGTTATGGGGGGGAAACAGAAAGAGGGATGGAGGGAGGGGGGTGGGGCCTTGGTGTGTGTCACACTTTATGGGAGCAAGACATGATTGCAAGAGGGACTTTACCTAACAATTGCAATCAGTGTAACCTGGCTTATTGTACCCTCAATGAATCCCCAACAATAAAAAAAAAAAAAAAAGTGATGGCATGGCTAATGAAAGCTCATTTGGGAGATAGTAGACTGCAGTCATTCTGAGGTCAGAGTAGCTTGGGAACTTCAACTCCATTGCTTACTAGCTGTGTGACCTGAGGTCAGTTACCTAACTTCTCTGTGCCTTCCTTGCCTAAACAAATAATTTATCATTGTATCTACTTCCCAGACCTGCTATAAGGATTAAATAATGTATAAGGCATGATTATCACAGAACTTTGCACATAGCAAGCATTTAATAAATATTAGCTGTTATTTTTAATATAGAAAAATTAGGGGATGTAAGTAAGCAAGTGGAAAAAATTAAAATTATCTTTTATCCTGAAGATTATTCTTATTATCCATTTGGAAGTATAGCCATCCTCACATTTTATTTTGACAAAAATTAAATACTATAGACAGTTTGGTCAACCATGTTTTCTATTTAACTATAAATTGTAAACATCTTTGTGAATATGTAATTATATTTCTCAGCTACCATTTTTAATGGCTGCATAGCCCTTTCGGGGGAAAAATTCTATGATCTAATCAATTATTGGTCAGTTTCAGGTTGAGCTCTCCAGGAGCAGACTTTGAGGTGGGAAATGTTCCTGGAAAAAGCAATGAACAGGCAAGGACGCAGGAGGAGAGGGTGGCACGGAGCACAGGCTGATCTCAGCAAAGGCCCCACAGAGGACAGCTGGAGCCAGAACCCGCAGAATAGTCCCAAACCATGGCAAGGATGCTGGACTCTGCTACTCACCCTGCTGTCTGCTGTTGGTTAAAAGCCAGCCAGCATCCTTTTAAGCTTTCTGCACACACAGCAAGGCTGGCTCCAAGAGCCTGCAGGCTTGTTGCTGCCACTGCTGAAGCAAAAGTCAGACCCAAGGACACACCCAAACACGAGAAGTCTTCCCAAGGAGGTGGGGGACAGGTTAACATGCCTTGTAAGGGCACAATAAATGAATCAAATTTACTCAGATATATTGTGCCAAGAATACACGTGAGTCCAGCCGTGGGAGGACACCCCGTTTCTGTCTGCCATCCAAATCCCCTCCAGCTTGTGACTCCCTCACAGCCTCACAACTCAGTTGCTTCTCGTCTATGAGTATACAACATGGGGAGCCTGCCCCATAAGCCCCCCAGAAAGCAGCGGTCAGACCACAAAAGTGTGTTACCAAGCGGTCTCTCTCTTCATTGGAACAATGTGGCAGAAGTTATTACGTCTGTCTGGGGGCAGGGAGATATAAACACCAGCTAGGGACTTAGATGCTGTCAAATTCCCTCCAGACTGCAGGTAAACTGAAAAAATCCCCAGAGACAGACACTGCAGGATTTCAGTTGGGAATTTTTCTTGCTGGTAAGAAATTTATTTTAATACCTCCTCTTAACACATTTTTATCACAACGGCAGAAAGTAGAAAGCTATCTTTCTTCTCCAGGCTTCTAGAAGCTAAAGGAAAGTTGAATGCAATGCATAGGTTCTCTAAGCCCTGGCACTGGGTTTCCCACAGGGGCACGTGCACATCCATGGCCCCTGCTGAAGGAAAGATGTAGGTTTCTCTTAAAGAGGACGTATGTGAATGTGGTCCCCACATTCGTCTGGCTAATGCCTGGAGGCCTATCTGCCCTGGAAGGCAGCTTGGAGAAGGTCAGAGGCCTATCTGCCCTGGAAGCGGCTTGGAGAAGGTCAGAGGCCTATCTGCCCTGGAAGGCGGCTTGGAGAAGGTCAGAGGCCTATCTGCCCTGGAAGGCGGCTTGGAGAAGGTCAGAGGCCTATCTGCCCTGGAAGGCGGCTTGGAGAAGGTCAGAGGCCTATCTGCCCTGGAAGGCGGCTTGGAGAAGGTCAGAGGCCTATCTGCCCTGGAAGGCGGCTTGGAGAAGGTCAGGCAAAGACTACACTTGTCCCACCTGTCATCATGGATCTGAAACCTTCCTCCCCTTTGGCCATAGATCCAAAGGATTGGGAAAAGGTGGAGGCAATGGAGACTTACCACCCCTGGATACCATTCCAGCTGAATGCTAGTAAATGCATTTTGCCAGTAATTAACATTTGTGGCCCTTGGGTTCATGGTCAACCCGCTAAAGGCTGTGGGTTCCATTAGGTACCCCATGTGGTATCCTTTATTAAGGTTGCAATGATTACAGTAGTAGTGAGGTGACTCACGTCATCTCTAAAGAGGGTAGAGAAGTAAAAGGAAGGAGAAAAAAGAATTCCTAGCAGGTGCAACAACACATGCACACACACCATGGAAATGAACTCAACCCACTGATGAGCCAAGGATGAGAGTTACCTGAGGAGTGAAATTATACGATATAGAGAAAGCATCAGGCGATTGATGATAAGAAAGGTGACTTTTAGTTCCTGTTCATCTTGGGTAACCAGCTTGTCCTGATTAACCCCAGTCTTTCCCAGTTTTAGGACTAAATGTCCCTTGTGCTGTGAACTCTCTTAGAACAGGGCAAACCAGAATCTTTGACAGACAAGTAATATAGTCAGTGCTATAGACTGGAGTTTACAAATGCAGATGTTCAAACCCTAAGCCCTAGTGTGATGGTATTTGGAGACAAGCAAGGGTGGCTAAGTCATCAGGATAGAGCCCCCATGAATGGGTTCAGAGCCTTATAAGAAGAAACACAAAAGAGCTTGTTTCTGCTCTCTCTCATTTTCCCCCTCTCTGCCACCAGGCCGGCACTCCGATCATGAACTTCCAAACACCAGAATTGTGAGAAAAAAATGTTGTTTAAAACACCCAGTCTGTAGTATTTTGTTACAGCAGCCTGAGTTGAATAAAACAGCTTCACAGGTAGAAAAAGCACAAAGGAATTATGAGTTAATATGGTAAACCATTTGGAAAAGAGCTAACGGTTAGGCCCTGAGGGTCTAGTTTACCAACAGGTTATGAGCACAGGCTTTTGAGCCATTTGCCTTTACCATGACAGTAGGAAGTAGGGAAATAAAAACCAGAGTTGTTCACATTGTTAAGAAAAACCACTGCTGGGTTCACTTAATAATCTGGGATGCAAAGCTCAGGGTCCCATTAAAGCTGAACCCGGAGGTTGCTAGGAAAACTATGAGCCAGCCAGCCAGACGCAGGTAGACACAGAAGCCAAGCATTAGAGTCAGGGACTCACCTGCAGTGGGGAATTTGGGGCACACATGCAGGATGATGAGGAGGATGTGGTCAGGCACCATCTCCTCCACCCAGAGCCATCTCCACCACGGGTGCCTCCTCTCAGGGCCTCTCCGGGAGACACTTCCTGGCACCAGCTACCTCAATGGATTCGCCTGCAAAATCCAACCACAGTTTGTAAACAAAAACCCTCAGCTCAAAACAATCAAGTTATAAGCAACATTTTCAATCATAACCCATCGTAAATTGAAGACTACACACATAAAAACTAGTTCTCTCAGCTAAGGAGCTGGAATTCATTGTTATCCAGAGGTCAGAAACAAATTAAAAGCCAACATTTCACCGTTATTTTCCATTTGTAAGGAGATGGATGGGATTATATAAGACAACTTTGCTATATATGCCACCAAAGAAAAAATACACTCTTTAGTGTAATATTTTCTCAAGGTTAAAGGAAAAACAGAATTGAAAAATAACCTATAATGATTTCTAAAAATATAGCATCTGTTTTTTTTTTTCAATCAGGATACCACTTCTGACTTATGTTATTTATTTCAATAAATAAATTGAATTTAATATTGCAGACTAAATTTTAATACAAAGATGTTAAGTCCCTGTTTAATATAGTGAGCTTCACTTCTAAACAGTAATAAAATTGAAATTTTCTGTGGGATACTTAACATAGTAACTACACATTTCTTGTTTTATTTATTCTAGACTTGTAAGATTATACCAAGACTGCATATGGAAAGAGGGAAAGACATGATTTTTTTGCATTATCTGCAGAATAAAAGTAAACTAGAATGCTACTTATGTTCTCAGGGCCATAGAGAGAGAACATCTCTCTTATTCCCTCAGTTGATTCCCTGTAAACTTTCCAATTATTGCCAAGAGATTGTCAATGGGACGATTTTTCTGTATTGTCAAACTTCCTCATAGTTAATAACATTCGTATAACGTTTCCTGTACCATTGCTAGCTTCCGAGTGGGAAATGTCCATAAACAGGATTACAAGTGGCTTATATCATAAGAGAAATCTTAATTATTCGTGTAAATAGTAAGGGGACAGATCAGTTTGTCTTATGACACAAACAAAAGATAGTCATTCAGTAAACAAGAAAAAATTATATGGACTATTACACCTTGAAGATATTTAAAAAGTGAAAGCAGTATTGTCACCACGCAGTTTGGTTTCTCCTCTAATCTGGCTCCACTCCCTGGGTGAGTGTCCACATATACATGGGTGATATTATTTTTCCAATTACAACCAGAAAAGAACCACATGCTGAAAAAAAGAGTGCTCTCTTGATTTATGAATGTATATGTTTGGAGTGGCTATAACAAAATACCAAAGACTGGATGGCTTAAACAAAAAACATTTTTGTCTCACAATTCTGGAGGCTGGAAGATCAGGGTCCTGGCTGATTTAGTGTCTGGTGAGGGCTGTTTCCCAGTTTAGAGAGGCTGCGTTAAGCTGTGTTCTCACATAGGCGAGGGCCTTCATCACCTCTCAAAGGCCCCACCTCCTAACACCATCACCTTGGGAGTTAAGATTTCAATGTATGAATTCAGAGGGAGAGAAATATTCAATCCATTCCATTATGATTTTCAAAACACTAGTATTTAAACATATCTTCTCTATCGATGATTTTTTACTGCTTTTACAAATAACATACTTTACATGCCTGGGCAAAACATGCTACCGGACCAGAATATGATATTTAAAAGCCAGAATTCTCCATATGCTGTGTGTGTGTGTGTGTGTGTGTGTGTGTGTGTGTGTGTGAGTGAACAAACCTAAGAAGAAGTTGTATTGACAAAAGATAGAATATTATAAATTCTAAATTATTCCCCACCACTCCTTTCTCTTCCTCATGTTTTACCTCCCCAGGACCTGATTGATTTTTCAGCCCCACAATTGTATTTTTCTATTATTCTAGCCTGTGAGAACAGAATTATAGAAAAGAAAGTGAAGTAACATTCTGGAAATAGGTTGCAAAGAACAGGGACCCTGCTAGTAGAACGCTCCTCTCACTAGTAGAATGCTAAATCAGGAAGCATGCACATCAAAAGCACCAGCTGGCATCAGCACACCAGCAGGCCCTCCTGCTCCCGAGTCTCTAACACGGGCCACAGACATGCCAGCCCCCCTTCAACCCAAACTCTGTAGGGAGCCCTGGAAACCAAAGTGCAGACAATGACATCTGTAATAGCCAGAATCATGTCCCCCCAGAGATGTCCACATCTAATCCCAAGGACCTATAACTAGGTCATCTTATGTGGCAAAAGAGATTTTGCAGGTATAACTACATGAAGAACCTTGAGACGGGAGATGACCCTGGATTATCCAGGTGGGCCCAATTGTTAGGTCTGGTGGAGAGTAAACAGGCGGCGAGGAAGTGACTAAGGGCAGAGAGCAGAACCAAATTGCATCTAGGAACAGTTCCCCAGTGGGCGTGTGCACAGTAAGAGTTTCCAAGTGACCTTTCACTGACTGGGGCTAATTACCATCTAATCAGCATAGCATTGGTGGAGTTTTCATGAAAGATTTTAGGAGGACACATGCATGGTGAGGAAACTATTATATAACCTAACCTGTTATGCAATCTGTTATATAATTCCAACCCGTCAATCACCCTAAAGGTGAGAAATGGCAACCAATCCCACCAGGAGAGAGGCAGGACAAACCAGGGAGCATATAAGAGACAGCATAGTGCTGAGACTTCAGGATATTTCTCCACTCATAGAGAATGACCCGTATCTCCCTCTGAGACATACTTTCACTTTGTAATAAATGTTGTGTGTAATTACTTTGTACCTGTGATGGTTCATCTGCTCAATTTGGCGCCAGCGTCCATACTTAAAACTGGGAACCAGGGGACCAGGGAACATCCAGACAGCCCTAACACAATGTCATCACAAGGGTCCTTATAAGAGGAGGGCACGAGGGTCAGAGCTGGAGCTGGAACAACAAAATTAGAGATTGGGCAACAAAGGAACCACAAGCAAGGAGTGTAAGTGGCCTCCATAAAGGCAAGGAAATGCTTTTGCTCAGAGCCCCTCCCAAAAGATTGCAGCCCTGTTGACACCTGAATTTGAGCCCAGCAAAACCCATTTTGGACTTCTGACCTCTAGAATTCTAAAATAATAAATTTGTGCTGTTTTAAGCCACTAAATTTGTGCTAAATTTTTATAGAAGCAATAGAAGCCACTAAATTTGTGCTAAATTTTTATAGAAGCTAATACCATATCCAAGAGCCTAAGGAAGTTGCACTGGACAGGCATCCTTTGGAAAACTTACATGGAGACAATCAAATTTCACATTGCAGCCCTGATGGCCAGAGATGCCATTAGTTATGAAGAGTTCCTGGACACAACCTGCACTTATTCCGGCTCTGTCATTTCTAAGAATTTTCCCTAAGTAAATAAGCAGAGATGGATATGCTTGAATGAGCATAGTATCATTTTTATAATACCAAAAAGATCAACCTATATATTTAACAATAAGATAAGAATTAAATAAATCATATGACTTTGTATTAAAGACCTGGGAAAGTGCTCACAAGTCATTTTTAAGTAAGAAAACAAAATCTAAAGCCAAACTATTTCTTAATTTTGAATTACAAATGTATGTGTGTACAAAGATACACCGTACATATACAGACAAGGAGAGAGAATACCACGTGGAGATTCATATGTGTGCATCTGTACAGAATAAATGGAATTGTATGTATCTTATTAGCAGTTATTTCAAGCATAGTGCCTGGCACACAATAGATGCTTAAAATTACTTGTTTTTCCTTTTTTATCTTCTGTTCCTTTTATGTTTTCTCCTAAGAACATAGTCTTTTATAGTAGAAAATCAAATGATTATAAAAATATATCTGGATATGCCTATCAGTGTCATACACTTTTCCTATGTGCTTTGATGGCATGTGAACAGGATTGCTTCTAGAAGTGAGCTTCTGCTGCTATTGAAATGAACCTATCTCCAGGGGGCCTTGGCAGTGGTAATCATAAAAGGAGGATTGGAACTGCCAGTGTCTGATATTCCTCCACGTCCCCAAGCTGAGTTAGCTTTGATGTAAGCAGCAGGTGTGTGTTTGGATCAGCCTGAGAAGCACAGGGCAAGCAAGCCGGGTGCCTTTGCTTTGTCTCCCGTGGTGCTAGAGATGTCTCGCTCCCCAAGATGCCACAGCGTACAGGAAGTGAAGATGCTGCACCCAAGAAACACAAGCACTCGCAATACGCAGACAGCTTAGGAGTTCACCTGGGTTGAGGTCATAATCAGGTTAGGTTGTATTAAGTATTTTCATTCTCAATACTGATCACGAAAGGTCCTCAGGATTTCTTTCCTAATAGTTTACATTGCAGAAATCCAACATGCAATCATAAAGGGTCAGAGAATCTTTCTCCCAGGGGCTCGTGGGTTCTGGCCCAGGGCTGCTAAACAACGACAACTACAACATAATAATAGCCTGGCGTTGTGGTGGGCTCCTGTAGTCCCAGCTACTTGGGAGACTGAGGCAAGAGAATCACTTGAGCCCAAGAATTTGAGGTTGCTGTGAGCTGTGATACTACAGCACTCTACCGAAGGTAACATAGTGAAACTCTATCTCCAAAAAAAAAAAAAAAAAAAGAGGGCAGCAAGATCAACATGCCCCACTGAATTGAAGCCATACTAGGAGTTTAGCACAGCCAGCCTGAAATGGGGCCCACCTCCACACTATCCCAGGAGAGTGGCTCTCCTTTTTCAGCTTCTCCTGATGCAATAAGAAGCACTCAGATCAGATACATGTGCTTTCTTGTCAAAATGTAGATTCGCTTTGCTCTACCTTTAAAGCCAGATAAAACAGCATAAGGAGAAGGAACCCATCTTTCTAAGGAGTATTATTACATTGATCTACCTGATGGTAAATTTTATATGCCCCCTAGGCTGACTTATGGTACCCAGAGAGTGGGTCCAAGATTATTCTGGGTGTTTCTGTGAGAGTGTTTTCAGTGAAATTAAAATTTAAATTGGTGAGCTTTCAATAAAGCGTATGGCCCTTCATAATGTGGGTGGGCCTCATCCAGTCAGCTGAAAGCCTGAAGAGAACAAAAAAAATGATTCTTCCCAAGCAAGAAAGATTTCTCCAGAAAACTTACCTGCACCATCAGGCTCTCCTGGTTGTCCAACCTCAGGACTCAACTTATAGACCTGATAGAACATAATTGTGTGAGCCTATTTCTTACAATAAATATTTTATGTTTACACATATATACCAGTGTTTTTAAACCTTTTTATCTCATGGCACATTTGAACCTATAGTTAGTTAAACTTCCACAGCACACTTAAATGATGTTGATCAAAAAAAGGAGGAAAAGGCTCAGCACCCGTAGCACAGTGGTTAAGGCACCAGCCACATACACTGAAGGTGCCAGGTTCAAACCCAGCCCAGGCCAGCTAAACAACTGCAACAACAATAACAAATAGCCAGGCATTGTGGCAGGCACCTGTAGTCCCAACTACTCTAGAGGCTGAGGCAAGAGAATTGCTTAAGCCCAAGAGTTCAAGGTCGCTGTGAGCTGTGATGTGAGACTCTGTCTCAAAAAAAAAAAAAAAAAAAAAAAAGGAGTGAAAAAAGAACATACTTACTGTGCTTTGAACTTGTTTCAAAAATTACTTACTTAGTCTTTAAAAATTTTTGCAGCAGCCCTAAGATCCTCTCATGGCACACCAGTAGAAAATCGCTGATACATACTGTGTGTGTGTATCCTATTGGCTGTAGAGAACCCTGATTAATACAACCCACCCCACGCATTTTCTAGATTCCGTTGCTTTGTGTCCTTGGCAACCCTTTCAGGTGCCAATCTTATATTGTTACTCACCTAATATCTGTGCACAGACTCTGTATGCCTTTTTCTTATCTCATCTTCTGACCTAAGTCAGTAGCTGATCTGCTTTTACTTTGGTAGCTGCCCACATCTCTTTAAAAATTACCTAACCTAAGCCAAGTCAATTTTCTGCTCTGATATTTCATCTTACATGAAACAAGATGAACCAATAAGAGACATCCAAATAAAGATTACCTGCTGCTGTATCTCATCTCCCTGTTGTGTTTGCACTTTCTATTACCATCTAATGATATTCTCATATCTATTTCTTACTTGGATCTAGCATCTCATAAGTGGATAGCTCACTCAGCACAGATTCTGGCTGCCCTTGTGTAGCATCCTACATCAGGCAACACGGACAAACAGCACCTGCCATAAAAAACGATCTGATAGACCTGTCTGAAGATGAGGGATCAGAGAAAAAGGACCTCTATAAAAACAGCTTTAGGGACTTCTGCATAGAATTTCTGTGCTTCAAGAGTTTTCCAGTGCTTCTTTTGCTTTCATAACAGAGAAGATTTTTCTGTTTGTTTATTTCTTTATTTATTTTTGCTTGCACGTCAGTAGCTATAATAACAATTGGATAAATTATCATTCAGGTGAATAGGGTGTCAGGGTCACGCACTCTAATT
Source organism: Nycticebus coucang (assembly GCF_027406575.1). Lineage (NCBI taxonomy): Eukaryota > Metazoa > Chordata > Mammalia > Primates > Lorisidae > Nycticebus > Nycticebus coucang. Next base: position 1,010,899 of record NC_069786.1, on the reverse strand, counting down.
GTGCTAAAAATTATGTATTGATTATAATAGTCATAGAATGTGAACATTCTGTGAATGATTAGACAGTTACAAAGGGATCATTTTTCCAGGGCTTAATACTTAGAGGAAATACAGAGTTTAAATAAAACATTTTATTTTAAAAAGTAATGTGTGTTTTTTACTCATTCGGTTAACAAATCCATAATGAGTATCTTTTATATGTAACCAAAGATAAACATACATTTCCTAAGCCTGGTTGAATGTATATCATACATAAAACCTAGCCTTAAATAAAGTAATTAGACAATCCTTCTCATCGTCTTAATCAACGTTGGGTTACTTAGGCAAAAACGGGGAAAGGGAGGATTTATTGAAAGAATATCAATCCTGCCAAGTCCTTGCCTTTCAAGGAATTGAATATATATGAATTATAATATATAATTATATATTCTAATCCAAGAGGTGGATATTCTAATCTATGTTCCTGAGAAACACTCTGCCCAGCATCCTAATACCTGTTATGGATCTGAGACTGCGCTAGTACACACCACACACATACTGTTCCTCAAGGCTTACAGTCATTAGATACAAAAGAGCCTGTATGATTCATGTAATAAACTACAGACGCAATGAGACAGCTCAGGAGTAAGATAAAGGATAATAAAAATTCATTACCTGATATCACATTTTCCCTGAGGTGCATGCAGGCTCTACAGGGCAGGTTTACACATAATTAAAAATCAAGAGTCAGAGGCATCCTGAATTCCTCCTCCAATGTCTCTTGCTTAAACTTACTACTGTTTGAATAAGATTATGTCTCAGAAACAACCATCTGTACCACCTGAATTCTTTTCTCTGCAGCATAGTGAACAAAGACTAGCATGGAAACCCAGTTATAACAGAGTCAGGGTTATCCAGCAAGACACAACCTCAGAGTGTGTGGTGGCCCCATTTCCTCACCTACCACTGAGCTGCACTGGCTCCCAGTACCACTCATGGGCTTGGCCGAGACGCTCCCACAAAGCTCCCTCCCCTTGTACCCAAGGGCACCTTTTTTTTTTCTTCCTGAATAGGAAAAAGATTATTCTCATACTTTTCTTTTTAGTATTTTTTCACTTTTTTCAAATTAATATGAAGGTACAATTTTTAGGTCACATTGTTCTCCCTTCCAAGGTAAAGTTCCATTTGTAGAGGATACCCTCACCCAGGAGGTGTGCTATACACCCTCACAATGTGCACGTTAGGGGAGATATCACCTCATGCCCTCCCTCTTTTTGCCAAACATCCCCGCCCGCCCACTTCCCTCTCCTCCCAAACTGGGAGTATATTCATGTTTTATTGTTCTTATGAACATGTAATTGTTTATATATTGATTTCATATTAGTATCGAGTACATTGGATATTCATCTTTCAATTCTTGTGATACTTTACTAAGAAGAAGGTATTTCAACTCCATCCAGGTAAATGTAAAAGATGTAAAGTCTCCATCTTTTTAATGGCTGTATAATATTCCATGATATACATATACCACAGTTTGTTGATCCATTCATGGGTTGATGGGCACTTAGGTTGCTTCCACAACTTGGAAATTATGAATTGAGTTGCAATAAATGTTCTAATGCAAATGTTTTTGTGGTAAAATGATTTTTGTTCTTCTGGATAGATACCTAGTAATACGATTGCAGGATCAAATGGAAGGTCTATATTTAGATCTTTGAAGAGTCTCCATATTTCTCTCCAAAAAAGCTGTATTAGTTTGCAATCCCACCAGCAGTGTAGAAGCATTCCCTTCTCTCCACATCCACACCAGCATCTGGTGTTTTGGGACTTTGTGATGTAGGCTAATCTTGCTGGGGTTAGGTGATGTCTTAGAGTGATTTTGACCAAGGGCACCTTTTCCAAATTCTTTTTCTATAAGAGGTTTACTGGCTGCACACCTTTCATCTCTAATTTTCTTTTCTTTCTTTCTTTTTTTTTTTTTTTTTTTTGAGACGCAGTCTCACTCTGTTGCCTGAGCTGGGGTGCTATGGCCTCAGCCTAGCTCAGAGCAACCTCAAATTCCTGGGTTCAAGAGATCCTCCCGAGTTGGAGCAAGATGGCAGCCGAATAACAGCTTCCCTGCAACTGGGCACAGTGAGTCTGGGGAGAAAAGACTCCAGGTATCTCTGGCTGGTGGGATCTGCCTATAAACCATCCCTTTGAGGATACAGGGAGTCAGCAAGGGACTTCTGGATCCCAAAAGGAGGACAAAAACAGTGGAAAACTGGCAAGTGGTTGCGTGTGTTCAATCCACCTAATCCCACCAGCAGCAGTAAGCACAAGCAGCAGTGAGACTGCAAACTGGAAAGGCCTTACCTGTGAACTGTTTCGGTGTTTTTGGACTTGGCACTCAGTAGAACTGCCTTGGGGAGAGCTTGAGCAGGGCATTGTCTAGGGCCACAGACTGAGCCACTGAGATGAACGGAGCTAATAGTGTTCAGCTGTGGGCCGCAGGGAGCTATTGTGAGAGAACTGCCCCGGCAAGCTCTGCCCTCAGGGTCACAGAGCAAGGATAAAGCGGGAGCTAGTAACCTAGTGACTGAGCAGCCTAAAGGCAGGGACTGAACTGCCTTACAGCCTTAACCCTCAGGGGCAGAGTGAGACTGGTTTTGGCAGAGTGAGCCTCAGGCTGTTGCCCTGGGTAGAGTGCCATGGCATCACAGCTCATAGCAACCTAAAACTCCTGGGCTTGGTGCCACCCAGACCTACATAAGAGCTGCGCCACGCCCCTGAACGTGCAACCCGCACCCGCTGGGCCTCCGCATGCCCTGACAAGGAACTGAGGGAGCCGCACAACCTAGTGTCCTCCCTCCTGTATGCTCCCTGCCTCCACACCGGCCCACTCGTCTGGCCAGGGACTCTAGTAGCCACGTGCCCTCCAGAGCCCTCCCTGCCTCTCCACAGAGCCCTTCTCCTGGCCAGAGACTGCTGAAGCCTTGGGCTCTCTGTGCCAAATTCACTGGGTACCACACACTCCCAGAACATGCACACCACCCCGCCCTGTTGCTGGATCTGGTTGTGTCACACTCTGGAGCTGCTGCCACAACCAGAACTCCCTAGCTGGCACAGCCCCAGAGGAACTACACAGGGTCACTCCTTACAAAGATCCAGCAACAATAGAGTGATCCCGCTGGGGTCTAATCTTGGAGAGACACCTCCCCAACTCTGAGGACAGCCAGAGGCAATGGTGAAAAACAATCATGAGGCAAAATCAACAGAAAAACTCTGGCAATATGAATAATCAGAGTAGATCAACTCCTCCAAGGAACAATGGGGCAGACACAGCACAAGATCCCATGCACAAACAAATAGCTGAGAGGTCAGAAATCGAATTCAGAATCTGGACAGCAAATAAGATCGAATTAGAATTCCAAGCAGTAACCCAAAAGATATCTCAAGAATTCAATTAATTCAAAGACCAAATGACCAAAGATTTTGACACATTGAGACAAGAACTTGCATCCCTCAAAGATCTGAGAAACACAGTAGAATCCCTCAGTAACAGAACGGAGCAAGCAGAAGAAAGGATTTCTGACATCGAAGACAAAGCTTTCGAATGCTCCCAAACTCTCAAAGAGGAAGAGAAATGGAGGGCAAAAACAGATCACTCGCTCAGAGACCTCTGGGATAATTTGAAGAAAAGTAATATTCATCTTATAGGGATCCCCAAAAGTGATGAAGTGGCTTCAAAAGGCACAGAGTCTCTTCTCCATGAGATTATGAAGGAGAACTTTCCAGACATGCCAAGAGATTCTGAAATTCAGATAGCAGACAGTTTCAGAACTCCAGAATGACTCAACCCAAATAAGACATCCCCCAGACACATCATAATCAATTTCACTAAAGTTAATATGAAGGAGAAAACTCTGAAAGCGGCCAGATGAAAGAAAACCATCATCTACAAGGGCAAGAATATTTTTTTTATTATTATTATCTTGACCTTTAACACAGCCAAAGCTGCATTTATTTATTTATTTATTTATTTTTTATTGTTGGGGATTCATTGAGGGTACAATAAGCCAGTTACACTGATTGCAATTGTTAGGTAAAGTCCCTCTTGCAATCATGTCTTAAGGGCAAGAATATTAGAATAACTGCAGATCTCTCTGCTGAAACCTTTCAAGCTAGAAGAGGATGGTCATTGACTTTTAATCTCCTAAAACAAAATAACTTTCAACCCAGGATCCTGTACCCAGCTAAGCTGAGTTTCATTTATGACGCAGAAATTAAATACTTCAATGACATTCACATGTTGAAGAAATTTGCCATAACTAAACCAGCTCTTCAGGATATTCTCAGACCTATCCTCCATAAAGACCAGCGTAATCCTCCACCACAAAAGTAAACCCACCCAGAAAATTTTGATCAAATTCCAACATCCAGTCACAAAAAGATTAAGTGTCCACCAGATTCTCAAAAGACTTATCAATATTCTCAATTAACGTGAATGGTTTAAATTGTCCTCTAAAGAGGCACAGCTTGGCTGACTGGATACAAAAACTCAAGCCACATATCTGCTGCATATAAGAATTACATCTTACATTAAAAGACAAATATAGACTCAAGGTGAAGGGATGGTCATCTATATTCCAGGCAAATGGTAAGCAGAAAAAAGCAGGCATTGCAATCCTATTCGCAGACGCAAAAGGCTTTAAACCAACAGAAATAAGGAAGTATAAGGATGTACACTTCATATTTGTTAAAGGTAATACTCAATATGATGAGATTTCAATTTTTTTTTTTTTAGTTTATCCTTTATTGTGGTAAAAAACACATAACATAAAATTTACCATCTTAACTGTTTTTAAGTGTACAGTTCAGTAGTGTTAAGTATATTCATCTTGTTGTGAAAAAGATCTCCAGAACTTTATTAAACCTAACTGAAATTCTGTACCTATTAAACAATTCTCTTTCGTCAATCCCTCTTCCCCTAGCCCCCTGTAATCACTATGTTACTGTTTCTATGAATTTGACTTTGGACACCTCAGATAAGTGAAACTGTACAGTATCTGCCTTTTAAAAAGACTTATTTTTTAGGGACAGAGGCTTGTTCTGTCAGCCAGGTCAGAGTGTAATGGTGTGATCACAGCTCACTGAAGCCTCAAACTTCTGGACTCAAGTGATCTTCCTCTGTCAGCCTTCTGAATAGCTGGGACTACAAGTGTGTCACTGTGCCTGGCTAATCTTTTTACTTTTTGTAGATGGGCGTTGGGCGCACAAGCATGTCTCACACTGTTGCTGAAGCTGGTCTCAAATTCCTGGCCTCAAGTACTCTTTCTGCTTCAGCTTCCCAAAGTTCTGGGATTATAGGATGAGCCACTACACCTGGCCCACTGTGCTTGTCTTCTATCGCACTTAGCATACACGTCCTCAAAGTTCATCCGTGTCGTAGTATGTGAAAGCATTTTCTTCTTTTATAAAGCTGAATAGTATTCCACTGTATGAATGCATGACATTTTGTTTATCCATTCTTCTGTCAATGGCCATTTGGGTTGCTTCCACCTCTTGGCTTTGTGAATAGTACTGCTATGAACATGGATGTGCAAACACCTCTTCAAGATCCTACTTCCAGTTTGGAGGGTATAAATGGGACTGTCATATCATAGTTCTATTTTTAACTTTTTGAGAAACCAACATACTCTTTTTCCATAGTGATTACATCATTTTACAATCCCACCAGCAGCATGCAAGAGTTCCAATTTTGAAGTGTTGTGTTTTTATCTTGCATTTGTTTGATGACTAATGACGTTGAGTACTTGTTCACATTTCTTGTTCATTTAGATCTCCATTTTTATAAGGTGTCTGTTTTGGTCTTTTGTCAATTTTCCTAATAGCTTGTCTGGATGAGTTCTTTATACATTCTAGATATGAGCTCTTTATTGGTTATATTTGTTCCAAATATCTTCTCCTACTCTATGATTTCCTGACTTGGGATCACCAGGCTTTCCATTGGCCATGGGGGGAGGGCCCAGAAGCCTGGGTGGTCCGACGGGACTCTCATCCTCCTCATCTCCAGTCTCTTCCCTCTCCCGTAATGGGGGCTGCTGCTGCAGCGGTAAGTGGTGCTGATTCTCCTTCTTTCGTTTCGGCATAGTGGCTGCGGCAATGGCTGCAGCGGGAATTGGAGGGCAAGATTTCAATTATTAATATTTATGCACCCAACTAGTACGCACCTCAATTTATAAGAGAAACTCCTACAGACATGAGCAACTTGATTTCCTCCAGTTCCATAGTAGTTGGAGATTTTAACACCCCTTTAGCACTGCTGGATAGATCCTCCAAAAAGAAGCTAAGCAAAGAAATATTAGATTTAAACTTAACCATTAACATCTGGACTTAACAGACATATACACAACATTTCATCCCAACAAAACTGAATACACATTCTTCTCATCAGCCCATGGAACATACTCCAAAATCGACCACTTCCTAGGCCACAAATCTAACCTCAGCAAATTTAAAGAAATAGAAATTATTCCTTGCTTCTTCTCAGACCATCATGGAATAAAAGTTGAACTCAATAACAACAGGAATATGCATACCCATACAAAAACATGGAAGCTAAATAACCTTATGCTGAAGGATAGATGAGTTATAGATGATATTAAGAAGGAAATCACCAAATTTTTGGAACAAAACAACAATGAAGACATTAATTATCAGAACCTCTGGGATACTGCAAAGGCAGTCCTAAGAGGGAAATTTATAGCACTGCAAGCCTTCCTCAAGAAAACGAAAAGAGAGGAAGTTAATAACTTAATGGGACATCTCAAGCAACTAGAGAATGAAGAACATTCCAACCCCAAACCCAGCAGAAGAAAAGAAATAACCAAAATCAGAGCAGAATTAAATGAAATTGAAAACAAAAGAATTATACAACAGATCAATAAATCAAAAAGTTGGTTTTTGAAAAGATCAATAAAATAGATAAACCTTTGGCTAACCTAACCAGGAAAAAAAGAGTAAAATCTCTAATTTCATTAATCAGAAATGGTAATGATGAAATAACAACAGACCCCTCAGAAATTTAAAAATCCTTAACAAATACTACAAGAAACTCTACTCTCAAAAATATGAAAATCTGGAAGAAATCAACCAATACCTGGAAGTATACCACCTACCAAGACTTAGCCAGAATGAAGTGGAAATGTTGAACAGGCCTATATCAGGTTCTGAAATAGCATCAACTATACAAAATCTCCCTAAAAAGAAAAGCCCAGGACCAGATGGCTTTATGTCAGAATTCTACCAAACCTTTAAAGAAGAAATTGTACCTATATTACTTAACCTCTTCCAAAATATAGAAAAAGAAGGAATATTACCCAACACATTCCATAAAGCAAACATCACCTTGATCCCCAAACCAGGGAAAGACCCAACAAGAAAAGAAAATTATAGACCAATATTCCTAATGAATATTGATGCTAAAATACTCAATAAGATCCTAACAAACAGAATCCAGCAACACATCAAAAAAATTATACACCATGATCAAGTGGGATTTTTCCCAGGGTCTCAAGGCTGGTTCAATATACGTAAATCTATAAAGATAATTCAGTACATAAACCAACTAAAAAATAAATACCATATGATTCTCTCAATGAATGCAGAAAAAACTTTTGATAATATCCAGCATTCCTTCATGATCAGACCACTTAAGAAAACTGGTATAGAAGAGACATTTCTGAAACTAATAGAGGCCATCTACAGTAAACCCACAGCCAATATCATATTGAATGGAGTTAAATTGAAATCATTTCCACTCAGATCAGGAACCAAGCAAGGTTGCCCATTGTCTCCAATGCTCTTTAACATTGTAATGGAAGTTTTAGCCATTGCAATTGGGGAAGGTGATCAAGGGTATCCACACAGGGTCAAACTTAGTCTTCACAGATGATATGATCCTTTATCTGGAAAACACTAGGGATTCTACTACAAAACTTTTAGAAGTGATCAAGGAATACAGCAATGTCTCAGGCTACAAAATCAACACCCATAAATCTGTAGCCTTTATATATACCAACAATAACCAAGCCGAACAAACAGTCAAGGACTCTATTCCTTTCACAGTAGTGCCAAAGAAGATGAAATATTTGGGAGTATACCTAATGAAGAACGTGAAAGATCTCTACAAAGAGAACTATGAAACTTTAAGAAAAGAAATAGCTGAAGATGTTAACAAATGGAAAAACATACCATGCTCATGGCTGGGAAGAATCAACATTGTTAAAATGTCTATACTACGCAAAGCAATATATAATTTTAATGCAATTCCTATTAAAGCTCCATTGTCATATTTTAAAGATCTTGAAAATATAATACTTCGTTTTATATGGAATCAGAAAAAAACTCGAATAGCCAAAACATTACTCAGCAATAAAAACACAGGAGGAGAAATCACACTACCAGACCTAAGACTGTACTATAAATCGATAGTGATCAAAACAGCATGGTATTGGCACAAAAACAGAGAAGTAGATGTCTGGAACAGAATAGAAAAGCAAGAGATGAATCCAGCTACTTACCGTTATTTGATCTTTGACAAGCCTATTAAAAATATTCAGTGGGGAAAAGATTTCCTATTTAACAAATGGTACTGGCTGAACTGGCTGGCAACCTGTAGAAGACTGAAACTAGACCCACACCTTTCACCATTAACTAAGATAGACTCTCACTGGATAAAAGATTTAAACTTAAGATATGAAACTATAACAATACTTGAAGAAAGTGCAGGGAAAATTCTTGAAGGAATCAGCCTGGGTGAATATTTTATGAGGACTCCCCAGGCAATTGAAGCAGTATCAAAAATACACTACTGGGACCTGATCAAACTAATAAGCTTCTGCACAGCCAAGAACATAGTAAGTAAAGCAAGCAGACAGCCCTCAGAATTGGGGAAAATATTTGCAGGTTATACCTCCGATGAAGGTCTAATACCAGAATCCACAGAGAAGTCAAGTGTATTAGCAGGAAAAGAACATGTGATCCCATCTCACGGTGGGCAAGGGACTTGAAGAGAAACTTCTCTAAAGAAGACAGATGCATGATCTACAAACACATGAAAAAAAGCTCATCATTCTTAATCATTAGAGAAATGCAAATCAAAAGTACTTTGAGATATCACCTAACCCCAGTAAGAGAGGCCACATAACAAAATCCCAAAACAAGAGATGTTGGCGTGGATGTGGAGAAAAGGGCACACTTCTACACTGCTGGTGGGAACGCACACTAATACGTTCCTTCTGGAAGGATGTTTGGAGAATACTTAGAGACCTAAAAATAGACCTGCCATTCGATCCTATAATTCCTTTACTAGGTTTATACCCAGAAGACCAAACATCACAATATAACAAAGACATCTGTACCATAATGTTTATTGCAACCCAATTCATAATTGCTAAGTCATGGAAGAAGCCCAAGTGCCCTTTGACCCACGAATGGACTAGCAAATTGTGGTACATGTATACCATGGAATATTATGTAGCCTTAAACAAAGATGGAGACTTTACCTCTTTCGTGTTTACATGAATGGAGCTGGAACATATTCTTCTTAGCAAAGTATCTCAGGAATGGAAGAAAAAGTATCCAATGTACTAAGAAGCAATGGAAGAAAAAGTATCCAATGAAGCTAAATTATAGCTTTCACATGAAGGCTATAACCCAACTACAGCACAAGACTATGAGGAAAGGGCCAAGGAAGGGGAAGGGAGGGGGGAGGTTATGGTGGAGGGAGGGTAATGGGTGAGGCCACACCTACACGTGCATCTTAGAATTGGTACAGGTGAAACTTACTAAAGGCAGAATACAAATGTCTACATACAGTAACTAAGAAAATGCCATGAAGGCTACGTTGAACAGTTTAATGAGAATATTTCAGATTATATATGAAACCAGCACATTGTACCCCTTGATTGCACTAATGTACACAGCTATGATTTAACAATTAAAAAAAAAAAGAAAAAATAGATCCTCCCGCCTCAACCTCTTAGGTAGCTGAGACTACAGGGATCTGTCACAAAGACTGACTAAGTTTTCCAATTTTAGTAGAGATGGAGACTTGCTCTTGCTCAGACTAGTCTTGAACTCCTAAGCTCAAAAAATTATTCAATCTCAGCCTCCCAGAGTACTAGGATTATAAGCATGAGCCATTGCACCCAGCCTAATGTTGTTATTATTCAACATACCCTCCCTTGATATTCCTGATTGTGCTCAGATCTCAACTTCAGCCACCCCATTGTTTTGTGCCAGGTGATGGCCCAGCTTTTTCCATGTACAAGCCCTTTCCTCCTCTAGCAAGAGGGAATTCTCCAGCAGATGCCTTCAGACTTTACACCATTGACTCTCCAGGGTTTTTACCCTTCAGCTCCCAGAGCAGATGTGGACTTGACAGTTTCCATAATGTGTGAGCCAATTCCTCACAACAAATCTCTTTTCATCTATATACATATCTCAAATTGCTTGAAAAGAAAAACAGACAGCCAGAAACAGGCAATGAGTGATACATCTATAGAATACTTTAGCGAGACCAATGGTATTAAACTGGGTTCCCTTGGAGCCCTGGGGTTAAATTCAGGTGTTGCAGGGCACTGAAAAATGTATCTTCACCTCTGTATTACACCCTGTATGAGTCAGGATTCTCCAGAGTAACAGAAAAAATAGGATGTGTATATAGATGGAAAGAGATTTGTTATAAGGAATTGGCTCACACATTATGGAAGCTGGCACGTGCACATCTGCCACGGGGGCTGCAGGCTGAAAACCCAAGAAAGCCAGTGGTGCAGATGAAGTCTGAAGACATCTGCTAGAGAACCCTCTCTTGCTAGGGGTGGCCAGCCTTCTGGTTCTATGCAGGACTTTAGCAGATGGGACAAGGCACACCCACATTATGGAGGGTCATCCTCTTTACCCTAACTCCCCTGAGGTACATGTTAATCTCACCCCAAAACACTCTCCAAATTAACACATAAAATTAAACATCACAAGCCATAACTTTGCAGATCTAAAGTTAAAAGATAATACAATAAAAGTTTTTTTTTTTTTTTTAAAGTTAGGAGACTCTCTTCTTGTCTTCAAGGTAGGGAAATGTATTTTTTTAAAAACACACACCCAAAAAGTATTGTGCAAGAATAAAAAAATTTAAAGCCTATATTATACTAATGTACCTTAAAATTAAGAATTTATGTTCTTCAAATGCCACTAGTAGATGAGTAAAAAGGCAAGCCACTGGACCAGAGAATATAAGTGGAAATATATCCAATAAAGTATTCATATCTAGAAGACATTTGTAAAACATGAGTGAATCCGAGGGGTCTTCAAACTACAGCCTGCTGGCCACAGGAGGCGGTGTGATTGTATTTGTTCCCATTTGTTTTTTACTTCAAAATAAGATATGTGCAGTGTGCATAGGAATTTGTTCATAGTTTTTTTTCTTTTAAACTATAGTCTGGCCCTCCAATAGTCTCAGGGACAGTGAACTAACCCCCTGTTTAAAAAGTTTGAGGACCAGAGGCAGAGCAAGTTGGCGGCCGAGTAACAGCTTCCTTGCATCTGGGCACCGTGAGTCTGGGGAGATAGGACTCCAGGCATCTCTGGCTGGTGGGATCGGCCTATCATCACCCCTGTGAGGATACAGGGAGTCAGCAAGTGACTTCTGGACCCCAAGAGGAGGACTAAAACAGTGGAAAAACGGCAAGTGGTCACGTGTGTTCAATCCGTCTAAACCCGCCCGCAACAGTAAGTTCAGTAGCAGCAAGACTGCAAACCAGAAAGGCCTTACCTGTGAACTGTTTTAGTGTCTTTGGACTTGGCACTCAGTTGAACTGCCTTGGGGAGAGCCTGAGCGGGAGTGTGGAGAACTTTGGCTGCTGTCTAGAGCACCAGTCAAGCCGCTGAGCCAGATGGAGCTAATAGTGTTTGGCTGTGGGTCACAGGGAGCCATTGTGAGCAATCTGCCCCAGAAAACTCCACGCTCAGGGTCGCAGAGCTAGAATTGGGTGGGAGCTGGTAGCCCAGTGACCAAGTAGCCTAAGGGTGGGGTCTGAGCTGCCTTGCAGCCCTAACCCTCAGGGGCAGAGTAAGACCGGTTTTGGCACACCGGGTAAGTGGATAGCCACTTCAGCAGTGATTCCAGCGACAAGCACTTTCCTGGGAAAGCTTCTGCTCAGCAAGGTTACAAGTTCAAAGTGCCTTTTAAGTGGGCTGAAGAGAGATTTAGGGTGTCTACCTGCTGGGGTTTGAGAAATCAGCAGCCTCCAGTCGTATCAGAACTGTGATTAACATCTCATACCCCAGAAGACGACGTGTTGCCCAGACAATATTCAAAAACATATACAAACTGCTTTGTTTTTGGTTGTGTATTTTTTTCTTTTTTTTTTTTGGTTGTTTTTTCTTGTTTATTTTGATGTTGTTGATGTTCTTTTGTTTTTTAATTTCAATCTTTTCCATACAGATCCCTTTTTCTTTCTCAATTTTTCTAGTTTAATTATAATTTCCCATTCCTGCCTTTTTCAATAACTAGAACTTCATTTTTGCTAGCGTTTCTACCACTATTATTTGGTTTTTCACACAATTTTATCCCGTAAAGTTTTCTGTTTGCTTGTTTGGGTTTGATTTATAGCATTTTTGTCTTTCCTCTCTACTTGGTGGAGGTCGGGTACTGTGTCCGATCAGGTTACCAAAGAGCTGCTGACCTCAAGAAAACCACCCAACTGGGCACCCCCAGAAGGTGGGTTTTTTTTAAAGTTGTGTCAAAGTACCCTACTGTACACCTATATTGCTCAGTCTCCCTCTTTCTGTGCCTCTCTTCTTTTTGTCAATATTCCTTATCCCCACCCACTCTCCTTTCTCTATCTTTCTTTTTTTTCTTATCACTCGATCCTCCTTTCTTTGATACCTCTTTTGCTCTTCATCCTTCTCACACTTCTGGTCCTGTAACCCTTGGTCCACAGGCACAAGAACTTAAAGAGCAAGAGGAAGTGAAAGGAAAATTAGGGCAAGGAAACAGATAAAAGAAATCACTAATGAGGAAGAATCAGCAGAAAACTCCAGGCAACAAGAAGAAACAGTCGAGAACAACCCCGCCAAGGGACCATGAGGTAGCTACTGCAGAGAATTCCACATTTAAAGAAATGTTAAAAATGACAGAAAGGGAATTTAGAATACACATGTTGAAAACAATGAAAGAAATGATGGAAACAATGAAGGAAACTGCTAATAAAGTGGAAAGTAACCAAAAGGAAATCCAAAAACAGAATCAAATAAGAGATGAACCATATGAAGAATATAAAAAGGATATAGCAGACCTGAAGGAACTGAAACAGTCAATTAGGGAACTTAAAGATGCAATGGAAAGTGTCAGCAACAGGTTAGACCAGGCAGAAGAAAGAATTTCAGAGGTAGAAGACAAAGTTCTTGAGATAACTCAGATAGTAAAAGTGGCAGAAAAGAAGAGAGAGAAAGCAGAACGTTCACTGTCAGTATTATGGGACTTTATGAAGCATTCCAACATACGAGTTATAGGAATTCCAGAAGGGGAAGAAGAATGCCCCAGAGGAATGGAAGCCATACTAGAGAATGTTATAAAAGAAAATTTCCCAAATATCACCAAAGATTCTGACATACTGCTTTCAGAGGGATATCAGACCCCAGGTCGCCTCACTCTAACTGAGCTTCTCCAAGACACATTGTGATGAACTTGTCCAAAGTCAAGACAAAAGAAAAGGTTCTGCAAGCTGCCAGGAGTAAGCGCCACTTGACCTACAGGGCAAATCCATCAGAGTGACCACAGACTTCTCTAATGAAACTTTCCAAGCAAGAAGACAATGGTCATCTACCTTTAATCTACTTAAACAGAACACTTTCCAGCCCAGAATACTGTACCCTGCTAAGCTAAGCTTAAAAATTGACGGAGAAATCAAATCATTTACGGATATACAAACATTGAGGAAATTCACCACAACAAGACCAGCTCTACAGGAAATACTTCAACCTGTTCTGCACACTGACCACCACAATGCATCAGCAGCAAAGTAAGAACTCAGAAATCAAAGGACAGAACCTAACCTCCACATTGATGCAAAAGATAAAACTAAGCAATGGACTCTCACCAAATAAGACAAATAGAATACTACCACACTTATCAATTATCTCAGTAAATGTTAATGGCTTGAATTCCCACTGAAGAGACATAGATTGGCTGACTGGATTAAAAAACACAAGCCATCCATTTGCTGTCTGCAAGAAACACACCTGGCTTCAAAAGACAAATTAAAGCTCCAAGTCAAAGGTTGGAAGACAATTTTTCAGGCAAATGGCATTCAGAAGAAAAGAGGAGTTGCAATCTTATTTTCAGATACACGTAGATTTAAAGCAACTAAAGTCAAAAAAGACAAAGATGGTCACTTCATATTGGTCAAGGGAAAAATACAACAAGAAGACATTTCAATTCTAAATATTTATGCACCCAATTTAAATGCTCCCAGATTCTTAAAACAGACCTTACTCAGTCTGAGCAATATGATATCTGATAATACCATCATAACAGGGGACTTTAACACTCCTCTTACAGAGCTGGACAGATCCTCTAAACAGAAATTAAAAAAAGATATAAGAGATTTAAATGAGACCTTAGAACAACTGTGCTTGATAGACGCATATAGAACACTCCACCCCAAAGACAAAGAATATACATTCTTCTCATCACCCCATGGAACATTCTCCAAAATTGATCATATCCTGGGACACAAAACAAATATCAACAGAATCAAAAGAATTGAAATTTTACCTTGTATCTTCTCAGACCATAAGGCACTAAAGGTGGAACTCAACTCTAACAAAAATGCTCAACCCCACCCACAGGCATGGAAATTGAACAATCTTCTGTTGAATAACAGATGGGTGCAGGAAGAAATAAAACAGGAAATCATTAACTTCCTTGAGCATAACAACAATGAAGACACAAGCTACCTTAACCTGTGGGATACTACAAAAGCAGTTTTGAGAGGAAAATTCATCGCTTTAGATGCCTACATTCGAAAAACAGAAAGAGAGCACATCAACAATCTCACAAGAGATCTTATGGAATTGGAAAAAGAAGAACAATCTAAGCCTAAATTCAGTAGAAGAAAAGAAATATCCAAAATCAAATCAGAGATCAATGAAATTGAAAACAAAAGAATCATTCAGAAAATTAATGAAACAAGGAGTTGGTTTTTTGAAAAAATAAATAAAATAGATAAACCATTGGCCAGACTAATGAGGAATAGAAAAGTAAAATCTCTAGTAACCTCAATCAGAAATGATAAAGAAGAAATAACAACTGTTCCCACAGAGATACAAGAGATCATCTCTGAATACTACCAGAAACTCTATGCCCAGAAATTTGACAATGTGAAGGAAATGGATAAATATTTGGAATCACACCCTTTTCCTATACTCAGCCAGGAAGAAATAGAGCTCCTGAACAGACCAATTTCAAGCACTGAGATCAAAGAAACAATAAAAAAATCTTCCAACAAAAAAATGCCCTGGTCCAGATAGCTTCACTCCAGAATTCTATCAAACCTTCAAGGAAGAGCTTATTCCTGTACTGTAGAAATTATTTCAAAAAATTGAGGAAGAAGGAATCTTCCCCAACACATTCTATGAAGCAAACATCAAACTGATACCAAAACCAGGGAAAGACCCAAACAAAAAGGAGAATTTCAGACCAATCTCACTCATTAATATAGATGCAAAAATTCTCAACAAAATCCTAGCCAATAGATTACAGCTTATCATCAAAAAAGTCATTCATCATGATCAAGTAGGCTTCATCCCAGGGATGCAAGGCTGGTTTAACATACGCAAGTCCATAAATGTTATCCACCATATTAACAGAGGCAAAAATAAAGATCACATGATCCTCTCAATAGATGCACAAAAAGCATTTGATAAAATCCAGCATCCTTTTCTAATTAGAACACTGAAGAGTATAGGGATAGGTGGCACATTTCTAAAACTGATTGAAGCTGTCTATGACAAACCCACAGCCAATATTTTACTGAATGGAGTAAAACTGAAAGCTTTTCCTCTTAGAACTGGCACCAGACAAGGTTGTCCTCTGTCACCTTTACTATTCAACATAGTGCTGGAAGTTCTAGACAATACAATTAGGTAAGACAAGGAAATAAAGGGAATCCAAATGGGAGAAGAGGAGGTCAAACTCCCCCTCTTTGCTGACGACATGATCTTATACTTAGAGAACCCCAAAGACTCACCCACAAGACTCCTAGAAGTCATCAAAAAATATAGTAATGTTTCAGGATATAAAATCAATGTCCACAGTCAGTAGCCTTTGTATACACCAATAACAGTCAAGATGAGAAGCTAATTAAGGACACAACTCCCTTCACCATAGTTTCAAAGAAAATGAAATACCGAGGAATATACCTAACAAAGGAGGTGAAGGACCTCTATAAAGAAAACTATGAAATCCTCAGAAAGGAAATAGCAGAGGATATTATCAAATGGAAGAACATACCATGCTCATGGATGGGAAGAATCAACATTGTTAAAATGTCTATACTTCCCAAAGCAATCTACCTATTCAATGCCATTCCTATCAAAATACCAACATTGTACTTTCAAGATTTGGAAAAAATGATTCTGCGTTTTGTATGGAACCGGAAAAAAACCCTTATAGCTAAGGCACTTCTTAGTAATAAAAATAAAGCTGGGGGCATCAGCATACCAGATTTTAGTCTGTACTACAAAGCCATAGTGCTCAAGACAGCATGGTACTGGCACAAAAACAGAGACATAGACACTTGGAATCGAATTGAAAACCAAGAAATGAAACTAACATCTTACAACCACCTAATCTTTGATAAACCAAACAAGAACATACCTTGAGGGAAAGACTCCCTATTCAATAATTGGTGTTGGGAGAACTGGATGTCTACATGTAAAAGACTGAAACTGGACCCACACCTTTCCCCACTCACAAAAATTGATTCAAGATGGATAAAGGACTTAAATTTAAGGCATGAAACAATAAAAATCCTCAAAGAAAGCATAGGAAAAACACTGGAAGATATTGGCCTGGGGAAAGACTTCATGAAGAAGACTGCCATGGCAATTGCAACAACAACAAAAATAAACAAATGGGACTTCATTAAACTGAAAAGCGTCTGTACAGCTAAGGAGACAATAACCAAAGCAAAGAGACAACCTACACAATGGGAAAGGATATTTGCATATTTTCAATCAGACAAAAGCTTGATAACTAGGACCTATAGAGAACTCAAATTAATCCACATGAAAAAAGCCAACAATCCCATATATCAATGGGCAAGAGACATGAATAGAACTTTCTCTAAAGATGACAGATGAATGGCTAACAAACACATGAAAAAATGTTCATCATCTCTATATATTAGAGAAATGCAAATCAAAACAACCCTGAGATATCATCTAACCCCAGTGAGAATGGCCCACATCACAAAATCTCAACTGCAGATGCTGGCATGGATGTGGAGAGAAGAGAACACTTCTACACTGCTGGTGGGACTGCAAACTAGTACAACCTTTCTGGAAGGAAGTATAGAGAAACCTCAAAGCACTCAACCTAGACCTCCCATTTGATCCTGCAATCCCATTACTGGGCATCTACCCAGAAGGAAAAAAATCTTTTTATCATAAGGACACTTGTACTAGACTGTTTACTGCAGCTCAATTTACAATCGCCAAAATGTGGAAACAGCCTAAATGACCACCAACCCAGGAATGGATTAACAAATTGTGGTATATGTATACCATGGAATACTATTCAGCCATTAAAAAAAATGGAGACTTTACATCGTTCGTATTAACCTGGATGGAAGTGGAAGACATTATTCTTAGTAAAGCATCACGAGAATGGAGAAGCATGAATCCTATGTACTCAATTTTGATATGAGGACAATTAATGACAATTAAGGTTATGGGGGGGGAAGCAGAAAGAGGGACGGAGGGAGAGGGGTGGTGCCTTGGTGCATGTCACACTTTGTGGGGGCAAGACATGATTGCAAGAGGGACTTTACCTAACAATTGCAATAGTGTAACCTGGCTTATTGTACCCTCAATGAATCCCCAACAATAAAAAAAAAAAAGAAAGAAAAGACAGGGATTTCATGTGATGAGTATCTCAATTACCCTGATGTGGTTATGTGAATGTGTCAAGTTATCCCCTGTTCTGCAAAATTTTATTGATACACGTATTATGTATCAACAAAAATTTGTTTTGAAAGATGTGAATGTTGGATAGTTGGCTCAGATCTCTCCCTAGCTTTCCCAAGAGCCTGACAGTGTGTTTGCACAGCCAATATTCATGAATCCAAAGAATCATGATAGTGTTCCCTAGATGTTTGGAGGGATTCATAAATTGTAGTCATAGAGAATGTTAGAAACATTACTTTATAATTAATTAATTTTTTTCTCACACTAACCTCAAACTAATCAAGATCTTGGAACAGGATTAAATTATCTTCCTATCCCTAAGACCAAGCAGAAAGCTTGGAACCTATTAGGTGACCCATAAATATTTTTGGGTGAATGGGTTTATGGAAGAACCAATAGTGTCTAGTCCAAGATAGGGCAGTGTTACAAGGTGAGACTAATTTGTCATATAAAGATCAATTTTATACATTGATCTCATTAATTCAGTACTTTAACCAACAAAACAGACTGTTTGTTGTAAAAGCTTTTTACAACATAAAATAAAACTGATTTTTCCAAACATATTCTGTGGAACATTGTTCATACACAGTATGAAAAAATAAAATAAAATACTTAAAAAAAAATGCTAGTAATTCCAACCTTGGAGAGGAAAGGGAACTCATACAGTCGTAAGAACATAAGTACTAGGATTGCAAGCATGAGCCATTGCACCCAGCCTAATGTTGTTATTAGTGAAGCCACTAATAATAATTCAACTTCTCTATACAAATCCAGCAAATACACAGGTACATCAGTGTCAAAAGATCTGTATAATAATGATGATAGTAACAGTTTTAATGACCAAAAATCTGGAAATAACTCAATGTCTGATAGAATGGAGAAAAAAATTGTGGTACGTGTCAATGAGAATAAAATCATCTATAACCACAAGCAGCACATGAATGCAGCTCACAAACACACACCTGAGTGAAGGAGGCCAACATAAAAAGAATAACTACTGCATGCTTCTGTTTATTTAAAAAAAAAAAAAAAACAGTTGAAAATCAGGGAAAGATGTATCTATGGTATTAAAATTCAGCAGCAAGTCTAGCCTTGACGGGGTGGTGGGGTAGACTACAGATGCTCTGGAAATGTTCTTATTTCTGACCTAGTCATGAAATAAGTATTTTCATGGGTGAAAATACTTTATGAAAATGCAATAAACTCTATGTTGAAGATTTGTGCATTTTTCTAAGTATATGTTATACTGATTTTTTTTTTTTTGCAAAGTTATTAACAGAAGCATTATTTAAGAGTACAGGAGAGTAAATGATCGGTTACTAAGGAAAAAAAGACAACAGAAAGTCTTTCTAAATTGAAGATAGTTTAGTACGATTGCTTCCTTAAACCCACAGGGCCTGTCATTCTGTCATGGAGCAGTTACAGTGTGAAGCAAAATTGAATTAATTTGCATACAAATAATAGGCAAGGTTGGCGAGGCATCATGTTGGTTCTCCTGACTGATGCTGACAGGTGACTTAATGTACTTCTCAGTAGCTCTATTTTACTCTGTTTTATTTATTTTACTAAGGCAACAAAACAACATTAATTATTTAGAAATAAATTTTTCTAGGAATAAGGAAGTCTTCAGTGGACTTAATTTTTAAATGACACTCACAAATCACCTAATCATTTTATTCTGACTTATGCCAAGAGTGAAAACACCTATCTACTATTTCAGCAAGTCTAATTCATTCTATATGTAAAAGGAAATCAAGTTAAATATCAAAACCCCAGAGATGGATAAGGAAAAACTCATGACCTTTAAAGAAAACTTTATGATGTCTCAGACCTCCAGGAAAATCAGATATCAATAGATATGCCAAAAAAATTCAAATTCAGAGATTTGCCACATTTTTAATATAATGTATTTTATTATATTTTGTGATAAAATACACATAACATAAAGTTTACTGTCTCATCCATGTAACTAGGTACACTAACATTGTTGTGCAACCATCTTCCACCATCCATTTCCAAAAATTTTTCATCCTGCAAAATTCTATTCCCATTAAACACTAATTCCTCATGCCCTTCCTCCCAGCCCCTAGCAACTACCATTTTACTTTCTCTTTCAGAATCTGACTGCTCTAGAAACGTGATGTAAATGGAATTATACCCTATTTGTGTTTTCATGACTAGCTTCTTCCACTTCGCATAATGTTCTGGAGGTTTAATCCACGTTTTTAGCATATGTCACAATTCCATGCTTTTTTAAGGAAGAATAATGTTCTGTTGTATGTAGAGACCACATTTTGTTTATGGATTCATCTACCAATGGACACTTCTGTTATTTTCACTTTTAGCTGTTGTGGCACATTTTTAATTTGACATTTTTTGTGATCAAATAAAGATGACACTCCTCCTCTCAAAGGTGGGATTGATGTTCTCTGCCCTGAAATGCAGCTGAGCCCCACGACTGGCCAGCATGATAGAGTAGAATTAAAACTTTGCTGGTGTCTGTGCCAAGCTTAAAAAACTGACAGCTTCCTCTTCCTTGTGACTCTGGACCATGATGCTACAGGGACTACATTCTAGCCCAGCCAAGACAGCAGACACATGAAGAAAACCACTTTAGGCCTCCCAACCAGCATTTCCACCAGAAGCAGAAGGAACCTCAGCCACTGCCACTTATAGCACAAGAATCACTGAGCTCACTCAGGCCCAGATCTCTGGTTCCAAAAATTCTTAGATATAATAAAAGGGCCCTTTTAAACCACTAGGATCTGGAATAATTTGTGATAGAATAATAAATAAGAACCACTTTGGCTTCAAAATATCAGAAAATCCTCAAGCTCTGTAGCTGAATTTCCCACTAAAGAAGATCCTTAAACATCTGATAGAGACCCTGGCAGAACAAACCACCCCAGGGCCAAACTCTGAAAGATCTGGTCAATTCCAGGCCTGTGTGAGGGAGCAGCCAGCACCCAAAAAACACTCCGAGATTTTTGACCCTACAATTTGAATTTGCTCACTCTCTTAATACAGTTATGTCAAACACATGTTATAGGCTAATCATTGTGCCAGGGTGAGCAAGTCACACACCTGCCCTTCCTGTCACTGACCTACTATTTGTCACCAGCACCTCACACCTCAGCTTTTTCTCTGCTCAGTTGCCATCCTCCAATCCCTGGCTCCATATTTTCAAATCAACAGACACACAAGCATGGGTTTGCTGGAGTCCATGACATTTTATGCCCTCCCCTAATATACAGGTGGCCATAAAGTTCACAAAATAGTTGTCATTTTAAATTGCACACAAACTTTATGGCCACCCTGTATATGAATATAGTTCTAAAATCACATGTCTTTCCCAGGAAAGAGCCACTTAATCTAAAAAATCACATATATCTTTCCCAGAAAAGAGTCATTTAACTTATAAAAAGAAAAAGAAAGAAAGAAAAAGATTTAACTAGGTATTACTTAAAACTATCATTTTCTAATGATTTTGTCTAGTTCATTTTGATTGTGTAGTCTACTAGAAGTTACCCAGCGTGCCTTTTTAGAATCGACAAGAGAGTTAGAAACTGACTGTTAACTTCTAAGTCTAAGAGAACACAGTGAATTCAAAAGGAAAACTGAACAGAATACAAATAGCTCTTAGGAAAAACATATTTTCCCTTTGTGCAAGACATAGCAAATCAATTTTGTCTAATAGGGTTTTAGCTGCTTCCCAAGCGTGGCATGATCAGTCTACCACATTTAGATTTGCTTTGTTTCAGGATGAAAGCCAGGGAAGGTTTGCTCTAGAGGAGTTTGCTCACCTGCAAATGCAGAATGAGTTCTTCTGAAGTCCAAGTCAACACCTGGCTTTCTTCTGGGGCTGTCATTGAGTCATGGGAAATGGTGACTTCAGTGCACACTCAGCCTCTCCTGCTTTTAGGCCTCTGGCACAGGAGCTGGCATATGTAGAGAGACCCATTCTCATCCTGTGGGTGAGTCTCTGGAATTAACCTTGCTTGTATCTGCAGGGGCAGGCCAGCCAGAGAACTCCTTGAGTATTGTCATGCCCTAGGACTGCATCCATCTCCTCTTTTCCATCATATTTGCCCCGTTCTGATGTAGTAGTTTCTCTCTTTATGAATTTCTTATTTACAGTGAGTTGGGGTAGAAGCCTTGTTATAAACTTAGATCACCAGTGTCCATTCCATACATTAACAGTGGTTTGATATATTTAGTACACCCAGAATGTATGTAGAGCCTCCTCATATCATGGATCATAGATTTTAAAAAATTAAATGTGGCTAAGGTACTTATGTTAGTCAGGATTCTTTTGAGAAACAGAATTCATAAGGCTGGGCATTGTGGCTCACACCTGTAATACTAGTCCTCTAGGAGGTGAGGTGGGTGGACTGTTTGAACTCACAAGTTTGAGACCAGCCTGAG
The DNA here is from genome assembly GCF_027406575.1 of Nycticebus coucang. Lineage (NCBI taxonomy): Eukaryota > Metazoa > Chordata > Mammalia > Primates > Lorisidae > Nycticebus > Nycticebus coucang. Next base: position 988,261 of record NC_069786.1, on the reverse strand, counting down.
AAAGAGTGAGACCCTGTCACTACTAAAATAGAAAAACTACAAAAAAAAAAAAAAAAAAAAAGAAAGAAAGAAAAACTGAGGTAAGAGGATCACTTGAGCCCAAGTTGGAGGTTGGTGCAATGCCACAACACTCTACCCAGGGTGACAGCTTGAAACTCTGTCTCAAAAAAAAAAAAAAAAAATCCATAGCATATACATATAGTTTATGAAAAAAAGATTTATTATTAGAGACTGATTAGTATGATAACAGAGACTGAGAAGTTCCACAATCTGCAATTTGCAAACTAGAGAAACAGGTATTGTTTTGGTCCAAGTCCAAAAGCCTGAGAATGAGAAGAGCCCCTCATGTCAGTTCCAGTCTGAATCCAAAGGCTTGAGAACCAGAAGCTCAGATGTCCAAGGCGGGAGAAGACAGATGTCCCCCTGCAGGCAGTGAAAGCAAATCTGCCCTTCCTCTACCTTTCTGTCCTAGCCCAGCCTTCAAGAGCTTGGATGACAGCTAGCCATGTGGGGGAAGGATAGATCTTCACTCAGTCTATGGATTTAAATGCTAACCTCCTCCAGAAACATCCCCACAGACATGCCCAGAAATCATATCTCACCAGCTATCTGGGTATGCTATATCCCAGTCAAGTTGATATATAAAATTCACCATCACAAAACTCCTCCAAGCCTCACAGAACTCATGCAGCCAGAACAGTGAGCTTTCCCTTGTGTCACATCCCATCAGTGCCCAGCACCTTATGACTCATGCTGTTTGACCAAACCTGCCATTCAGACTCCCTTGGATATGGATAGACACAGGCCCAAAGTAAGCAGAAGCCCTGTGGCCTTTGAATATAGGCTTATCCTACTCACTAGGAGTCGTCATGACTGCATTGATTCCCCTGGCTCCATCTGTAGCACTCCATCTCCCTCTCCTTTGCTGTCAGCCTACCACTGAGACTCCAGCATCCTCTCCAACAGAATCTTCCTATGTTGGGGCTAGTATATCTATCCAAAACAAGCTTGTGAATGAACCTAGTAAGGAGAGAAAAATGATGATTGACAATGTTTGGCCTGAATATTACATTACTACGATACTAAAGATTTTTTTCTTATCTTCTCAGTAACAGGCTCTGGCAAGGTCCCTAAACTTGAAGGTCTAAGGATAAGAGATGACTAGTTACAAAGTTGTTAGGAAGGCTGATTTAGAGTCAGAGTGCCTGAAGGACCCTGTCTTGGGTCCACTAATCATTTGCTGTGGAACCTGGGCAAGGTAGACTCTCTAAACCTCATCACCTCCTATGTGAAAAGGAACAATGATCTGATTCTATCAGAAGCTTATTGTGAACATGGCAATTAATGATTTGTGTACAACACAAATGTACCTTACCACAATGTAAGTTTATTATGAGTAACTTTATCACTATCATTGGTAGCCAGGTTCTTCTTGGAGAAACAGTCCTATTGTATTATCCTAAACAATATGCAGTGAAAACAGAAGGATCAAATGGTGATGAGGAGGTCCATGAAGACATATTTAGTACAATTTGGTCAAATTGTATTTTTCCTGTTCCACCAGATGTCCCACTAAGTTTACAGTAAAATGAAACCTGTTTATGCAACAAGAAAAAAATAAAAACATTTTTTTATCCCAGTCCTCAAGTCCTCCACCATGAGAAAAACCAAGAAGAAAGCAAAGATAATTCTGACTTTTAGAAATTTAGGTGCTTTTGATATCACAATGATTTCATTGGACTTTACAGAAGGAAGACAGGGGGAATGGAGTCTGGGGTCCTAAAGAGTTAGTACCAAACACTCTGTAATTAGTGGAATAAGAAAATCCACAAAGAAAATTTTTAGTAAATGTTGGCTTTTTTATTCCACCTTAAGAAATTATTGTCAGGTCTTGATAATGTGAAGAATTTGGGGGGAGCAAAAAAAAGCCTGAAATTCAAATATTTTCCTCTTTGCTTGCACATTTCACTTCACCTCTGTTTAATGGGCATAATTTATGATTACTAACCTCTAAGGTCTAAGTCATAGACACAGCTCCCTTGATGTACCAATTCTGTGGGTAGGATGCATTTTTATCCTTTGCCCCTTTTTTATAAATGTCTATTTTCTTTTTACATAAAGTCCCCCTCCCACCCCAACCAACATTTTAAGTTATAGCATGCCTTCATAGAAATATGAAAATACCTAAAGTGCTTCTGATAAAATTTTTGTCATGATTAAATGTGAGAATGAATATTGATGTTCTATGATTCACAATTTTGATATGCACCTCTGACTTCCTCTTTTGAGCTAATGGAATTTTAGACTGAAAAGTGTTATAACCTATATCCCTCCTTTACTTCACCCTGCTTACAGGAGGGACTGTCATAAGTCCATCCAAAACTCCTAGTGCCACAGGAAAAGGAAAAGAACAGGAAGAATAATAGTTGAGAGTAGTAGAAGTCAGAGAAAGCTCACAAACAGAAAATGCATCTGAGACTAAGCCATTTATACCTGCTGACAATCTCTGCAGTGAGGACTCTTTCTCTGAGAACTTACTGAGCATCTTTAATGTTCAGACATTTGTAAGGCCCTGGAAAAACTACTACGAGTGACACACAGTTCCTGCGTGCAAGTTCCTGCAGCTTTGGGGAGGGTGGTCTCTACATCTTAGCCCCCAGCAAACACCACCACTGTTCAGTTGCACATACCCATTTCCCATCAGAGTTGGCTTTGGGGAGTCCACTTGAAAAAGGTTAGGAAGAGAAATAGTCTTTAAAATATTGAATACAGTGGAGAAAACAGTAGGCTTAATTGGTGTTACAATACCAGCATTTCACATTTTTGCCACTAAACGTTTATAAGGATTTTAGATTCCTGGTGATAGGTATTCTTTAACAAAATACATTATCATGAAAACAGGGAATTGTTCCTGTTTCTCTTCCCAAATAAATTTTTACTTTGATTCATGCCCATTTGAGTGCAAAGATTTTTCTATATCATAGTCCTGAACACTATGATATGCCTCCAATAAGAGTTCTTGTTTTTATCAACTCAAGCCCTTGGGAGGAAAATGTGTCTTTTTCTTTAGTTTTTCAGGTGCTAATCAATTGCTAATTATCTTTAGCCATATTGACCTTCTCCTACCATTTTTTGCCACATAGATTAATAGGTGACATTAAAAGGAACACAATTTCATGTGTTGAAAAGAATAGACTCAGGCATTACTCACTCCACATAAACACATGTGGTTTTATTTGGAACTGCTGAAGATCTCAGAAAGAAGCACCAAGGAGAGATACAATTTGACAAAGGCAATAACTAGGACAGGAAAATTATATACAGTGGCAATGTAGAAAAATATACCAATCTGTGTAGAAATAAAGCTGCTAGGAAGGAAGCAAGAACATGAGGAAAGACAAAATGAAGACGTTCTCCTAACTATGTGTGAGTTCTCATCATGCATGCCAGGATCCTGAACCCCTGACTCTCAGCTGGTCAAGCACCACACTTGCAGCCCCCTGCTGGGTGCCAGTAGGTGTGCCCACAAGAACAAGTCCTGGCAAATGAACACTCTGTTGTGATCCTTCCATTGGCCCCATGCTCTCTGGCTTCCACGAACAGAGTCAAAAATATTTTGCCTGAACTAAAGGAAGGATAACTGAAAACAAATGGCCTCCTATAAGCCTCTGTCTTCCAAATTTCCCTATGTTTTCTAGTTGGCCACCTAAAGAAGGTAAAGAAGGTTGGTGCCTCCTCCAAAAAGGAATAAGCTCTGGACTCACTTGTGTCATGAAGAGAGGGTATATGAGGAAATCCAAACTCAAAGAGAACTCAAAGAGAGTACTCCAAAAGAGCTGGTATTGTCCCCAGTCCCTGGAACAGGACTTCAAAAATCCTGAGTTATTGAAAATTTTCCTGAAAAATAGAAGTGTCTTTGTTATGCTAATGAGGAGACCTTACAGTAGGTCCCCACCATGATCGGGGCCAGCCACCTGGAAGATCAAATGTCATAAGAAGATTGGGACTTCCAGCTGCTCAATCTCAGGAAAGAAAGGCCACAGACTGAGTTCAATTATGTGGCCAATGATATACTCAGTTGATGAAACCCCAGTAAAACCTGTGGCCTCAAGGCTCAGTGGAGCTTCCTGGTTAGTGAACACAATGATATTCAGGAAAGGTGAAATGCCTTGGGCCCCCACAGGAGCTCTGCTTTCCATGCTTGGAGACCTGACCCACAGAAACAGTGAGATAATAAATGTATGTATTATTTTAAGCAACTAAATTTGGAGGTAATTTGTTACATGGCAATAGATAGCTAATAAGCATCCCAGTAAATAAAAATAGTCATTGAGCTACTGTACAATGAAGTTCAACACACCCAAAGAGAATATTTTTTAAAAACTGGTAAAAAAAAAGAAAGAAAAAAATATATATAGAATACCTACAAAGAACAAAGACTAACATTCAACTACCTGAAGACAACCAATCAATAAAATGCTAAAATAATAATAATAATCTCTGCTTAAAAGTTTATACCCAACTACTCTCATCATAGAGTGAAGGGAAAATGAAGACATTTCCAGTAGACACAAAGACAATCTACAACTCACAGATCCTTGCTGAATGAACTCTTGAAAGATGCATGTTACAAAGAAGGAGTAAATCAAGTAAGGGTGAGCTAGGAATAGATAAGCATGTGAGTACATTTAAACAAACACTGACTATGTAGAACAACAAAAACAACATATCTGGGGAAATTAAAAACATGTTGGAACTAATAATTGAAGAAAATACCATATAAGAATGGAAATTATTAGTCAGAGTTAAATATCCTTGTCTTAATATTGTGTTATTCAGTAGAATAATGGCAATATTGAATAACCTCAGAGCTTGTTAAATATACCATGCATATTAAACATATACACATACATATACAATCGCTAAAAGAATAGAACTAGAATAAGTTATAAATTGAAAGAGAGAAAAGAGGTGAATAAATAAAATGCAACCCATTCAATAGAAAAGAAACATTAATATAAGTATAATAACAATAATATTATCATAAGAATGATAAATAAAAAGTATAAATAAATCCAAAAATATGTATAGCAGTAATAAGACTGTCCTTCAAATTCAATGACAGAAACTCACAATTGAAATTAAGAAAAAAAGCAGTTGACAGGTAGCTAAGTAGACAGATAAAAAGACAAATGTGAACCTGAAAGAGCCAGTTCTTCAAGATGAATCCCTAGTCATTAACCATGACTAAATTCAAATACAGCTAAGCAGGCATTTGCTGACTAGAGGTCACACAAATACTCTGAGTTCCCTGAAAATCCATGACTATTTAACTTTGAGACTTTCAGAGCCTGAACCAACCAATCAGAGCTAACCTGCCTTGTACAATCCGGGATCAGCTGAACCAACCAACCAGAACTCAGCAGGTTTGACTCCTTCATTTGCATAAACTGACCAGGCTGGGAACCTGTGAGGAATGTTGCCATAAAGCCCTCTTTCAAAACCTACACTGAAAAAAAAAAAGAAAAGAAAAAAATTAATGTTTTTAAAAATAATTTCAAGGAAAAATGGGCAAATCTATAGTTGTGGTAAAGAATTTAACATACCTCTCTTAGCAAATGATAGAACAAACAAAAAGAAAAAAAAAAAACTAAAATGATTCCAAAAATATAAACAAAATAATCAAGGAGCCTAATCTAATGAGCATATGTAGAATCTAACAACAATAAACACATTTTCTTTTCAAGTACAATATGCATGGAACATTTACAGAAATCGACTACAGACTGAGTTGCTCAGGAATTCTTAGGTACCATAATCAAATCAATATCATACAGACCATGTTGTATGACCATAAAGCAATAAAATCAGAAATATCTGAAAGTTCAACAAAAAGAAAGTGAAATGCCATTTAAAAAGCTTCTGAAACGTCAGGGCAAAGAAACTTTTGTGAGTCACAATGCTCCCCTTCTCCTCCTGGAAATCATAAAAAAGCAATAAGGAGAACGGAAGCCATTTTGCAAACTCCATTTATTCAGTAAACCTAGAAGACAAATATAACCCATAGACTACAAATTATGTATACAAGCTGTCAAAAGCTACTGATTTGGGGCAAAAGCCACTCCAGATGAATTGAAGAAAAGAGAGTGCAGCCAAGGTTAACATTGAAAAACACCAGCAATCAGGGCGGCGCCTGTGGCTCAGTCGGTAAGGCGCCGGCCCCATATACCGAGGGTGGCGGGTTCAAACCCGGCCCCAGCTGAACTGTAACCAAAAAATAGCCGGGCGTTGTGGCAGGCGCCTGTGGTCCCAGCTATTCGGCAAGAGAACCGCTTAAGCCCAGGAGTTGGAGGTTGCTGTGAGCCGTGTGACGCCACGGCACTCTACTGAGGGCCATAAAGTGAGACTCTGTCTCTACAAAAAAAAAAAAAAAGAAAAACACCAGCAATCGATCCACAAATGGATTAATAAATTGTGGCATATGTACACCATGGAATATTATGCAGCCTTAAAGAAAGACGGAGACTTTACCTCTTTCATGTTTACATGGATGGAGCTGGAACATATTCTTCTTAGTAAAGTATCTCAAGAATAGAAGAAAAAGTATCCAATGTACTCAGCCCTACTATGAAACTAATCTATGGCTTTCACATGAAAGCTATAACCCAGTTATAACCCAAGAATAGGGGGAAGGGGAAAGAGAGGGGAGGAATGGGGGCAGAGGGAGGGCGATTGGTGGGATTACACCTGCGGGGCATCTTACAAGGGTACGTGTGAAACTTAGTAAATCTAGAATGTAAATGTCTTAACACAATAACTAAAAAAATGCCAGGAAGGCCATGTTAACCAGTGTGATGAAAATGTGTCAAACTGTCCATAGAACCAGTGTATGGTGCCCCCTGATCACATTAATGTACACAGCTATGATTTAATAAAAATAAAATAAAAGAAAAACACCAGCAAAAATGCTCTTGCTGCAGGTGAGAGCTATTGTATCACTTGTTTGCAACAGCAGGTGTGCAGTCTGGGAAGAGTGAGAATTTGGCAGCTCTCCTGGATTCCTGAGTGGTTCAGGTAAATCAGGAAGCAGGGACCAAACAGAGGAGTCATGATTGTCTCTGTGACCACCAGAATTTGTCTTTCAAGAATGTAAAACACGTTGACTCTTCTCAGCCAAGAGCATGATGTGTTCTTCCATTTGTTAATGTCTTCTGAAATTTCTCTTTTTAGGGTTTCATAATTCTATTTGAAAAGATCTTTTACCTCTTTTGTTAGATATATTCCTAAGTATGTGATTTTCTTCGAAGTTAATGTGAAGGGACTCAAATTAAACCACCCATTTGATCCTGCAATCCCATTACTAGGCATCTACCCAGAAGGAAAAAAATCCTTTTATCATAAGGACATTTCCACTAGACTGTTTAATGCATCTCAATTTACAATTGCCGAAATGAGGAAACAGCCTAATAAATGGATTAACAAGCTGTGGTATATGTATACCACGGAATACTATTCAGCCATTTAAAAAGATGGAGACTTTACATCTTTTGTATTAAACTGGATTGAGGTACAACGCATTCTTCTTAGTAAAGCATCATAAGAATGGAGAAGCAAGGATCCAATGTACTTGATTCTAATATGAAGCCAGTAGATGATCTAATATAAGGGGTAGGGTAAGGGGAATGAGGGAGTGGGGAGAGGAAGTGGGTGGGGGGCACAGTGTATAGCACACCTCTAAGGGATGGGACACAATTACAAGAGGGACTTTACCTAACAACTGCAATCAGAGTAACCGAATTCTTGGTACTCTCAATGAATCCCAAGCAATAAAAAGAAAAAAGAATAAAAACCACAAACAGTAATAAACCTACAAGAATTCAGGAAACATTGTTCCCATGAGTCTTCTTGAGGAAATTAATAAAGGATGAAACTTACCATTCAAATTAGAAAAAAACATGACTGTGATGTTTAAATAGAGAACTGAGATGTAAACAAAGATTGAACTAGGAGACTGCAATGTATATATTATATTCCCTGACAAAGTAGAAAAGTTTCAATTAGTAGAAATGAGGCAGGAAAGTGAGAAGAATGCATAGAAATTAGAGTAATTTCACTAATTCTTAATCCAAAGTAGCTGAAAGTTTTAAAATATAGCTTAGAGCTAATAAAGTAATTAAAAGTATAAACATATAACACTAATAATAATAATATGAATAAATGTAAAATAGGTGGTTGAGAAGTGGGATTAGAAGAAAAAAGAAACAAACTAATTTTATGATTACTCTTAGAAGGAAACTAATAGATATTTTTTAAGAAAACAGAGTTCCAAAGTAATTATAATAATGGTGTAAAGTAACTTTTGAATCAAAATACCAAATTTTCTAATTATCAAAATAATTAAGCAAAGAAACAAAGCAGTCAATTGACATAGTAAATAATATATTCTTAATAGACTTTCTTTTTAGAGCAGTTTTAGGTTCACAGCAAAATTGAATGGAAAGTACAGAGAATCTCCATACATTCCCTACCCCAAAACAAATTCACAGCCTCGCTGACTATCAACATCCTGCACCAGACAGGTGCACTGGTTACAATCAATGAACCAACACAGATACATCATCATCACACAAAGCCCATAGTGTACATAGGACTCAATGCTGGTGTTGCACTTTCTGTGAGTTTAGACAAATGTATGATGACATGTGTTCACAGTTACAGCATCATTCAGGGCATTGCCCCCAAAGCCTCTGTACTCCACCTATTCATCACTCCCTCCCCCATTGCCACTTATCACCTGGTAAGAATATATTTAGGTTTATAAGAAACTACCAAACTGTCTTAATAATAAAACATAAAAACAGAAAGCAAAATGTAATTAAACAATATAATGTGACCCCCCAAAAACATCACTTTTATATTGATAAATATAAAAGGGCTATTATAAAACAGATTTGCAGATCAGATCACAAAATAAAATCTTACTGTTTTTGTCTTAAAGGAGAAAAGACATGCTTAAAATTTAGCTTGAAGACAATACATACACCTAGGTTTGCTCTGGAGACAGTTTTCTTGACTGCAGTAGCCACTGAGCACTGTGATTTACAACTAAATTTGATCTTGCTCCTACTAACAGAGGATTCAAAACCAGATGGCAGCACCCCTGGTCAGTCTAGAAAGTTGACTCTGGACCCTCACTTTCCTTTGGTTCTAATCATGTTCCCCACCCCTAAATGTCTATCCCAACTTCATCTGGACCCTCATCCTGTTCCTATTCCTGTCTCCTAATCCTTACATGAGATCATAGGTATCATGCCAGGAATTTACTCCTCTCAGAAGCATAGCATAGACATTTGGATAAAACACTCTTTAAAATATTTCAACAATGAGATATTTCACACCTACTAGGATGGCTATCATCAAAAAAATAAAACAAAATATCAAATGCTGGCAAGTTGTAGAGAACCTTTGTGCACTGTTGGTGGGAACATAAAACGGGACCACTACTGTGGAAAACAGTATGATAGTTTCTCAAAAAGTTAAAAATAGAATTGCCACATGATCCAGCAATTCTGAGTATATACCCTAAAGAACTGAAAATTGAAGTTGAATGGGCACTTGTTCATCCATGTTTGCACAACATTATTCCAAATAGCCCCAAGATAGAAGCAACCCAGATGTCCATAGAGATGAATGGATAAACAAAATGTTGTCTATGCATACAAGGGATTATTATTCAGCTTTAAAGATGCAGGAAATGGGGAGGAGACAAGATGGCTTATTGAAGCCAGCTTTCCACAGAGGCTTGCATCCAGAAGGAGAGTTGAATGACAGAAATTTAGCAAGTAACCTGGCAGATTAGAGCTACACCAAGAGAGAAGGTTGAAGAACACACATCAACCCTGCTGAGGCCAGCTAAGACCCCAAGGATACAAACAAAAGATACAAAATCAATCACCAAGCAGACAGAAGTCCCCTCCTCCATGAAAATGGCTTGGAGTACCATAAACAAATGAGCAGAGTTCAAAAGTCCTCCCATTATACTCCACGGGAGAGATCCTCTAAAAACTGGACGTACTTCCCCTCCTAGGGTGCCATGGCGCTCTCCCGTCAGGCATAAAACTGTGCAAAACTGTATATATTCTCTACCTGCAATTCTGAGCTCCCAGCACTACCCCCCCCCACTCTCACTCTGAGGTCTGGAGGCCTGTCCCCCAGGAGTCCAGATTCTTGAGTGATTTCTTGAGGGGCGTGGACAGGGCCTGGACTGCAGCTGGTCAGTGCTGATTCTGTGGCACAGGAGTGAGGAGAGGACGGTCAGCTGAGAGGGAACCATGCCAGAGCTGTGGTGCCCCGAGGCACAGAACAGTAGCCGTTTTTGGGCAACAATAGGGCTCACCACTGGATATTCCAGAGGAGGCCAGGCATCTTTTCAGATGGCAAACACTGGTGGAAGAGCTGGGATGGAAAAGCAGGCCCCATGAGTAAAAGGTTTGCCTGAGGCAGTACCAGCCTGGGTGGAGCACAGGGACTAGAAAATGCACACGCAGTGCTGCAGACTCCCAGGGCGGGGCTGACCCAGAGGACCACTTTACTGAGCCTAAGATGCACCTGGCCCTCAGGGGATTGTCAGCCTACACAAAGGAGGGCAGGAGACTAGAACTGACGGCTAACTGAGTTGTGAATACAAACCTTTACAGCAGCAAGGACAGGGCCTGAGACGCAGGTTCTGTGAACTCAAAACAGCTTCTCTTCTGCAGGGGAATTTAGCCAGATAGAAACAAATTCCGCAAAGTTGTTCTATTCGGTCAGTAACATCAATCAGGGGTGGGGCTGGAACTGAGTGAACACCCTCCAGTCTCCATCAAGCCCCCGAGGTTGTCAGGCCTCACCTCACCCTGCCAGATAGAGGCCGAGAGCAGTGGCCTGGCTGAGGAGACATAGATTTACTTGTGATTCAGGCAGGTGCAAACCCCTGGAATATCTGCTCATTGGAGGCAACTGGGTCACAGCCCTGAGGGGTTATCAGTGACTGGATGTGACAGAGGTGCAAGGTGGGGTGTGACAGAGGTGCATAAACCTTCCCGGACTAATCTATTTGCTGGGTGGGTCCTCCTGACCTCACAGAGCACCGGAGCAAGTCATATTGGAGTTGTCAGCAGACCCCTGTGATCTAGTTGCCAGAGACCTTTCAAACCTTCCACCTGAGACAGGTACCGAATGAGACAATTGATTTGGACCTTTTAAACTGAGCCAATTGCCAGAGGACTATCCAAGTGGTGCCCTGGGTGTGTGGTTGTAGGGAGGTTTGATTTTCCTTTTCCAATTGTTGCCTGGGGGTGGGGGGGAGCTGGGTGACTTAACTGTTGGTATGCAGAGAATGGAGTCTCTTCAGCAAGCTCAGAGCACAGCACGGCTGCTCCTCCAGGCTGGCTGGTCTCCATTTCCTTGCATCGGTGCCTTCCTTCCTGGGAAGAGTGGTCATTACAAAGACTCTTGGAGAAGATAACATTTCCTGGGGATATTGAGGGAATAGTCAGGTGAAGAGGATCATGGAGATTTCTAGGAAAAAAAAATCAACAACATTTCAGGACTAAGAAGATAAGCAAGCACAGGCAGAGACTTTAACCCAGAGTAACTGTTTCACTAAGCTTGTATAGACCAGCTGAAAACAAGAGAGAGCCACTTAGCCCCACACCAAACAAATCCCCAGTTTGTCAGGCTGTACCACTGTATGGGTCCTTGGCAAAGCTCCAAGGGAAAAGTCAAACAGTGTAAAATAATCATGGGGTGGAATCAGCAGAAAAACTCTGGTAACATAACCAGAGTAGATCAACCCCCCCTAAGAAAAACTATGGCAGATGTAACTGAAGATCCCATTCATAAACAGATAGCTGAGATGTCAGAAATTGAATTCAGAATTTGGATTGCAAACAAGATCAATAGAATAGAGGAAAATTTTCAATTAGAAATTTGGGGGCAATTCAAAAGTTGGAATTAGAAATTCGAGGAGAAATTCAAAAGTTGTCTCAAGAATTCAACAAATTTAAAGACAAAACCACCAAAGATTTTGACACTTTGAAGCAAGAATTTGCAGCCCTCAAAGATCTGAAACACACAGTAGAATCCCTGACTAACAGAGTGGAGCAAGCAGAAGAAAGGATTTCTGACATTGAAGACAAAGCTTTTGAATACTCACAAACTCTCAAAGAGGAAAAGAAATGGAGGGCAAAAACAGATCATTCTCCTAGAGAGCTCTGGGATAATTTGAAGAAGGCTAATATCTGCCTCATTGGAATCCCTGAAAGTGATGAAGTAGCTTTGCAGGGCACAGAGACCCTTCTCCATGAAATTATGAAAGAGAATTTTCCAGACATGCCAAGAGATTCTGAAATTCAGATGGCAGACAAGTTTCAGAACCCCAGCATGACTCAACCTGAATAAGATATCCCCCAGGCACATCATAATTAACTTCACTAAAGTTAACATGAAGGAGAAAATTCTGAAAGTAGCCAGATGTAAGAAAACCATTACCTACAAAGGGAAGAATATTAGAATGACTGCAGATCTCTCTGCTGAAGCTTTTCAAGCCAGAAGAGGGTAGTCATCAAATTTTAATCTCCTAAAACAAAATAACTTTCAACCCTGGATCCTGTATCCAACTAAACTGAGTTTCATTTATGATGGAGAAATTAAATATTTTAATGACATTCATATGTTGAAGAAATTTGCCATAACCAAACCGGATCTTCAGGATATTCTCAGACCTATCCTCCATAATGACCAGCCCAATCCTCTATAACAAGTAAACTCACTTAGAAACTTTTGATCAAACTCCAAATTCCACAGTAGCAAAAGGATTAAAAATGTCCCCAGGACTTTCGAAAAACTTGATACCCAAAATTTTACCAGACTTATCTATATTCTCCATTAATGTGAAGGGCTTAAACTGTCCTTTAAAGAGGCACAGGTTGGCTGACTAGATATGAAAATTCAGGCCAGATATTTGCTGAATACAAGAATCACATCTTACCTTAAAACACAAATATAGACTCAGGGTGAAAGGATGGTCGTCCATATTTTAGGCAAATGGTAATCAGAAAAAAGCAGGTGTTGCAATTCTATTTGCAGACACAATACGCTTTAAACCAAGAAAAGTAAGGAAGGATAAGAATGGTCACTTCATATTTTTTAAGGGTAATACTCTATATGATGATATTTCAATTATTAATACCCTGTTTCCCCAAAAATAAGATAGTGTCTTATTTTAAGGTGTGCTCCCAAAGATGAGCTAGGTCTTATGTTCAGGGGAAGTCTTATCTTTCCTGTAAGGTCTTATTTTCGGAGGATGTCTTATTTTCAGGGAAACAGGGTATTTATGTACACAACAAGAATATGCCTCAATTTATAAGAGAAACTCTAACAGACATGAGCAACTTGATTTCCTCCAGCTCCATAATAGTCAGAGATTTTAACACTCCTTTGGCAGTGTTGGATAGATCCTCCAAGAATAAGCTGAGAAAAGAAATTGTAGATTTAAACCTAACCATCCAACATTTGGATTTAGCAGACATCTATAGGACATTTCATCCCAACAAAACTGAATACACATTCTTCTCATCAGCCCAAGGAACATACTCCAAAATCAATCACATCTTAGGTCATAGGTCTAACCTCAGCAAATATTAAAAAATAGAAATTATTACTTGCATCTTCTCAGACCATAATGGAATAACAATAACAACAGGAATCTGCATACCCATATAAAAACAGGGAAGCTAAACAACCTTACGCTGAAGGACAGATGGCTTATAGATGATATTATGAAGGAAATCACCAAATTTATGGAACAAAACAACAATGAAGACGCGAATTATCAGAAACTCGGGCATACAGCAAAGGCAGTCCTAACAGGGAAATTTATAGCACTGCAAGCCTTCCTCAAGAAAACAGAAAAAGAGGAAGTTAATAACTTAATGGGACATCCCAAGCAACTGGAGAACAAAGAACATTCCAACCCCAAACCCAGCAGAAGAAAATAAATAACCAAAATCAGAGCAGAATTAAATGAAATTGAAAACAAAAGAATTATACAACAGATCAATAAATCCAAAAGTTGTTTTTTTGAAAAGATCAATAAAATAGATAAACCTTTGGCCAACCTAACCAGGAAAAAAAGAGTAAAATCTCTAATTTCATCAATCAGAAATGGTAATGATGAAATAACAACAGACCCCTCAGAAATTCAAAAAATCCTTAATGAATACTACAAAAAACTCTGCTCTCAGAAATATGAAAAATATGAAAAAAAATCGACTAATACCTGGAAATACGCCACCTATCAAGACTTAGCCACAACAAAGTGGAAATGTTGAACAGGCCTATATCAAGTTCTGACATAGCATCAACTATACAAAATCTCCCTAAAAAAGAAAAGCCCAGGACCAGATGGCTTTACATCAGAATTCTACCAAACATTTAAAGAAGAACTACTACCTATATTACTAAACCTCTTCCAAAATATAGAAAAGGGAAAAATATTACCCAACACATCTACAAAGCAAACATCACCTTGATCCCCAAACCAGGGAAAGACCCAACAAGAAACGAAAATTATAGACCAATATCACTAATGAATATTGATGCTAAAATACTCAATAAGATCCTAAAAGAATCCAACGACACATAAAAAAAATTATACACCATGACCAAGTGGAATTTATCCAGGGTCTCAAGGCTGGTTCAATATATGTAAATCTATAAATGTAATTCAGCACATAAACAAACTAAAAAATAAAGATCATATGATTCTCTCAATGGACGCAGAAAAAGCTTTTGATAATATCCAGCATCCCTTCATGATCAGAACACTTAAGAAAATTGGTGTAGAAGGGACATTTCTGAAACTAATGCAGGCCATCTACAGCAAACCCACAGCCAATATCATTTTGAATGAAGTTAAATTGAAATCATTTCCACTTAGATCAGGACAAGGTTGCCCATTGTTTTCAATGCTCTTTAACATTGTAATGGAAGTTTTAGCCATTGCAATTAGGGAAGGAAAGGAGATCAAGGGTATCCACATAGGGTCAGAAGAGATCAAACTTTCACTCTTCACAGATGATATGATTGTATATCTGGAAAACACTAGGGATTCTACTACAAAACTTTTAGAAATGATCAAGAAATACAGCAATGTCTCAGGCTACAAAATCAACACCCATAAATCTGTAGCCTTTATATATACCAACAATAACCAAGCCGAAAAAAACAGTTAAGGACGCTATTCCTTTCACAGTAGTGCCAAAGAAGATGAGATATTTGGGAGTATACCTAACAGAGAACGATCTCTACAAGGAGAACTATGAAACTTTAAGAAAAGAAATAGCTGAAGATGTTAACAAATGGAAAAACATACCATGCTCATGGCTGGGAAGAATCAACATTGTTAAAATGTCTATACTACCCAAAGCAACATATAATTTTAATGCAATTCCTATTAAAGCTCCACTGTTATACTTTAAAGATCTTGAAAAAACAATACTTTGCTTTATACGGAATCAGAAAAAAACTCAAATAGCCAAAACATTACTCAGCAATAAAAACACAGCAGGAGAAATCACGCTACCAGACCTAAGACTGTACTCTAAATCGATAGTGATCAAAACAGCATGGTATTGGCACAAAAACAGAGAAGTAGATGTCTGGAATAGAATAGAGAACCAAGAGATGAATCCAGCTACTTACTGTTATTAGATCTTTGACAAGCCAATTAAAAACATTCGGTGGGGAAAAGATTTCCTGTTTAACAAATGGTGCTGGGTGAACTGGCTGGAGATCTGTAAAAGACTGAAAATGGACCCACACCCTTCACCACTAACTAAGATAGACTCTCACTGGATAAAAGACTTAAACGTAAGACAGGGAACTATAAAAGCACTTGAAGAAAGTGCAGGGAAAACTTTTAAAGGAATTGACCTGGGTGAATATTTTATGAAGAGAACTCCCCAAGCAATTGAAGCAGTATCAAAAACACATTACTGGGACTTGATCAAACTTAAAAGCTTCTGCACAGCCAAGAACATAGTAAGTAAAGCAAACAGACAGCCCTCAGAATGGAAGAAAATATTTGCAGGTTATACCTCCGATAAAGTTTTAATAACCAGAATCCACAGAGAACTCAAACATATTAGCAAGAAAAGAACAAGTGATCCCATCGCAGGCTAGGCAAGGGACTTGAAGAGAAACTTGTCTAAAGAAGACAGATGCACGATCTATAAACACATGAAAAAATGCTCATCATCCTTAATCATCAGAGAAAAGCAAATCAAAACTACTTTGAGATATCACCTAACCCCAGTAAGAGTAGCCCACATAACAAAACCAGAGACGTTGGCGTGGATGTGGAGAAAAGGGAACACTTCTACCCTGCTGGTGGGAATGCACACTAATACATTCCTTCTGGAAGGATTTTTGGAGCACCTAAAATAGAGACCTAAAAATAGACCTGCCATTCAATCCTATGATTCCTTTACTAGGTTTATACCCAGAATACCAAAAATCACAATATAACAAAGACATCTGTACCAGAATGTTTATTGCAGCCCAATTCACAATTGCTAAGTCATGGAAGAAGCCCAAGTGCCCAAAGACCCAGGAATGGACTAGCGAATTGTGGTACATGTATACCATGGAATATTATGCAGCCTTAAAGAAAAATGGAAACTTTACCTCTTGCATGTTTACATGGATGGAGCTGGAACACATTCTTCTTAGCAAAGTATCTCAGGAATGGAAAAAAAAGTATCCAATGTACTCAGCCCTACTATGAAGCTAATTTATAGCTTTCACATGAAGGCTATAACCCAACTATAGCACAAGAAAATAGGGAAAGGGCCAAGAAAGGGGAAGGGAGCGGGGAGGTTAGAGTGGAGGGAGGATAATGGGTGGGGCCACACCTACAGTGCATCTTAGAATGGGTACAGGCGAAACTTATTAAATGCAGAATACAAATGTCTACATACAATAACTAAGAAAATGCCATGAAGGCTATGTTGAACAGTTTGATGAGAATATTTCAGATTGTATATGAAACCAGAACATCGTATCCCTCGATTGCACTAATGTACACAGCTATGATTTAACAATAAAAATAAAGAAAGAAATAAAAACAAAGCAGGAGGAATCACACTACCAGATCTCAGACTATACTATAAATCTATAGTGATCAAAACGGCATGGTACTGACACAAAAGCAGAGAGATAGATGCATGGAACAGAATAGAGAACCAAGAGATGAACCCAGCTACTTCCCATTATTTGGTCTGACAAGCCAATTAAAAACATTCAGTGGGGAAAAGATTCCCTATTTAACAAATGGTGCTGGGTGAACTGGCTGGCAACCAGTAGAAGACTGAAACTGGACCCACACCTTTCACCATTAACTAAGATAGACTCTCATTGGATTAAAGATTTAAACTTAAGACATGAAACTATAAAAATACTAGAGGAGAGTGCAGGGAAAACCCTTGAAGAAATCAGTCTGGGCGAGTATTTTTTGAAGAGGACCATCAGGGCAATTGAAGCAGCTTCAAAAATACACTACTGGGACCTGATCAAACTAAAAAGCTTCTGCACAGCCAAGAACACAGTAAGTAAAGCAAGCAAACAGTCCTCTGAATGGGAGAAGATATTTGCAGGTTATGTCTCTGACAAAGGTTTAATAACCAGAATCCACAGAGAACTCAAACGTATAAGCAAGAAAAGAACAAGTGATCCCATCGCAGGCTGGGCAAGGGACTTGAAGAGAAACTTCTCTGAAGAAGACAGGTGCACACCCTACAGACATATGAAAAAATGCTCATCATCCTTAATCCTCAGAGAAATGCAAATGAAAATTACTTTGAGATATCATCTAACTCCAGTAAGATTAGCCCATATCACAAAATCCCAAGACCAGAGATGTTGGCGTGGATGTGGAGAAAAGGGAACACTTCTACACTGCTGGTGGGAATGCAAATTAATACATTCCTTTTGGAAAGATTTTTGGGGAACACTTAGAGATCTAAAAATAGACCTGCCATTCAATCCTATAATTCCTCTACTAGGTATATACCCAGAAGACCAAAAATCACATTATAACAAAGATATTTGTACCAGAATGTTTATTGCAGCCCAATTCATAATTGCTAAGTCATGGAAAAAGCCCAAGTGCCCATCGATCCAGGAATGGATTAATAAATTGTGGTATATGTACACCATGGAATATTATGCAGCCTTAAATAAAGATGGAGACTTTACCTCTTTCATGTTTACATGGATGGAGCTGGAACGTATTCTTCTTAGTAAAGTATCTCAAGAATGGAAGAAAATGTATCCAATATACTCAGCCCTACTATGAAACTAATTAATGGCTTTCATATGAAACCCATATATAACCCAGTTATAACCTAAGCATATGGGGAAGAGGGAGAGGGAGGGGAGGGAGGGGGGAGAATGGGCGGAGGGAGGGTGATTGGTGGGATTACACCTACGGTGCATCTTACAAGGGTACATGTGAAACTTAGTAAATGTACAATATAAATGTCTTAACACAATAACTAAGAAAATGCCAGGAAGGCTATGTTAACCAGTGTGATGAAAATATGTCAAATGGTCTATAGATCCAATGTATGGTGCCCCGTGATTGCATTAATGTACACAGCTATGATTTAATAATAAAAAAAAAGGAGAAAAACGCAGGAAATTTTGACATATGTTATTATGAGAAAAAACTTTAAAGGGTATGAGAAGTGAAAAAAGGACAGCCGGCCATGTGCGGTGGCTCACGCCTGTTATTCTAGCATTCTGGGAGGCCAAGGTGGGTGGATTGCTTGAGCTCACGAGTTCGAGACCAACCTGAGTAAAAGTAAGAGACCCTGACTCTACTAAAAATAGAAAAAACTGAGGCAAAGGGACCACTTGGGCCCAAGAGTTGGAGGTTGCTGTGAGCTATGATGCTATGGTACACTACCCAGGGGGACAGCTTGATATTCTCCCTTAAAAAAAGAAAAAAGAAAGAAAAAATGTCATAAGAAGGAATGAAAATTTATTGTTTAAAGGATACAGAATTTGTGATGGGTAAGATGAAAAGACCTAGAGATGGATGATGGTGATGATTGCACAACAATGCAAAAATACTTAATGCCACTGAACTGTACATTTAGAAATAGTTAAGAAGGTTAATTTTATGTTACACATATTTTACCACAATAAAAAAAATAGACTTCAGTACTTCAACTTGAATGGATGAATTTGGAGCTCAAGGATGATAGAGGGAAAGAAAATTTTTAGCATATGAGGGAGAGGCTGGTCTCATTCATTCAAGAACTGTCATTTAAGTGCCTACACTATACCTTATAACATGTTGAAAGTTTCACAGTTCTCTTTGAGGATAAACCAGTAAAAAAGCAACTGTAATAAAGAATGAAAAGTGCTTTTTATCGGAAGATTGATAAGAATGACAAACTAGTACACGGGAATAACCAAGTTTGAAGACAACTATCTATCCAGTTGTCATGGAGCACAGTAAATCTGGCCCGCAGTTCTTACCTTCTGAAGAGTAGTCATATTAGGGGGTGGGAGTTTCAACCAAGTAACAATTTCTAGAAATTTTGGATCTTCGATATATGAGGTTGGCTTTTCCCTCTAAAGAAATAGGCAAAATCTTTTCTCCCTTAAGCCACAGGTAGGAAACCTTATTGATAATGTTAGTAGAAACGACCTGGAAAGGGCAGCATCTTCCTTTGTTAGCTCCCCTGTTCATGTGTGGTGGGAGTGGGACATGGAGCCTATTTTCCTTGTTATAAACATTCCTTCTCATAGAGTAAAAAATGAGGTCAAAAAATGAATGTAAGAGTTTTTATCTCCTTCTTTGGTTTAATATTAGCAACACTAACATCAAATATTGTCTAAGAAGAGGACAATTTTTCTAGATTTTCATGCCAGTACCTTCTGCCATTCCTAGAAGGAGAAAGGCATTATGATCTACTCAGCACTACTCATGCATGAGCACTTGTAGGCACTTATTGCGATTATGGTATTTATGAATTTGGGAATTCAGAAAGGTCTCTGGAAGTTCCTCCTCAAAAGTCAGGAATTTCCTATTTTCTGGACACATTCTTTTTAGCAATGAGCCTGCCTTGTTATTTAAACTATTCCACGTACGTGTGTCAGATCTTCCCCTCTTGGCACTAACTCCCCAGTCAGATGAGAGTTGAGTAGCCAAGCATTAAGTACCACTTTATATTTCTGTTTCTCTGAGTATCAGCCTTTTAACCTTCAGCATGTCATACCCTTTTCCAAGTCTAAGCTATCAAGCAGAGGCTTCCAGAAAAAGGTGCTTGTCCACAGCAGAAATAAATAAGTAAACTGTATTAGTGATAGATAAAAATCTATAGAGGTTTGACACAAAACAATGATACTGCCAAATAGAAAAGAAAACCCAAATATCAACAATTGGGAGGTGTTCTAAATAATATTGAGGGAAGATTTTTTGTTATTTTTTGTTTTGAGACAGAGTTTCACTATGTCACCCTCAGTAGAATGCTGTGGCGTCATAGCTCACAGCAACCTCAAACTGTTGGCCTTAAGTGATTCTCTTGCCTCACTCTCCCAAGTAGCTGAGGCTACAGGCATCTGCCACAACTCCCGGCTTTGAGGGAAGATTTTTAATCATATTTAAATGGATTTTTTTCTATAAATTAAATAGCAAATTACATTAAAAAATTATGATAAATACACAAAAAAAAATCCCCCTCAAAGTTACTTTCAATCCTAGCCTCAGAGAAAACATCATTAATAATTCAGCGTATGTCCTTTCAATATTTTAAATGTTTATGAATATGTGTGATTATATATATATATTTTTAGAGATACATGAATATAAACCACGTTTTTGCAATTTTTTTACTTAGCAGTATATTATAAATGTTTTCCGAGTCAAGTAACAGTACCCTTTAAAATAATTTTAATGAATGCCTAATATTCCTGACCATATATTTGGAAATGCAGCACATAATTTTCTTAAACAGATTATTCTAATGTTTCACATTTATAAGCAAGGCTAAGATAAATGTGTTTGCACATAAATCTTTATGTAACTTTATAGCTATTTCTTTAAGATAAATTCATAGAACTATTGTGTAAATCACTATACCTTCCTTTTCAAATTTTTATTTTGAAAGAATGACAAATTAATATAAAAGTTATAAAAACAGCACAATGCTAACCATTAGTGATTCGAGATGAAAGATATTCACCACATTTACTTTTACGTCTCCCTTATTTTCTCTCTTCCTCCCAACCCAGGGTCCCCCCCATGACCTTTCACCTCTATACTCTTTAACATCTTTTCTTAAAAACAAGATTATCGTCCATAAACTGCCAAACTCAGGAAAATTAAGATTGACACTATACCATTATTACCAATATATCTAACAATTTTCTCAATTGTCCCCAAAATATGCTTTATATGTTTTCTATGCACAAGCCAATCAAAGATAATGCATTGCATCAAACTGCCACATCCCTGTGGCCTCCTTCAACCAGGTGATCCCTGATTTTTTTTTTTTTCATGAAATTGGTAGTTCTCAGCCAGTTGCTTTGCAGAAGGGTCCCTGATTTAGATTTGACTGTTTGCTCATGATCAGATTCAGGTTACACTTTTTTTGGTGGCCATAGTTAGTAGTCAGTGTTGTGTCCTCAAGGTATCACATCAGAAGACACATGATGTCACTCTGTTCCATTGTGGTTGATGATGAGTTTGATCGTTTGGTTGAGGTGTTACCTGCCAGTTTTTTGATTACAAACGTGCCAGGTTTTGTTTAAGACTGAAAGATCATTTGTTGAGTGACATGCACTTTTTTAATGCTTTGATTACATGTTGCCAAGTTCTTTCTGGAACTTGAAAGTTCCTAAGTAGGAAAAGAATACTGGATGATCTTTTGGTGTTCCTAAAAGATAAATTCACTGAATTTGTTTGAGGAAGTCTATGTATTTCTATTTTCTTACCAACAAAGCCAGCAGCTACAAATGGTCTGTTCTTTCTCTTTCAATATAAGAAAATGCTGGTGGGTGTGTTGTTATCACTTTTCTATAATTCAAGGGCTTGATAATGAAGAGTTTTAGGCAGCTATGATTTGAGCCTGAGGCTAAAAAAAAATGTGTGCTTGTCTAACTCTAATAAACATGACTTCAGCAGTTGTTGTGAATCCCTGGAATTCCCACCTAGCCATAGCCACATTTAACTATTTCCACCTTGTTTCGTTGGAGTCTGCATCCCATCTGATCCTGATGTTGTCCCTCTGATGTCTGCCTGCCCTGGCTTTTTGATGGCACCTCATTGCTCCTATTCACTGTGAGACTTCTTGATTCATACTGCCCTCCTGGTCTTTGGAGTCCTATCCAGCCGGTAGCTCTTTCCCTCATCCCAGGATCTGATCTCTGTGGCAGACACTGACCTCAAAAGACTCTGATGCCTGAGTTGAGTCCAGCAAATTTGCTCAATATGCACTTGCTAAATTAGGAAGTGGATGAAATCAAGTGAGATATGGTAGAAAGGCATTGAATTTCTAAATTTTCTTCCCTTATCCTGCGGAACACAGAGAGAGAAAGACAGACTGGTTTTCTGGTAGTTGAACTAAATCACATGTACAACAGCAGGACTCCTGTTAGACCCTCTCTCTGAGTTGGATTTGGCTATAATGGATACATACATTTCTCCATCTCATTATTCTCTAGGGTCAGGTGCAATACCCACAGCCCCTTCTCCATTCTGCCTTCTCTTAGTTTCCACTTATTTTCCCCACTCAAGCTACTGATTCTGTCTTCCAACTTTGAACCCCAGACTTACCGTGTTCCCTCTGCTCCCTTCATGAAATCAAGCGTCAATAAGCAAAGTGCTGGCTCATTCTCAAAATCACTCTTTCTGGGTCTCTGACTCATTTTGGTCAGGTACTTGGGTCCCTGATCCCTGATGTCCAGTTATCGTCCTGTCCTTCCTACCAGCTTCCTATTTGCTGACCCTCTGCCTGACTTCAATTCAGAATATACATTTTCCTAACCTGGTTTCCTAACCTGGTTGATATGAATGTTCATTAATGTTCTAGCAGTAAGTGACTAAACTTATGGCCAAGAGATTAACCTGACAATGTATTTTCCATTGCAAGAATAATAAACCAAATATATCTGCCCCTTTTTGCATATATTTGACATTAAAACAGGAGTTGGCAACTTACATAAACAACCAAGTAGTAAATATTTTGGACTTTGCAGGCCAAGAAGTAAAATTGAGGACAATTTTTTAGGTAACACATAACAAGAAATATTTATAAAACAAATTTTTATTGATGAAATTCAAAATATAATAACAATAATTGAATATTTTTTCCTAATATAGGTCTACTATTACAAAGAATGAAATTGTTGTTGTTGTTTTTTTGAGGAGTAGGTAATTATTTACCTAATTGGGAATCAAATTAGTATTTTCTATGACCAAAATCAATTGCAAATGTTCATTCGTTCGTGTTTAACTGTCAGTTGATGTATTTCATCTTTGAAAAATGTCTTTTCACACAAATAGGAACTGCCAGATACTGATATAAATCCATGAATTTAAATCAAATCATGATATAAATAATGGATTTCAATCCATGAACATATGATTTTTATTAAGTATATTCATCACTTGAAAAGAAATATTTTAGAATTTTATAAGATTCTTTTCGTCATAGTATTAGCACATTACTACATTGCAGATGAATTACTTCCAGTTGAAAGCTAGGGGGAAGCTCCTTAATTCCACAGTTCAACAGATTTCGAAGTATGTAAATTTTCTTTGCTCTTACAACAATTTCAAAAAAAAATTCTACTGGAACTATCATTTGAACTTAGAAATTATATCCCCTCCAAAATTGTATGGGAGTAAAGGTCTTACTTCTTGCTTTAACTTTTGACATCACAGCAAATGTATAAACCAGCTTGACATTATTTGTGATCCAAATGACATTAGTTCTTGTCAAAATGACTTTACAGCAAGGTAAGTTTCACACACAAGCACTGTTTTGTCTTATAATTTTAGATGTAATTCATTTTAAAATGGTAACAAGTCTGCATAAAAAACAAATTTCCAAAGCCATTCAAAGTTCTCATTACCAACAACAACAAAATTTGATCTCAATTCTAAAACTTCACTTCTACTCAGCCATCAGACTGCCATGAGGTAAAACAAGGCAGGTCATTCAGGTTTTATTTCTGACAACATTTTATAGAATTGACAATGATTAAGTCTACAAGAGCAAATGAAATTTAACATTGAAACTACTGGTTCAATAACATATGATCTATTCCAACTGCACAGTACCTAGTGATGATAATAAAAGCAGTAACTATAGGCTTTACACACTTTGCATTTTCACAAGCTTTAGAATTTTGTCCAACCTAAGACTTTTTCTGCTCCGCACATATTTTGCCATCATCAGTTCTAACACATCTTATCAGATTCTATTTCAGGTTGCATTTTGTGTTTCCTCAACTTCTTTGAGTATGTTCTCATTAGAAGTATTATAATTAGACCATTTATTGTAGAGGAAATTATTTTATTACTTTAAACTCAGCATCAACTCCTCACACAACTAAGCAGTATTGGAAACATCTGTTAACTCATCAAGAACCAAGAGAAACTACTCTAAATTATTTGCTTTGTTTTTTGATATTGCTATTGCTCCCAAATTCCTCAACTCTTTGAGCAACTATTCTTGCTGAAAAGCTTATACTCTTAAGCAAGTTTGTTTTCTCTAGACACATTTCATTAGCTGCCAAGTCAAACACAATGTAATTAACTTACCATCAATGAATAGCTTTGCTTGCTTAGTTAACAAATGAGTCACATGGAAACTTCCTATGCTTGCAGCATCATTTTCATTGTCTATTTTTGTAAAGAAATTCTCCTGTGATAACATATTCTATTTTAAATTTTGTAATTTTTTACACCTTTGCTTTTCTGTGAATTGGGAACATAGCAATGAGTGTCTAATTAGGTTATGATGATTCATATTGTATTTTTGTTTACACAACCATACTGTTATTCATTGATAAATACAATTTTTTGTCATCTAATTTAATAACAAAATAATTGACACTTTGCTGTATCTTAAAAGTGTGACATTCAAAGTCCACTTTCTCTGTCCTTTTTTTGTTTTGGTTTATTTTGTTTTGACTAAATGGGTATGCATTGGATAATAAAACAAATAAATAAATGTAGTAGCATGGTGATACATGTAGCACTTGAAACATTGTCAAGTTATAACTGAGCTGCCTGAGATTTATTATGTTAGGAACAGCAGTGTAAAGTAATAAGGACCCATAGGTCTACCGTAGCTGCACACCTTTGCTGTCATAGCTCAAAAGCAACCATAGACTGACACAGAAATGAATGAGCATGATTATGTTCTAACAAAATTTTATGAGTGGACACTGGAATTTGAAGTCCATACACTTTACATGCATCACAAAGTATTAGTCATCTTTTTAATTTTTTTCCATTTAAAAACTGCAAAAAAAAAAACATAAACACCATTCTTAACTTACAGGCCATACAAAAACAGGTGGTAAGCTGGATTTGGTGCACAGGCTGTAACTTACTGATCCTTGTGTGAAAACACGTAGCAAGCAAGCACAAGTTAAAAGTATATAATGTCTTCTGGCATGGTATCTTTGCCAGAGTGAACTTTAATATTTGCTCAGGTAAAAAGCAAGCACACAAGAAAATCAAGTTAGAACAGAAAATGAGGATGGTGGCATCTCATCTGATTCCAAAGTTTGAGACGATGGGCAGTGGCAATGTTCAATAGTTCTCACGTTCTATTCATAAGTAATTGTGGTTATTTAATGATAAAATGTATTATTTTATTTTTCAATTTATAAATTTTTTCAGATAACTGCTACATTGGCAGGCCATATTTATTAATTTATTATAACATCTCTACTTAATAAAAAGAATTGTTAGATATACTGAGCCTCAGGACACCATGAAAAAATTACTGAGACCATGAACTTCATAAGTTTGGGATACTCTCCTCTAGACTGTGACTTGATTCAGGGCTAGCTCCTTCCAAATTAGATGGGGATCCCTTTGTGGAAGCCCAGCATTCTCCCACATGAGTCAAAATCTTCAACCAAAAAGAAAGGAGTACAGATCCCTCTGCCTGGGACTTTTCTTTCCTGATAACTTGGAACCTATTGAGTGGGGAATGGGGAAATAGAAATAGCTTGAAGAAAGCAAATTACTTTCTATTTTAAATTTTGTAATTTTTAGACCTTTGCTTTTTCTGTGAGTTAGGAACATAGCAATGAGTGTTTAATCAGGTTATGATGATTCACATTGTATTTTTGTTTACACAACCATAGTTTGTAAACCATTTGTTTTCCTTCTGTTGAAAGAAAAACAAATAGAAAAATGGAGAAGGAAAGCCAACATTTCTACACTGTTGTATGTTTTTCTTGTTCCTTTCTCTAGATTTTTCTGCCTTCCCTACATTGTATTTCCCCATCGCCTCTAATCCCAGGCTTGTTTGTTGATTTGCTTAGGCTGTTACAGTGGAATTTGGTTTTATTGAATTCTCAGCATGAAAACAATCCTTGCTAAAAGCAAAATTGTGTGTGAAAGTCTCTCTCTTCCTTATAGACGGTGATATGAACAGCCTCCAGTGAGCGGGCCTAATCTCTTTACAGTAGATGGGCTGCTGAAACTAACTTAGGAAAGGGACATCTACCCTCCATGGAGTTGTTTGCAGTTCCTAAATACATCCAAGGCCGCAGAGCAGGGAAGAATGATAGCAGAAGGGAGCAGGGCTGTGAGAGAACTCACCCATCACATACTTATTCTAGGTCCCTTCCTCCCTTATTCCATGCAGACCTGGCCCCCTCTATGACCTTGAGCATCAAAGAGACCTGGGACCTCATTCCAGAACCTCCATGTGCTCCACACTTCAGCTACATCAAAATTACTATACACTCCAAATAGCTGCATGCCATGCCATTCCCTCTGCCTAGAATACCCTTCTTTGCTGTCCATCTGATGCAAATTTATTCTTTTTCCAAGAGCAAACATGGGGGCTTCTTGACCTCCTTAAGCCAAATAAATAAATTCTCCTCTTATGCCATCACTTAAGCTGCTGCTGCCAAACTTCAGTTTTATACTAGACACAGTGGATTGCAATTGTCTCCACTATCAGGCTTTGACGTTTTGGAAGACAAAGCTCTGTCTCTTTTATCTTTGTCTCACAATTGCCCAGAACAGTTACTGGCACATAGGAGACACTGGATGAATATGTTGATTGAATAAATGAATAACTGAATGCTGTCTGCATCTCTGCAGAAACCTGTTCTGCTGTTGAGGAAAGCTTACAAGGCAGTTAGCCCTCTGACTCTGTAATGACAGGGAGCTTTTTTTTTTTTTTTTATTAAATCATAACTGTATACATTGATATGATCATGGGGCATCATACACTCGGTTCATAGACCATTTGACACATTTTTATCACAATGGTTAACATAGCCTTTCCGGCATTATCTCAGTTACTGTGCCAAAACATTTACATTCTACATTTACCAAGTTTTGCAAATACCCCTGTAAGATGCCCCACAGGTGTGATCCCACCGATCCCCCTCCCTTTCCCCCTTCCCCCTATTGTTAGGTTGTAACTGGGTTATAGCTTTCATGTGAGAGCCCCAAATTAGTTTCATAGTAGGGCTGAGTACATTGGGTACTTTTTCTTCCATTCTTGAGATACTTTACTAAGAAGAATATGTTCCAGCTCCATCCATGTAAACATGAAAGAGGTAAAGTATCCATCTTTCTTTAAGGCTGCATAGTATTCCATGGTGTACATATACCACAATTTATTAATCCATTCGTGGATCGATGGGCACTTTGGGCTTTTTCCATGACTTAGCAATTATGAATTGGGCTGCAATAAACATTCTGGTACAAATATCTTTTTTATGTTGTGATTTTTGGTCTTCTGGGCATATGCCCAGCAGAGGAATTACAGGATTGAATGGCAGATCTATTTTTAGATCTCTGAGTGTTCTCCATATATCTTTCCAAAAGGAATGTATTAATTTGCATTCCCACCAGCAGTGCAGAAGTGTTCCCTTTTCTCCACATCCACGCCAACATCTCTGGTCTTGAGATTTTGTGATATAGGCTAGTCTCATTGGAGTTAGATGATATCTCAAAGTAGTTTTGATTTGCATTTCTCTGATGATTAAAGATGATGAGCATTTTTTCATATGTCTGAAGGCAGCACCTTAGAGCTCACAGGACTCTTTCACGCACATGAATTCATTTAGTTTCTCTAACAACCTTAAACAAAGGAAGTATTATTACAGCCATTTTAATACAACTTCTAAAATGAAGTTCAGATATGAGACTAACTAAAGACACAGTTAGTTACTGGCAGTTATGGGCCTTGAACTCGGTCTTAGTGAAGACTGGTTCACTGTCCTTCCTTCAGTGTTAACCTTTGCTCTGTCAGGCCACAAGTGCCATGCCAGTAGCCTTTCCCTCCTACTTTGCCCCAAAGTTGCTTAAGGCAGTGCCTCATCTAGGGCTTCTTGGTTATAAATAACTGAAACTGCCTCAGACTAACTTGAACAAGTGACATAAGCATGTTGGAGGGTCATAAAAAAAAATCTATAAAAGGCTAATGAAGTGGGCAGCCCACCAGGGAAACTGAGAAACCAGAACTGCAGCAACTGCATGGTAGCAGAGGCAGACCCAGCAGCACATCCAGACTGGGATGGGTCCCAGCACAAGCTTCCTGCACCCTCCAGCCACTATCTCCAGCCTCGGAATTCTAGGAGACAATCTAGCTGCCAGGGCCAGTCACTTGCTCCTCTCCAGCTGTCCACAGTAGGAAAGAAAGAACCTGGCCTTTTCAGCTTCCCACACTTACTGTTCCCAGAAGGAAGTTTGGCATATACTGTGCTTAATAAATAGCCATCATTGACTGTTTTTTCAGCTTGACTATTGTTGGTATATATAAAGGCTACAGATTTGTGAGCATTGATTTTGTAACCTGAGACACTGATGTATTCCTTGATCACTTCTAAGAGTTTCATAGTTGAATCCCTGGGGGTTTCCAGATAGACAATCATATCATCTGCAAAGAGTGAAAGTTTGATCTCCTCTGATCCTATATGGATACCCTTGATCGCCTTTTCTTGCCTGATTGCATTGGCTAAGACTTCCATTACAATGTTAAAAAGCAGTGGAGATAATGGGCAACCTTGCCTGTTTCCTGATCTGAGTGGAAATGATTTCAATTTAATTTCATTATATACGATATTGGCTGTGGGTTTACTGTAGATGGCCTCTATCAGTTTAAGAAATGTCCCTTCTATACCTATTTTCTTAAGTGTTCTGATCATGAAAGGATGCTGGATATTATCAAAAGCTTTTTCTGCATCAATTGAGAGAATCATATGGTCTTTGTTTTTTATTTTGTTTATGTGTTGAATTATATTTATAGATTTACATATATTGAACCACCCTTGAGATAAAACCAGCTTGGTCATGGTGTATTATTTGTTTGATGTATTGCTGGATTCTATTTGCTAGGATCTTATTGCATATTTTTGCATCTAAATTTATTAGAGATATTGGTCTACAGTTTTCTTTTCTTGTTGGGTCTTTTCCTGGTTTGGGGATCAGGGTGATACTTGCTTCATAGAATGTGTTGGGAAGTATTCCTTCTTTTGCTATGCTTTGGAAAAGGTTATGTTATATATGTACTAGTTCCTCTTTAAAGGTTTGGTAGAAGTCTGATGTGAAGCCATCTGGTCCCAGACTCTACTTTTTTGGGAGATTTTGTATAGTTGATGCTATTTCAGTACTTGATATAGGTCTCTTCAATATTTCTAATTCTTTTTGGGTAAGTCTAGGAAGTGGTATGCTTCCAAGTATTGGTCAATTTCTTTCAGATTTTCATATTTCTGAGAATAGAGGTTTTTATAGTATTAATTAAGAATTTTTTGATTTTCTGAGGTATCTGTTGTTATTTCGCTTTTGTCATTTCTGATTGGTGAAATTAGGGATTTTAATTTTCTATTTCTATTTAGGGTAGCCAAGGGTTTATCAATTTTGTCAAACTTTTCAAAAAACCAACTTTTTGATGCATTGATCTTTTGAATAATTCTTTTGTTTTCTATTTCATTTAATTCAGTTCTAATTTTGGTTATTTCTTTTCTTCTGCTGGGATTGGGGTTGGAGTGTTCTCCCTTCTCCAGTTGCTTGAGATGTCTCATTAAGTTGTTGACTTCCCCTCTTTCCATTCTCTTAAGGAAGGCTTGCAGTGCTACAAATTTCCCTCTTAGGACTGCCTTTACAGTATCCCACAGGTTCTGATAATACATATCTTCATTATCATTCTGTTCCAAAAACTTGGTAATTTCCTTCTTAATCTCATCTTTGACCCAGCTATCTTTCAGCATAAAGTTATTTAGTTTCCATGTCTTCGTATGAGTATGCAGATTCCTGTTATTGGTGAGTTCAACTTTTATTCTGTAATGATCTCAGAAAATACAAGGAATAATTTCTATTCTTTCAAATTTGCTGAGGTTAGCCTTGTGACCTAATATGTGATCAATTTTGAAGGACATCCCATGGACTGATGAGAAGAATGTGTATTCAGTTTTGTTAGGATGAAATGTTCTGTGGATGTCTATTAAATTCAATTGTTGTATGGTGAAGTTCAAGTCCAGAATTTCTTTGCTTATTTTCTTCTTGGAGGATCTCAAAACAGCATGGTACAAAAACAGAGAGGTAGATATATGGAACAGGATAGATAACCAAGAGATGAAGCTGGCTACTTACCGTCATTTGATCTTTGATAAGCCAACCAAAAACATTCAGTGGGCAAAAAGACTCCCTATTTAACAAATGGTGGTGGGTGAACCAGCGGGAGATCTGTAGAAAACTGAAACTAGACCCACACCTTTCACCATTAACTAAGATAGACTCTCACTGGATTAAAGATTTAAACTCAGGCATGAAACTATAAAAATACTAGAAGAAAGTGTAGGGGAAACACTTGAAGAAATCGGCCTGGGTGAATATTTTATGAGGAGGACCCCCTGGGCAATTGAAGCAACACCAAATATACATTACTGGGATCTGATCAAACTAAAAAGCTTCTGCACAGCTAAGAACACAGTAAGTAAAGCAATCAGACAGACCTCAGATGGGGAGAAGATATTTGCAGGTTATGTCTCTGACAATGGTTTAGTAACCAGAATCCACAGAGAATTCATACATATTAGCAAGAAAAGAACAAGTGATCCCATCTCAGTGTGGGCAAGGGACTTGAATAGAAACTTCTCTAAAGAAGACAGGCGCATAGCCCATAGACACATGAAAAAATGCTCATCATCCTTAATCATCAGAGAAATTCAAATCAAAACCATTTTGAGATACCATCTAACTCGAGTATCACAAAATTCCAAAACCATAGATGTTGGCATGGATGTGGAGAAAAGGGAACACTTCTGCACTGCTGGTGGGAATGCAAACTAATACATTCCGTTTGGAAAGATGTTTGGAGATCACTTAGGGTTCTAAAAATAGACCTGCCATTTGAGCCTACAATTCCTCTGCTAGGTATATATCCAGAAGACCAAAAATCACTTTATAACAAAGATATTTGTACTAGAATGTTTATTGAAGCCCAATTCATAATTGCTAAGTCATGGAAGAAGCCCAAGTGCCCATCGACCCATGATGGATTAATAAATTGTGAGATATGTACACCATAGAATATTACGTAGCCTTAAAAAAGATGGAGACTTTACTCTTTTATGTTTACATGGAACTGGAACATATTCTTCTTAGCAAAGTATCTTAAGAATGTAATAAAAAGTATTGAATGTACTCAGCCCTACTATGAAACCAATCTATAGCACCCACACTTCCATATGAAAACTATAACCCAAGATGAAGGGGAAAGAGGAGGGAGAGGAGATGGGAGTGGGGAGGATGAGAGGGGGAAGGATGGGTGAAGGGAGGATAATTGGTGGGAACACATCTATGGTGCATTTTACAAGGGTGCATGTTAAATCTACTGAATGTAGAATATAAATGTCTTAACACAATAGCTAAGAAAATGCAGTGAAGGCTATGTTAACCAGATTGATGAAAGTATTTCAAATTGTATATAAAACCAGTATGTTTTACCCCATAATGCATTAATGTACACAGCTATCATTTAATAAAAAGAAAAAAATACCAAAAAAAGCAATCATTACTTTGTTAAATATCATGTGCAACTCTTCAAGATTTTTCTTAATAATTTAACAATAATTAACTTTATTAAACATATTGGGCACTACTCTGCAAATTTTACATACATCATCTCATCGTTTTAAACTCCTTCAGAGTTGATCTTCCATAGTGCAGTTTTAAGAGTACAGTTTTCAGAGCCAGAGAGACCTGAGTTCCACTGCTGATTCCATCATTTACTCATAGACAAGACCCTGGCCAGTTGTTTAGTCTCTCTAATTCTTAGTTCTCTCACCTGAAAAATAGGTTATACTAACCACAAACTTATTTGGACCTTGTGGGAACTAAATGTGACACATATGTAAATTACAGCTGCTTATGCATAGTAAGCATCAACTCATTTTGCCATTTTGCTATGTTCAAAAGAAAATTGAGGCTTCCAGAGAATAAGTAGTTTACCCAAGGCAGCAAGCATCAAAGCCAAGATCCAAGGGCAGATCTAAGTCCAAAGTCTGTGTTCTTTTCAGGATACAAATGGAATTAAAACTTAACCCCAGTTATTCTAAATACTGAAAAATTTGTCTCCTTGCCCTGACTGATAGGTACAAGGTAGCTAATAGATTGTGGCTATTCAGCTACCATATTCACTAAATTTATCAGCTATTTTTTTTCTCTATATCTTACACCTTAAAAAGTCATTTATCTTCATTCCTGGCCTTGGCAATAAGAAGCTGGATAAGTGGGCGGCGCCTGTGGCTCTGTTGGTAAGGCGCCGGCCCCATATGCCTAGGGTTGCAGGTTCAAGCCCAGCCCCTGCCAAACTGCAACAAAAAAATAGCCGGGCGTTGTGGCGGGCGCCTGTAGTCCCAGTTGCTCGGGAGGCTGAGGCAAGAGAATCGCGTAAGCCCAAGAGTTAGAGGTTGCTGTGAGCCGTGTGTCGCCACTGCACTCTACCCGAGGGCGGTACAGTGAGACTGTCTCTACAAAAAAAAAAAAAAAAAAGAAGAAGAAGCTGGATAAGTGACAAGAAATGGAAATAAAATGAGGACAAAAACTGACTGCTCTCACATGAAATCCAGCATTTTAATAAAAGTGATATGCTGAAAAACTAAGGACTTTTCCACTTATTGGGAGATACATTATCTTCCAAATAGGGCTTTTGTGTATATTAGGGTTTTGATGCATTAATTGAAATAAAGGGGTGGCGCCTGTGGCTCAGGCACTGGCCCCATATACCGAGGGTGGCGGGTTCAAACCCAGCCCCGGCTGAACTGCAACCAAAAAATAGCTGGGCGTTGTGGCGGGCGCCTGTAGTCCCAGCTACTCGGGAGGCTGAGGCAAGAGAATCGCTTAAGCCCAGGAGTTGGAGGTTGCTGTGACTGGGTGAGGCCACGGCACTCTACCAAGGGTGATAAAGTGAGACTCTGTCTCTACAAAAAAAAAAAAAAAAAAAGAAAGAAAGAAAGGCAGTTCAATGTTGAACACATTATTATTAGATACTTATTTCAAATATGAGTATCTGTAGACAAGTTATATGGTCAAAAGCAAGGTAGTTTAAAATATGAACTTAAGATTAAAAGCTACTTTCCCTAATAATATTAAAAGGAAGAGTTTGTGATAAGTAAGCCTAGTCACTCATAGAAGGAATTACCTGCCCTAAGTGATCATGTATAGTCGTGGAAAATATTGCTTATTGCTTAAGAACACTTATAGTTCATTGTACTTAGTTTGAAGAATAGTGTAGTAAATATTAGAAGTTGACAAGTTAGACTAATTTAGGTATTACACACCATGCTAGATACGTTCATGTATCTTTCTTCATTGAATTTCCTTAATAATTTTGGAAGAGTTCTAATCCACAGGTGAGAATATACAAGTGCAAAGAGGCCAGGTAATTTACCCAAGAACACAAAGATGAAATCTGAGTCAAAGTCTGACCAAAATTCCTTCCAATAGAAAAAAAGTAAGGACTCAAATGTCTCCAATGCTATCTACAGAAAAGAATATTCTCAGCAGCAGATTCTGGTTCCCTTAGAGGGCAATTCTCCATTGCAAAGTTGGAGCTCTCAAGCCATCATAGCCTGAAGGCTGCCATCCAGTGGTTCCCTGAGCACCAAGCAAATTCCCTCTTTCACTTCAGTGCCCATGTGCCTTCTCCAGCAAGGAAGATGCCAGTCTACTCTAGAACTTCTGCTTTTGTGGTTAATTAGTAAATAGTCACTCTGATTTACCCACCATCTTCTTGCTAGCTTGATCACCAAGAGTTGTTCTCCTGATTCTGTGGGTTCCCAAGAAAAATGGAGTTTCTGGGCTTATGAGAGCTCCTCTGTGGCATTTCTGTCACATCAGCTTTTAATTATAGTAACAGAGCCATCCCAACTTCACATCTATCTAGGTCAGACTCTGCCAGACATGTCCAGTTAATCGGCGTAAAGGCAGATCCTCCCAAAGATCAAGCAACACACTCAACAACCCTACCAAGAATTCAATCAATATTCATCAAGTATCTATGTGCCCAGACACTATACTAAGTGCTATGGAGTATTTAGACTCCAATTCAAAGATGAATTAGAGTCCACCCGTGCTCTTAAGGAAACCAAGATTTAATATAGAGACTCACAATTTCTTGTTGAAAAATCAGAAGCCATCTGAAGAGATCCCAGGAATCAGTTTTGTAGAAAAGGCATAGGTCCAAGAGCCCTAACATAACCCAAGGACATAACAAGAAGCAAACATAAAACCAAGTGTCAAGGGAAGGGAGATGCCACCTTGCTACTGTCAGGTGGAAGTAGAAGTCTGGATTCCCTATTTAGCCTCTGTTGACACCCCAAAGTAGAAGGGAACCCCTCATTACTGATTGACAGAGGCCAGGAGGTCCTGCTGCTCCCTCTGAGCCATGATGGTGTTCCTCAGGCACCAAGGTCAATAGCCATCTGCTTTCTTCCACCTTCCAGGGGCTTCTTCTGTCTGTTTTATATATAATGCCCAGGGTTTTCGTTGACTTGGCAGGAACAATAGAAAAAGTACTTCCACTCCATCTTCCAGAAGCCACATGCAAATACCTGCACTCTAGGGAGGCACTTGATCAGGGTTAAAGCTGGATTCATGCTCATGTCTCACTTGTTATAAAGATGACCCTGTGGGTTTCTTCCCTATCCCTAACTTGGCCCTCAGTCTCACAGCAAAACCATATGCCATGATAACTATCCAGTTCCTGGAAAGGTGAACAAGCTTGGAATTGGCTGAAAAAATTGTCATTCATCTCTGGATTTAATTTTGCTCTCACCAACTACCAGAATAATAAGCCATTTGCTGTACTGTATTTCTGGCTAATAGCCAGCAAGGAGGAAATTACCACATTTTTTAATTATCCTGTTGATGTTCTTCAATTTGCAAATCCAAGTGTTATTTTAAGTACTACCTCTGCCAAAATAATCATTTCTCACCAGTGGTATTACATTTTAAATATAACTTTAGAAGTTATCTTCTTTATAGTCCATGTTCATCTTTACATTTTTAACCTACCTTTAACCTACAAAGTTTAATTTTTCAATTACTGCTGATGTACAAGAATCAATGCAGTCTCAGCTAGCCAGAAAATGTACTGGTTTTCCTTGTGCAGTGAAAACAGAAAAGCTTTTATTACTAAGGTCTTCTTGGATAGTCAATGTCTTTTTTAATATAGTGGTAACATAAAATTAAAACAAAAGCAGATGTATTACCGAAAAAGTTGCCCTCAAGTAGAGGTCAAAGCAACACACAATAAAATAACAAAAAAATTCTCATAAATAAAAAATGAAAAATCAGAAACTAAACAGAAAACTTTGATTTACTCTTTATTCTTCAGAGTCTTTAGGTTTCAACTCTTCCATGTAACCGTTGATAATTGCATGTACTGGCTCATTTTCCATAAGCTCCTGAATTACCCCATCCCTGTTATCATCGGTTGTTAATGTACTTATTGCTCATGAAACACTTGAGCCTTTTTCTTGCCTTATCATACAACTGAGAAACACCCACAAGTTCACAGTGGGAAACAATGTTTAGCCAATTACATGGACTAAAGGTCAATACACACAATGGACTAAAACAACATGAGCCCCACTGAGGATGGGCAAATGCCATCAAAAGGGAAACACAAGCAGGCCACTTGCAAGATGTCCTGATATCTCCGCAAGAACAGTGAGTCTAACTTGGAGTAGACCATTCAAAATGAAATGCCTGCATGCCCACCTTTTCACTAAACATAGCAAATTAACAAAAAACCTATAATGGCTTCTGATCTGCTTTCAGATTAAATTCCAATGCCTTTTCTTATCATCTGTTGTCTTTTTTAATATCATTCACTACATGATACATACAAAGCCTCTCAAGGAGACAAGTCAATCTAGAGACTCTCTGCCCTATGTGTCCTTTGCATGCTCACTTTCATTCATTCATATTCCTTGCATTTGTTTACTCACAAGTATGTTTGAAGCACCTGGAGGACCTTGGAACCACATGACTTTGCTCACTCTCCTTTATTCTGATATAGTTTGTATAAACCTTCTTCCTGCACAAGCTCCACCCTTCTTCAGAAGTTCTATTTCTTCCAGGAAAACCATTCTCTGATGTCCTGCACCACTTCTGCGCAAGAAGGAGCTGAGACCACACACACATTCCTAGGATGCTCTCAACTAATATCAAGTATGTATATCCATCCACCCCTACTGAAGATCACAAGGGGCTTTTTAGAAGAGGATTTATGCCCCACAGCAGGTTGTGGAATTAAGGTTCAAACCTCAAACTCTAGGAGACAAAGTATCCTCCCTCTGGAGAATTGGGATTGTCAAGTTTTATTCCTGTGAAAGGGTTAGGCAATTAATACTTCTTGAAAGGATTAATTGCATCAGTGTCTTCTTTAATCCTTTCAGCTATCCTAATAATTAGTATTATTATTCCCCTCTTTAACTTTTTTATTATAGTAAAATACTTGCAACACAAAATTCACTATTTTAACTATTTTTAAATCTACAATTCAGTGGCATTAAGTACATTCACATTGTGCAGGCATCACCACCATCCTTCTCCAGAAATTTTCCCTCTTGCCAAACTGAAACTACATCTCCATCCTCCTTTCCTCCAGCCCTTGGAAATTAACATACAACTGTCTTAATTTCATATTTCTTGAGCAACCACTAGGCCCTTTGAGTCAATATCACACTTAAATACTTTCAGATATCTTAATAAGTAGTACTAGGATTCCCATTTTTTGTGAATAAAAATGAGGAAGTTCATTTCTTCCAGAGTTCTTCTTTCCACCTTGAGAGGCATCTAAGTGGAATCATGCAACATTTGTCCTTTCAAGACTGGTTCATTTTATTTAGCATGATGGCCTCAGGGTTCAATCGTGTTGTACCATCTGCCAGAATTTCCTCCTTTTTAAGGCAGAATAACATTTTACTGTGGGTATAGATCACATTTTCTTTATCCATTCATTCATCCCTCAAAGGATAGTTAAGTTGCTATTATCTCTTGGTTACTGTGAACAGTGATGCTATGAGCATCAGTGTACTATTATCCCCAACACAACTTTAAAAAAAAACACAGAAAACTGATATTTTCTTACTACAACATTGGGGTAGGAATTCAAACCCAGGAGACTCAGCCTTTAAAGGAAACATTTCTCTCACCCAAACTGCCTCTCCTGCATTTATGTCTATATGCCTGGTGACCAAGAAGGCTGAATATACAAAGAGAATAAACAAAGAGGCACAGTGTGCTGTGTCCCATTGGGGAAGGCATGAAGTTTGATGAGATTAAGAATGTCTGAGACTAGCCTATATCACAAAATCTCAAGACCAGAGATGTTGGTGTGGATGCGGAGAAAAGGGAACACTTCTGCACTGCTGGTGGGAATGCAAATTAATACATTCCTTTTGGAAAGATATATGGAGAACACTCAGAGATCTAAAAATAGATCTGCCATTCAATCCTGTAATTCCTCTGCTGGGCATATACCCAGAAGACCAAAAATCACAACATAACAAAGATATTTGTACCAGAATGTTTATTGCAGCCCAATTCATAATAGCTAAGTCATGGAAAAAGCCCAAGTGCCCATCAATACACGAATGGATTAATAAATTGTGGTATATGTATACCATGGAATACTATGCAGCCTTAAAGAAAGATGGAGACTTTACCTCTTTCATGTTTACATGGATGGAGCTGGAACATATTCTTCTTTGTAAAGTATCCCAAGAATGGAAGAAAAAATACCCAATGTACACAGCCCTACTATGAAACTAATTTGGGGCTCTCACATGAAAGCTATAACCCAGCTACAACTTAACAATAGGGGGAAGTGGGAAAGGGGGAGGGTGGGTAGAGGGAGGGGGATCGGTGGGATCACACCTGTGGTGCATATTACAGGGGTATTTGCGAAACTTGGTAAATGTAGAATGTAAATGTTTTGGCACAGTAACTGAGATAACGCCGGAAAGGCTATGTTAACCACTGTGATAAAAATGTGTCAAATGGTTTATGAAGTGAGTGTATGATGCCCCATAATCATATCATTGTATACAGTTATGATTTAATAAAAAAATTTAAAAAAAAAAAAAAAAAAAGAATGTCTGAGAACCATACCATACTGAGGATGGTAGAGGCTCATGGATGGTGTGCTGTCAGATCTAAGGATGGAGCCTGGAGCTATATGTAAGATAGTGTCGGGGCCAAACTGAAAGATAAAAACTTTATCAGAATAGAGGGAGGGGAATCGGTGGGATCACACCTGTGGTGCATATTACAGGGGTATTTGCGAAACTTGGTAAATGTAGAATGTAAATGTTTTGGCACAGTAACTGAGATAACGCCGGAAAGGCTATGTTAACCACTGTGATAAAAATGTGTCAAATGGTTTATGAAGTGAGTGTATGATGCCCCATAATCATATCATTGTATACAGTTATGATTTAATAAAAAAATTAAAAAAAAAAAAAAACTTTATCAGAGGTGTTGGGCAGCGCCTGTGGCTCAGTGAGTAGGGTGCCGGCCCCATATGCCAAGGGTGGCAGGTTCAAACCCGGCCCCAGCCAAACTGCAACAAAACAAAAAATTGCCAGGCATTGTGGTGGGCGCCTGTAGTCCCAGCTGCTTGGGAGGCTGAGGCAAGAGAATTGTTTAAGCGCAAGAGTTGGAGGTTGCTGTGAGCCATGTGACCTCATGGCCCTCTACCTGAGAGCAGTACAGTGAGACTCTGTCTCTACAAAAAAAAAAACAAACAAACAAACTTTATCAGAGGTGAAAACACTATAACACACATTTCTAGAAGGAAAATATACCTATTTTCACATTTTATTCTTATCTACTCATGCTAGATTGTACTCAGACAAAAAAGACCTGATGACCACAATCAAACGAAAGGAAAGGAGGGGGTAGAGCAAGATGGTGAACCAGAAGGATCATTCAGCTGAGCTTTCCTAGAACAACTGGGGAAAAGGAAAGAACCCAGCATTACCTGGCATTACCTGCCATGGCTTAGCTCAAGGACCACAGCAAGGAGGCAGTGAGCGGGATACAGCATATGATCTGGAGCAATGGAAATCTGATGAATTAGGCAAGTAATCATGATCTGCTGGGATCTGCTGGCCTCCCATGGAGGTCTGAGGAGGGGAGGAAGCCTTTCCAGAGTTTTCATTTATTGGGGGAAGCTGCACATTGAGTGGAAAGCTTGGAAGAGCGGGCAGACTCGAACAGTATACAGCAATCAGATTTGAATACCAGTTGGAATGAATTTGCCATAGGTTTGGTGGCTGGCAAAGCAGCCATCTTGAGAAAGTCTCAGCAGTCAGGGGACTGCCATTGTGGGAAGGTCTTAGCAGGGGCCTAAAGCACGGCATCTTAATTCCACCTTGAGGAATCAAAACTCCAAACCTTAGGACAGGCTGAGGGACTCCCTCATCCCAAGAGAACTGGAGTCAGAGGTCACTGTGAGACCTACCCCTGAAGGATTCTTGTGAGTGTTAAAATCCCAACTAGGCAGGGTCTGAATGCAGAGGAAACAATCAGGTAATCACCAAAGACAACTAAGTTAGGAATAAGGACCATAGAGGTTGCCGTGTCCTCCATCTCCTAGACAAGACACAGTGACACCTGGTGTCCCATACTGCAACATATTGTCTTCAAGAGCAAGGATTCCTTTTTTTGGCAATGAGAAAGAGTGACTTTGCTCAGACTGAGGCCACTTCAAGGCCTAAGCTTTCCTTCAAATTACAAAGTAATTTGAAGAAAAGGAGGAAGTGAGAAGGAAAATGAGTACAAGGAGGTGAACAAGAAGAAAGCACACATGAGGAGGAACCAATAGAAAAATTCAGGCACCATGAAAAACCAAAACAGAGGAACTCACCCAAGGGACCATGATGTAGCTACTATAGAATATTCCACCTATAAAAAAATTAATGGAATTCACAGAAGGGGAATTTAAAATATGAATGATAAAGACAATAAAAAGAATGGATGAGGGAATGGAAAGAAAGAACCAAAAGATGGATAAGAAATATATAGAATATGGGGGAGGCAGAGCATGATGGTGGACAGCATAGACATTTAGCTCAGCTCTCCCGGAACAACAGGTGAGAGTGAGTGGGCTAGATCATTGCCAGCATGGAATATTGGTGTGGAATGGCAGTTCAGGGTGTGCAGTGAAATGGTGGATTACTGGACTTGGAGTGTAATCCTGAGCTATGGAGACTGCCAGGAAAGTTTCTGTGCTGCAGCTGCAGTGGAGGGCAGCGGGCAGCAGGCCACAGCAGTGGCAACCAGCCCTCCCCCCCATGGAGGATTACAATTCCCAGTTTGAGGGGAAAATTAGGCGTTATGTGGAAAGATTGGTGACGTGTGGACTCCTGAGCAGAATTTGGCAGCCAGAGTGGGGTGCCTTCTGGAGTGGCACCACTGTGATTAGGCCGCAGGAGAGACACTCAGATGGAAAAGATCCCAGATAGGAAGCGGACATTGTTTTAAAATTCATAAAATGGCAGTCACCACAGGCACCTTTCCATGCTTGCCAGGTTCAGCGATTTGAGTCTCCCCTGCAGGCAGTCATCCTGCACTCAAAACAGGCCTAGGACATCCCGCACTTCACAGGAACTGTTGCAGGGAGAATCTGTGAAACATGCCTGTGAAGATTTTTTGAGATGGGTGGAATCAACAGTTTGGCAGGGTCTAAGCGCCCAGTGGGTAGCCAGGCAACCACCAGGAACAAAGTAAGCCGGGAATCAGGTATAAACCTGGGAACCACTCACAGCGCCACCTTGTGTCAATAAAGTATATTACAACATAAATATATTCCTACTAAAGTTGATCTCTACAACATACATATAGTCATATGTTTATATTTATATATAAGTAATATTTTTGTTGGTGGTGCCTTTTTCTTTCCTCATTCTTTTTGCTTTTTGTGTTGTTTCCTTTTGTCTTTCTTGTTAGAGTAATTGTTAATATTTTTTAATTATTGTTAATACTATTTTTCTTCTCTTCTTCCCTTCTTATGGTTGCTGACAGTGCTTACATCCAGCTATTTGAGGTTTTTTTTCTCTCTTTTTTTTTTTGTTTTGTTTGGTTTGTTTGTTCCTGATTGTCTGTTTGTGCATCTGTTTGTTTGTGTGTCTGGTTGCTTTTTTGTTTGTTTATTTGTTCATTTTGTTTCAATGTGTCTTATGTTTTGCTAAATCCTTGGGTTGGCTATTTTCCCTAATTCCAATTTTTACATTCAACAAGAACAAGGGGGTTTGGGGGATGATGGCTGACTGGAGCCAGCTTTCAACAGAAGGTCTGGTCCAGAGGGAGAGATAACGGCCAGAAAGACCCAGCAAAGCTGAAGGGTGGGAGCTGAGCTGAGAGAAGAGATAGATAATTACACGTTTTCTCTGCTGAGGCAAGCTGCAACTCCAAGGAAACAAATTTCAGGGACAGAACCCATCCCAAAGAGGACACATGTCCGTCTCCTCCCACAAGAGAGTTGCTTGCTTGTTGTGGGCTCTCTACTAGTGACAGGTGAACTGAGGTTCTCTTCTCTCACTCCACTGGAGAAAGTTGCTGGAAGCTAAGATTGCTTCTCCAGAGAGTCCCTGCTATAAGCCTGGGAATTTTCTTGTTGGAGGAAGGTTGAACAAATATTTTCCCTGCCACTCTGAACTTCCAGTCCACCCTTCCCCCCTTGCCTAGTGGTGTAGAAATCCAACTCCTACAGAGACCAGAATGTCCATGGATCTTTGCTGGGACTTGAAATTGCATGGATGGCAGCAGCAAAACTATGCTGTATCTGTGAATCTGGCAACAGTGCAGAAAGGCACATGGTGAGAGGTGTCTGGCCTGGCTCTGAGAAAGTACAATTCAGTGTGCAGAGGCCTGGGTCTCTGTGCAATGGGTGGAGACTCAGAAACTGCTGAGGCATGGTAACCCAAGTGGAAACACCTCCCACCTAGCATCAGGGTTAATAGAGTGATCCCACTGGGGTCTATCTCTGAGAAAAGAAATAGCTGAAGATGTCAACAAATGGAAAAACATACCATGCTCATGGCTGGGAATAATCAACATTGTTAAAATGTCCATGCTACCCAAAGCAATCTATAAATTTAATGCAATCCCTATTAAAGCACCTCTGTCATAATTTAAAGATCTGGAAAGACTAGTACTTCATTTCATATGGAAACAAAAAGTCTTGAATAGCCAAAACATTACCCAAAATAAAAACAAATCAGGTGGAATCATGCTACTAGACTTCAGACAATACTATAAATATATAGTGATCCAAACAGTATGGTACTGGCACAAAAATAGAGAGGTAGAAGTATGGAACAGAATTGAGAACCAAGAGATGAATCCAGACATTTATCATCATTTGATCTTTGATATGCCTATCAAAAAATATAAATTGGGGGAGAGACTCCCTATTTAACAAATGGTGCTGGGAGAATTGGCTGGCGAATTGTACAAGACTGAAACTGGACCCACACCTTTCACCATTAACAAAAATTGACTCTCACTGGATAAAAGACTTAAACTTAAGACATGAAGCATACAGATTCTTAGAGAGAGTGTGTTGTCTTAAATGATCTGGGCCAGAGTCGCAGAGATAAAGATTAGCAGTCAGAATGTTTATGAAGAAGCAGAGGACTACAGCTTGCACTGGCATGCAGCAACCTCAGTTCATTTCGTATAAGCTTATATACTCTTAACAACACTAAGTTCTGCACGTACACATTCTAATAATAATACTAATTGGCAGTCAATGGTTTAAAAGATAAGAGTACAAAGAAGCTATACAGAGCAACCACAAAAACTTATTTAGCCATTTGTCTGAGAAAACAGGTGCAACATGTAACTGAAATGCACATTAACTTATCTTGTTTTCCACTTCCAAGGTCCCTTCCAGGACATTCCACAGACAGCCAGACTCTA
This sequence comes from Nycticebus coucang, assembly GCF_027406575.1. NCBI lineage: Eukaryota > Metazoa > Chordata > Mammalia > Primates > Lorisidae > Nycticebus > Nycticebus coucang. Next base: position 944,502 of record NC_069786.1, on the reverse strand, counting down.
TTTGCAGAGTCTGCCTCCCATTGACTAGTTTGCTAATCAACTCGGAGGGTCTTAAAGGAAAATCCCTTCATATGGACTCTGAGAAAGCTTCTTTAAACATAAGTAGTCAATGGCACATTGAGGCTACAGAGTGCAGGGGAAGAAAATGGCCTGGGAGAATATTTTACGAGTAGGACCCCCAGGCAATTGAAGCAATACCAAAAATACATTACTGGGATTTGATCAAACTAAAAAGCTTCTTCACTGCCAAGAACACAGTAAATCAAGCAAGTAGACAGCCCTAAGAATGGGAGAGGATATTTGCAGGTTATGTTTTTGACAAAGATCTGATAACCAGAATCCACAGAGATCTCAAACTTATTAATAAGAAAAGAACAAGTGATCCCATTTCCTTAAGGGCAAGAGACTTCAACAGAAGCTTCTCTGAAGAAGACAGGTGCATGGTCTACAGGCACATAAAAAACTGCTCATCATTTTTAATCATCAGAGAAATGCAAATCAAAACTACTTTGAGAAATCATTTAACTCCAGCAAGATTAGCCCACATCACAAAATCCAAAAACCAGAGATGCTGGAGTGGATGTGGAGAAAAGGGAACACTTCCACACTGTTGGTGAGAATGCAAACTAATACAGTCCTTTTGGAAAGATATTTGGAGAACACTTAGGGATCTAAAAATAGACCTGCCATTTGAACCTACAATTCCTCTACTAGGTATATATACAGAAGACTAAAAATCACATTATAACAAAGATACTTGTACCAGAATGTTTATTGCAGCCCAATTCATAATTGCTAAGTCATGGAAGAAGCCCAAGTGCCCATCGACCCATGAATGGATTAATAAATTGTGGTATATGTACACCATGGAATATTATGCAGCCTTAAAGAAAGATGGAGACTTTACCTCGTTTATGTTTACATGGATGGAGCTGGAACATATTCTTCTTGGCAAAGTACCTCAAGAATGGAAGAAAAAGTATCCAATGAACTCAGCCCTAGTATGAAACCAATCTATAGCTTTCATATGAAAGCTATAACCCAATTATAGCTCAAGAAGAAGGGGAAAGGGAAGGGGGTGGGGGGAGATTAGGTAAAGGGAGGGTAATTGGTGGGACCACACCTATGGTACATCTCATAAGGGTACATGTGAAATTTACTAAGTGTAGAAAATAAATGTCCTAACACAATAACCAAGAAAATGCAGTGAAGGCTATGTTAACCAGTGTGATGAAAATATTTCAAATTGTATATAAAATCAATACATTGTACTCCATGATTGCATTAATGTACACAGCTATGATTTAATTTTTTAAAAAAATGATGGAGACTTTACCTCTTTTATAAACTTGGATGGAGTTGGAACATATTCTCCTTAGTAAAGTATCTCAAGAATGGAAGAAAAAGTATCCAATGTACTCCGTACTTCTATGAAACCAATTTATATTTACTCACACTCTCTTATGAAAGATAGATCACAATAATAGCCCAGGATGAATGAGAGAAATGGAGGGGGAAGGCAGGGGAGGGGAGAGGTTTTATAGAGGCAGGGTAAATGGTGGGACCACACCTATGGAGCATATTGCAAGGGTACAAGTCAAATCTATCAAGTATAGAACATAAATGTCTTAACACAATAATCAAGTAAATGAGGCAAAAGCTATATTAATTAGTAATTAATTAATTGAAATAAGCACTCCAAATTGTATTTAAAAAATCAACGCATTGTACCCCACATATGCATAAATGTATTCATGATTTACGTGTATATGACTTAATAAAAGGAAATTTGTAGAATGTAGAAAGGATATGGTGGCACTTAAACAAATGAAGAAGACAATCAAGAAATGTAAAGTTGCACTAGAAAGTATCAAAAATAGGTTAGATCATGGAGAAGAAAGAACATCAGAGCTAAAGGATAAAATTTTCAAGTTATCCCAGGTAGTTAAAGAGGCAGAAAGGAACAGAGAAAAAGAAAAACAGGCACTTAGAGAACTACAAGACTCCATGAAGCCTTGAAACAAATAATAGGGATACCTGCAGGGGAAGAATATTGTCCCAAAGGAATAGAAGCCCTACTGGAGACTATCAAAAATGAAAAGTTTTACTAAAGACCCCAACACATTCCTTTCAGATGGATATCAAACCCTGGGTCCTCTCAAGTCAAACAGAACTTCTCTGAGAATCATTGTAATGAACCTGTCCAAAGTCAAGAAGAAAGAAAAAAATTCCTCAAGCAACCAAGAGTAAGCGCCAGCTGACCTACAGAAGAAGACTCATTAGGATGACAGCAGAATTTTCAACTGAAATTTTTCAAGCCAGAAGAGAATGGTCATCCACCTTCAACATTCTTAAACAAAACAATTTGCAGCCCAGAATTTTTAATCCCACTAAACAAGGTTCAAAATTGATGGAAAAATCAAATCTTTTGAGAACAAACAAACACTGAGGAAATTCACCACAACAAGACCAGCACTACAGGAAACACTTAGACCTATTCTCAACACTGAACATCAAAAATAGACCACCAATAAAGTAAACACTCAGAAGCTAACGGTCAAATCTTAGCTTCCACAATGGCACAAAGGATAAAACTACACAACAGACTTTCACAAAATAAGATGACTAGAACTCCACCACACTTAAGGATTCTCAAAATAAATGTCAATGGATGGAATTCACCACTGAAGTGGCACAGGCTTGCTGATTGGATAAAAAAGCACAAGCCATACCTATGCTGTCTCCAGGAGACACACCTAGCTTTGAAGGACAAAGCAAGATGCAGGGTTAAGGGAAAACAGTATTTTAAGCAAATGCAAATAAGAAGAAAGGAAGGATTGTGATCTTATTTTCACATACAAGCAGATTTAAAGCAACTAAAGTTAATAAAGACAAAGATGAACACTTTATACTGGTCAAAGGAACAATACAAAAAGAAGACATTTCAATTTTAAATATTTATGCCCAACTTAAATGCTCCCAGATTTATGAACCAGACCTTGAGCTGTCTAAGCAATATGATATCCCATAACACCATAATAGCCAGTGACTTTAACACCCCTATGACAGAACTGGACATATCCTCTAAACAGAAACTAAACAAAGATATAAAGGACTTAGCAAATGAGATTAATAAACATATACAGAACATGCCATCCAAAAGCTAAAGAACATACATTTTCCTCATTATCCCATGGTACATACTCCAAAATAGACCATATTCTAGGATATAAATCAAACCTCAGCAAAATTAGAAGAATAGATATTATCCCTGTATCTTGTCAGGCCACAAGGCAATAAAGGTGGAACTTGACTCCAACAAAAACATTCATCCTCACACAAAGACTTTGTAATTAAGCAACCTTATGCTGAATGATATTTGGGTTCAGGAAGAGATAAAAGAGGAAATCATTAAATTCCTCAATATAATAACAATAAATTCCTCAAACATAATAACAATGAAGACACAAGTTACCAAAACCTGTGGGATACAGTCAAAGCAGACTTAAGAGGAAAATTTATCACATTAGATGCCTACATCCAAAAAACAGAAACAGAGTACATCAACAAAATCATGAATCAGTCTTATGGAATTGGGAAAGAAAGCACAATCTAATCCCAAACCCAGCAGAAGAAAAGAAATAACCAAAATTAAATCAGAGATTAAGGAAATTGAAAACAAATAATCATTCAGATAATTAGCAAAACAAAAAGTTGGTTTTTGAATAAAATTGATAAATCTATGGCCAGACTAGAAACAAAAAAGTAAAATCTCTAATAACCTCAATCAGAAATAATAAAGGGGAAATATCAACAGATGCCACAGAGATATAAGAGATCATTACTGAGTACTACAAGAAAATCTATGCCCAAAAATTTGACAATGTAGAGGAAATAGATCAATACCCTCTCCTTAGACTTAACCAAAAAAAAATAGATCTCTCGAACAAACCAATTTAAAGAACTGAAATTGAAAAACCAACAAAAAAAAATCTCCTGGCTAGAGAGCCAGCCACATACACTGAAGCTGGTGGGTTCGAATCCAGCCTGGGCCCACCAAACAATAATGACAACTATAACCAAAAAATTGTTGGGCATTGTGGCAGGCACCTGTAGTCCCAGCTACTTGGGAGGCTGAGGCAAGAGGATAGCTTAAGTCCAAGAGTTTGAGGTTGCTGTGAGCTGTGACACTATAGCATTCTACCCAGGGCAACAGCTTGAGACTCTGTCTCAAAAATAAATAAATAAATAAAGACTCCCAACAAAAAAATGCCTTGGTCTAAATGGCTACACATGAGAATTCTATCAAACCTTCAAAGAAGAGCTTATACCCATACTGCAGAAATTATTCCAAAAAATTGAGAAGGAAGGAATTTTCCCCAACCCATTCTATGAAGCAAACATCACCCTCATTCCAAAACCAAAAAAAGACTCAACTAAAAAGGAGAACTTCAGACCAATTTCAATAATGAATATAGATGCAAAGTTTCTCAATAAAATCCTAGCAAATAGATTACTGCCATACATTAAAAAAATCATTCACCATGATCAAGTAGGTTTCATCCCAGGGATGCAAGTCTGATTTAACATATGCAAGTTCATAAACATAATTCACCATATCAACAGAAGAAAAACACAGACCATATTATCCTCTCAATAGATGCAGAAAAAGCATTCAGTAAAATCCAGCATCCTTTTCAAATTAGAACACTTAAGTATAAAGGCATAGGTGGCACATTTCTTAAACTGATTGAAGCCATCTACAACAAACCTACAGCTAATATTATACTGAATGGAGTAAAACTAAAAGCTTTCCCACTTAGAACTGGAACCAGACAAGGTTGTCCTCTATCATCATTACTACTCAACATAGTGCTGGAAGTTCTAGCCAAAACATCAGGCAAGAGAAGGAAATGAAGGACATCCAAATGGGGGCAGAGGAGGTCAAACTCTCGCTCTTTGCTGAAATATGATGTTATACATTGAGAACTCCAAAGATTCAACCACAAGACTCCTATAAGTGATCAAAAAAATACAGTAATGTGTCAGGATATAAAATCCATGTCCACAAATCAGTAGCCTTTGTATATGTCAATAACAAGCAACATGAGAAGCTAATCAAGGGCACAATCTTCACAGTAGCTTCAAAAAATGAAATACCTAGGAATATACATAACAAAAGAGATGAAGAACATCCACAAAGAAAATTATGAAACCCTAAGAAAAGAAATAGCAGAAGATGCATTTCCGGAGAGGCGGAGCAAGATGGCAGCTGAGTAACAGCTTCCTTGCATCTGGGCACCGTGAGTCTGGGGAGATAGGACTCCAGGCATCTCTGGCTGGTGGGATCTGCCTATCATCACTCCTATGAGGATACAGGGAGTTAGCAAGAGACTTCTGGACCCCAAGAGGAGGGGGGAAAACTGGCAAGTGGTCGCGTGTGTTCAATCCGTCTAAACCCGCCCACAACTGTAAGTTCAGTAGCAGCGAGACTGCAAACCAGAAAGGCCTTACCTGTGAACTGTTTTGGTGTCCTTGCACTTGGCACTGAGTTGAACTGCCTTGGGGAGGGCCTGAGTGGGAGTGCGGAGAACTTTGGCCGTTGTCTAGGGCCCCAGTCTGAGCCACTGAGCCAGACGGAGCTAATAGTGTTTGGCAGCGGGTCACACGGAACCATTGTCAGTGATCTGCCCTGGAAAGCTCTGCCCTCAGGGTCGCAGAGCTAGAAACGGGTGGGAGCTGGTAACCCAGCAACCAAGTAGCCTAAGGGTAGGATCTGAGCCGCCTTGCAGCCCTAACCCTTGGGGGCAGAGTGAGACCGGTTTTGGCACACTGGGTAAGTGGATAGCCACTTCAGCAGTGAGTCCAGCGAGAAAGCTGGGAAAGCTTCTGCTCAGCAAGTTTACAAGTTCAAAGTGCCTTTAAGTGGGCTGAAGAGAGATTTAGGGTGTCTACCTGCTGGGGCTTGAGAAATCAGCAGCCTCCAGTCGTATCAGAACTGTGATTAACATCTCATACCCCAGAAGACCACATGTTGCCCAGACAATATTCAATAACATATACAAACTGCTTTGTTTTTGGTTGTGTATTTTTTTTGTTTGGTTTTTTTTTTGTTTATTTTGACGTTGTTGATGTTCTCTTGTTTTTTAATTTCAATCTTTTCCATACAGATCCCTTTTTCTTTTTCAATTTTTCTAGTTTAATTATAATTTCCCATTGCTGCCTTTTTTAATAACTACAACTTCATTTTTCCTAGTGTTTCTACCGCTATCATTTGGTTTTTCACCCAATTTTATCCCCGTAAAGTTTTCTGTTTGCTTGTTTTGGTTTGATTTATAGCATTTTTGTCTTTCCTCTCTACTTGGTGGAGGTGGGGTACTGTGTCTGATCAGGTTAGCAAAGAGCTGCTGACCTCAAGGGAACCACCCAACTGGGCACCCCAGAAGGCGGGTTTTTTTTAAGGTTGTGTCAAAGTACCCTACTGTACACCTATATTGCTCTGTCTCCCTCCTTCTGTGCCTCTCTTCTTTTTGTCAATATTCCTTATACCCACCCCCTCTCCTTTCTCTATCTTTCTTTTTTTTTCTTATCACTCAGTCCTCCTTTCTTTCATCCCTTTTTTGCTCTTCAACCTTCTCACCCTTCTGGTCCTGTAACCCTTAGTCCACAGGCACAAGAACTTAAAGAGCAAGAGGAAGTGAAAGGAAAATTAGGGCAAGGAAACAGATAAAAGAAATCACTCATGAGGAAGAATCAGCAGAAAACTCCAGGCAACATGAAGAACCAGTCTAGAACAACCGCATCAAGGGACCATGAGGTAGCTACTGCAGATGATTCCACCTGTAAAGAAATGTTAGGAATGACAGAAAGGGAATTTAGAATACACATGTTGAAAACAATGAAAGAAATGATGGAAACAATGAAGGAAATTGCTAATAAAGTGGAAAATAACCAAAAGGAAATCCAAAAACAGAATCAAATAAGAGATGAACGATATGAAGAATGTAAAAAGGATATAGCAGACCTGAAGGAAATGAAACAGTCAATTAGGGAACTTAAAGATGCAATGGAAAGTATCAGCAACAGGTTAGACCATGCAGAAGAAAGAATTTCAGAGGTAGAAGACAAAGTTCGTGAGATAACTCAGACAGTAAAAGAGGCAGAAAAGAAGAGAGAGAAAGCAGAACGTTCACTGTCAGAATTATGGGACTTTATGAAGCGTTCCAACATACGAGTTATAGGAATTCCAGAAGGGGAAGAAGAATGCCCCAGAGGAATGGAAGCCATACTAGAGAATATTATAAAAGAAAATTTCCCAAACATCACCAAAGATTCTGACACACTGCTTTCAGAGGGATATCGGACCCCAGGTCGCCTCAACTCTAACCGAGCTTCTCCAAGACACATTGTGATGAACCTGTCCAAAGTCAAGACAAAAGAAAAGATTCTGCAAGCTGCCAGGAGTAAGCGCCACTTGACCTACAGGGGCAAATCCATCAGAGCGACCGCAGACTTCTCTAATGAAACTTTCCAAGCAAGAAGACAATGGTCATCTACCTTTAATCTACTCAAACAGAACAATTTTCAGCCCAGAATTCTGTACCCTGCTAAGCTAAGCTTAAAAATTGACGGAGAAATCAAATCATTTACGGATATACAAACATTGAGGAAATTCACCACAACAAGACCAGCTCTACAGGAAATACTTCAACCTGTTCTGCACACTGACCACCACAATGGATCAGCAGCAAAGTAAGAACTCAGAAATTAAAGGACAGAACCTAACCTCCACACTGATGCAAAAGATAAAACTAAGCAATGGACTCTCACCAAATAAGACGAATAGAATACTACCACACTTATCAATTATCTCAATAAATGTTAATGGCTTGAATTCCCCACTGAAGAGACATAGATTGGCTGACTGGATTAAAAAACACAAGCCATCCATTTGCTGTCTGCAAGAAACACACCTGGCTTCAAAAGACAAATTAAAGCTCTGGGTCAAGGGTTGGAAGACAATTTTTCAGGCAAATGGAATTCAGAAGAAAAGAGGAGTTGCAATCTTATTTTCAGATACATGTGGATTTAAAGCAACTAAAGTCAAAAAAGACGAAGATGGTCACTTTATATTGGTCAAGGGAAAACTACAACAAGAAGACATTTCAATTCTAAATATTTATGCACACAACTTAAATGCTCCCAGATTCTTGAAACAGACCTTACTCAGTCTGAGCAATATGATATCTGATAATACCATCATAACAGGGGACCTTAACACTCCTCTTACAGAGCTGGACAGATCCTCTAAACAGAAATTAAACAAAGATATAAGAGATTTAAATGAGACCCTAGAACAACTGTGCTTCACAGACGCATATAGAACACTCCACCCCAAAGATAAAGAATATACATTCTTCTCATCACCCCATGGAACATTCTCCAAAATTGATCATATCCTGGGACACAAAACAAATATCAACAGAATCAAAAGAATTGAAATTTTACCTTGTATCTTTTCAGACCATAAGGCACTAAAGGTGGAACTCAACTCTAACAAAAATGCTCAACCCCACCCAAAGGCATGGAAATTAAACAATCTTCTGTTGAATAACAGATGGGTGCAGGAAGAAATAAAACAGGAAATCATTAACTTCCTTGAGCATGACAACAATGAAGACACAAGCTACCAAAACCTGTGGGATACTGCAAAAGCAGTTTTGAGAGGAAAATTCATCGCTTTAGATGCCTACATTCGAAAAACAGAAAGACCGCATCAACAATCTCACAAAGAGACAACCTACACAATGGGAAAGGATATTTGCATATTTTCAATCAGACAAAAGCTTGATAACCAGGATCTATAGAGAACTCAAATTAATCCACATGAAAAAGGCCAACAATCCCATATATCAATGGGCAAGAGACATGAATAGAACTTTCTCTAAAGATGACAGACGAATGGCTAACAAACACATGAAAAAATGTTCATCATCTCTACATATTAGAGAAATGCAAATCAAAACAACTCTGAGTATCATCTAACCCCAGTGAGAATGGCCCACATCACAGAATCTCAAAACTGCAGATGCTGGCGTGGATGTGGAGAGAAGGGAACACTTTTACACTGCTGGTGGGACTGCAAACTAGTACAACTTTTCTGGAAGGAAATATGGAGAAACCTCAAAGCACTCAAGCTAGACCTCCCATTTGATCCTGCAATCCCATTACTGGGCATCTACCCAGAAGGTAAAAAAGTCCTTTTATCATAAGGACACTTGTACTAGACTGTTTACTGCAGCTCAATTTACAATCGCCAAAATGTGGAAACAGTCTAAATGCCCACCAACCCAGGAATGGATTAACAAGCTGTGGTATATGTATACCATGGAATACTATTCCGCCATTAAAAAAAAAAATGGAGACTTTACATCCTTCGTATTAACCTGGATGGAAGTGGAAGACATTATTCTTAGTAAAGCATCACAAGAATGGAGAAGCATGAATCCTATTTACTCAATCTTGATATGAGGACAATTAATGACAATTAAGGTTATGGGGGGGGAAGCAGAAAGAGGGATGGAGAGAGGGGGGTGGGGCCTTAGTGTGTGTCACACTTCATGGGGGCAAGACATGATTGCAAGAGGGACTTTACCTAACAATTGCAATCAGTGTAACTGGCTTATTGTACCCTCAATGAATCCCCAACAATAAAAAAAAAGAAAGAAATAGCAGAAGATATTAACAAATGGAAGAATGTACCATGCTCATGGCTGGGAAGAATTAACATTATGAAATTAACATTATGTCTATACTTCCCAAAGCAATCTACAGATTCAATGCAATTCCCATTAAAATAGCATAATCATACGTTCAAGATTTGGAAAAATGAATTCTTCATTTTGTATGGGACCAGAAGAAACCCCAGATAGCTGGGGCAATTCTTAGTAATAAAAACAAAGCCAGGGTATCACTCTACCAGACTTTTGGCTATACTATAAGGCCATAGTGACCAAAATAGCATGGTATTGGTACAAAAACAGAGCCACTTGGACATTTGGAACTGAATAGAAAACCATAAAATGAAACTAAACTCTTATAGCCACCTGATCTTTGATAAACCAAACAAGAACATACACTGGGGAAAAGAATCCCTATTCAATAAATGGCGCTGGGAGAACTGGATAACTAAATGTGAAAGACTGAAACTGAACCCGCATCTCTCACCACTTACAAAAATTGACTCAAGATGGATAAATGATTTAAATCTAAAGCATGAAATGATAAAAATCCTCGAAGAAAGTGTGGGAAAAACACTTGAAGATATCAGCCTGGGAAAATACGTTATAAAGAAGACTTCTGTGGCAATTGCAACAACAATCAAAATAAACAAATGGGACTTAATCAAACTGAAAAGCTTCTGTACAGCTAAGAAAACAACAACCAAAGCCATCAGACAACCTTCAGAATTGGAAAAGATATTTGCGTATTATTAATTGGACAAAACTTGATAACTAGGATCTTGGTAACTAGAACTCAAATTAATCAACAAAAAAAGACCCAACAATCCCATATATCACTGGGCAAGAAACATGAGTAAAACCTTGTCTAAAGAAAACAGACTAACAAACATGAAAAAATGCCCATCATCCCTGATAATCAGAGAAATACAAATCAAAACTATCCTGAGATATCACCTAACCCCAGTGAGAATGGCCCACATGACAAAGTCTGAAAACTGCAGATGCTGGCATGGATGTGGAAAGAAGGGAACACTTTTACACTGATGGTGGGATGGCAAAATAATACAGCCTTTTTGGAAAGAAGTATGGAGAATCCTCAAAGAACTCAAATTAGCCATCCTATTTTATCCTGAAATCCCATTACTAGGCATCTACCCAGAAGAAAAAAAATCCTTTAATCATAAGGACATTTGCACTAGACTGTTTATTGCAGCTCAATTTATAATCACCAACATGTGGAAATAGCCTAAATGCCCACTAACCCAGGAAAGGATTAACAAACTGTGGTACATGTACACCATGGAATACTATTCAGCCATTTAAAAAGATGGAGACTTTACATCTTTTGTAGTTACCTGGATGGAGTTGAAACACATTCTTCTTAGTAAAGCATCACAAGAATGGAGAAGCAAGAATCCAATTTACTCAATTCTAATATCAAGGCAGTAGTTGAGCTAATACAAGGTGGCGGTAGGGGAATGAGGGAGCAGGGCCAGGGGAGGGGTGGGGGGGTCATGGTGTATGGCACACCTTCTGGGGGCAGGACACAATTACAAGAGGTATTTTATGTAACAAACGCGATCAGTGTAACTTAATTCTTTGTACCCTCAGTGAATCACAAACAATTAAAAGAAAAAGAAAGGAAAGGTAAAAGTCAGTTGTTATATAGAAAAAAAATGAAATTAAATGAGATGGGATGAATATAAAGAAAAAAATTACGTATAAACCAAACAACAATAAAATTCTAGTATGAGTAAAGTGCTCTGAAGACAAAATGTTTTTTAAAAAAGTAATACCAAGTGGTTTTTCAGTATCTTCCCAAACAATATTTTTAAAGTTGGAAAAGTTTTCTTAGAGATTTATTTTTATTAAAATATTGAAAAGAATCTATAATACAAAGAAAATCAAAAACACAGAGAAAATAGTAATAATACTTTTACAATAAAAACACAGATGGAATAGTAATAATACTTTCTGATTAACATGAATTTTTAGAAATAAATATGTTGCCTCAGTTTGAACTCCAGAGTTCAAAGCGTGTAAATAAGGCAGGCACAGTGGCTAACACTTGTAATGTTCGCACTTTGGAAGCAGAAGCAGGACGACTGCTTGAGGCCAGGACTTCAACACCAGCCTGGAAAACATAGCAAGACTTCATCTCTAAAAACAAAAAATTTGGCTCAGTGCCTGTAGCTCAGTGGCTACGGTGCCAGTCACATACACTGGAGCTGGTGGGTTTGAACCCAGCCTGAGCCTGCCTAACAACAATCACAGCTACAACAAAAAAATAGCTGGGCATTTTGGCGGGTGCCCATAGTCCCAGCTACTTGAGAGGTTGAGGCAAGAGAATCACTTAAGCCTGAGAATTAGAGGTTGCTGTGACCTGTGATGCCACAATACTCTATTGAGGGCAACATAGTGAGACCCTGTCTCAAAAAAATAAATAAATAAATAATAAAATTTTAAAATTAGCCAATGGTGATATGCACCTATAGTCTCAGCTTTTTTTTTTTTTTTTTTTTTTTTTGAGACAGAGTCTTACTTATTAACCCTCGGTAGAGTGCTGTGGCATCACAGCTCACAGCAACCTCCAAATCCTTGGCTTCAGTGGATTCTCCTGCCCCAGCCTCCAGAGTAGCTGGGACTACAGGCGCCTGCCACAACGCCTAGCTATATTTTTGTTGCAGTTTGGCGCCCTATCCACTGAGCCACGGGCACCACCCATAGTCTCAGCTTTTTAAATGACTTGGACAGGAGGATCTCTTGAGCCCAGTAGTTCAAGGCTGCAATGAGCTATGATCGCACCACTGTGCTTCCACATGAGTGACAGAATGAGACCCTATTTCTAAAAAAATTTTAAAGTACCTAAATAGGCCACTGTGACTTACAGCAATGGAAAAGGAAGTGTTCTTGCCTACTCTCCTGCATAATGTGCCATCATCCTTATTTAGAGAAACATTTACTGGCGATCTTTTCCTCCTACCTGTAGCATGTGAACCCTAAAACTCATGTGGCTCTGCTCTCCTCACATCCATCCACTTGTTCCTGACCTGCACACTTGCTTTTCTTATTCTGAGATGTAACACTAACGATTGAGACAACATCAGAAGACACTCCACACTCATCCTTCCCCAACACTGGTGATAACAGCCTCCACTCTCTTGCCCCACGCATTATTCCTCATATTTAAATCCTTTCCACCTTTCCAAGGCATGACCATGTCCACCCCCAAAGCCACACACTGACTTGTCATTACTAGACACATATCTACTGTCTAATCATAATTTCAGAAATCTCACTCTGAGATGCCCAACGTCAGCTATCATGCTCACTAATTCCCACAGCGGCAGGTCCTCAACCTCACTGAGGCTCCAGCCCAAGGTCCCCTCCATTTCCTCTTTCAACCTCTCCCTCTTCACTTAACCCACCCTATGGCTTAGCTCCCCTGGGGCTTATCACTCCAACCACTCTCATGCCAATATTGCAAATTCTGTTGGCCCATGGTTTATCTTCCTCACTGGAAGGTTCTGCCATTTTGACTGGAAATTCCTATTCATCCTGCAATCCAGAATCACTTTCTGTAATTATATATAGATACTCTGCCCTCTGGAGGAGAGGATGTCACTCAAGATCACCCACCACCTGGTCTGCCTGCTTCTCCTTCCTTGCAAAAGAAGTGAGTTACCTACTACATTATATACCAAATATTGGGAAAAATGGGGCTCCTACTTAGACAAAGGCAATTGCTCTACATGTGAGATAGTCTGGTCTATATATATTTACAATTTAAGTAAAATTACAAATAATTCTGATTCTCTTTGCAAAGGCTGGAAACCCAATCATTTAAAGTTAACTGATACAGCCATCATGAATCTTTCACTACACAAAGGTGACAAATAAGCAGACATAAGCTAGGTGGACTCACCCTGTTTAGTCCAGGAAGAAAAAACAGAATTCTCCACCATCAACAACTTTGAGTCAAGAGAGAAGGCACTTTGCAATATACCTTCTTTAAATGCAAACTTCTGAGACAAAGGCTGGAAAAAAAGCTATAATGGCTGGCCAAGGCTAAAGTAGAGATTTCACAGATAAATATTGCAGCCCTGTCCTGGCCTACCCAAGACCTTTTCTGCTTTCTACAACTCTTACACCAGAGTCTGACTCCTGGGGAAGTCAAGTGAATCTAGGGGATGCAGGAGAGATGAAGAAGCCAACTTTTGTGGAGTGTCTCCTATGGGCCAAACTGTTTCTATGTTCTCTCATTCTCAAAAGAGGAAAAAAAAATCCTTGTAGATAGAATAACTCCCATTTGAAGGACTTGGAGAAGTAGAGAAGTTGAGCAAATTGGCTAAGACCAACGCAATCACGTTATTAGCAGACAACAGAGAACATGACCCAGAGTCACCCCACCATTTACCAGGGTTCAGCTCCCCACTGTGAAAGAAAGAAACATTGTTTGCTATTCTCCAAGAGTCACAAAACTAAAAGAAACTTCTGGGTGGCAGGGGTGGGGGAGAAGGGCAGAAAGAAGGTTGATTAATGGGTACAAATATTCAGTTTGACTTCAGAAATAAGACCTAGTGTTCAATAGATGAGCACAGTGACTACAGTTTACAATAACCCATTGCACATTTCTAAATAGCTAGAAGAGAAAATTCAAATGTTTCCAGCATAAAGAAAAGACAAATATTTAAGGTGATAAACATCTCAATTACACTGATTTAATCTGTACAAAGTATAGGAATATAGTAAATTATCACATGTACCCCAAGTTAAAAAAATCAATATAAATATGTAAAAAAAATTTTAAATAAATTCAAAGGGAAAGTAAACAAATAAAAGAAACTTCTTGGAAGTAAATTAATCCAGGAACATAATGACGGCCACTGCAAAGAGATCAAAACTTCACTCGTCTCCTAATGCACCAGTTTGTGTGAATGGGGTAAACAAGCCTGACACACATCAGTCTCAGCCTCAGTCTCACTTTACTTTGCATCATGAATAACCTTTGACTTCGGGTAGGTGAAATTTAGATACAGAAGTCGAAGCAGTAGAGGGAAGCATGTATTAAGTAAAGGGAAACACCAATAAATAAGGCCGTGCCAGGTCCCGCAGACTTGAAAAAGAAAGGGAGTGAGAGCTCTTTAGCTCCTACAAAGGTGAAAATAAGAAAACGAGTCAGAGATGATGGTGATGATGAAGCAATTGAAGGTTGAACTAGATAATTTCCAAGGTTTCTTCCCACTCAACACCTACTATTATATTATGCCAACAGAGAAAATAGTGGGTAAGAAAGATGCCCTTTGTAGTCAGACTTCAGTGAGCCCTGAATATCATAACTATTTCCTGGCCTCAAAAAGCCAAGCTGAATCCCCAGATCATCATTCCGAATAATGAGAAGATTGGCTCTTTGCCCAGTGAACTTTCATGTCCCAGAACCCAAGGCAACCCCCTGATAACTCACAAAAAAGAAAGTCAATTAAGGTGACTGCTCTTTCTGAAAGGAAACAAAGTATTGGCTCAGTTAGATTCAGATTCAGCTATATTTATCATATACTTTAAAAAGCCAGATTTTTACAGATGTTCTCATAACAATTCCAGATAAGTACTATTTTTTCTTAATCTATATTGAAGTATAATTGGGTACAAAAAAATGTACCCATTGTAAGTGTCCAGTTTGATATATTTTGACAAATGTATAAACCTGTGTAACCACCAACATAATCAAGATATAGAACAGTGGTTCTCAACCTTCCTAATGTTCCTAATGCTGCAACCTTTTAATACAGTTCCTCATGTTTTGGTGACTCCCAACCATAAAATTATTTTCATTGCTACTTCATAACTGTAATTTTGCTACTGTTATGAATCGGAGTGTAAATATCTGATGTGCAGGATGTATTTGCATTGTTACAAAGGAGTCATGACCTACAGGTTGAGAACCGCTGGTATAGAATATCTCCATCAAGCCATAGAGTTCCCTCTCCCTCCACCATCCCAACCCCAGGCAGCCTCTGATAGGCTGTCACTACATTGTAACCTTTCCTAGACTTTTATATAAGTGAAACCATATAGAGCATGCATATTTCTATATAGTTTCTTTCTCTTCCCATAATGTTTACAAGGTGCATCCACACTATTGCAAGTGTCAGTAGTTCATTTATTCTGGTTGCTTCATAATATTCCATTGTATAATAACTACAGTTTATTTACACTGCATTCACCTGTTGTTAATGGACATCTAGGTTGTTTCTCATTTGAGGATTTTATGAATTAACATTCATGAGCAAGTCTTTGTATAAACACAGGTTTAAATATGTCTTGGATAAAAACCTAGGAGTAAAATTTCTGGATTGTATGGTATGCATATCTTTAAATTTGTAATAAACTGTTTTCCAAAGTAGTTGTGCCACTATATAGTTCTCCAAGAACTGGATAAGAATTCTAATTGCCCTAATCCTCATAATATTTTGTATTGTTAGTTTTTAACATAGCCATTATTACAGGTGCAAAACCACAGAATACATTGTGGTTTTAGTTTGCATTCCCCTGATAATTAATGATACATCTTTTCATTGGTCATTAACTTACCTTCTGTTTAAATCTTTCACCCAGTTCTCCCTGATGAGTTACCTTTTTGTTAAAGAATTTAAGTTACATAAATATTTTATACAAGTCCTTCATATTGTGAAGGACTTGTATAAAAATATACATATGACATACGTATTGTGAAGTCTCTCACGGCCTGTGGCTTTCCTTTTCATTTTCTTTTTTTTTTTTCCTTTTCATTTTCTTAATTGTGTCTTTTGAAAATGAGACGTTTTAAAGGTTGATGGACTGAAGTCTTAGAGTTCATACTTTTTGTATCGTGTATTAGAAACCTTTGCCTTCCCTAAGATCATCAAGATTTTCCTTTATTTTTTTCTTCTAAATGTTTTATGGTTTTAGTGTTTATATTTAGGTCTATAATCTATTTTCAGTCCATTTTTTGTGTACAGTGTAAGAATTGGAGCTCATTTTTCCAAATGGATATCCAGTAGTTAAAGCACCTTTTTTTTAAAGATCATCCTCTTTCCATTGCATTATCTTAGCCCCTTTATTTAAAAAATTCATTGATCATATACATGTCAGCTGGCATTTTCTTATTCACAACAAAGAAACCAGCAAGAAAAAATAGTAATCTATCCTGGATCACAATATATGTTTTTACTTGTTTATTTATTCATATTTCCAATCTTTTGGAAAGTTTTGAAACTATTTAACAAAATGCTTACAGCATAATAAACAACTAGTAAGAATAGCTAAGATTCAGACCAGACATTTTCAGTCCAAATGAAGTGCCTTCTTTCTTTTCCTAAATGGTCATGCTGTCAATGAGATCTGAGTGCCCACAACAGTCTCACATTATTCTAAGGGCTAAGGGTAGAACAGCAAGGAAAATCAAGTCCTGTGCCATTAAGGAGCATA
Organism: Nycticebus coucang; assembly: GCF_027406575.1. NCBI lineage: Eukaryota > Metazoa > Chordata > Mammalia > Primates > Lorisidae > Nycticebus > Nycticebus coucang. The sequence goes on along the minus strand of NC_069786.1, from coordinate 927,292 downwards.
TATTCTAGTAGCAGGAAGACAGAAAATACACAATAGATAGATCGATGGAGACCTACAAAAAAAAAAGAGGTGGGTAAAATTTTCAAACACTGACAGATTCTTTGAAAAAGATAAAAACAAAGTAATACAGTAGAAGAATGACTAAAAAAGGGCCAGCACCTCCTATGAAAAAGTGGCTCAGTTGAAATGACCAGAATGGTAACAACGAGTAAGCAAAGAGCAAAGGGAACCCCAAGTGCAAAGGTCCTGAAGTAGAACTCATTGAGCCATGTTTACGATGCAGAAAATGATTAAGAAAATAAGGTCAGGCTCGGCGCCTGTAGATCAGTGAGTAGAGCACTGGCCACACACACGGAAGCTGGTGGGTTCAAGCCCTGCCCCGGCTTAACAATGACAACTGCAACCAAAAAATAGCCAGGTGTTGTGATGGGCGCCCGTAGTCCCAACTACTTGGGAGGCTAAGGCAAGAGAATCACTTAAGCCCACGAGTTTGAGGTTGCTGTGAGCTGTGACAACACTTCACTCTACAGAGGGTAACGTAGTAAGACTGTCTCAAAAAAAAAAAAAAGAGTGAATGAAAATATGGTCAACAATGAAAAAACAGAAGCAATGCTAGAGAGGATTTTGGCCAACTTCATGTGCCATAATGAAACCTTCGAACTTTATTCTGAGATTAATGAGAAGCCATTGGAGGTTTTCAAGCCAAGCAAATGTGCTCTAACTTAGACTTTAGCAAGATTGCTCCCAGCTGCTGTATGAGGCATAAAACAAGCTAAGGAGGCACGGTGAAAGCTGGGAGACCACCTGGGAATTGCTGGAGCAGGCAGGTGCTGGGGTTTTAACAGTGGAGATGTTGAAAAGTATTTGGAGTCAATATATATTAGAAGATACAGCCATCAAGATATACTACAAATTGAATACTGGGGAAAGCAAAACAGAGCAACTAGGTATTTAGATAGGGCTACCACTTGTTGAAAGGGCTGTTCAGGTAGAATACTATTTGGGAAAGAAAATGAACACAAATCAATTTTTTTACGGACCACATTAAGTTTAAGGTACATAAGACATAGTTAAAAATACATTCTGAGTAAGCAGTTTGATGTATAACATAGAAACTCAGGAAGAGGTCTTGTATGGAGACACAAACTTGAGGGTGTCAACTAAACATGGTATTTGAGGCTGCAGGAGATGAAATCAGATGCAGAGTTGATAGACGACTACTTTTCTTACATGAAAATTTAGGAAAGAGAAAAAGGATTTTTACATACGACAACTATGGAGTTCACAAATTTTCAGAATAATTTAGGACTTCGTGATGTCCATTTACTGTGATGTCTAATAATCATTCAAATGTTAGCACTTAGTGGTTGTATACTACATGCCTGAAACAGTGCTAAGTCAGTACATATATTATTTCCTAAGGAGATGGATCATTATACCCTGTTTACAGGTGAGAAAACTGAGCATTAGAGAAGTTAAACAACGTGCATGACATAAATAGGTAGCGTCAGTTCTGGGTCATATAACACTACTTTGCACTGACATCAGTATAAGAATAAGAAAGTTTAGAAATTCTTCTCTTTTGGGCGGCGCCTGTGGCTCAGTGAGTAGGGCGCTGGCCCCATATGCCGAGGGTGGCGGGTTCGGGCCCAGCCCCGGCCAAACTGCAACCAAAAATAGCCGGGCATTGTGGCGGGCGCCTGTAGTCCCAGCTGCTTGGGAGGCTGAGGCAAGAGAATCACGTAAGCCCAAGAGTTGGAGGTTGCTGTGAGCTGTGTCACGCCACGGCACTCTACCGAGGGCGGTACAGTGAAACTCTGTCTCTACAAAAAAAAAAAAAAAAAAAAAAGAAATTCTTCTCTTTTTTTTTTTTTTGAGACAGAGTCTCACTTTGTTGCCCTTGGTAGAGTGCTATGGCATCATAGCTCACAGCAACCTTAAACTCTTGGGCTCAAGCAATTCTCTTGCCTCAATCTTCCAAAAACCTGGGACTATAGGTACCCACCACAATACCCAGCAATTTTTAGAGACAAGGTCTCACTCTGGTTCAGGCTGGTCTTGAACTCATGAGCTCAGGCAATCCACCCATCTTGGCCTCTCAGAGTGCTAGGATTACAGGCGTGAGCCACCACACCTGTCAAGTTTAGAAATTCTTAACTGGGTAGGCCACACATTTGCTACCTGTATTCCATCTAATCTAAATTGCCACAGATCATAAGATGCACCATTGGTTTGAGAAAGAAAAAATTCCTGCCACATAAACTGACACAATTATCACTTAGAATATTTATATATAAATCTTAAAAGAACTTGTTTATATAGGGTGTCCCTAAAGTTCACATGCAATTTAAAATACAAATTGCATGCGAACTTTTTGGGCACTCTGTACTTAGACAAAGATTTGTTTTATATATTAATTTTTTATCTACAAAAAGGGCAAATATAAGAAAAACATATCACTAAGGTTTTCCCAAAATTATTTCATATTTGAGTCTAACTCTTCTGACACCTTGTCTCAGAGATGTCTACTTTTTTTACCCAAAATTCATTTTTTGCATCTTTTAAAGTGTTGGTGATAAAGCATTTCTTAAAATAATCCATAATTCAACTAAAAGCTTTTATTGCTGGAGTTTTCAGTCTGCTTTACAATTCTGAAGTTTTGGTCTACTTTATATCATGCCTCAGGGATGTTGGTAACTACACCTCCTTCACCATCTCTTTCACTTTTTTCCAGAACAGTTTGGTTTCCAGAATTTAAAAAACAAAAAGGAGTTTTCGGGCTCAGATTTTTTTTTTTTTTTTTTGGCCAGGGAAGGGTTTGAACCCACCACCTCGGGTATATGGGGCTGGGGCCCTACTCCTTTGAGCCACAGGAGCCACCCTGGTTTCAGATTCTTTTGCCGCATGTCTTATTGCCATTGCGCTGCCAGGCTCAGCCCTCAACAGTCACACCACTACTGCCACCTGGTCCTCAGAGGTGGTAAGATAGCACCCATAGTAGACTGTGCCCCAGTTTCAGAGATGCAGAATGTGAAACACACATGCATCACAGTATTGATGAAATACAGCACTTAAAACCCAAGTCCCTCACCTGTGCTCCCAGGGAAGGATATGTAGGGGTAACAGGGTTAAAACCTACAATGACAAGGCCCTTTTGGTAGTCTAGATGCCCAACATCATCAATACTGACCAGCTTTGCTGTAAGAAAAGCTATGTTGAAAGGTTGTAAATATTTTTACTGTCGTTTAGATTACCTGCACTAGCAATATTGCATGATTCAATATTTTCTTGTTCCACCTACGTTAATTTTACCAGTTCCTGTGTATGTCCTAACATACGGAATAACAGACTACATTGAAGAGGCTGAGGTACGTGCTTGTGACACAATTTGCACAATGATCGCCTAATGACATGCACACTGTTGGCAAGCGAGAGATTGTTAGCACACGCCTCTGGAGTAAAAGGGAACGTGGCTGTTTCCTGGTGAACTTTTGCTGGATGATTTAAAGGTTTTGCGGTTCTGCACATCTCAAAGCAGAGCGGCGCCATCTAGCGGTTGTAACAAGAACTGCTGGCTCCCTCTTCCCTCAGGTGAGTCTTTGAATTACTTTCTGTGATTAAACTCTCATCATCAGTCCCACTCTCGGTTCATTGCCAAGACAACCGATCACAAAAGTATCAAAACATCAAAACTCTTTATAAGTAGTGGTATTATGTTTCCAGCATTTCCTGTAAATTTAACAATAACTTTTTTAAACTTTTTATAAATTTAGTATTATCTTGGTAAGATCATACACATTTTGCATAGATAGATGTGTTTTAACGATGAAAAGATTGTTTCTTTTATAGAATTACATCAGAGAGTGTGAGCCCCAATCTATAAATCACTTGTTCTTATTATTTTACAAATTATATACTATGCAAATTCTATCATTAGATTTACTGTCTTCTCATTACTTATCTCTTAATGGATTTTTAGAAATTCTTAACTGTGTAGGCTTCGTGAAGAAAATATTTTTACATTAATTGTTGTGACAGACATTTTTTGGTTTTAGTGACATTTCTGGGTAATATGTAAAATGTGCAGATAACCAATTCTATATGAAATATTCACTATATGTGAAGTTATATTGCTTGTCAACAACACTGGCTTTATTTTGATCCTAAGTTCCCTCATTCTTTTGGACTCTTAGCCACAATTTTATAATCTTATTATTTTTTCATATATTGTTTTTTCGATGAATAGCAGCAACAGTGTAATGGGTTTCATCTAGAATTTTATTTGTTAAAAATATCTCTTGACTGTTATTTCCCTATGTCAGGACATAATGACAATTGATATTCATGGACATGTCCTGTGTCAGGAGGACATTGCACTGCTCTCTTCATGAGCTGCATTGGGCTATAATTAATTTGCCTCTGTATTTGCCACAGCATTGTGACATAGAAATTCCTAAGCACAAAGAAAGTTATTCAAACCTGGGATACAAAGCAGAAAAGGTGAGTTCCAGATCCTTTCCTTCTCATAAGGAGTGAAGGGTAAGGAAGAATAGTAAGCTACTGGACTGAGTATTGAAACCTAGAGGCACACGGAGTCCCTTGGCAAAGACATCGGGCAATATCTGTACAAATATTAGCTGACACTATGCTAACAAAGTAGAGACTTCAGTAACAGAAATGAAAATAAATATAGACTTTATGGATTTTGAGAAGACTCACTAAACAAACAAACAGCAATGACAAGCGGCAAGAACCACAAACAGTGGGGAAGAAGCAGACTTTGATTTCCAGAGATAACATTACATAAAAGATGTCCAGTTTTCATAATTATGAAACATGCAAAGAAACAAGAAAGTAAAGCCCATACACGGGTTAAAAAGCCCTCAGTAGAACCTGTCCTTAAGGTAGCCCATTGGACTTACTATTCAAAAATTTAATCACCTATTTTAAATATGTTCAAAGAACTAAAGAAACCCATGTCTAAAGAATGAAAGTAAAGTGTAAGAATACCATCTCAACAAAGAGAGAATATCAATAAAGAGACAGATATTATCAAGAGGAACCAGATAGGAATTCTGGGGTTGAAAAATACAATAACAAAATAGAAAAAATTTACTAGAAGAGCTTCACAGCAGATTTGAACAGGCAGAAGAAAGAATTGGAAAACTTAGTGATACATTGAAATTATGTAGTCTGAGAAACAGAAAGAAAATTAAAGAAAGAAAAATAAACAGAGCTTCAGAAACTTATAGGATAATATTAACTGTACCCAACATATGCATAATGGCAGTATCAGAATGAAAGGAGAAAGAAAAGAAGACAAAGAATATTTAAAGAAATAATGGCTGGACACTTAACAAATTTAATGAAATTCATTAATATACACATCCAGTAAACTCAACAAATTCCAAGTATTAAAAACTCAAAGAGATTCATGCCTAAATACATTATAATCAAAATGTGAAATGCCAAATCTAGAAAGAGAATCTTGAAAGCATCAAGAAGTAACCTACCATGCAGTGCCTGTGGCTCAAAGGATTAGGGGGCCAGCCCCATATACCAGAGGTGGCAGGTTTAAACCCAGCCCCGGCCAAAAACTGCAAAAAAAAAAAAAAAAAAAAAAAAAGAGAAGTAACTCATCACATATAGGGGGGCCTTAATAAGATTAACAGCTGACTTTTCATTTGAAACCTTGGAGGCCAGAAGGCAGTGGGATGACATATTAAAAATCATAAAAGAATACTACCAACCAAAAATTCTATAACTGGCAAAACTATCCTTTACAAATGAAGACAAAATTACCTGCACATTTGCTGATAGCTTAGGCCTTTACTCACATTTAACAGTATGTGTAAAAATTGGGGGGAATCTTTATAAAACATAAACATTTTCTAATATGAACTGACTACACTTGCTGAATTTTGATATTGAACAAAAGATTGTGCCAAGTCCATAGCCTAACACAATTGTTAAGTTCTGTATATATTATGTACAAATTATGATATATACTTCAAAACTATTTCAAGTCATAGAAGAAGAGATTTATGTTTATCCACTAATAACTTTCATAAATGTCCTAACTAGAGAAGAAGAGTTACGGGGATGTGTAAATCTGGTCCAAGTGTTTTTGCCTAGAATCAGAATCAGAATTTTTTTTTTATCTAGTGTTTGTCAGCACTATAATTTCACTAAAGGTTTGTATATTTATCTACTGACCAAATTCCAAGAATTCTTTGTGAAATATCCATACTATTTTGTTAGAATTTTTCTGTATTTCCTGTAAAACACACACACATACAGATGCACAGAGTAGTGCTTTATGTCACATTCTACCTAAAAAGCAAGTGAGTTGACAGTAACTTGACTTGATTATAATGTATCTGAGAAACAGTATCTATGATTCAGTTAAGTCCATTTTCACAAAATAGCAAATTTAAATACATAAGCTGAACAATGTTTTAATGATTTTTTACCATTTATTGAGGATTTCCTTAATCTGGGACACTGATTATTTCTAATTATCCAAACTCAACAAGTGGGTATCATTATCATTCCCATGTTAATAGATAAGACAAAGATGAATTATGTTGCTGAGGCCTGTGGTTAGTAAACGGTAGGGCTAAGGTCTGAAACTAGAGCCCCAACCTTATATTCATTCTCACTTACCACACTGCCAAAATAAGAGAACTTAACCCTGAAATTTGTTGTGTAGGCTCTTCAATCCACTAAAGCTGCCTTTAATAATGTCCTCAATGGTCTTCTTGTCACTGAGTTAAAAAAAGACACTTTTCGGAGGCGGAGCATGATGGCAGATGGGATGGACGTGTAGCCCACCTCTCCCAAGTCATCAGGTGAGAGGAAGGAGGGTCTGGACCTTTTCCCTGCATGGATTATTGGTGTGGACAGACAGCTGAAGACGTGCAGCGAATTGGCATATTGCTGTATATGAGATGTAATTTAAAACCATGGACTCTGTTGTAGGGATTTTCCCTGTTTGGCCATGCTGGCCAGCAGGCCCTTCCCTCACAGGGGACAGCAGTTTGCAATTCCTGGCAAAACCCAACTGACGAAAATTTATTCCTGAGCAGAGTTTGGCACTCAAAAAGCAAGCCACTCAGAATCACAAGGAACTAAGCAACATGATGGAAAATTGAAAGGAAGGGATCCCACCCAGGAAGCAGACATTTTGAATTGTCCAAAATGGCAGGCACCTTCCCCCAGAACAACAGGAGTGATTAAATACACCAGACCATTCCTGGTGGGAAATATCGGTGCAGGCTGGCAGTTCAGGCTGCACGGTGAACTGGCGGGTGGCTGACTCAAAATTCCAGATTCAAAAGTGACACTCTGAGCCACAAAAACTGAGTATAAGGTTTCTGCGTGCCACAGCTGGGGTGGCAATAAGACCCAGAGGCAGCCAGCACCCTCTCCCATAGCCGATTGCAGTTGTCAGTTTGCAGGAGAACACGGGAGCAGAGGGGTTAAGCGTGGACTCCTGCAATGAGTTGGGAGGTTGGATAGGGGTGCTGTCTGAAACAGAGCACCTGAGGTTGCACAACATTTAGGTAAAAAAACTTACACAGAAACTCAAAAATGGTGATCGGCCAGGTAGGGTGGTTACCCTGGTAACAGTATAAACTGTGAATCAGGTATAAGCCTGGTAACCACTCACAGTGCCACCTGGTGTCCAGAAAGTATATTGCATTATAAATATATTCCTACAAAAGTTGATCCCTATGTCATATATATAGATGGATATTTCTACATATATACAAGAATAATATTTTTGTGGTTGGTGCCTTTTTAATCATCATTTTCATGGAGGAACTATCATTAATTTTTATTATGTATATATTTTTTCTTTTTTCTATTTTAATTTTTTTCTTTCTTCTTTTCTAACTTTTTTATGAACACCACTTTTTTTTCCTCCCTTCTCTCTTCCTCTTCTTCCCTTACTATGGTTTCTGAGAGTGGTGACATCAGATTTCTAGAGGGTTTTTTGTTTGTTTGTTCATTTTGTTTGTATTTTTTTACCCTTTTTCTTTCTTTTCTCAATTATTTTATGATTATCATTATTTTTATTGTAGTTTTGTCATCGTTGTTGTTGTCTGTATGTCTATGTGTTTCTGATTGTTTGTGCATCTGTGGGCTTGTGAGTCTGGTAGCCTTTTTATCTGTTTATTTGCTCTCAATGAGTTTGGTGTTTTGATCTACAATTCTGAGCTCCCAGCACTCCCCTCCACTCTCACTCTGAGGTCTGAAGACCTGTCCCCCGAGAAGTCCAGATTCTTGGGTGATTTCTTGAGGGGTGTGGACAGGGCCTGGAATGCAGCTGGTCAGTGCTGATTCTGTGGCACAGGAGTGAGGAGAAGACAGTCAGCTGAGAGGGAACCACACTGGAACGGCAGTGCCCTGAGGCGCAGAACAGCAGCCATTTTTGGCAACAATACGGCCCACCCCTGGAAATTCCAAAGCCACAACCCCTGTCTCCCTGGGCAACCAGAGAAGGCTGGGCATCTTCTCAGATAGCAACCACAGCGGAACAGATCTGGGACTGAAACACAGGCCTCGTGAGTAAAGGGTTTGCCTGTGGCAGTACCGGCCTGGGTGGAGCACGGGGACTAGAAAACGCACACACAGAGCCAAGAAATTCCCAGGGTGGGGCTGACACAGAGGACCACTTTACTGAGCCGAACATGCATCCGGCCCTCAGGGGATCATCAGCCTATTGACAAAGGAAGAAAGGAGGCTAGAGCTGACCATGCTATGAATACAAATGTGCAGGAGTAAAAACAGGGCCTGAGGCACAGGTTCTGGGAACTCAAAACAGCTTCTCTTCTGCAGAGGAATTTAGCAGGAACAGAAACAAATTCCCACAGAGTTTTTCTGTTCTGTCCATAACATCAATCAGAGGCGGGGCTGGAACTGAGTGAACACCCCCCAGCCTCCATCAAGTGCCCAAGGTTGTCAGGCCTCACCACCCCCTGCTGGATAGAGGCAGAGAGCAATGGCCTGGCTAAACAGATAGAAATTTCCTTGTGATTCAGGCAGGTGCAAACCCCTAAGTATCTGCTCACGGGAGGCAACTGAGTCACAGCCCTGTGGGGCTATCAGTGACTGGGTGTGACAGAGGTGCAAGATGGGGAAGGAGGCATTAACCTTCCCAGATTACTCTATTTGCTGCGTGGGTCCTCCTAACTTCATGGAGCACCGGAGCAAGTCATATTTGAGTTGTCACCAGACACCTGTGATCCAGTTCCCATAGACCTTTGAAACTCTCAGACCTGAGACAGGTGCTCACTGAGACAATTGATTTGAACCTTTTGAACTGTGCCAATCGCCTGAGGACTATTCAAGTGGTGCCCTGGGTGTGTGGTTGAAAGAAGGTTTGATTTTCCTTATCCAATTGTTGCCTGTGGAAGGTGGGGTGACTTAATTGCTGGTATTTCTCCATAGCTGAGACTTCAACCCAGAGTAACTGTTTCACTAGGGTCGAACAGAGATCAGCTGAAAACAAGACAGAACCACTTAGCCCCACCACACCAAATAGGTCCCCAGTTTCTCAGGCTGTAGCATTGTATGGGTCAAACGGTGTAAAATAATCATGGGGCAGCATTATCCAGGGGTAAAGTCAAATGGTGTAAAATAATCATGGGGCAGAATCAGCAGAAAACTGTGGAAACATGAATACCCAGAATAGATCAACCCCCCAAGGAAAGATATGGCAGATGTAACTGAAGATCCCATTCATAAACAGCTGGCCAAGATGTCAGAAATCAAATTAAGTATTTGGATTGCAAACAAGATTAATAGAATGGAGGAATATTTGGAATTAGAAATTCAAAGAGCAATTAAAAATGTCAGAATTAGAAATTCAAGGACAAATTCAAAAGTTATCTCAAGAATTTAATGAATTTAAAGACAAAACCACCAAAGATTTTGATGCACTGAAGCAAGAATTTGCAGGCCTCAAAGGTCTGAAAAAATACAGTAGAATCCCTCAGTAACAGAGTGGAGCAGGCAGAAAAAAGGATTTCTAACATTGAAGACAAAGTCTTTGAATGCTCCCAAAAGCTCAAAGAGGAAGAGAAATGGAGAGCAAAAATGGATCATTCTCTCAGAGAGCTCTGTGATATTTCGAAGACGGCTAATATCCGCCTCATTGGAATCCCTGAAAGTGATGAAGTGGCCTCGCAAGGCACAGAGGCCCTTCTCCATGAAATTATGAAAGAGAATTTTCCAGACATCTGAAATTCAGATAGCAGACAGTTTCAGAACCCCAGCACGACTCAACACGAATAAGACATCCCCCAGGCATATCATAATCAACTTCACTAGAGTTAATATGAAAGAGAAAATTCTGAAAGCAGCCACATGTAAGAAATTCATTACCTACAAAGGGAAGAATATTATAATGATTGCAGATCTCTCTGCTGAAACTTTTCAAGCCAGAAGAGGATGGTCATCGAATTCTAATCTCCTAAAACAATATAACTTTCAACCCCAGATCCTGTATCCAGCTAAACTGAGTTTCATTTATGATGCAGAAATTAAATACTTTAATGCAATTCATATGTTGAAGAAATTTGCCATAACCAAACCAGCTCTTCAGGATATTCTCAAACTTCTCCTCCATAATGACCAGCCCAATCCTCTACGACAAAAATAAACTCACTCAGAAACTTTTGATCAAACTCCAACTTCCACAGTGGCAAAAGGATTAAAAATGTCCACTGGACTTTCAAAAATCTCAATACCCCAAATTTTACCACACTTATCAATATTCTTTATATATGTGAACATCTTAAACTGTCCTCTAAAGAGGCACAGGTTAGCTGACTGAATACAATAACTTAGGCCAGATATTAGCTGCATATAAGAGTCACATCTTACCTTAAAAGATAAATGTAGACTCAGGGTGAAAGGATGGTCATCCATATTTCAGGCAAATAGTAGCCAGAAAAAAGCAGGCATTCAATTCTATTTGCAGACACAATAGGCTTTAAACCAACAAAAGTAAGGAAGGATAAGAATGGTCACTTCATATTCGTTAAGGGTAATACTCAATATGATGAGATTTCAATTATGAATATTTATGCACCCACCCAGAATGCACCTCAATTTATAAGAGAAACTCTAACAAACATGAGCAACTTGATTTCCTCCAGCTCCATAATAGTCAGAGATTTCAACACTCCTTTGGCAGTGTTGGATAGATCCTCCAAGAAGAAGCTGAGAAAAGAAATTTTAGATTTAAACCTAACCATCCAACATTTGGATGTAGCAGACATCTACAGAACATTTCATCCCAACAAAACTGAATACACATAGTTCTCATCAGCCCATGAAACATACTCCAAAATTGATCACATCTTAGGTCATAAGTCTAACCTCAGTAAATTTAAAGGAATAGAAATTATTCCTTGCATCCTCTTGGACCACCATGGAATAAAAGTTGAACTCAATAACAACAGGAACCTGCATACTCATGAAAAAACATGGAACTTAAATAATCTTATGCTGAATGATAGCTGGGTCAGAGATGAGATCAAGAAGTAAATTGCCAAATTTTTGGAACAAAACGACAATGAAGACACGAATTATCAGAATCCCTGGGATACCGCAAAGGCAGTCCTAAGAGGGAAATTTATAGCACTGCAAGCCTTCCTCAAAAGAATGGAAAGAGAGGAAGTTAACAACTTAATGGACATCTCAAGCAACTGGAAAAGGAAGAACATTCCAACCCCAAACCCAGTAGAAGAAAAGAAATAACCAAAATTACAGCAGAATTAAATTAAATTGAAAACAAAAGAATTCTACAACAGATCAATAAATCAAAAAGTTGGTTTTTTGGAAAGTTGAATAAAATAGATAAAACTTTGGCGAACCTAACCAGGAAAAAAAAAGTAAAATCTCTAATTTCATCAATCAGAAACAACAAAGATGAAATAACAACAGACTCCTCAGAAATTCAAATAATCCTTTTGAATATTACAAGAAACTTTATTCTCAGAAATATAAAAATCTGAAGGAAATAGACCAATACTTGGAAACATGTCACCTTCCAAGACTTAGCCAGAATCAAGTGGAAATGTTGAACAGGCCAATATCAAGTTCTGAAATAGCATCAACCATACAAAATCTCCCTAAAAAGAAAAGCCCAGGACCAGATGGCTTCATGTCAGAATTCTAACAAACCTTTAAAGAGGAACTAGTACCTATATTACTCAACCTGTTCCAAAATGTAGAAAAAGAAGGAAGACTACCCAACATGTTCTATGAAGCAAAAATCACCCTGAATCCCCAAACCAGGAAAAGACCCAACAAGAAAAGAAAAGTATAGACCAATATAACTAATGAATCTCAACGCAAAAATATTCAACAAGATCCTAACAAACAGAATCCAGCAACACATCAAACAAATTATACATCATGACCAAGTCAGTTTTATCCCAGGGTCTGAAGACTGGTTGTTTAATATATGTAAATCTATAAGTATAATTAAGCACAAAAACAAATTAAAAAACAATGATTCTCTCAATTGATGCAGAAAAAGCTTTTGATAATATCCAGCATCTCTTCATGATCAGAACACGTAAGAAAATTGGTATAGAAGGGACATTTCTTAAACTGATAGAGGCCATCTACAGCAAACCCACAGCCAATATCGTACTGAATGGAGTTAAATTGAAATCATTTCCACTCAGATCAGGAACCAGACAAGGCTTCCCATTGTCTCCACTGCTCCTTAACATTGTAATGGAAGTTTTAGCCATTGCAATTAGGGAAGAAAAGGCAATCAAGGGTATCCATATAGGGTCAGAAGAAATCAAATATTCGCTCTTCGCAGATGATATGATTGTATATCTGGAAAACACCAGGGATTCTACTACAAAACTCTTAGAAGTGATCAAGGAATACAGCAGTGTCTCAGGTTACAAAAATCAACATTCATAAATCAGTAGCCTTTATATATACCAACAATAATCAAGCTGAAAAAACAGTTAAGGACTCTATTCCGTTCACAGTAGTGCCAAAGAAGATGAAATATTTGGGAGTTTATCTAACAAAAAACATGATAGATCTCTATAAAGAGAACTATGAAACTCTAAGAAAAGAAATAGCTGAAAATGTTAACAAATGGAAAAACATACCATGCTCATGGCTGGGAAAAATCAACATTGTTAAAATATCCATACAACCCAAAGCAATATATAATTTTAATGCAATCCCTATTAAAACTCCACTGTCATACTTTAAAGATATTTAAAAAAATAATACTTCGTTTTATATGGAATCAGAAAAAACCTCAAATATCCAAGACATTACTCAGAAATAAAAACAAAGCAGGAGGAATTAAACTACCAGACCTCAAACTATGCTATAAATCGATAGTGATCAAAACAGCATGGTACTGGCACAAAAACAGAGAAGTAGATGTCTGGAACAGAATAGAGAACCAAGAGAGTCCAGCTACTTACCATTATTTGATCTTTGACAAGCCAATTAAAAACATCCAGTGGGGAAAAGATTCCCTATTTAATAAATGATGCTGGGTGAACTGGCTGGCAACCTGTAGAAGACTGAAACTGGACCCACACCTTTCACCATTAACTAAGATAGACTCTCACTGAATTAAAGATTTAAACTTAAGACATGAAACTATAAAAATACTAGAAGAGAGTGCAGAGAAAACACTTCGAGAAATCGGTCTGGGCAAGTATTTTATGAGGAGGACCCCCCGGGCAATTGAAGAGCTTCAAAAATACACTACTGGGACCTGATCAAACTAAAAAGCTTCTGCACAGCCAAGAACACAGTAAGTAAAGCAAGCAGACAGCCCTCAGAATGGGAGAAGATATTTGCAGGTTATGTCTCCAACAAAGGTTTAATACCCAGAATCCACAGAGAACTCAAACATATTTAGCAAGAAAAGAACAAGTGATCCCATCGCAGGCTGGGCAAGGAACTTGAAGAGAAACTTCTCTGAAGAAGACAGGCGCACGACCTACAGACATATGAAAAAATGCTCATCATCTTTAATCATCAGAGAAATGCAAATCAAAACTATCTTGAGAAACCATCTAACTCCAGTAAGATTAGCCCATATCACAAAATCCCAAGACCAGAGATGTTGGTGTGGATGTGGAGAAAAGGGAACACTTCTACACTGCTGGTGGGAATGCAAATTAATACATTCCTTTTGGAAAGATTTTTGGAGAACACTTAGAGATCTAAAAATAGATCTGCCATTCAATCCTATAATTCCTCTACTAGGTATATACCCAGAAGACCAAAAATCACATCATAACAAAGATATTTGTACCAGAATGTTTATTTCAGCCCAATTCACAATTGCTAAGTCATGGAAAAAGCCCAAGTGCCCATCGATCCACGAATGGATTAATAAATTGTAGTATATGTACACCATGGAATATTATGTAGCCTTAAAGAAAGATGGAGACTTTACCTCTTTCATGTTTACATGGATGGAGCTGGAACATATTCTCCTTAGTAAAGTATCTCAAGAATGGAAGAAAAGTATCCAATGTACTCAGCCCTACTATGAAAGTAATTTATGGCTTTCATATGAAAGCTATAACCCAGTTATAACCTAAGAATATGGGGAAGGGGGAGAGGGAGGTGAGGGAGGGGGAGGTTGGGCAGAGGGAGGGTGATTGGTGGGATTACACCAGCAGTGCATCTTACAAGAGTATATGTGAAACTTAGTAAATGTAGAATATAATTGTCTTAATACAATAACTAAGAAAATATCAGGAAGGCTATGTTAACCAGTGTGATAAAAATGTGTCAAACTGTTTATAAAACTAATGTATAGTGCCCCATGATCGCATTAATGTACACAGCTATGATTTAATATTAATAAAAAAAAGAAAAAAAACTAAACAAAAAAAGTAGACACTTTTTATCTTTATCCTAGTTGACACTTCAACATCTGAAATTGTTAACTATTCCCTCTGTTCCTTTGCTTCCTACCTTTTGGCCACTCCTTCTCAGGTTCCTTTGCCTGGTGCACCTTCTTTACCTCACTTAGAAATGTTAAAACCCTTCAGAGACTTATTCTAAGCTGCTTTGTCCTACCTTTTCTTTACTCATTACTCATTAATTCAACAACAATGCGCTAGCACTTACAAGGGTTGGGGAGTGAGCAACGGAGACAATCACTGAGTGGATAATGGTATGAGGAAGAGGCAAGAGAGGAGTCAGGAAAATATATGAGTGAAAAATTATGCAGGGCCTTACAGGCTGCAGTAAGGATTGTGCATATTCTGTAAAGACAACAAAGCAACAAAGTCATTGAAGGATTTTACACAGAGGAATTACTTGATCTGATTTGTGTTTTTATAAGACCACTCTGGCTCCAGTAGTAAGGATAGGTTGGGCATGGGAGTAGCAAAAAAACCCATCACTCCCAATCAAGCTTACATTTATAGCCTTCAAAACATTTTCTTCACATACATTATTGCTGTTCTCCAATGAATGTAACTGCCAATGTGACATATTTTCACCCTACTATTTTTATTCCATTTTTTAAAATTCAAGAGTAACACATGAATATATGTTCATTGTAAAAATAATTTTAAGTGCATGGAATAAAAGTTAAACATCTGACTTGACTCACTCCTACAAAGCCATTCATCTCCCCAGGAATAAGAGTTGATCTAGACTCTTCTCTACACATTTCCGTGTGATAATGCAAAAATGAACATACTATCACTAGGATGTCTTGGACCATTTATTTCCATACCACGATATTGTGTAAATGTAAACCCATCATTGCCAAGGACAGATGTAGCTATGTTAGTGGACTTTTACTGAAAATATCACAATAATTTTTTGTTGAATGAGTCCCAAGTATTTAAAGAACAGCCTGCTTTAAATATCTTGTGGATATTACAAAAGAAAATAGTATTGAGTAGATAATCTGTTATATTAGTCTGTTCTGGCTGCCTTAACAAAATAACAGACTGGGTTGCTTAAACAACAGAAATTTATTTTCTTATGGTTATGGAAGCTAAAAATCTAAGATCAAGGCAACAGCAGATTTGTTTCCTCATGGAGGCCTTTTTCCTGGCCTGCCTTCTTGCTGTGTCCTCATATGACTTTTATTTTGTGGCTTTTGGAGAGAGAGAGATCTCTGATGTCTCTTTCTCTAGAATATTGGTTAGATTGGATTAGGTTCCACCATTATAACCTCATTTAACCTTAATTACATCCTTAAGCATTTCATTTCCAAATACAATTACATTGGGGTTTAGAACTTCAACATATGAACTTTGAGAGGAGACATAATTAAGTCCATAACCCCTGCCCATTATTAGTTTCTTTTAGTCTATGACCTTGGTGTACATATTTCTCCTTCTGTACCACAAGACGAGGATGTAAACTATTCAACAGCTACTATTCTTCAATGTATCTTAACACAAAAACTGGCATATGGAGACAGTTTATCAGCAGCCAGTTGGGTATTAAAAACTGGAGTCACTTCTTTACTGAATACAACCCTTAGTCCCACATCAACCATTCTTCTGAGTCAGCTGATCTTTGCAATCGCTATTTCTTTACCTCTCTACCTACTCAGTGTTGTGTAACTTCACAGGCTTAGAGAAGAGTTCTATCATAAGAAGCAGCTCTGGGATCCCACCTCATTGTCTGATCCCAAATTTCAGGGACCTCAAATTTCACTTCTGGATGATTTTCAATTCAATATAACTGATGCCGGTGTCAAGAGTGCTAATAAAATTACTTTGATCAGTGTTCAATTCATGCATTTTCAGTCTTCAATCTAATCTCCCACTCAAGGTGGGCTTCAAATGACAAAAAGCAGAGT
The DNA here is from genome assembly GCF_027406575.1 of Nycticebus coucang. Taxonomy (NCBI): domain Eukaryota; kingdom Metazoa; phylum Chordata; class Mammalia; order Primates; family Lorisidae; genus Nycticebus; species Nycticebus coucang. The sequence goes on along the minus strand of NC_069786.1, from coordinate 910,440 downwards.
CCCAGGTGGTCCCATGAAGTTGGTCAGCACCTCTATTTCAGGAGATTTTTAGTGTGAACTTTCTAAGTCTCAGTTCTGATATTTCTCTCATTAATTGTATAATCAACAATTTTTAATTATACAAATTATTAAAACTAATAAAGATTTTGCTGTCTTGATTCTTCAATTAGAATTTTTTAAAGGGTTGATATCAGAGTATGAGCCATTTAAGTAATTTCTCATCTAGAAAATATAAATGAAACACCAAATGAAATGGAAATAAAAAGAATATGCAATGGTAAGCTGTCATGGAAAAAAAATGTAAAAACACTTTTGAGTGTTTCAGTTCAGTACTGCTGGCTCAAAAGAGAAAAAAAGACAGTTATTGATCCCCTGGGCACTCCAACAAGGCCTTAAAGGAAGAGGTCTCCCTGTGGCATCTTTTGATCCAGATTTTACATGGAAAATTTAAATGAAATTTTACCTAAAAATTTAAATGAAAAGGTAAATAGCAGCTTCCTCCACAATTTCAAAGTAGTGTTTTTGTTTTCTCTCAATTTTTATTCTTTCAAATCTCCATTTTCTACCCACTTTTGGTTTGGTTGTTTTCAGCTCTCAGGGCTGTGAAACTGAATACTGCTCTCTGAGGAATCATATTTACACTACTCTTACCTTCCTGATTTGTTACATCTTCTTTTTTATTATTGAATTGTTAAGGAGTAAAGGGGACAAGAAGAGTATCAAATATAATAATGGTATTTATATTTACTTGTAACAGTAATGCCCAGGTCTCTGTTTTCCCCAGGTGATCCTTTCTTTATCTGCTATTACTATGTCAGAGAATTTATACTTTTAAGACATATTTTTAAATTATTAGGTGACAAATTACCATATTCAAGCAATCCCACTTCTGGATATATATCTAAAATAACTGAAAGCCAGATTCTGAGAAATTTGTACACCCATGTTTATAGCATCATTATTCACAATATCCAAGATGTGAAAGCAACCCAAATGTCCATCAAGGGATGAATGGATAAATAAAACGTAGTATGAAATTTTATTTAGCCTTTAAATAACGAGATTCTGACACATGGTACAAAATGAATGCACATGAGGACATTATGCTAGGTGAGATAACCCAGACACAAAGAACAAATAGTATATGATACTGCTTATGTTAGGTACCTAAAGAAGTCATATTCCTAGAGACAGAAAGTATAATGGTAGTTTGCAGGGTTGGGAAGAGAAGACTGGAGAGTTGTCATTTAATAAGTACAAAATTTCAGTTTGGCAAAAAGAAAACTTTCTGGACCTCTGTTGCACACAATGTGAATATAGTTTACACTACTGCACTGTGCACTTAAAATAGTTATGATGGTAAATTTTATGTTTTGTGTTATTTACTGTAATTGAAATTTTTTTAATTAAAAAAATAGGTGACAATAAATATTAACCTGCAAGTATCGATAATCTCTCCTCTTTTCTTCTAACCTTCTAAGGAATTTCTGACTTTGCTAGCGCAGTAATGGTTTATTTTTGGTCAGATTGGGGAGAATGGGTAAGGAAGGAGAACTTGCTGGACTTAATACAAAAAAATGACAAGAGTTACTTAAGGGAAAAGAAAGAACAGAACTGGTAGATGAGAGAGAAGGGTGAAATAAAATCAAAATTTGTAGGGGAGCCTGGAGGAGTAAATTCTGAAGGAGACAGAGAAATAGGGTATAACCAAAATGCATATGTCTTTGGGGGGCCATATATGTCAAGAAAGTACTTTTAAAAATTAGTAGTAGGCTTGGCGCCTGTAGCTCAGCAGCTAGGGAGCCAGCCACATACACCAGAGCTGGCAGGTTTGAATCCAACCTGGGCCTGCCAAACAATGACAACTACAACCAAAAATAAATAAGTAGCTGGGCATTGTGGCAGGCGCCTGTAGTCCCAAGCTACTTGGGAGGCTAAGGCATGAAAATCACTTGAGCCCAAGAGTTTGAGGTTGCGGTAAGCTGTGACACCACGGCACTCTACCCAGGGTGACCCAGTGAGACTTTGTCTCAAAAAAAATAAAGAAAAGAAAAAAAAACCTAGTAGTAATAACTGTGATAAGTCACCTACAATTTTATTTTCTGCTTGCTCTATCAGTTTCTGAGAGTGATGCATGTGACTCTCCAAGTATGTTTGTCATTTATTTCTCCATTATGATTTTGTGAGTTGTTGATTTGAGTATTTTTAAGCTATGTTGTTAGGTGCATATATGTTCTTGGAAAATTATCCATTTTATTTTAAGTCTTCAGTTGGTTATCCTTTGTTGAAGTCTACCCTATGCTTATTTTCCCTTTCAATAGCCTGTTGGTCTTTTGGCACAAATCATTCAAAACAAACAAGTGGCTGCTACTACAGTTTAAAATTAACTAACTCTTGCCATGTCCCTTGGTGGAAACATCTTCCCTCTGGGAGCCAGGGCCTAGAATTGACGGGCTTGAGAAACCCAAACACAGTAAGAGAGCCCTTGGAAATGATGATCAGCAAGGCCACTCCTACTTTTTACTCTTAGTTCTCAGATCCATTTATTTCATCTTTTGGGGGGACACCATAAAATAGACATTGATTCAAGGTATAGCCTACATCCTGAAAAATAGTGCCCGTGGCAGACACAAAATACACTGCACAAGTCTCCACCTATACAAAGCACAAATGACCCCGGTCCCAACTGCTGGGCTCTGAAATCACAACCACGTTTCCACCAGGCCACACTTGTAGAGAGCTGCTCAAAGCTACAGAGTGGCTGGGCACTAGGGCAGTCATATTCCTTGAAGCTGTGGGATTCATTTGATAGATGACTGGGTCTAGGACATAGCAAACCCTTCCTCAGACTATGCTGCAGGGTACAGTGCTTCCTCCCAACATCTTCTTGGTCAGGTGTGCATTGCTCTAACAACTCTCCCATTTCTGCTCACACAGGCATTTCTTCTTTTAAAATCCTTGCACAGCACAACTGTTTTACCAAGTGGTTGTGCCATTTTGCCTTATCATCAGCAACCAATGAGTACTCATCTTGGTCTGTGTCTTACCAGACACGAGTTATCAACGTAGTATCACATTTTGGATTTTAGCCATTCTAATAGGTGTGCAGAGATATCTCATTACACTAAAACAATTTTTGTCTTTTTTTGAGACAGAGTCTTGCTCTGTTGTCCTGGCTGGAGTGCAGTGACATCATCATAGTCCACTGTGATCTCAAGCTCCTGGGCTCAAGTGATCTTCCTGCCTCAGCTTCTTGAGTAGCTGGGACTATAGGCAGCTCCCAGGTTATAAGAGATAAGTTCTGTGGCTTTGTTCTTAAGTTGAATTTGTATGTAAGTTGTAACAGGTGTGTGTATATATATATTTTTTGACTTTGAAATTATTTTACTGTCTATTTTCTAGCATTGTTCTGAATTACAAGAAGAAAAGAAATGAGAAGAAAAGCATTTTCCAACTTATTTCATTATTCCTTCTGGAAGAACTATGTACCAGGTCTCATTTCTTTTTTTTTTTTTAATTATTATTATTTTTTTAATTGTTAAATCATAGCTGTGTATATTAGTGTAATCAAGGGGTACAATGTGCTGGTTTTATATACAATCTGAAATATTCTCATCAAACTGTTCGACATAGCCTTCATGGCATTTTCTTAGTTATTGTATGTAGACATTTATATTCTGCCTTTAGTAAGTTTTGCCTGTACCCATTCTAAGATGCACTGTAGGTGTGGCACCACCTATTACCCTTCCTCCACCGTAACCTCCCCCCTCCCTTCCCCTTCCTTGACCCTTTCCCCATAGTCCTGTGCTATAGTTGGGTTACAGCCTTCATGTGAAAGCTAAAATTTAGCTTCATAGTAGGGCTGAGTACATTGGATACTTTTTCTTCCATTCCTGAGATACTTTGCTGAGAAGAATATGTGGAACAGGTATATTTACCTATTACCTATAATAGCTCCTGTTCATAAGTGTGAGTTGTATGTCAGTTGGATGTTTATAACTCAGGCACTGGGTGTACAGGCATGTGCCACCACTCCTGGCCAATTTTTCTTTTTCTTGGAGACAGAGTCTTGCTTTGTTGCCCTGGTTAGCATATTGTGGTGTCATACATCACAGGAACCTTGAACTCTTGTGCTTGAACAATCCTCTTACTTCCAAGTAGCCTGGACTACAAGTGCTGCCACAATGCCCAGCTAGTTTTTCTATTTTTTTTTTTTTTTTTTTTTAGTACAGAGTCTTGCTGTTGCTCAGGCTGGTTTCAAACTCCTGAGCTCAAGCAATTCACCCACCATGGCCTCCCAGAGTGCTAGGATTATAGGCAGGAACCACCATGTCCCACTAATTTTTCTACTTTTGGTAGAGATGGGATCTTGTTCTTGCTCAGGCTGGTCTTCAGCTTCTAATCTTGAGCAATCCTCTGCCTCAGCCTCCCAGGTTGCTAGGATTATAAGCTCAAATTGTTATTTTAATTGGCAATTCTTTACTAATAAATGATGTTAAGCATTAAAAAAAAAAAAATCCTTGCACATTTAATCTTGTTTTGTCTGCCTGCATCTTAGAAGACCTGGACTAACACAATACCCTATTGCGCAGTGTCATTTCCAAGCTGCAACTAACTCCCCTGCATATTAAACAGTCTATTCTACCACCCCTGCAACTTGGTAGCTTATGAGCAGTGATTATAGGTAGGAGTGGGTGATCCCATGCTGTGTGTCCTCTTTTGTATAAAGGGGAACTTTCGGTCTGAAGAGATCTTATATGTATCTTGTATTAGTAGGCTGGACACTCTGAATCCCTGAATAATGGTGTTTGCCAAGGTACTGTGGACAGGGAAGACCCAAATGTGGAATACACATCAATTGTAGTCAAGATGAAATCCTGTGGGGAACCAGCAAATGACTGGACTCAGATGGTGGCACGTATCTGAGCTTCCGACAAGTCATCATTAATCATCATCAGCAGCAACTAGACCAGCTTGGGTAAGATGGAAAATATATCTTGAGACCAACTAGCCTCCCACCTCTTCCACAATAACTACTCCATTCATGAGCTTATTGCACAAGCACTGCATGGTCAGGAAAGAATCTTGCTAATATCTACCAGCTAAGTTATCATATCTACTTGTATGTATAGTGCCCCTCCTACAATGGACACACTGTCATGGACAATAACATGCAGTACAAAGGTCATCACACCATGAGCTCACTCCCAAAAGCCCATCCATATGATCCTACCCCAGAACAATTTGCTTGTTTATTTGGTTTTTTTTTTTTTTTTAAGACAGAGTCTCAAGGTGGCTCCCTGAGTAGAGTGCCAGATGTCATAGCTCACAGCAACCTCCAACTCGAGCTCAAGCGATCCTCTGGCCTTTGTTTTTCTGTTTTTAGTAGAGATGTGTCTTGCTTCTGCTCAGGCTGGTCTCAAACTTGTGAGCTCAAGCAATCCACCCCCCTTGGCCTCCCAGAGTGCTGGGATTACAGCTACCCCAGAACCTTTTATCCCTGTTCTTCCAGTCTTGCTCCTCTTAGGGCCCAATACAAACCTTTTGCCACTGCCAGTAAGTTTATGTATAATGCTTAACTTGTTATACCTAGGTCCTTAGAATGAAGTCCAAAGTACTCCCCTGCCCCACAGGGAACTGTGAGTTGTGTCCCTACCCACTCTTCACCCTCGACCTGCATCCTTCTCTGTATAAACAGGAATAGTATATAAAAACAGTGTGACACAGGCAGCACCCAATTAGAATGGACATCAGCTGAGGTCTAGAGCTGAGTCTCTTGGCCCTGATGGGCCTAGTTGTAACCCTTCCAGCTGCTGGGTCCTGGGAAAGCCTGGTGGGAACCAGGAGACTGGCAGCCAATCCTAGGGTGACCATTTTTGCCTGACCCAAGAGTAATCCAGTTTTTTAGCAAACAGCAGAGCTATACCAATGTATCCTGTCAAACATGGCCCCTGACCAGCAAATTTTTAACACAGTTGAAGTCATACCATCTATAATTTAGTGCCCTACTTTTTTCAGTTTAACAGTACACTATGCAATGTGAGCATTCTCCCACAATAGGCATTTTCTACGTTTGTCTCTTTGCTTCCAGAAAGGATCTGAGGCAATTTAGTTTTGAATCAGAATAAGAGTATTGAAGGACAATTGCTTTAGGACACAGTAAAATTATTTTGAATAACCTGCTTCATAATAGTGCATTCTTCTCCCATTTATGAGGAAGGGACCTAGGGACCTTGTCTGCTGGGTTCGCTGCTGTGTTTGCACAGCCTCCTACACACGGTGCCTAGATTCTAGGTAAGCAAACATCTGTCGAACAGATGAAGGAACAGGCACATCCTACATGCAGGAAGAATAGCTGGAGAGGAAAGAAGCTAACTTACATATTTTTATCATAATTACTTGATTAACTGGAAACAACATTTAAAAAACTAGTACTTAGAATAGAATCAATTCTCTGGCAGTCTGTCTTCATTTTTCATCTGCTCAGGACAAAAAATGGATAATGGTTACAGGTTTTTTGATTAAGATTTATAGAGATCCTAGTACCGTGTTTCCCCGAAAATAAAACATCCTCCAAAAATAAGACCTACTTACAGGTTTCCTTCTTGGTGAAATATAAGGCATCCCCCCAAAAATAAGGCCCCTCCAGGCTCTGTCTCAGAATGAATATTAATTTGCCATAAACTGGTTGCTAGGGCCACCCCGACTGGCGTCTAGCAACCAGTGACATTACGCAGAGTCTTGACGTCACTGCTGTGTGGAGGCAGAGAAGAGGACGAAGTGAGTGGTGAGCACGAGGTGGGAGAGAGGAGGTGACTTTCGCAGATGCGTGTAGAAGAATAGGAGTATCAGAGCCGACAGGGCACGGTGAAGGTGGTGAGTGCTGGTCTGTCTCTGGTGACACTGCCTGATACTCGCGGCCATCCTCATGATGACTGAAGGATCTCAGTCAGTGGCAGACCCTGCTCCAGCCCAGGTCCAGGCCCCAGCCAGCCCAGTGACAGTCCCCAGGCAGGCCCCAGGGGGAAAATGTCTGATAAAGGGGTGGGGGGGATCACTTAAAATGACACAGGTGGATCAGAGGGGGCAATCAAAATGACACAGGAGGATCAAAAGGGGTTACTAAAATGGTAATCCCCCCTCTGATTCTCCTGTGCCATTTTGATTCCCCCCTCTGATCCCCCTGTGTCATTTTAAGTGATCCCCCTCCCCCCACCCTGATACCCCAGTTCCTTTTTTTTTTTACCCCTAGAAATGAGTGCAAAAAGAAAAAGCTACTCCATGGAGTACAAGAAAGGAATCGTGGAGGACTCTTGGGGCCAAAATCTTACTGCTTTCTGTAAAGAGAAGATGTTGAGTATCCGATTGGTCCGAAAATAGCAAGCAGAGTATGGTAATCTCATTGAACAAGTGGACAAGGGAAATGCTGAAAAGTGCAAGTGTGGATCAATAATGGTTGGCAACCATTATTTTCCAAGCTGGAAGACCTGATCTGTGAATGGGTTGTTGACAGGAGAGCAAAGGCTTTGGTTGTGAATAGGGCTCAGATTCAAGAATTTGCCCTTGCAATGGCACCACAGTTTGACATAGCCCCCGAAGACTTCAAAGCATCACAACACTGGCTGGATAATTTCCTTCAGCGAAGTGAACTGTCTTTAAGAAGATCCACAACACTGTTTAGGCTGGAAGATACTCAAGTTACTACCGTACTGTATACAGGTAATAAATTTCCTTTATTTTCATTTAACAATAAATGTGTACCGTATTCTTCTTCATGGAAAAATAAGACATCCCCTGAAAATAAGACCTAGCGCATCTTTGGGAGCAAAAATTAATATAAGACACTGTCTTATTTTCAGGGAAATGGGGTAGGAATAAAGAGAATGGTCTACATATTTCTTGGCACTTACAAGAAATGCCTAGTCAAGTCCCAAGAAATCCTGATTTAACTGAATTCATATTCGAGTTCATTACAATAAGAACTCTACTACCTCAGGTCCTTCAGTTATCCATTAAGTTCTAATTTTATTTCTGAAAAACATTGCCAACACACAAAACCAAAATAATTCACTATTTTTCCTGCAAATCATTTCAGATCTGCAGTTTGTCATACCCTCTCTTATTTCATCCTCTTCTAGTCATTCAGGTATTCATAGCTTTTAAAATGTTTTGATATTTGTAAGAACAAGCATATTAGTTATTCTGTAGAAAATAATGTTCTAATTTAGAACATATAAAATCTTAATTTTCAGAGAAGGGCATTTTGCTATAGGGCATATTAGCTTTTATAATATTAATAAAGAAGATGAAATTTTCTTTCTTTTAGACTTAATTTATTCTAGTCAGGTTTCTCCACTGTCTTTTTCATTTCTATTGGTTTCATAAAAACACTATGAAGGAAAGTGTACCTGAATCATCTATGCTTTTCACCTTTGAAATTCATGAACTCCTAGGAAACCCAAATCTACAGCTGCCCTAAATGTTTACACTGTATGGTTGAGAATGGAAGATTCTACAGGCAACTTCAGACTCTAGGGTGCCAGAATTTTTCTTCTGAAGCACCGGGCCTTTTATCTGACTTGTTTGCCAGGACTTCTTAGACATAGTCATGTCCTGATTCCAGTCCAAGTGTTGTCAGGTTGTTAGGAAGAAAACTCTGAAAAGCCCACCACCTGCTGAGCTAAAGTGTGGGCCTCACAAAAGTCAGTATTTTCAGCTTTCCTTTGGCCTGAGTGTGTTTAAAAGGGTTTTCTCATATATATTCCTTTTATTGTGGGTAACTATTGGTAGAGAAAAATGGCTTTCATCTTTTATCCTTCTGTGGAGAGTAAAAATAAAGAAGCAGAGAGGCCCTATTTTAAGCTTTACTAGATCCTTTTTTTTAGATGGAATTATTTTATTAAAAATCTTGAATAAGGGGCAGCACCTGTGGCTCAAGGAGAAGGGCGCCGGTCCCATATGCCAGAGGTGGTGGGTTCAAACCCAGCCCCAGCCAAAAAAAACACACACCAAAAAAAAAAAAAAATCTTGAATAAGATATTTAATAATCTCGATTTTTGGTCTTCTGGATATATACCTAGTAGAGGAATTGCAGGATCCAATGGCAGGTCTATTTTCAGATCCCTAAGTGATCTCCAAACATCTTTACAAAAGGAACATATTAGTTTGCATTCCCATCAGCAGTGCAGAAGCGTTCCCTTTTCTCCACATTCACGCCAACATCTCTGGTTTGGGAATTTTGTGATGTGGGCTAATCTTACTGGGGTTAGATGATATCTAAAAGGGCTTTTTTAAATTTTTTTATTTATTATTTATTTATTTATTTATTTTTTACAGACAGTCTCACCCTTGGTAGGGTGCCATAGCATCACAGCTCACAGCAACCTCCAGCTCCTGGGCCCAGGTGACTCTCCTGCCTCAGCCTCCCGAGTAGCTGGGACCACAGGTGCCCACCACAATGCCTGGCCATTTTTCCATTGCAGTTTTGGCCGGGGCTAGATTCAAACCCTCCACCCTCCACATATTGGGCTGGCGCCCTACTCACTGAGCCACAGGTGCCGCCCCTCAAAGTGCTTTTGATTTGCATTTCTCTGTTGATTAAGGATGATGAGCATTTTTTCATATGTCTGCAGGCCATGCGCCTTTCTTCAGAGAAGTTTCTCTTCAAATCCCTTGCCCCTGAGATGGGATCACTTGTTCTTTTCTTGCTAGTACCTTTGAGTTCTCTGTGGATTCTGGTTATTAAACCTTTGTCAGAGACAAAGAGGACTGTCTGCTTGCGGTTATGAACTGTGTTCTTGGCTGTGTAGAAGCTTTTTAGTTTGATCAGATCCCAGTAATGTATATTTGGTGTTGCTTCAATTGCCTGGGGGGGTCCTCCTCATAAAATATTCTCCCAGGCTAATTTCTTCAAGTGTTTTCCATGCATTTTCTTCTAGTATTTTTATAGTTTCATGTCTTAAGTTTAAATCTTTTATCCAGTGAGAGTCTATCTTTGTTAATGTTGAAAGGTGTGAGTCCATCACTTTATAGAAATATATTTGCCCCAGAATGTTTGTTGCAGGTCAATTCTTAATTGCTAAGAAGCCCAAGTGCCCATCAACCCATGAATGGATTAATAAATTGTGGTACATGTGTACCATGGACTATTATGCAGCCTTAAAAAAAGATGGAGACTTTACATCTTTTATGTTTACATGGATGGAGCTGGAACATATTCTTCCTAGCAAAGTATCTCAAGAATAGAAGAAAAAGTATCCAATGTACTCAGCCCTGCTTTGAAACCAATTTATAAGCACCCACACTTCCATATGAAAGCTATAACCCAACTACAGCCCACGATGAAGGAGAAAGAGGAGGGGGAGGGGAAGGGGCAGGATGGCGGGAGGTAGAGTAATTGGTGGGACACCTATGGTGCATTTTATTGTCTTAACACAATAACTAAGAAAATGTGGTGAAGGCTATGTTAACCAGTTTGATGAAAGTATTTCAAATTGTATATAAAACCAGCACATTGTACCCCATAATTGCATTAACATACACAGCTATGATTCAATAAAAAAAAATCTTGAATAGAAATGCACTGACAAAAAACAAACCCTAGAGTATATTAGTGTGAAAGTCAGGCTTCCTTGCACTCATTAATTTTAATTCACATTGTTCTTAATAATGAGAGTCCTTAGGCTCTGATGGGGGATAGCCCAAGTATGAAGAGGGTGTTAGTCAAATCAGAAGAGATTCACTGTCATATACACAAGCCCAACACAGCTCCTGGGACACAGTAGGTGCACAATACATATCAACCAGCAGGAGGAAGAATGAAGACATGAACAGAGCAGGCCTGATGGCAGGGGCCTGAGTTCTAGATCTAATACTAATTTAATTAGTTCTGTGCTTCTGAGTTGTTAGCCTTATCTCTCTAAACTATGAAACAAGTTGGATTGGATGACAGCATAGTTTATATTTAGTATTTTCTTGTGTCAGGGACAAGTCTTTTCCAACATGCTATTGCTTAGTCAAGACTTTTAAAAAATTTTTCTTTAATAAGGCTTTCGTTACTGCTATAACCCACCCTTGAAACTGCATTAAATCAAAAAACTTTACACTTGATAATATATCTTGGACAGAGTACATTTCTTTCCAAAGTATATATGAGGAATAGATTTTTTTTCTTTTTTTATTGTTGGGGATTCATTGAGGGTACAATAAGCCAGTTTACCCTGATTGCATTTGTTAGGTAAAGTCCCTCTTGCAATCATGTCTTGCCCCCAGAAGGTGTGGCACACACCAAGGCCCCACCACCCTCCCTCCTTCCCTCTCTCTGCTTTTCCTTCCCCCCCATAACCTTAATTGTCATTAATTGTCCTCATATCAAAATTGAGTACATAGGATTCATGCTTCTCCATTCTTGTGATGCTTTACTAAGAATAATGTCTTCCACTTCCATCCAGGTTAATATGAAGGATGTAAAGTCTCCATTTTTTTAAATAGCTGAATAGTATTCCATGGTATACATATACCACAGCTTGTTAATCCATTCCTGGGTTGGTGGGCATTTAGGCTGTTTCCACATTTTGACGATTGTAAATTGAGCTGCAATAAACAGTCTAGTACAAGTGTCCTTATGATAAAAAGGATTTTTTTCCTTCTGGGTAGATGCCCAGTAATGGGATTGCTGGATCAAATGGGAGGTCTAGCTTGAGTGCTTTGAGGTTTCTCCATACTTCCTTCCAGAAAGGTTGTACTAGTTTGCAGTCCCCTCACCATAGTTTCAAAGAAAATGAAATACCTAGATATTTCTAATATAGTATTTTATACCAGTATCTTCCTAGACATTAGAATCATTAGAATTTCTATACTAGGCATAGACTATGGGATTAAAGATGGCAGCAGAGTAACAGCTTCCCTGCAACTGGGAACAGCGAGTCTGGGGAGACAAGACTCCAGGCATCTCTGGCTGGTGTGATCTGCCTATAATCATCCCTTTGAGGATACAGGGAGCCAGCAAGGAACTTCTCGACCCCAAAAGGAGAAAAAAACAGTGGAAAACTGGCAAGTGGTTGCGTGTGTTCAACCAGAGGACAAAAACAGTGGAAAACTGGAAAGTGGTTGCATGTGTTCGATCCACCTAATCACACCGGCAACCGTAAGTACAAGCAGCAGTGAGACTGCAAACCGGAAAGGCCTTACCTGTGAACTGTTTCAGTGTTCTTGGACTAGGCACTCAGTTGAACTGCCTTGGGGAGAGCTTGAGCAGGAGTGTGGAGAACTTTGGGCATTGTCTGGGGCCTCAGACTGAGCCACTGAGCTGGGCACAGGAAGCCATTGTGAAAGAACTGCCCTGGCAAGCTCCGCCCTCAGGGTCTCAGAGCAAGGATTGGGTGGGTCAAAGTAACCTACTAACTGAGCAGCCTAAAGGCGGGGACTGAGCTGCCTTACAGCCTTAATCCTTAGGGGCAGAGTGAGACGCTTTTGGCATACTGGAGCCTTGGGCTGTTGCCCTGGGTACAGTGCCATGACATCACAGCTAGTAGCAACCTCAAACTTCTGGGCTTGGTGCCGCCCAGACCTCCATAAGAGCTGTGCAGCGACCCCCGACCGGTGACCAGCACCCACCGGGCCTCCGCATTCCCTGACCAGGAACTTCGGGAGCCACGCAACCCTGCATCCTCCCTCCTGTGTCCTCCCAGCTTCCACACTAACCCGTTCATCTGGACAGGGACTCTGGTAGCTGCATGCCCTTTGGAGCCCTCCCTGCCTCTGCGCAGAGCTCTTCTCCTGGCCAGAGACTGTTGGAGCCTTGGGCTCTCTGTGCCAAGTCACTAGGCACCTGGCACGCCCAGAACCGTGCGCACCACCCCCAGCCCTGTTGCTGGATCCGGGTGTGTCACAAACCGGAGCTGCTTCCACAACCAGAACTCCCTAGCTAGAGCAGACCCAGAGGAACTACACAGGGTCACTCCCTACAAAGATCCAGCAACAATAGAGTGATCCCGCTGGAGTCTAATCTTGGAGAGACACCTCCTCAACTCTGAGGACAGCCAGAGGCAACAGTGAAAAACAATCATGAGGCAAAATCAACAGAAAAACTCTGGCAATATGAATAATCAGAGTAGATCAACTCCCCCAAGGATCAATGGGGCAGAAACAGCACAAGACCCCGTGCACAAACAAATAGCTGAGATGTCAGAAATTGAATTCAGGATCTGGATAGCAAATAAGATCAAATTAGAATTCCAAAAGTTATCTCAAGAATTCAACGGATTCAAAGACCAAATGACCAAAGATTTCAACACATTGAGACAAGAAGTTGCATCCCTCAAAGATCTGAGAAACACAGTAGAATCCCTCAGTAACAGAATGGAGCAAGCAGAAGAAAACCAATATTCGTCTTATAGGGATCCCCAAAAGTGATGAAGTGGCTTCACAAGGCACAGAGTCTCTTCTCCATGAGATTATGAAGGAGAACTTTCCAGACATGCCAAGACATTCCGAAATTCAGATAACAGACAGTTTCAGAACTCCAGCACGACTCAACCCAAATAAGACATCCCCCAGACACATCATAGTCAATTTCACTAAAGTTAATATGAAGGAGAAAATTCTGAAAGCTGCCAGACGAAAGAAAACCATTACCTACAAGGGGAAGAATATCAGAATAACTGCAGATCTCTCTGCTGAAACCTTTCAAGCTAGAAGAGGATGGTCATCGACTTTTAATCTCCTAAAACAAAATAACTTTCAACCCAGGATCCTGTACCCAGCTAAACTGAGCTCCATTTATGACAGAGAAATTAAATACTTCAATGAAATTCACATGTTGAAGAAATTTGCCACAACTAAACCAGCTCTCCAGGACATTCTTAGACCTATCCTCCATAAAGACCAGCATAATTCTCCACCACAAAAGTAAACCCACCCAAAAAATTTCTGATCAAATTCCAACTTCCACAGTCGCAAAAGGATTAAAAATGTCCACCGATCTCTTGAAAGACTTATCAATACTCTCAATTAATGTGAATGGTTTAAATTGTCCTCTAAAGAGGCATAGGTTGGCGGACTGGATACAAAAACTCAAGCCAGATATCTGCTGCATCCAAGAATCGCATATTACATTAAAAGACAGATATAGACTCAAGGTGAAGGGATGGTCATCTATATTCCAGGCAAATGGAAAGCAGAAAAAAGCAGGCATTGCAATCCTGTTCGCAGACGCAATAGGCTTTAAACCAACCAAAATAATTAAGGATAAGAATGGACACTTCATATTTGTTAAAGGTAATACTCATTATGATGAGATTTCAATTATTAATATTTATGCACCCAACCACAACACACCTGAATTTATAAGAGAAACTCTAACAGACATGAGCAACTCGATTTCCTCCACTTCCATAGTAGTTGGAGATTTTAACACCCTTTTAGCAGTCCTGGATAGATCCTCCAAAAAGAAGCTAAGCAAAGAAATTTTAGATTTAAACTCAACAATTCAACATCTGGACTTAACAGACATCTACAGAACATTTCCTCCCAAAAAAACTGAATACACATTCTTCTCATCAGCCCACGGAACATACTCCAAAATCAACCACATCCTAGGCCACAAATCGAACCTCAGCAAATTTAAAAAAATAGAAATTAATTCCTTGCATCTTCTCAGACCATCATGGAATAAAAGTTGAACTCAATAACAACAGGAAGCATACCCATACAAAAACATGGAAGCTAAACAACCTTATGCTGAAGGATACATGGGTTATAGACAAGATTAAGAAGGAAATCACCATATTTTGGGAACAAAACAACAATCAAGACACAAATTACCAGAACCTCTGGGATACTGCAAAGGTAGTCCTAAGAGGGAAATTTATAGCACTGCAAGCCTTCCTCAAGAAAACGGAAAGAGAGGAAGTCAACAACTTAATGGAACATCTCAAGCAACTGGAGAAAGAAGAACACTTCAACCCCAAACGCAGCAGGAGAAAAGAAATAACCAAAATCAGAGCAGAATTAAATGAAATTGAAAACAAAAGGATTATACAACAGATCAATAAATCCAAAAGCTGGTTTTTTGAAAAGATCAATAAAATAGATAAACCTTTGGCCAACCTAACCAGGAAAAAAAAGAGTAAAATCTCTAATTTCATCAATCAGAAATGGTAATGATGAAATAACAACAGACCCCTCAGAAATTCAAAAAATCCTTAATGAATACTACAAGAAATTCTACTCTCACAAATATGAAAATCTGAAAGAAATCGACCAATATCTGGAAGCACGCCACCTACCAAGACTTAGCCAGAACGAAGTGGAAATGTTGAACAGGTCTATATCACGTTCTGAAATAGCATCAACTATACAAAATCTCCCTAAAAAGAAAATCCCAGGACCAGATGGCTTTACATCAGAATTCTATCAAACATTTAAAGAAGAACTAGTACCTATACTACTAAACCTCTTCCAAAATATAGAAAAAGAAGGAATATTACCCAGCACATTCTACGAAGCGAACATCACCTTGATCCCCAAACCAGGGAAAGACCCAACAAGAAAAGAAAATTATAGACCAATATCACTAATGAATATAGATGCTAAAATACTCAATAAGATCCTAACAAACAGAATCCAGCAACACATCAAAAAAATTATACACCATGACCTAGTGGGATTTATCCCAGGGTCTCAAGGCTGGTTCAATATACGTAAATCTATAAATGTAATTCAACACATAAACAAACTTAAAAATAAAGACCATATGATTCTTTCAATTGATGCAGAAAAAGCTTTTGATAATATCCAGCATCCCTTCATGATCAGAGCACTTAAGAAAATTGGTATAGAAGGGACATTTCTTAAACTGATAGAGGCCATCTACAGCAAACCCACAACCAATATCATATTGAATGGAGTTAAATTGAAATCATTTCCACTTAGATCAGGAACCAGGCAAGGTTGCCCATTGTCTCCATTGCTCTTTAACATTGTAATGGAAGTTTTAGCCATTGCAATTAGGGAAGAAAAGGTGATCAAGGGTATCCACATAGGGTCAGAAGAGATCAAACTTTCACTCTTCGCAGATGATATGATTGTATATCTGGAAAACACTAGGGATTCTAATACAAAACTTTTAGAAGTGATCAAGGAATACAGCAATGTCTCAGGCTACAAAATCAAGGCCCATAAATCTGTAGCCTTTATATATACCAACAATAAGCAAGCCGAACAAACAGTCAAGTACTCTATTCCTTTCACAGTAGTGCCAAAGAAGATGAAATATTTGGGAGTATACCTACAAAGGATGTGAAAGATCTCTACAAAGAGAACTATGAAACTCTAAGAAAAGAAATAGCCGAAGATGTTAACAGATGGAAAAACATACCATGCTCATGGCTGGGAAGAATCAACATTGTTAAAATGTCCATACTGCCCAAAGCAATATATAATTTTAATGCAATTCCTATTAAAGCTCCATTGTCATACTTTAAAGATCTTGAAAAAATAATACTTTGTTTTATACGGAATCAGAAAAAAAACTCGAATAGCCAAAACATTACTGAGCAATAAAAACAAAGCAGGAGGAATCACACTACCAGACCTGAGACTGTACTATAAATCCATAGTGATCCAAACAGCATGGTACTGGCACAAAAGCAGAGAAGTAGATTTCTGGAACAGAATAGAGAACCAAGAGATGGATCCAGCTACTTACCGTTATTTGATCTTTGACAAGCCAATTAAAAACATTCAGTGTGGAAAAGATTCCCTATTTAACAAATGGTGCTGGGTAAACTGGCTGGCAACCTGTAGAAGATTAAAACTGGACCCACACCTTTCACCATTAACTAAGATAGACTCTCACTGGATAAAAGATTTAAACTTAAGGCATGAAACTATAAAAATACTTGAAGAAAGTGCAGGGAAAACTCTTGAAGGAATCGGCCCGGGTGAATATTTTATGAGGAGGACTCCCCAGGCAATTGAAGCAGTATCAAAAATACACTACTGGGACCTGATCAAACTAAAAAGCTTCTGCACAGCTAAGAACATAGTGAGTAAAGCAAGCAGACAGCCCTCAGAATGGGAGAAAATATTTGCAGGTTATACCTCTGATAAAGGTCTAATAACCAGAATCCACAGAGAACTCAAATTTATTAGCAAGAAAAGAACACGTGACCCCATTTCAGGGTGGGCAAGGGACTTAAAGAGAAACTTCTCTAAAGAAGACTGACGCAAAATCTACAAACACATGAAAAAAAGCTCATCATCCTTAATCATCAGAGAAATGCAAATCAAAACTATTCTGAGATATCACTTAACCCCAGTAAGAGTAGCCCACATAACAAAATCCCAAAACCAGAAAAGTTGGCGTGGATGTGGAGGAAAGGGCACACTTCTTACACTGCTGGTGGGAATGCCCACTAATATGTTCCTTCTGGAAGGATGTTTGGAGAATACTTAGAGACCTAAAAATAGACCTGCCATTTGATCCTATAATTCCTTTACTAGGTTTATACCCAGAAGACCAAAAGTCACAATATAACAAAGACATCTGTACCAGAATGTTTATTGTAGCCCAATTCATAATTGCTAAGTCATGGAAGAAGCCCAAGTGCCCATCGACCCACGAATGGACTAGCAAATTGTGGTACATGTATACCATGGAATATTATGCAGCCTTAAAGAAAGATGGAGACTTTACCTCTTTCATGTTTACATGGATGGAGCTGAAACATATTCTTCTTAGCAAAGTATCTCAGGAATGGAAGAAAAAGTATCCAATGTACTCAGCCCTACTATGAAGCTAAATTATAGCTTTCACATGAAGACTATAACCCAACTATAGCACAAGACTATGAGGAAAGGGCCAAGGAAGGGGAAGGGAGGGCGGAGGTTTTGGTGGAGGGAGGGTAATGGGTGGGGCCACATCTATGGTGCATCTTAGAATGGGTACAGGCGATTGCACTAATGTACACAGCTATGATTTAACAATAAAAATAAAATAAAATAAAATAAAATAAAGAATTTCTATACTAAATTCATCCTACCTTTTACAGAAATGACTTTTAAATGGAATAGCAAGAATTGATTTTCTATTAATAGGACAAGATGTTGCCATGGTTTGAAAGTGTGTGTCCCCACCAAAATTCATGTGATGAAATCCTATTTCCCAATATGATGTATTAGGAAGTGGGGCCTTTGGGAGGTGATTAGGTTATGAGCCCTAATGCATGGGATTAGTGCCCTTACAAAAGAGGCCTGAGGCAGCTAGCTGGCCCCTCCTACCACATATGGACACATCAAGAAGGTACCATCTATAAAGCAGAGAACCTATCTTCACTAGATACCAAATCAGCTGGTGCATATTGACATTGAACTTCCCAGCCTGAGCACCTGTAGGTCAGTGAGTAGGGGTCCAGCCATATACACTGAGATTGGAGGGTTCGAGCCAGGCCCAAGCCAGCTAAACAACAATAACAACTGCAACCAAAAAATAGCCAGGCATTGTGGCAGGCGCCTGTAGTCCCGGGTACTTCGGAGGCTGCGGCAAGAGAATCACTTAAGCCCAACAGTTTGAGGTTACTGTGAGCTGTAACACCACGGCACTCTACCGAGGGTGACATAGTAAGACTCTGTCTCAAAAAAAAAAAATAAAAAAAAAATTAATGAATGCTTAGATCAATGCAGACAGGAAACTCTTAATTATAGTGGGATTCTAATTAATTTGAAAGAATGATGGAATTAGAATATTATTAATTGTTAGCCATAATGATTGTTTCAAACAATGATCCAACTGATGTTAAAACTTGGGAATGAATGCATCCTGTGAAACAGGGTAATTGGACACCTGAAAGCATCTCTCCACAAGGTATGTATTAACTAAGTAGAAAAAACAGCCACTCCACAGTGGAGAAACATAGCAGATATCACCTTTAAAAAGTGATCAAATATCACCAGCAAAGGGACAAATAGATACCATGAATCTTTGATCTGAGGCACTGAGATGGGCTCATCTCACTTCTGAGGTATTCCTCCCAGTAATGGATACCCTAAATCTAATTCCAAGGAAACATCACATACATTCAAACTGAGGGCTTTTCTGCAATATAACTTGTCTACATACATCAAAAATGTCAAGGTCATGGGGAAAAAAAAAGAAATATAAGTAAGTGTTCCAGCTTAAAGGCAACTTAAGGGTCACAGCAATTAAATACAATGTTAGATTCAGGTCAAATCATGGTCCAGAACAAAAAATTGGAAATTGTTTGCTATAAGGACTATTGATGAGATAATTAGCAAAATGTGAAAAAGTTTTGTAGATTACATAATAGTGGTGTATAAAGGTTAATGCTCTGATTTTGATCATTGGGACTGGTGGGTACAAAAGCAAAAGCAGGTGTAGTTTTCTTAGATATTATTTTTGCTTCACGATGGATTATTATTATTTAAGTTCTGCCTCCATTTTGATTATAAACTCCTCATTTGTTTCTCTTCTTTTATTTTACCAAAGGCAGTCAAGAGAAGCCATGCTGTACCCTTAACACTTTGATTAAATATTTCTTCTTTCAAATATCCTCTTTAATTGCTCATAATTCCTCCTGTTCCAAAAAACACTGGGACACAAACACAAGTCAGGCAAGTTCTTTGCCATCTTGTAATAAGAATGGCCTTTCCCCCAGTTTCCACTAAGCTACCCCTCAAAAGTCACCCCTTTTTTTTCTGAGACTTCACCATAATTGCCTTTACTGTCCATATTTCTACCAACATTCTGATCACAAATTCTGAACACAACCACTTAAGTAATCTCTTAGAAGACTGAGGCTTTTTCCATAGCTCTCCTCTTGGAAGCCTTCACAGAATCACCCTTCATGGTCCATTTATGGCAATATACGCTTTTACTATCCTGTTTCTCCCAAACTCTTCCAGCCTTTGCCCAGTTCCCAGTTACAAAGCCACTTCCCCATTTTTAGATATTTTTTACAGCAGCACCACACTTTGTAGTACCAATTTCTGTATAAATCTATTTGGGCTTCTATAACAAAATATCTTAGATTGTGAAATGTATAAGCAACAAAAAATTGTCGCTTACAGTTCTGGAGGTTAGGAAGCCCAAGCTGAAGGCATCAGCAGATTCACTGCCTGGTGAAAATCTATTCCTCATAGATGGCCACTTTTTTTGTTGTTGGGGAATCGTTGAGAGTACAATGAGCCAGGTTATACTACTTACATTTGCTGGGCGAAGTCCCTCTATTAATAATGTCCCAGTGTCCTTCCCCGAAATGCACACCCCGCCCTCCTTCCCTCTCTCCCCTCTTCCATTGCCCTTCCCCCCAGCATGTACTAGCATCAATTGTCTTTGTATCAGAATTGAGTACATTGGATTCTTGCTTCTCCATTCTTGTGATGCTTTACTAAGAAGAATGTATTTCAACTCCATGCAATTTAATGCACAAGATGTAAAGTCACCATCCTTTTTTTTTTTTTTCTTTTTTGTTGCAGTTGTCATTGTTGTTTAGCTGGCCAAGGCCGGATTCGAACCTGCCAGTTTCGGTGTATGTGGCTGGCACCATAACCACTGTGCTACAGGCACCAAGCCTCACCATCCTTTTTAGTGGCTATATATAGTATTCCATGGTATACCACAGCTTGTCAATCCATTCCTGGATTGGTGGGCATTTAGGTTGTTTCAACATTTTGGCAATTATAAATTGAGCCACAATAAACAATCTAGTACAAATGTCCTTATGATAAAATGATTTTTTTTCTTCTGGGTAGATGCCCAGTAATGAGATTGCAGTATCAAATGGGAGATTTAGTTCGAGTTTTTCAAGGATTCTCCATACTTCCTTCCAAAAGGGTTATATTAGTTTGCAGTCCCACTAACAATGAAAAAGTGTTCCCTTCTCTCCACAACTATGCCAGCATCTGCAGCTTTGAGTCTTTGTGATGTGGGCTAGATGGCAACTTCTATGCATCCTCACACAGGAGAAAAGGTGAACACTGTGTCCCTACCTGGCAGAAGGTGCATGGCAAATTCTTTTAACTTTTTTTATAAGAGCATTAATCCATTCATTAGGATAGAGTCCTCATTACTTAATCATTTCCCCAAAGCCCCACCTCCTAGTACTTCTACACTGGGGGGTTAAGTTTCAACGTAGGAATTTTGGAGGGACACTAGCATTCAGACCATAGCAGTTGGTTTAGCAAGAATCTCCCTACCTTTGATAACTTCTCTTAGTAATTTCTATCCTCTGATCCCCTTACTCTCCTCAGTGGCCATAAATCCTCACCTGTCTTCACTGCCTTCACTGTATGCAGAGTGGAGCCCAATCTCTCTCCCCTGTTGCAAAACTCTTGCATAACATCTTCCTTCCCATTTTAACAAGCATCAGAATAATTTTTTTTGAGCACCATGTAGAAAACAGTCTGTGTCTTATCAAGATAATTTCTGGTGCTTTAGCATATCTTTGATTATTTAAGAGAACTGAATCTTCTCATTTATTTTTTTAAAAGCTATT
Source organism: Nycticebus coucang (assembly GCF_027406575.1). NCBI lineage: Eukaryota > Metazoa > Chordata > Mammalia > Primates > Lorisidae > Nycticebus > Nycticebus coucang. The sequence continues at coordinate 888,925 of NC_069786.1, read as the reverse complement.
TTTTAATAACCATAGAATCGCTTGTATTTTCTTTAAAAGTCTTACATTGCTACTTTGGTTAGCTGGATAATTAAGTACTGTTTCTCAGGTCACTGTGAACCTATTTAATCAAGTGTTCAAAGATATTGACATTTTGACAACTTCCAAAAATCAAATTCTAAATGAAGTTCTTTTACTTTGAACTGACTTTGAGATTTCCCACAGGGTCCCTAGAAAATCTCAAAATATTTGTTCTTTCAAACTAATTAGGTTTATTTGGTATGTTAAATTGCATGAGAAGTACTGTCAAATAAGAATAGATACTTGGGCGGTGCCTGTGGCTCAAGGAGTAGGGCACCGGCTCCATATACCTGGGGTGGCGGGTTCGAACCCGGCCCTGGCCAAAACTACAAAAAAAAAAAAAAAAAAAGAATAGATACTTAACCTTCCTTAGGTAATATTTACATAGGCAAAATGTTAGTGTTTCAGAAATTGTATGAAGTTCCTAGAAATTTGTCAATGTCCTCATCATCCATGATATATCCTGGTATGATATCATCAGTCATAATTCCAGTTATCATTTTAAATGTTGTATGCCACAGTAACAACTGAATGTCCTTGATGATGTGTTATAATGAACTCTCATCAGATCTTTACCATGGCCATTTTAAGCCTTTTGTGATTCACAGAGAGTTATTATTTTATTCTGATACTTTCCTGAAAGATCAGAGAAAAAATTAAAAAGAGACTAAAAAAATACAAAAGATCAACAAAATGAAAGCCTATTTTTCTTAAAAGATAAATGAAACTGACAAACCTTAGCTAGACTAAGAAAAAAGGAGGGAAGACCCAAATAAATAAAATCAAAGATGAAAAGGAGACTTGACAACTTATTGTGAAAAATTATATGCCAACAAATTAAGAAATCTAGAAGAAATGTATAAATTTCTGGACACTTATGATCTACCATGATCGAATTATGAAGAAATAGAAAATCTGAACAAACCAATAATGAATAAGGAGATTGAATTAGTAATAAAATATCTCCCATTAAAGGAAAGCTCAGGACCTGATGGCTTCACTGTTGTATTCTATTGAACATTTAAAGAACTAGTTACCAGTTCTTCTCAAACTATTCCCAAAAGCTGAAGAGGAAGGAAATTCTTCATTCTATGAGGCCAGACTTATCCTGATACCAAAACTTAACAAGGACACAACCAAAAAACAAAACTACAGGCCAATATTTATGAGAAACATACACAGAAAAATCCTCAACAAAATACCAGCAAACCAAATTCAACAGCACTTTAAAAAGATCACACTTCATGATCAAGTGAGATTCATCCTAGGGATGCAAGAATTATTCAATATATGTAAATCAATAAATATATTATCTTAACAAAATGTGACTGCCATTTCAGTAAAGGCAGACAAAATTCAACATCCATTAATGATAAAATTCTGAAAAACAAGGTATAGGAGGAATGTACCTCAATGTAATAATGATAAAATTCTGAAAAACAAGGTATAGGAGGAATGTACCTCAATGTAATAAGGACCATATATGATAATCCCACAGCTAACACCATACTGAATGGGAAAAGATTGAAAGCTTTTTCTGTAAGTACAGAAACAAGATAAGGATACCTATTCTCACCACTTCTATTCAACATTGGACTGGAATTTTAGCCGGGACAAGTAGACAGGAAAAAAAAAAGAAAAGATATCCAAATTGGAAAGAAGGAAGTCAAACTGACCCTCTTTGCAGATGACATGCTATTATATACAGAAGACTGTGAAGTCTCCATCAAAAAACTATTAGAATAAATGAATTTAGTAGAGTTGCAGGATACACGTACCGAATCAATGTAAAAAAAATCGGAAGTGTTTCTGGGTGGCACCTGTGGCTCAGTCGGTAGGGCACAGGCCCCATATACCGAGGCTGACGGGTTCAAACCCGGCCCCAGCCAAACTGCAACCAAAAAATAGCCGGGCGTTGTGGCGGGCGCCTGTAGTCCCAGCTACTTGGGAGGCTGAAGCAAGAGAATCGCTTAAGCCCAGGAGTTGGAGGTTGCTGTGAGCTGTGTGAGGCCACGACACTCTACCAAGGGCCATAAAGTGAGACTCTGTCTCTACAAAAAGAAAAAAAAATCAGAAGTATTTCTATATGCTAATAGTGATCTATCTAAAAAAAGAAAGGAAATAGTTCCATTTATAATAGCTACAAAAATAATTCTAGAAATCAATTTAACCAAGATCTCTACAATTAAAGCGTAAAACACTGATGAAATAAATTGAAGAAGAAACAAATAAATGGAAAGATGTCTTGTGTACATGGATTGGAATATTGTTAAAATGTCTATATTACCCAAAGCAATGTATAGAATCAGTGCAATACCTATCAAAATATCAATGATATCCTTCACAGAAATAGAAAAACAACCCTAAGATTCATATGGAACCACAAAAGGCCCCAGTCAAAACAATCTTGAGTGAAAAGAAAAAAACCAGAGGTATCACACTATCTGACTTCAAAATGTATTACAAATCTATAGTGATCAAAACAGCATGGTACTGACATAAAAACAGACAAATAGATCAATGGAACAGAATAGAGAGTTCAGAAATAAATCATGCATTTATAGCCAACTGATATTCAACAAAATTCCCAAGAACAGCATGGTGTCTGTGGCTCAGTGGGTAGAGCACCAGCCCCATATACCAAGGGTGGCAGGTTCGAACCCGGTCCCGGCCAAACTGCAACAAAAAAAACAGTTGGGCATTGTGGAGGGTGCTTTTAGTCCCAGATACTTGGGAGGCTGAGGGAAGAGAATCACCTAAGCCCAGGAGTTGGAGGTTGCTGTGAGCTGTGACATCACAGCACTCTACTGATGGCGATAAAGTGAGACTCTGTCTCAAAAAAAAAAAAAATCCCCAAGAACAGGCATTGGGGAAAGGACAGTCTTTTCAATAAAATAATGTTGGGGAAACTGGCTTATTTACAATCAGAAGAAAGAAATTAGACCTTTATATTTTGCCACACACAAAAATCAACTAAAAATTAATTAAAGGCTTAAACATAAAAATTATGAAACTACTAGAAGAAAACATAGGAGAAAACACTTCAGGACATGGGTATGAGCAAGGATTGTTTTTGGATATGACCTAAAAAGCCTCAAACAAAGAAAACAAGAAGGAAATTGGATAAATAGGATTACATCAAATTAAAAAGCTATTGCACAACAAAAGAAAAATCAGTACTGTGAAGAGGCAACCTATAGAATAGGTAAAAATATTTGAAAACTATACTTTTGATAAGGGGTTAATATTCAAAATATATAAGGAACTCAACTTATAACAAAAAAAATCTTATTAAAAAATGGGTTTGACTCTTCTTAAAAGAAGATACACAAATGACCAACAGGTATATGAAAAAACACTCAATATCAGTAATTATTATGAAAATGTGTATCAAAACCACAATGAAATACCACCTCACACCTATTAGAATATCTACTAGCAATAAGACAAAAGGTGTTAGTGAGGACGTAGAGAAAGGGAAACACATATATTGTGGGTATGTAAATTAGCACAGCCACCATTGAAAACAGTATGGAGGCTCCTCAAAATATTAAAACTAAGAATATGAGGAAGGGGGAGAAGGAGGGGAGGGAGGGGGGAGGATGGGCGGAGGGAGGGTGATTGGTGGGATTACACCCACAGTGCATCTTTCACATGGTACATGTGAAACTTAGTAAATGAAGAATATAAATGTCTTTACACAATAACTAAGAAAATGCCAGGAAGGTTATGTTAACCAGTGTGATGAAATGTGTCAAATGATCTATAAAACCAGTGTGTGGTGCCCCATGATCACATATTAATGTACACAGCTATGATTTAATAATAAATATATATATATATTAAAACTAAAACTACCATGTGATCCAGCAATCTCAGTAGTGGATGTACATGCAAAGGACCTGAAATCAATGTCTAAAAAGCATCTTCCCTCCCATATTTATGGCAACATTATTCACAATGGCCAAGACATGGAATCAACCTGAGTTGATTCGCGGATAATGGATAAGAAAATGCAGCATATATACACAATGGAATACTACTTACCCACAGAAAATAATGAAATCCTATCATTTGTGGTAATATGAATGAACCTAGAGAGTATGAAAGAAAATAAGTCAGGCACAGAAAGACATACTGCATGACGTCACTCATATGTAGAATCTAAACTAGCTGATCTCACAAAAGTCAAGAGCAGAATAGTGGTTATCAGAGGCCTGGGTGGTTAGGGAGGAGGGACGATGCAGAGATATAGAACAAAGCTTACCCAATGATTGGTAGATAGGAGGGGAAAAAAAAAAATATATATATATATATATATCCCAGAATAGGCAAAATATATATATTTAATATAATAATATATAAATATATTTATAATATATAAATTATATAAATAATTAATATAATTTATATATTTATATATATTTATATCCCAGAGCGGCAAACATATAGAAACAGGAACTAGACAAGTAATTTCCTGGGTTACAGGAGAGGGGTGAGGAGAGAGAAATGGGGAATGACTAATAATAGTTATGGAGTTTATTTATCGAATGATGAAAATGTTCTAAAACATTATAGTTATGGTTGCACAGGTCTGTGAACATACTAAGAAACACGGGATTGTATATTTTATTTTCGATTGTACATTTTAAAAGGCTAAATTGAATGAAACATGAATTATATCTCAATATAGTGTTAAAACGTTAAAAACCAAAAAGACAAATTCCCCTAAGAACTGGCATGACTGGACTTCAGAAACAGAAAGACGCTTGAAAATTTAGGAACTCATCAATGTCTCATAGCTTGTTAGCTGCTGATCCAAACTTGGAAACCAGAACTCATTGATTCCAAAACAGAGTCGGTACTAGCCTAAGTTATGAGGGAGTCCGTTTAACTTTTATATGGTGATGTTCATTATGCTTGAGAATGGAATACGTTCTCCATGCTGGAACACGAAGATGGTATCAAACTCGCTGGTAGAGAAAAATTTTATATACTTGGTTCACTTTTTAATGTTAATAAATAGGGTCCTGGGCGGCGCCGGCCACAGACACCAAAGCTGGCGGGTTCGAACCCGGCCCGCGCCGGCTAAAACAATGAGAACTGCAACAATCAAAAAATCTCCGAGCGTTGTGGCGGGCACCTGTAGTCCCTGCTACTTGGGAGGCTGAGAGAAGAGAATCGTTTAAGCCCAAGAGTTTGAGTTTGAGCTCACAGCACTGTGATGTCACAGCACTCTACCCAAGGCCACAGCTTGAGAATCTGTCTCAATAAATAAATAAATAGGGCCCTTTACCCGGCCCGTTTTGCAGGGAGTTTGCACAGAGAACCGTTATCAGCAGATAAGCAGGACCTTTCCCGCCCCAACCAACGCCCGCCCGGGCCCGAAGCTTCCAGGTCGGCAGTGACCCAGGCCTGGGCCCGAGGTCTTAAGAACCGGCAGGCAGCGCCGCCCCGCCAGCTCCACTGGGCTCGGCATCTGTGTGCCGCACAGCCCCGGGAACCGCCGGGCCGGCGGGCAGCGGTCCGGGCTGGCCTCGCTGAGGTCCGAGGTCCGGGTCACCAGGGTGCTGGCCTGGCCCCGCGGCCCCGCGGCCCCGCGCCCCCGCGCGCTGAGCTGGGAGAGCCCGCTCGGCCCAGTGCGCTCAGCGCCGCGCTGACCACCTGTGAGCCGGTGGCTTCAAAGAGCCGACAGTCTGAGACAACTGAGGGCCGCTCCCCTGACCTCCGCCCCTATTGGACCCAGGTGAGGAGCTGGGAAGCTTCTAAGTCATGTGACGAACACAGACGTGTTACCTCGGACTTAACCCTCCTAGAGCTGTGGCTCCGCTCCTCCCGCCCTGCCCGGTTCGGGCTCCCAGGCCCGCCCCCTCGGTTGTCAGGAAAACGCGAACTAGCGCGTCTCCGCCGGGGGAGGGGGGCGGACGGCGGGGGAGGGGGCGGTGCCGCGCATGCTCAGCGCGCGCCGTCGGGCTGTCGCCCGTTTGTGCGCGCGCCCGCCGGGTCTCTGCCCGCAGCTCGTTATGGCGGCCCCTGGAACTCCAGGGGGTTCCATCCTGAAAGGTGAGGGGACTGCCGGCTCCCTGGACGTGCAGAGCCGCCCTTCGCCCTCAGGGGGTGGGTTTGAGGACTGACGCCGCTGGTGTGGGAGCGTTCGGGGGCGCCCCGCTCCCCCATGCTTCCGCTTCTCTCCTCCGCCGACCCGCGACCCCTAAATCTTCCCCGCCGATCCCCAACCCCACTTCGCTCGTCCCCTACCCCTAATCCCTCCCCGTCCGCAGTGTGTGCGTGGAGCGGCCCCGCGGAGCTCGCGGTGCGGGGCAGCCTGCCGGAAGTCAGGGTCTGGGTTTGGTCCCCGGGCCCCGCCACCCCCGAGGTCGTCCTGGACGTGGTGAGGCAGCAGGTCCGGCACGTGGAGAAACCTCGGAGAAAACACCGGGCTTGAGGATGGGTCGGCTGTCAGCTTTCCTGGAGCTTCTCGACGGCTTTGAACGTCCAGACGAATTTGGGGGCGTGCGGCCGTAGTGGGACTAGGAAAAAGAAACACTAGGTCTTCTGTTGTGTGTTTATTGTAGTACCGAGAGTGGCCTTTCAGTAAGAAGTTGTGAACCGGAGTTGCCCAGCGACTCTGCTACCTCATTTTATGTGTGGGAAAATTAAGTGTAGACACTTCTCCCGACTAGCCAAGTGCTAGTCAGTGCAGACAGGATTTTCGCGCCTAAGCTACTGTCCTAACCTGTGTCTGAGACTACACCCAGTCCTGATCACCTGGAAGAACTGAGGAGGATGGCAGGTCTCACAGAGTTTGTCCTTGGAGAAAAGGGGTCTGTTTTGAGGAGTTTGGAGTGGTGTAAAGTCTCATAGCCAAACTCCTCTAATCAGATGTGATTACTTTCTAATGTTACTATTTTGCTAAATTAATTTGGTTTTCCTGTATCTTTGCTCACAATTATTTACCAATGGCACGCCTGGAAAATTCTTTGGGTGGGCGCCAGCCCCATATACCGAGGGTGGCGAGTTCAAACCCAGCCCCAGCCAAACTGCAACAAAAAAATAGCCGGGCGTTGTGGTGGGCGCCTGTAGTCCCAGCTGCTCGGGAGGCTGAGGCAGGAGAATCGCGGAAGCCCAAGAGCTGGAGGTTGCTGTGAGTCCCGTGACGTCATGGCACTCTACCGAGGGCGGTACAGTGAGACTCTGTCTCTACAAAAAAAAAAAAAAAAGTCAGATTTTGAGAAGGTACCCACTAGAACAGGGATCCACAAGCTATGCCCTCCCCTAGGCCAGGTCTGTCTGGTTGCCTGTTTTCTGTGAGGCCTGCAAGCCAAGAAGCTATTTTTCACATTTTTAAGTGGTTGAAAAGAAGAAAAAGAAGATTCTCAAGTGAAAATTATATCAAATCCCAAGTCCCTTGTCTATAAATGTTTTATTGGAACATGGGCCAGCTCATTAACATATTGAGTGTGACTACTTTTGTGCTCTATGAAGTTGAGTAGTTGTGACAAATAGTGTACAGGCTGCAAAGGCTATTCCTTCTGTTCTAGAAAAATTAAGCCTAGTTTAGGAATTTGGGAAGAACATCAGGTGTTAGGAATGTAAACTGGGACGTGTATGACTAAGGTTCTTTGCTTAAAATTTTAATAATCATAACTTGTACTGATGCTATTTTGAAGAAACTTTTAATGGAAGAAATTTCAAATTCACTTTTTAATATAAATACAACAAGAAAAAATTTTATTGGGCAGTTAGAAATAAAAATTTCATGCTGACGATATCTTGTTTCCAGATGTAGTGGCCTATGTTGAAGTGTGGTCATCCACTGGAGCAGAAAATTATTCAAAGACATTTACAAACCAACTTATAGACATGGGGGCAAAGGTAAGAAATTCATCTTCCAGTTGTTATATATGACAATCTTATGAGTAAAAAGATAGCATTTGTATTTTTTTATGTCAGGAGTTATTACTTAGAATATGAAGGACAAAACAATGGGTGAGTAGTGGGGGGGGGGAATAGAGCCAAAATGTGAAGAATTTAGAAAAGTAGGATTTATAGAACAGTTGGGCTTATAACCACTGAGTGAGAAAGGAATCTAGGATGAAAATCTGGATTCTAACGTTGGTTACTTGGGTACATGGTGCTGGTAATCAAGTGAGGAATACAGAAAGAAGAACGGTATTCTAAAGTTTATATATTTGGGTATATTAAAAATACCTATTGTATATACAAATAGACTTGTATACATAGGTCTTGTATAGTCTTAACTTGAGGTGGTCAAGACTAGAGTTGATTTCAGGAAGTCAAGACCACAGGGTTTGGATGAGGCCATAGGTCTGGATATCATCCCTTGTCCCACGTGGGGCAGGATTAGGATGGAGAATGCTGAAGGAGGAACTGTTATCTGGTATTGCCAGCAGTTGATAGGATCAGGGACCGAAGAACACAGAGAGAGAAGGATGCCAGGAGATTGAGGAAGGCAATTATGCAACTCAAAGGAGAGAAGAAATTTAAAGGCAGAATTTTAAAACACTGCAGTCTTCAAGAAAGATAAGACTGGCAAGTGTACTTTCGATTTGAAAACTAACTTAGTGTAGTTTTTAGTGAAATGGGTAAAGGGAATCCAAATTGTCCTGGAATCATTCAGGAAATGGAGATAGCAAATGTAGACTATAAAAGTTCCCAATAATTTGAGAACTGTTTGAGAATTATTTGGCTCCTTAGGAGCCATCTAGATCATCAGACTTACTGCACAGCACAGTGCTTGTATTCAGGGAACCCTTCTTTGACTTTATTAAGAGTAGTGATGCTGGCAATTCAAATGTGCCAAAAAGAAACCATGAGGTGCTGCTTTTAAGGGAAAAGGTGGCAGTTCTCAATTTAATAAGAAAAGAAAAACAAATTATACCTGAGGTTACTAAAATAGTGAATCTTCTATTCCTTAAATTTTGAAAAAGGAAAAATATTCATGCTAGTTTTGCATGATAATTTTATTATAGTGCATTGTTATAACTCTTATTATTAGTTATTGTTGCTAATCTCTTACTATGCCTAATTTATAAATTAAATTGTAGCATAGTTACATATGTAAAGGAAAAATTAGTATGTATGAATAGTACGTATGGGCTTTGCAATGTCAGGTTTCAGGAACCCACTGGGGGTCTTTGAACTCAACCCCCATGCATTAGGAGGCACCACTGTATTTATATTTTTTGACATGTGTTTGGTAGGTGAGTGAAAGGGATCAGTTAAAATGGGTGAGAAGAGATTAGGGAGAGGCCAGAGAGGCCCTCCAGCTCATAAAACTGAAGAGACACTCTCCTCCCAGGCAAAGAGTAGGTGTCTTGTTTGTTCTCCCAAATCCATTCCTTGAGTGAGAAGGGAAGGTTTAAGAACAGATAGAAGTGGAAAGGAACAGAATAAAGAAGTAGGGCCTACTTTTGATATATTGGAATATGGGAACATGAGTGAGGTTCCATCTTAAGATGCCTGAAATTTACTTGAGATAAAGACATTATTGTAGGCTGGGCACTATGGCTCACGCCTGTAATTCTAGCACTCTGGTAACCCAAGGCAGGTGGATTACTTGACTTCAGGAGTTACAAGACAAACCTGAGCTAGAGTGAAAGCTAAAAACAGAAAAACTAGTCAGGTGGGTGTCATGGTGGGCCCATTTGTTTGTTTTTATTGTTGTGATTGCCACTGAAGTCTTCATAAAATCTTTCCCGAGGCCAACATCCTTAAAAGATTTCCCCACATTTTCTTTTTAACATTTTGTATCTCAGATAATCTTTTATCCATTTTTAAGTCAAGATTTGTAAAGGATAAAAGGTGTGGGTCCAGTTTCAGTCTTTTACATGTGGTTATCCAGTTTTTGCAGCACCATTTATTGAATAGGGATTCTTTTCCTCAGTGTATGCTTTTGTTTCTATTTATCAACAGTCAGATGATAAGAGATTAGTTTCATCTTTTTGTTGTTTTTTTTTTATTGTTGGGGATTCATAGAGGGTACAAGAAACCAGGTTACACTGATTGTATTTATTAGGTAAAGTCCCTCTTACAATTGTGTCTTGCCCCCAAGAGGTGTATCACACACCGAGACCCCACCCCCCTCCCTCTTTCTCTCTCTCTGCTTTTCCCTTCCCCCACCCCCTACCATGTACTAGGTCATTAATTGTCTCATATCAAAATTGAATACATAGGATTCATGCTTCTCCATTCTTGATTTGAATTTCTCTAATAATTAGGGACGATGAGCATTTTTTCATGTGTTTGTTAGCCATTCGTCTCTAAAGAATTTAAAGAAGGTTCTATTCATGTCTCTTGCCCATTGATATGTGGGATTGTTGGCTTTTTTTCATGTGGATTAATTTGAGTTCTCTATAGATCCTAGTTATCAAGCTTTTGTCTGATTCAGAACATGCAAATATCCTTTCCCATTGTGTAGGTTGTCTGTTTGCTTTGGTTGTTGTCTCCTTAGCTGTACAGAAGCTTTTCAGTTTCATTAAGTCCCATTTGTTTATTTTTGTTTGTTGTTGCAATTGCCATGGAAGTCTTCTTTATAAAGTCTTTCCCCAGGCCAGCATCTTCCAGTGTTTTTCCTATGTTTTCTTTGAGGATTTTTATCATTTCATGCCTTTAAGTCCTTTATCCATCTTGAATCAATTTTTATGAGTGGAGAAAGGTGCAGGTCCAGTTTCAATCTTTTACATGTGGATATCCAGTTCTCTCAGCACCATTTATTGAATAAGTGTTCTTTCCCCCAATGTATGTTCTTGTTGGATTTATCGAAGATTAGGTGGTTGTAAAATATTGGTTTCATTTCTTGGTTTTCTATTCAATTCCAAATGTCTATGTCTCTATTTTTGTGCCAGTACCATGCTGTCTTGACCACTATGACCTTATAGTACAGCCTAAAATCTGGTAAGCTATATGGAGTTTTTTCTGGTTCTATACGAAATGCAGAATCATTTTTTCCAAGTCTTTTTTTTTTTTGAGAGACAGTTTCACTTTGCCGCCCTCGGTGGAGTGCTGTGACGTCACAGCTCACGGCAACCTCCAACTCCTGGGCCTAGGCAATTTTCTTTCCTCAGCCTCCCAAGCAGCTGGGACTACAGGCACCCGCCACAACGCCTGGCTATTTTTTATTGCAGTTTGGCTGGGGCCGGGTTACCCTCGGTATATAGGGCCGACACCCTACTCACTGAGCCACAGGTCTTAAGAGTACAATGTTGGTATTTTAATAGGGATGGCATTGAATCAGTAGATTGCTATGGGAAGTATAAACATTTTAACAATGTTGATTCTTCCCAGCCATGAGCATGGTATGTTCTTCCATTTGTTAATATCCTCTGCTATTTCCTTTCTTAGGGTTTCATAATTTTCTTTATAGAGGTTCTTCACCTCTTTTGTTAGGTATATTCCTAGGTATTTCATTTTCTTTGAAGCTATGGGGAAGGGAGTTGTGTCCTTAATTAGCCTCTCATCTTGACTGTTATTGGAGTATACAAAGGCTCCTGACTTGTGGACATTGATTTTATATCCTGAAACATTACTGTATTTTTTGATGACTTCTAGGAGTCTTGTGGTTGAGTCTTTGCGGTTCTCTAAGTATAAGATCATGTCGTCAGCAAAGAGGGAGAGTTTGACCTCCTCTGCCCTTTATTTGGATGCCCTTTATTTCCTTCTCTTGCCCGATTATATTGGCTAGAACTTCCAGCACTCTGTTGAATAGTAATGGTGACAGAGAACAACTTTGGCTCCAGTTCTAAGAGCAAAAGTTTTCAGTTTTACTCCATTCAGTAAAATATTAGTTGTGGGTTTGTCATAGATAGCTTCAATAGTTTCAGAAATGTGCCACATATGCCTATACTCTTCAGTGTTCTAATTAGAAAAGGATGCTGGATTTTATCGAATGCTTTTTCTTCATCTATTGAGAGGATCATATGATCTTTATTTTTGCCTCTGTTATTAGGGTGGATAACATTTATGGACTTGCGTATGTTAAACCAGCCTTACATCCCTGGAATGAAACCTACTTGATCATGATATATGACCTTTTTGATGATAAGCTGTAATCTATTGGCTAGGATTTCTTTTCTTAGGGTTTCATAATTCTCTTTGTAGAGATCTTTCACCTCTTTTGTTAGGTATACTCCTAAGTATTTCATTTTCTTTGGAGATACTGTGAAGGGAATTGTGTCCTTTATTTGCTTCTCAACTTGGTTGTTATTGGCATATACAAAGGCTACTGATCAGTAGACATTAATTTTATACCCTGAAACATTACTGAATTTCTTGATCACTTCAGAAGTCTTATGGTTGAGTCTCTAGGATTTTCTTTTTTTTTTTTTTTTTTTTGTGAGACAGAGTCTTATTTCGTCGCCCATGGTAAGAGTGCTGTGATGTCAGAGCTCACAGCAACCTCAAACTCATGGGCTTAAGTGATTCTCTTGCCTCAGACTCCCAAGTAGCTGGGACTACAGGCGTCCACAAAAGGGCTTGGCTATTTTTTGTTGCAGTTGTCATTGTTGTTTAGCTGGTCTGGGCCAGGTTCAAACCTGCCACCTTCGGTGTATGTGGCTGGCGCTGTAACCACTGTGCTATGGGCACCAAGCCAGTCTCTGGAATTTTCTAAGTGTAAGATCCTATTATCTGTGAACAGTGAGAATTTTACTTCCTCTTCCCCCATTTGGATGTTTTTTATATCCTTCTCTTGCCTGATTGCATTGGCTAGGACTTACAGAACTATGCTGAATAGTATTGGCAATAGTGGGCATCCTTTTTGGCTCCAGTTCCCAAGTGGAAAAGCTTTCATTTTTACTCCATTCAATATGATACTGGCTGTGGGTTTGTCATAGATGTCATCAGTCAGTTTAAGAAATGTGCCATCTATGTCAATTTTCTTAAGTGTTCTTATTAGAAGAGGATGCTGAATTTTATCAAATGCTTTTTCTGCATCTATTGAGAGGATCCATATGGTCCTTGTTTTTGTTTCTGTGCTACGGTGAATTGCAGTTATGGATTTGCATCCCTGAGATAAAGCCTACTTGATCAAGCTGTGTACTTTTTTTAATGTGTAGCTATAATCTATTTGCTAAGATTTTATTGAGTATTTTGGCATCAATATTCAGTAGTAAAAGTGGTTTGTAGTTCTTTTTAATTGGGTTCTTTCTTGGCTTTGGTCTCAGGATGATGTTTGCTTCATAGAATGTGTTGGGGAAGGTTCCTTCCCTCTCAGTATTTTGGAATAGTTTCTGCAGATATAAATAAGCTCTTTGAAGGTTTGATAGAATTCTGGTGTGAAGGCCACCTGGTCCAGAGCTTTTTTTTGTTGGAAGCTTTTTTATTGTTTCTTCAATTTCATTGCTTGATATTGGTCTGTCCAAGAGAGCTATTTCTTCCTAGTTAAGTGTGTTATTCCAAGTATTGGTACATTTCTTCCATCTTGTCAAATTTCTGGGCATAGAGTTTTTTTATATTAGTCGGAGATAATCTCTTGTATCACTTGGTATCTGTTATTATTTCCCCTTTTTTATTTCTGATTGATGATATTAGAGATCTTACCTTCTGGTTAATCTGGCCAAAGGTTTATCGATTTTGTTAATCTTTTCAAAGAACCAACTTTATTTCATTAATTTTCTGAATGATTCTTTGTTTTCAGTGTCATTTGTTTCTGATTTAATTTTGGTTATTTCTTTTATTCTGCTAGATGTGGGGTTGGATTGCTTTTTTTTCCTTTTTCTTAAGATGCTTCATTGGGGTGTTTATGTGCTCTCTGTTTTTGGATGTAGTCCAATCTCATACGATAAATTTCCTTCTTAGGACTGCTTTTGCAGTAGCCCACAGTTTTTGGTAGCTTGTGTCTTCATTGTTCTTATATTTGAGGAATTTAATAATTTCCTCTTTTATCTACTCCTTGACCCAACATTGAGCTTAAGGTTGTTTAGTTTCCATGCCTTTGTGTGGGGATGAAAATTTTTGTTGGAGTCGAGTTCCATCTTTATTACCTTGTGGTCTGAGAAAAGAACTAAAAGATATCATTTCAGTTCTTTTATTCTTTTTGAGATTTGATTTGCGTCCTATGATCTGATCTATTTTGGAGTATGATCCACGGGCTGTCAAGAAGAAATATATTCCTTAGCTTTCAGATGATATGTCCTGTATGTGTCCATTGAGCCCAATTGTTCTAGGGTCACACTTAAGTTCCTTGTTTCTTTGTTTGGTTTCTGATGAGAGGTTCTGTCCAACTCTGTAAGAGGGGTGTTAAAGTTCTCTACTATTATGGTGTTATAGAAAATCAGCTTGTTCAAACCAGTTAAGATCTGTTTCATAAATCTGGGAGCATTTAAGTTGGGTGCATAAATATTTAGAATTGAAACGTCCTCTCATTGTATTGTTCCCTTGACCAGTGTGAAGTGACCATCTTTGTCTTTCTTTAGTTACTTTAAAGCCACTTGTATCTGAAATGAAAGTAAGATTGCAACCCCTCCTTTCTTCTTATTTCCATTTATCTGAAATATTGTTTTCCAGCCCTTCACCCTGAGTCTTGTTTTGTCCTTCAGGGTTAGGTGTGTTTTCTGGAAACAGCACATAGTTGGCGTGTGCTTTTTTTTATCCAGTCAGCATCATTGCCTCTTCAGGAAGAAATTCAAGTCATTTGCATTTATTGAGAGACTTGATAAATGTGGTGGAGATCTATTCATCTTATTTTGTGGAAGTTTGTGGCTTAATTTTGTTCTTTGTGCCATTGTGGAAACTGGATTTTGTCCTTTAGTTTCTGGTTTACTTTGCTGGTGGTCCTTTATAGAGAACAGGTGCAAGTATTTACCGTAGAGCTGATCTTGTGGCAGATTTCCTCAATGTTTGCATGTCAGTAAAAGATTGCTTTCTCCATCAAATTTGAATCTTAATTTAGCAGTATACAGAATTGTGGGCTGAAGATTTTTTTGTTTAAGAGGGTTAAAGATAGATGACCATTTTCTTCTGGCTTGATAAGTTTCAACTTAGAAGTCCACGGTCACCCTAATGGACCTGTCCTTGGAGTTCAATTGGCACTTACTCTTGGCTGCTTACATCTTCATCTTGACCTTGGATAGGTGTATTACAGTGTGTCTTGGAGGTACTCTCTTTGTGTTGAGATAACCTGGTGTTTGATATCCCTCTAAAAGGAGTATGTCAGAACCTTGTGTGATGCTGGGGAAATTTTCATTTATGATATTTGTAGGGCTTCCATTCCTTTGGGTCATTCTTCTTCCCCTTCAGGGATAGCTATAATTTGTATATTTGAATGCTTCATGAAATTCCGTAGTTTTTAAGTGAACTCTCTGCTTTTTCTCTCTTCTTTTCTGCCTATTTAAATGCCTGGCTTAGCTTGAGAGCCTTATTCTCAAGCTCTGAGATTCTTCTTCATGGTCTAATCTGTTATTGATACTTTCTACTGTGTCTTTAAGTTCCCTGATTGCCTCCTTCAACTCCTTAAGCTCTGCTATATCCTTTCTAATTTCTTCATATCTTTCATTCATTATTTGGGTTTGTTTTTGGATTTCCTTTTGATTATTTTCCATTTTCCTTTCAATTCTCTTCATTGTTTTTGCCATCCATATTTTAAATTCCCTTTCTGTCATTTCCATTATTTTTTTAATAGGTGTAAGATCTGCGGTAGATACTTCATGATCTCTTGGAAGGGGGGAGGTGGTGGGGGAGGGGATTGACCTTTTCTGATTTTTCGTGTTGCCAGAATTTTTCTCTTGTTTGTTTTTTTTTTTTTTTTCCCCTCATGTGTGTTTTCTTCTTGGTCATTTCCTTTCCCTACTTTTTCCTCTCACTTCTTCCTTTCCTTTAAATTACCTTGTCTCTGTGTTTAAGTGTTGAAGTGCCCCTATTGGTATAAGGCCAAAAAGAAGAGTAAGAAGCAAGAAAGGAGAAGAGAAAGAAAAAGAAGGAAAAAAGGGGGAATGAAAGGAAAAAATTAAAGAAAGGAAGAAAGGAAAAACAGAAAGAGAGATGGGAGTAATAGTGGTATTCAGCAGGGTGCTTTGACCCACATCCCCAGTTCCAGGACTTTGGAGTACCAGGCTGGGGGCTTCCCTAAAGGTCAAGAGCTTCTTACTAGCCTGAACGAAAGTAAGACTCCACCTCTGCCAAATATAGAAAAAAAATGAGCAGTACATCACAATGGGGACCTACTAATACTGTCCTTCCAAAGTCCAAAGCTGGAGGGACACCCTAGACCAGGAGCTTAAGGCCTTCTTGAGCCAGGCTAATGCCGTGGCACCCCATCTCAGGCTCTGTGATGTCCCATAAATAGAATACGGAATGAAATAGAATAAAACAAATCGGGAAAAAAATAACATGTAAAGGAAATTCAAACTAAAATAAGATGTAAAAATTTTCTTAAAAAGTGATATCTTAGTTATTTGAGAAATTTATGTGGGAAAGATGAGAAAAGTAGAAAAATTTCTACATAAAAGAAAAAAGGAGAGAAATAGAAAAGAAGGAAAGAATAAAAGGGGCAGAAAAACCATAGCGAAGTGGGGCCCTTACTATTTGAATAAAGTGAATATGAAAATATAAAAGTACAACAAAGTAAAGCAACCAGTAAAAACTAAGGAAGAAAAAGGAAAAATATATATGTATTCCAGTGTATTGCCTAGACTCCAGTTGGTACTCCAAGAAGGTAGCAAAAAAGATAAAAGAAGTATATAATCCCAATATATTCCCTGGACACTAGGTCACACTCTGGGGCCAGGAGTCACAAAACACACACTGCTATATAATATGGGGGCCAGAAGCCACTATATAGTTGCCGAGGAGACCTGGTCCTATATTCCTGATCTATTTGTCCTCAATAAGGTCTTAGTTGCTTTGTTGGCATTCAATCTCCACAGGGTTGGGAGCCTGAAGTTCTTGTTAGAGTATGTAGGAGACATGCCTTGACTTTCCAAACTGATCCTTGGCCACAAAGTGGCTTGCCTGGGGGAGCAGAAGCTGCCTTACTTCCCTCAAGGGTTACTACCTATGCCAGAGCTGGCCTCACCCTCGGACCCTGTGGGCTGTCCTCCTGGGAAGACCTCCCACAATGGCACCACCCTGCTAGCAGCCAGACCAGTGAGAGCTCCACCCAGCCCAATGGCTTAATTCCAGCCACCAGTATTGTACAAGTTTACTCACTTAAGCTCTCCCAGGGTAGATCTGGCAAACACCCAAGTCCAAAAAAATAACTACAGTACATGTTTTCCCTGTCTTCAGCCCTCCCCCAGAGTGTCAACTGGCCTCTGTCCACCCCAGGCACTCACTTCTTTGCCCGTCTTACACTGCTCCTGATCTCCTCGTTGGCTCCTGGAGTCCCTTGCTATTTCACTGTGCCCCTGGAGTGATGTTTCTGGGCAGGACACCCCAGCCAGAGGTGGCTGGAGTCCTCTCCCCAGTGTCACTACAGATAGCTGCCAAGGAGATATCTCTAGTCCACTATCTTATTTTCCTCCTGTAAATATTCTTTATATTTTAGAATTGACTCCTTGGTCAGCCGTATGAATTGCAGTATTTCTTTCACTCTGTGGTTTGTCTTTCATATTCTTAATGGTCTCTCTAGATAACTTTACTGTAGTTCAATTTATTTTTCCTTTATGGTGAACTTTTTTGTGTGTCTTGTTTAAAAAAAATTGTTCATGTCTTTTATTTTCTTCTGTTATGTAGAATGCAGTTAACTTTTTTCATAATCTGAAAACTTGTCAACTCATTTGTAAATTTTATGGTTTGGGGGAGATTTTTTAAAATGTACACAATTGAATCATATGTGTATATGATTTCTTGATGTATTATTCTGGCAAGACCCAATGTTAAAAAGAAAATAGTGATATCATATTTTTGGTTCCTCTTCTCAAGGGAAAGCTGAAAGTATTTTCCCTAATGTAATTTTGTGTGAATAAACTTTAATTTTATCAAATGTGTTTTCTGCATGCATTGAGATGATCATATGATTTTTCTCTTTTATTTTGTTAATGTGGTGAATAATAGTTATCAGTTTTTTTCTCTTAGCATTAACAACCTATCTTGCAGTCTTGGAATAAACTCTAGTGGTGCTGATATATTATCCTGTTCATACCTTGTACAATTTGCTGATATTTTTATTTTGCTTTTTTGCAAATGTTTCCAGTGTGAGATTGGCTTATAATTTTTCTTATATGTAATACTAATAATGAAGTTTAATTACTAATAATCTACTGGCTCGTAAAACAAGTTCAAGAGTAGTGTTTCTTTCTTTTTTAATCCTGAGTTTGTATAAAATTGGTATTAAAATTTCTACTTAAAATTAGTTTTAATTTATTTGGTTATTGTAAGATTGTGCCTATTTCCTTTTTACTATCAGCGATTTTAGGAAGTTGGGGTTTTCTTTAAAGAAATGCATCCATTTCGTCTAAATTTTCAAGTATATTGCCTGAAAGATATTAAAATCTCCTGTTTGAATCTTTCTAATGAGGATCTGTGGTGATGATCCTTCAGTCCTGACAATGGTTCTTTGCGTCTTTTCTCTTTTTTCTTGACCATGTTTTTATCTGGATTTTATTAATTAGTCTTCCCAGTGAACCAATTTTTGGCATTTTGGATCTTTTTGACATTTATTTTCCCCTTTATTAATTCTAGCCTCCCCTTAGTATTATCTAACTCCTCCTTTGGTTTTAACTGACTGTTCTTGAGATGAGTACACTGATGTTCAGCCTTCTTACCTGGTTATTTGTGCATTTTAAAGCACACATTCTCCTAGGCAGGACATGAGCTGCACTGTGGTCTACAAGAAGTCTTCATCTGGTAGACTGAAGTATCTAGGGTTGCTTTTATTTATTGTTTTATCCAATGATTTTTGTTCATGTCGCTTCCATCTTCTCCTATGGTTGTGTTTTGTATTAAAAATTTGAGCATTGTATATTTAAAATTAATTGTCAGTACTTTGAGAACTAGAATCATTATCTTTTTTCAAAGATTCAGATTTGCTTCAAAAAGGATATTTGTAGTATTCATAATCCAAGATTTATTAATCTAATTTCAGGATTTGAGATGATTTAAAACTAAACTGCAGACCTGTGAGGACCATTATAACTTTTCTAGATGCAGCTCTTTGGGTCTCAACCCAAGGTTGAAGGGCTTTTATCAGACCCCCTTCTCTTATTCTGAGACTTCCAAATCATGCGTATGATGCACTGTTCTAAGTGGAACAGATGTGTTTTTGAGCAGTGTTATACATTCTTTAGAGTATTTTTCTCTGTGGCAGTTATAGAATTGCTGGGGTAAGAGTTTTGGACATTTATATTTTAACAAATATTAAATATAGTATCCTTTTTGGTCAATTATACTTAAATTGTGAGTAAATACTAATGCGCATTTTGTTTTCTGCTTTTTTGTCTACAGGTCTCAAAAACTTTTAACAAACAAGTAACTCACGTTGTGTTCAAAGATGGTTATCAGAGCACTTGGGACAAAGCTCAGCAGAGAGAGGTAAAGCTTGTCTCAGTGCTGTGGGTTGAAAAGTAAGTTTTTCTTGATTTTTTTCTCTTAAGTGTCTACTGTTGGTAAAGTGTAAAGATACATTATGCATATCACAAAGCCAGATAAAGTGTGCTTGCAATCTTTGCCTCTTTCTTAGGCAAGTAATTTAGTATCTTTTAACCTCAGTTTCTTTAACTAAAAAGCAGGTATATATTTTTAAAGTGAAAAATCTCCACCTAATCTACTTCTAGTCTTATCTTCCTTCCTGTAACTTGGGGAAAAGCTACCATTGAGAATTTGGAGTATATAGTTTCAGACTTTCTCTAGGCATATTAAAAATGTATATACAAGTTAATAATATTGTGGAATGTATTTCAAAGTTGCTAAAATAACAGCATTTAAATGGTTTCACTACAAGAAATTAAGTATGTGAAATGATGGATGTGTTAATTAGATAGATATGATCATACCACATGGTGTATATATATCAAGACTTCACATTACATACATACTGATCTTCTGTTGATAAATATGAAGTTTTTTATTTCTTTTTTGCTCTTTGCTCAATCGGTAGCAGTATGACATGGAGCTTCTCTATGCATTACTTTTTTCCATAGGTTTTAATTCCTGAAGAGGACTTGAATTCAGAGGGTTTGCGTATTTAAATTTATGATAGATTTTCCCAAATTACCTCATAGAACACATGTACGAGTTTCCATTCTTCAGCGGTATAAAAGAGCATCTATATTCTAGTACCTTTACTCATAATTATGAGTTATCTTTTTAATCTTTACAAACATTAGGTGAAAAATAAGAGTTATCATTTACATTTCCCTGATTTTTAGTGAACATGAACTTTCTTCAATAGAAGAGGTGAGAGTCAAACTGACCTTCATTTTATATATCAAGTGTCTGTTTTTCCTTTGTTAACTACTTGTCCAGGGCCATTGTTAAGTATTTTCCACTGAGAACATGAGCATTAACATGTGAGGTCACTAGGTGTCACGAGAATCCTATGTTGTTGTAAGAGCAGACTGATCAAAATTCTGACATTTCCTATGGACAGAATTTTTTTATCTTAAGTAATAAACATGAAAGAAACAAAAGTCAACTTAGATCTCACCTATAAGTCCTCTTTATAAAAGAGATTTTAGTTAATGGAGAAGGTTTATAAGTTAAAACTTTTTTGACAATCACAAACCAACAGCTAAGTTGGAAGCAACTCACAATCTTACTCTCACAGTCAGCTCTCACCCATCTTAGAGTAGGCTGCAGACTGAAGCTCCTCGCCCCTGCATTTAGTGTTTCCTGCAAATCAGGGCATTTTCCTTCATACCCACAACACAATTGTCAGCATTCGGGACTTAGCATGGATACTTTTCTGCCAAGGATTCCTCAGACTCAATCTCACCAGCAGTTTCAGTAATGCAGTCTTTCTCATACTGCAGCCATTCCTAGGCCTCTCTTTGGCT
Organism: Nycticebus coucang; assembly: GCF_027406575.1. Classification (NCBI taxonomy): domain Eukaryota; kingdom Metazoa; phylum Chordata; class Mammalia; order Primates; family Lorisidae; genus Nycticebus; species Nycticebus coucang. Next base: position 867,914 of record NC_069786.1, on the reverse strand, counting down.
TGTGTGACTTTGATACTGTTGAAGCTCACCAGTCAGTGACTGGCCTACCCAGCATCTCCTGGTGAACTTACGGAGTTAGGCCTATTTCACAGGAATGCCTGAAAGAGGTGGTGGGTTCTTACTGCATCCTCAGGCAATGCGTGACCTTGGGGTGCTGGGCTGATGACGTGCACCCAGGGATCGACGTGCATGTCATCAGCACACTTACACTGTAAAGCGAATGTGCTCCCTTTTTCAGTTCATTTGCTTGCAGGAAGGTTCTTTCAGACTATGTAAATAATTACTCTTCATCACACTTTCATGTATGTGTGTATAGGAATACACGCATGTTTGGTCCCTGACACACAACTCCTAAGTCCCTTAGAATTTCCTTTTTGTCCTAATGAGGCCATTCTGTGTAACTTCAGGGTGGAAGCTAGTGGCCAGAAAGCCCTGGCATGATTAGAGGCCTGCAACTTTAGCACCACCTACTGACCCCCGAGGAAAGGGAGAGAAGCCAGAGATTTGATCCGTCAGTGACTCTGTATTGTGGAGAAACCTGCAATTCTTAGCTCAGTTTTGGAGAGAAATACTTTATAGTTGGTAACAAGGAAATGTAGCAAATGTTGACTTAAAACTACCCAGTCTCATGTTAAATCTAAGTGTAGAATATAAATGTCTTAACACAATAACTAGGAAAATGAGGTGAAGGCTTTGTTATCTAGTTTGATGGAAGTATGTCAAATTGTATATAAAACCAGCACATTGTGCCTCATAATTGCGTTAATGTACACAGCTATGATTTAATTAAAAAAAAAAACTGCCCAGTCTGGGGACTCATTGGAGAAGTTTCATATCTCCCCTGCATCTTATAGTTTGAAGAGCCATGAACAGGGCTGAATGTAATTATGTAGCCCCTCCTGGGAAAGGTGGGCTGACCCTAAGTTGATATGATTTATGGAAAGTAAGAGAGCAGTTGGCTTGTAATATATGTGTAAGCAAAAAAGAGGGTGAGCTGGTGAGTTTCAGAACGATTTAGTAGCAGTGGACAAATCACCTCTCCCGTGTCCTCACTGGTTATTTGCTGCTGTGCTTCCCTCTAATACCCTTCCCTTGTATACAGTTACTAAACTCTCTTCTCCTCCTGAAGGCCTGGTTTCAGTCTGCTCTCTGGCTTTCCAAGAAAGTAGTACAGTGTATTGTGAAGATGCAGGCTCTGGAGCCAGATGGGCTGGAGCACAGTAGGGCTGTGGGATGCAGCTGCCTAGGCCTAGGCAGATTGATTACCCCAACACTGGGAACTGTTTCCTCCTGCAATGCCTGAACCTATCTCTTCTCGGTGAGGGTTCCAGTGCTGGACCACAGCAGATGCTCCAGACTCACACCCCAATTTGGATTTATCTGCTGTCTCTGTGCTCGCAGGGCTCATCCTCCTCTACTGTGTTCTTCCTTGTGCCAAAGGGAAGTACATGCTGAGATTGCATGTGTGCAGTCTGAGACTTTCAAAAAGATGTCATTCACTTTTTTATTTCCCCTTAGTGGCTAGCACAATGCCATCTGCATAGGAAATTAATGAAGTTTTGCTGAACTATCTTATCGACTGAGTGTAGGGAATAAGGAGGTAACATTGGGCAGTTTGGCAATAGAGTAGGAAAAACTGCAGGACTGATGCAGGTGAAATTCAGGGGTTATCCTAAGGGTAGAAAGGGAGCCTGAGGACCCTAAGGGACCTCGCAGGTTGGTAGAAGGAAGTGCTGGAGTCAGTCAGCTGTCTGGGGAGAAAGTTTATCAGAGCAGGGCTTCTGGAGAAGAAGGGTGCTACTTTGATTTCCTTTGGCTCTGAAGTAGCAATTGGAAAATGAAGGTCAAAAGGTGATTTTGTGATTTTAGCCATCTCATCAAACACTTCTCTTGTTGACCACTAGATGGGGGAATAATGTTAATCATTTTACATTTCTGAAGAAAAATTAAAATAAAATCTAATTGGAAATTTCTTTTGCCTATTCAGTAGATTTTGATTGAGCACCAGGTAAATGTGGGGTTTAATTTAGCAGCTTCAATATTTTATTTACTAAGTGAGCTAGAGCACACGTCAGAGTAATCCATAAAATGGTCCACAAGCTTCTACGTCACTGGACTGAATCAAGCCTTTCCCCAAACTGCTAACTGTAAAGAATGTACTAGTTTTGTAAACTTAGCACATAATCGTCTGTGAGCCTGTTTTCTCTGTTGTAAAATAGGGGAAAATGGTAATGTTTACACACCGGGGTTGTTTTGAGATTTCTCATGAGATGGCTGAACTTGATTATAATAGTGATAACTTTAATACTATGCATGTGATAATATAGTTATCCAGGTTTTGTCATCTATCCAGATATGTCCCACCCATACTTTTTTTTTTTTTGCTGTTTCATTATTGTAATAATGGTAAATAGGTGATACTTTGTTTGAGCAAAGAGAGCCTGGTAAAAACTGCTCATGATTATTTAAAAAGAGATGCACCTAAGAAGCGTTTCCCTCTCCTTCTCTTCTCCTTTTCCCACCAGTTTCCGGTCTCTTTCATCAGAGTCAGTATTCTGCAGGCTTAGGCACTAGTTTGTTTTGTAAAATTGGCTTTATAAAAATATTTATATAAAGTAAAATATACCCATTTTAAGTGTACACTTCACTGAGTTTTAAGAAATGTATATATTTGTGTCACCACCCACTTAACCAAAATACAGATCATTTTCATTACCCCCAGAAAGTAGCGCAGTATCCATTGTAGTCAGCGTCCCTGTCTGAGGGCAGCCCCCGATCTGGTCAGTGTCACCTATTCTAGGATTTAACGTAAATGGAGTCATCCAGTACTTAGTCTTTTTGCCTGTCTTCTTGACTCGGCATTGTTTCTGTGGGATTTGTCCATGTTGTATGTAGCAAGTTCCATTTCCTTTTTGTAGGTGAGTAATGTTCTGTTGCATATACTGCTTATCCATTCACCAGCTGATGGAAATTTGAGTAGTTTTCAGTTTGGGGGTTATTATGAATAAAGTTGCGATGGACATTTCTGTTTGTGTCTTTTCATGTTTTTGTCTCTCTTGGGTTGTCACCCAGACTTTTCCAGAGCGGTCATGCTGCCCTGCATTTCCACTACCAGTATGTGAGCGGTTGGTTTGCCCCATGTCTTCACCAATACTTGGAATTTGTCCATGTTTGGAATTTTAGCCATCCAAGTGGATATGTAGTAGTATCTTTGTGGGGTTTTTGTGAAATTGTTTTAAGATCTAATGCTCATATATACTATATTTGCCCATTTAAGTGTATAATTGGATAGTTTTAAATAAATAGGCTTTTGTCACTTAACAGGGATAAGGTCTAAGAAACTTGTCCTTAGGCAGTTCTCCATTGTGCAGAACATTGTGGAGTGTGCTTACACACACCTAGAAGATACAGTTCTTTGCCCCTCTAGGCTGTGTAATACTGTAGCCTGTCGCTCGCAGGCTGTACCTGTGCAGCCTGTCACTGCACTGAATACTGTAGGCAGCTGTAACACAAGTGTCTGTTTCTAAACATAACTAAACACAGAAGAGATACAGTACAAAGAAGATATAACAGCTCAACAGTGGTACAGTTATCTAGCACACTTACCATGGCTGGAGCTTGCAGGAGCTCTGGGTGTATCAGTGAGTAAGTGGTGAGTGACGATGAAGGCCAAAGACAGTGCCAGGTGCTTCTGTAGACTTTATAAATGCCAAAAACTTAGGCAACACTAAATTTGCAAAAACAATTTCTTTAATAATAAATTAACTTCTTTACTTTATAAACTTTTTAATTTTTTTTAAATTTTTTGACCCTTTTATAATAATGCTTAACTTACAACACATTCTATAATTTTACAAATATATTTTCTTTATGTCTTTGTTATAATAAATAAGCTTTTTTCTACTTTTAAAATTTCGTATGTTTTTACCCTCGAAACTTTTTTGTTAGGCCGGCCACAGTGGCTCACGCCCGTAATGGTAGCACTTGGGAGGCCAATGTGAGTAGATTGCCCAAGCTCACAAGTTCAAGATCAACCTGAGCCAGGGTAAGAAACTCATCTCTAAAAATAGCCGGGTGTTGTGGCGGGCGCCTGTAGTCCCAGCTACTTGGGAGGCTGAGGCAAGAGAATTGCTTGAGCCCAAGAGTTGGAGGTTGCTGTGAGCTGTGACAGCACAGCACTCTACCAAGGGCAACAAAATGAGACTTTGTCTCAAAAAAAATAAATTAAGTTTTCTTGTTAGAAACTAAAACACCAGCCTAGGCCTGCACAGGGTCAAGATTATCAACACATCACTAGGGAGTTTTAGGCTCCATTATAATGTCTTATGGGGCCATCATTGTATATGTGGTACCTCAGTGACCATATTCATAGCAACCATCACCACAATTTTAAAATATTTTCATCACTCATAGCAAAACCTTTAGTCATCATTCCCCATGTACCCCTCCACCCCCAGCCCCAGGCAGCCACTCACCTACTCTGTGTCTCTGGGGTTTTCTTATTGTAGACATTTTATATTAATGGAATCACACAATACGTGGCCTCTGTGCCTATCTCCTTTCCCCTAGAATAATGTTTTCAAGATCCATTCACGTTGCTGCCTGTGTCAGAATTTCAGTCCTTTATATGATGGAATAAGATTCCATTGTATGGATGTGCACATTCACAGCACAAAGTAGAGAGAAGAACCAGATATTACAAGGCTTATCGTGAATAACTTTGGTCCTTTCTGGACCTTTCACCCCCGATTTCTGCTCTCCAGAAGCAGCCCCTTCTGAGATACCCAGGCAGGTGTTTCTGCAGCTGTTCACTCACCTCCATATTTCTAGATATTGTGGCCATCCTGCTGTCATGACATCCCAGTTTTGGACATCATCTAAGGACTCTTTGCTGGGAAGTGAGGTCACTAGCTCCACTCAGGGCTCCCCATCTCATGTACATGCGTCAGCTGTTTGCTCAGACACACTCACATACTTTTTCCACTTCTTACCAAAATGCACATATAAATCTTATTTAAATCAGTAGTTGTATTTACAACTGTAGACGTTGTGTGAACAGACTGTCACGATGTACATTGGATACATTTCCTCTTGTGACACTTTCTGTTTTCCCTAAGCTTGGCCTGGTGTCCTTCAAGTCCAAAGATTCTGAGACCCTGGCTGTCTGAACAGCGACCCAGCACCCCACTTTGGTAGCAGTGAGTGGCAGAGGTGAGGAGGGCCTGTGCCCACAGGCTCCTCTGCCTGCCACGTGCCTCTGGCCCCTGAGTGGCACAGCCCTGTGGGGCCTTCCTAACTCCTCCTCTGTTCTTCCTGCCAGGCTTGAGTTTCCTTTTTCTTCGTTTGATTTTTCAGTTCCCCAGACAACTCTTACTACTCTTTTTGTTGTTTTATGTCTTTTTGTTTTCCTTAAATGTCATTTTATTGGATTTTGTGAGGCAAGAAAAAAGCATGTGCTCAGCCTACCGGAATTTGTCAGAGGTCAAGAACTTTGTGTTTTTACTGCCTAAATATCGCTTGATTAAGGATCCTCGCCCCACTGCCTCTGCTGAAGTCTTCGGAGTCTCAGTTGCCCCTGACTAGTCTGCTCGCCCTCTGTGCCCTCCTCCCTGGACAGAGACACATCCCTGATGGCTCCTTCACATTTCTCCCACCCCAGAGTCCACACAGGGGGGCCCAGGCTCATTAGCTTGGCAGATAAAAGGATGACTTGAGTTCTTCCTTTGTTATCTAACTCCCATTAATTCACTCAATTTTACAAACTGTGGTTTTCCGGGGACGGTCATGCTGTTTGCTCCACCATCATGTAGTAGTCCATGCTCTGATTCCATGTGAAGATCTCCATCCTCATCAGAACTGAGTCTGGTGATCATCTCTGACCTAAATCTTGTTTTGATTCCTCTAGTGTCGTTTATGCTCCCTTTTGTTTCTTTTCTGACGTTATTACAATTAATGTACTGCATTCTATTTTTTTAATTTTTACATTTTTACAAATTTCTTCTATGTCTTAGTAGAATACAGTTGCATTTTCATTTTTGCTTTTGCACTGAATGTTTTGGGATAGCCTGTGTCACTCAGCTTCTGAAAACTCTACTGTGTACTTAAGAGAATGCTGTCAAGTGTGTCAGGGAGTCCAAGGCCCTTCTGAACACACTGTGAGGTTGGCTAGCCTGGTGTCATTTACCATATTGCATAGACTGTATTATACTGTACACATGAAAACTTTCTTTTCCTTCATAATATATTTTAAAGAGCTTTCCATATCAACATGAGTATGTATTTTTATCATACGGTATTTTTTTTTAATTTTTGAGATAGAATCTCACTTTGTCACCCTGGGTAGAGTGCTGTGGCATCATAGTTCACAGCAACCTCAATCTCTTGGGCTCAAGTGATCCTTTTGCTTCAGCCTCCCAAGTAGCTGGGACTATAGGTGCCCACCACAGTGCCTGGCTATTTTTAATAGACGGAGTCTCACTCTTTCTCAGACTGGTCTCAAATTCCTGAGCTCAAGCAATTCACCTGCCACGGCCTCCCGAAGTGTCGGGATTATAGGTGTGAGCTACCACACCTGGCCTTTATACTGTATTTTAATTATTTTTTCAAATATCAGTTTGAATGTAGATTGTTGTACAGTGAAAGTCTCATGAAAGATAGGGAGGTAGTGAAGGGGCTTGTTAGAGTCAGACAGCAGGTAGGTCAGTTATTCTGTGACCATGAGAGTGATGGAAGATTTTTGATCTGGAGTGGGGACACGTAAGTAAAATGTTTTAAGATATTTTTCAATAGCATATAATGAATTAGAGTAGGAGAAAAAATAGAGGGGAAAGCTTTCAGAAGATTTTAACTGTTTAGATTTGAGGCATTGTAAGCTTAGAAGGAGATAATGGTGGAGGGAATCCAGAGATACTAAGAGTGAGCAGTAGACTGAGGGAAGAAAGGGCTGGGATGACCAGAGTTGGTGGCCGGAGGAGCCACGGCTGTGTCCAGCTAGGGGCACACTGTGTTCTCTGGGCTGATGATGTTTCTTGACAGAAATAAACAAAAAGGACAATCAAAGTTTGGAGGAGAGATAGACTCTGTGGCCTCACAGTCACTTCTGTCTCTCCATTATCCGTTTTATGGCCTCTTTAGTCTTTAAGTTAAACATGTAATAGCATTTGCTTATACCTTTATGAGTACCAGGCACCAATAATTTTATAATATGCTATAAGTCAAAAATTGCTACATAAAAAGCACCATGTAGAGACAGTTTTGGAATTGAATTTATTTCAACTTTGGTATTGAATACTTATTTTAAAACAAGTGTCTGTTAAAATGACCTGTGTATGAATTTTTTTTTTTTTTATTGTTTGGGATTCATTGAGGGTACAAAGAGGTTACACTGATCGCATTTGTTAGGTAAAGTCCCTCTTATAATTATGTCCCACCCACAAGAGGTGTGCCATACCCTGTCGTCATCCCTCTCCCTTTCCCCACTCCCGCCACCTACCCCCCACCCTGCATTAGATCATCTACTGCCTTCATACTATGAATTGAGTACCTTAGCTTCCTGTGTCTCCATTCCTGTGATGCTTTACTGAGAAGAATGCATTCCACCCCAATCCAGGTTAATACAAAAGTCTCTGTCTTTTTTAGTGGCTGAATAGTATTCCATGGTAAACATATACGACAGCTTGTTAATCCATTCCTGGGTTGGTGAGCATACAGGTTGTTTCCACATTTTGGTAATTGTAAATTCACTGTGATAAACAGTCTAGTGCAAATGTCCTTATGATAAAAGGATTTTTTTTCTTCTGGGTAGATGCCTAGTAATGCAACTGCAGGATCAAATGAAAAGTGTATTTTGAGTTCTTTAAGAATTCTCCATACTTCTTTCCAAAAAGGTTGTGTTAGTTTGCAGTCCCACCAGCAGTGTAAAAATGTTCCTTTCTCTTCTGCAATTTTGAGACTTTGTGATGCGGGCCATTCTCACTGGGATTAGGTGATATTATGGGGTGGTTTTGATTTGCATTTCTCTGATGCTTAAATTGAATTTATCTTGACTTTGGTATTGTATACTTATTTTAAAACAAGTGTCTATTAAAATGACCTATGTATGAATTTTTTAAATTGCTGACATGTGCAGATTTAATGCTGTGTGATTATGTATAGAAATGTTCATCAGACTCCTTTAATTATACAGATGCAGGACAGCTGGAGTACACGTCGATGAATCATTATTCCCTGCAGCTAATTCTAATGAACACTTACCAAGTCTAATTAAAAAAAAAGTGAGTAAACAATTTCAACATAGACACTAGTGATTATGAATTTATTCGTTCTTATTTTTTAATTTTTAGAAGTATGACTCAAAGTTGTGTTATGTGCGTCATTGATGGTATTATTTTTCTCACATAGCATTTTTTTAGTAAATTTATAGAGATTATTTGGTCCTATGAGTGCTTTCGTGTAATTTGTGAGATTGAACAAGAGTGGCTGGCCACAGGAAAACTTAAAATTGCCCAGAGACCAGCAGACACATTCAGGTGCATTTGGTAATCACTTCAGAATTCAGTTTGTTACGTCTGTAGTAAAATGCCTTTATTCTGTTAGGCAGAAAAATCTCAAAAGTCTGAAGCAGATACATGCAAGTGTGCAAAGTCATTATTACAAAAATTTCGCTTTACAAATAAACTTGTTCCTTAGCAACCGCAGGGATTGGTCCAGGACCACCCAGCAGGTGCCATCATCCACGGATGCAAAAGTCCCTTCTGTAAAGTGGGTTGATGTTTGCGAACACTCTGTGCACATCCTTGTGTAGACTTCAGATCCTCTCCAGACTATCCCTAATCAGTATAAATGCTATGTGAATAGTTCTTAATACTATTATTTTTTTATGTATGGAGGGTTTTTGTTTGTTTAGTTGGGGTTTCTTTTGTTGTGTTTGAGTATTTTCAAATCCACAGTTGGTTGGATCTGCAGGTGCAGAGCTCTCGAGTATGGAGGGCCAACTGCAGAGTGAAAGGTGCTGCTTTCATTTGAACCTAATTAACATTTAGTCTCTAAACAGCCTTGTCAGTTTTCTATTTATTTAATAGTTTTAATTGTGATTTCTTTAGTTGAGGGTAGTATACTATGAACCATCTAGAGCCACTTTCTTTTCACATAAGAATCTGTCACCTGATTTCTTCAAACTGATTTAGATGAGAACTGTATGTTTCCTGTAGATTAAAGGAGAAATAGCCGTGGACTTCTGCACATTTTCTGAAAATAGAAATGATACTCTCTATTACATTTTATCTCAGACATGCCAGAGATTGCTAGTGCAGTGATACATGAGCTTCCTTCACTCTCCATCCTGACCTTCTTGTCTGATTCTAGGAGAAAAAGTGTTCACAGAGTCTCTTAACTCTCTGTGACATGCAATGTGTTTATTGTGAAAAAGCCACCCACAATCCATATGTATGTTCGTTGTGAAGCATTTATTAAACATAGATGAGCGGACGTCTCTCTTTTCAATGTGACAGACACCCTTCTGGGTGGTTTGTCTTGGGTGCGTAGTGCACACACACTCACGTGCTTTACAAGAACAAGGCTCTGCTGCCTTCAGTGTCCTTGGGTTGCATTTTCTTCCCCACTTTGGTCATTTCATGTCAGTAGATGGAGCTGCTCATTTTCTTGTGTTGTTTCATACAATGTGAATGAATGTGCTGTATTCATGCACTTTTAAATCACTGTCAGCTTTTACTGAGTTTATTATTCATGCAGCATACGGCATATTGGAGTTTGTTTCTTTAAGTTGGATCTCTAGAAGGGAAATTACTGGGTTGAAATACATACATGTTTTGATTTAACAGTTCTCCCAGCAGTATACAAGAGTGCCTATTTCTTGATGCTCTGACCACATTGCTGAATGTTAACAATAATCTTTTTAATTTTTTCTAATTTAAAGCCATAAATATCATTCACTGTACTCTTGTCTAAAAACATTCCAACATTCTTAGTTTCTATGAAGGTTCTTTGCAAAACTAGTCTCTTTCCATTTTTTGACTGCTCTCACATATCTGCCCCCTAAAATCATGATGAGTAAAAAAAAAAAATTTACTATCTTAAAATTAACCAAAAGAACCGTTATCTAATCTTGCCTTATTGTGTTTAGATCACAAGAACTCCATTCTGCCAATAAAACCCTAAAGCTGTAACTATACATAGAAATACATGAAACTGATACCTACAGGGAAGTCCTGGGTTGACTCTCGTGTCTTGCCATCTTCAGACAGAGGGGGGCAGTGTCTCCTTTACTGTGTACCTCATGTTCCCTCCTTACCTACTTTCTCTTCTTCAGAACTACACATTTATTTCCCACCTTTAACCCAGCACCACCATGAATACAGAAACTGAACTTTTCATCAATCTCATGAAAATGACTTAGAAAACACAGTTATATAATATAAAGCCTTTTTTTTTTTTTTTTGAGACAAAGCCTCAAGCTGTCGCCCTGGATATAGTGCTGTGGCATCACAGCTCACAGCAACCTCCAGCTCCTGGGCTTAAGCAATTCTGTTGCCTCAGTCTCCCAAGTAGCTGGGACTAAAAGCACCTGCCACAACACCCAGCTATTTTTTGGTTGTAGTCCTCATTGTTGTTTGGCAGGCCCAGGCTGGATTTGAACCTGCCAGCTCTGGTGTATGTGGCTAGCACCTTAGCTGCTTGAGCTACAGGCAGTGAGCCAAAGCCTTTTATTCAGTCTTTCCAATTCTGTTTATTTTTTTATAATTGCACAAAAAGAAATCTTGTCAGTTCACATATAGTGCAAGAAACATCTCTTTAAGAAGCTTTTATTTTACTATTGATATTATAAATTGTATACAAAATGTACATGAAAGAACTTTTCTTCCCGTGTTAAGCAATTGCAATACAGTATTAATTTTTATATACTTTTTGCATAGCGTAAGTGTATGCAGCCCAAAGATTTTATTTTTAAGACACCAGAAAATGATAAAAGATTTCAGAAGAAATTTGAGAAAATGGCTGAAGAACTACAAAGGCAGAAAACAACTCTAGGTAAGCCAAGAAATATAATACAGCCCTTTGCGTCTGTGTTTATGCATCTCATTTAACTTGCCAAATGACCAGTAGCATTCAGGACGAGGTAGTTAATGAAGACTGCAGTAGTTCAAGGCTAGGAAGGAGAAAACAAAATGTCATTAGCCCACAGGAAACTGGACTAGGAGCCATTATAGAGGTATATAATTGAGCTGTTCAGCCACCATCTCAGTTCATCAAATTGACAGAACTTTTTCCTTCTAGGAATGATTATAGAAGAAAGGCAAGCTGTGCCTAATAAGCCTCGTTTGAAATAATTATCTTTATATTTAACTTTATATTTTTACCTAATACTTGGTCTTTTTGTTTTGTTACCCAGATAGAATAGGCAAATCTTAGATGATATATTTTAGTGATTTAGAATATCTGAAAATATTTAAAGTATCTTGTATGGTTTTGTTGTTTCTCGTTTGCCTTTTTCACTGTCCTCTAAATTTAGCTTAACATTCCAGTCCTGACACACCATTACTACACATCAGCAGTTGTACTGATGAGGTTATGTATTGTACAGAAAGGGGAAGCATTAGTTCTTCTAGTTTTTCCCTTTGAATTAATCCTATATTTCTCTGTCCCAAATTCTCTACTCAGCATTTTGAAATTATTCAAATAGAATTATCAAGCTTTATTTTAATCTGTGATGATAATGCAACAGAATTGAGTAGAGCATTTAGCCTGTACAGTACTGTCACATGATTTTTCAAAACCATGGCCTTCTTCATTTGTTTTTGTGCTGCCTCTGTGTGTGTGTGCTGGTCCTTCTCTCATGAACCCACGCCATCTGCCTTCATCTTCTTGCTGCTGAAGTCAGAAATATTTGTCCTTGACACCAAAACCTCTCAAGACCGTGACTTTGCTTCTGGAATAACTGCTTGACTCCTTCTGTTGTCTCCTTCTCCACTTTGGTTTAAAATTCCTTGGTGTCATCCCAAGGAGAATTGTAACATGCCCCACCTACTAGAGCCTATATGATCTGGCCTCTTCTTTAGCCTCAAATCAATATTGCACAGTCTCCTATAATTCTTTATACTTTTGCCACTTGGCCTTCTTCCCTATGTCAGTGATATTTATTTGAAAAGAATTTGTCAAAATGGTAATGATAGATGCAATATTTCTCTTTGTGGGGAGCGGGACAGTCTCACTTTGTCATTCTCGGTAGAGTGCCGTGGTGTCACAGCTCACAGCAACCTCTTGGGCTTAAGCAATTCTCTTGCCTCAGCCTCTCAAGTAGCTGGGACAGTGCCCATCTATTTCTTGGTTGTAGTTGTCATTGTTGTTTGGCAGGCCCAGGCTGGATTTGAACCCACCAGTTTCGGTGTGTGTGGCTGGCGCTCTAGCTGCTGAGCTAAAGGTGCTGAGCCAATATTTTCTCTTTTTAGACCAAATATATATCTAGAAATTGCCTTTTAAAAATACAGATATAAGTTATTAATGATCCAACTAGTACATATCTGTATATTGCCAGAACTATAGTAAGGGTATTTAGACTTATGATTTGCAAAGGAGAAGATAATTGAATGAATCTTGATCATTTTTTATTGGGGGAAGATGTTAAAATCCTGACGTTCTCTTTGAACATAGGAAAGATATGTGCCCAAAAAATGCACAACTCATCACCCACACAAAACCAACCCATAATTTCATGGTTTAGGGACCACTCTGCACCTACTTCATGCATTCAAGTTAATTTGTGGGTCTGTGAGTGTGTGTTGACGGTGGGAGCAGTGAATAAGGAGTGGTTTCTGAAACACTGTTTAAAAACCATTTTTAGGAATCAAATTACATTCTGGCTTTATAACTTCTTAATACTTGTAAGATTCTGGGAAAGTTATTTAATTTCTGTATCATGGTTTGTCTTTAAATGGAGACACCTAACGTGTTAGGTTTGGCTGGGAAATTGGGTGAAATAATGCACAACTCCTAGGGAAAAGTTACTGCCCAGCAAGTTAACCATCACCCACAGTATCATCATCACTGATCGAGGAGGTGGTGGTCACAGAACATTAGTAGGAGGAGGTGATGATATTGAAAAGGAAAGCTATGGGGGTGGGGGGCAGGTGTCCCTCGAATTATGTTGACGTTTGAAGGCATTTTTTTGAGCTGTAAAGTTGAATTTTTGTTTATTTTCAGATAATGATGTACCTGTTCTCTTATTTGAATCTAATGGTTCATTAATATATAGTCCCCCAAGTAATAGTAGTAGTCACCACAGCACAGTGGAGAAGAGATTACAACAGATGAAGGAAAAAAGGGAAAATCTTCCCCCTACCTGTAAGTTACTACCTTTTGTAAAATGAAAATTATGCAAATAATAAATTGTGGTAGAAAGATTTTTTTCCTAGATATTTAATGTTTCATGATTTTAACAAATTTTCACCTATATCATGATAGACTTTGTTAATATTTTGTTCCATCATTAAGATTTTTCAAGCATACATCTGGTGTTCTGGAAGGTGTCTAGTGACCTCCAGGGTTAAAATGCTACTTGCTGTGGCTCCTTTGTCATTTCTGTCTTTGGAATTTCTTCTCTATTTTTAAAAGTTGAGTTAATCATGTTTCTCTCTAAGGAATTTGGGTTAGGTTGGTTGGTTGGGGTTTTTATTGTTTTTTTTTTATTTGTTCGTTTGTTTGTTTGCCAAGTCCTGATGGCATGGAAAAGAATTTGCTTTAGATTAATGTATCTAAGGAATCAATTTATACTTTTCTTTATATCTTTCATCTTTAACATTTTTAATCACTGAAGTAATTGAGCACATTTTAATAACATATTTTAAAACTTAGCTAATAGTAAAAGTTCATCTTGAGTCCCACCTAATTTTTCTTTCTAATTTGTAAGATCTGTGTTTAAGGTTAGCTATCTAGTCTGTCTTGGGTTTATATTTGTGTATGCTATGAATTGGGCACCTGTGTCAATTAAGGTTAGTTTGAGCTTAAGCAAAGCAACACACAAACCAACGACTTAAATTAGAATTGCCTTTCTGTCATGTCAAATCCAGAACGTCTGGGTGGCATTCCATGCTGTCTTTAAGAATCAGGGTTTCTTTTTTTTTTTTTTTTTGTAGAGACAGAGTCTCACTTTATGGCCCTCGGTAGAGTGCCGTGGCCTCACACAGCTCACAGCAACCTTCAACTCCTGGGCTTAAGCGATTCTCCTGCCTCAGCCTCCCGAGTAGCTGGGACTACAGGTGCCCGCCACAACGCCCGGCTATTTTTTGGTTGCAGTTTAGCCGGGGCTGGGTTTGAACCCGCCACCCTCGGCATATGGGGCCGGCGCCCTACTCACTGAGCCACAGGCGCCGCCCAAGAATCAGGGTTTCTATCTTTCTATTTTGCCTTCCTGGGTGCCTGGCTTTAGTTCTAAAATGTGTGTGCCTCCCAGCTGAGCCAGTTCCCATGGACAGCTTTCCAGGTGCCCCATCCAGTATTCTGCCCAGTTCCATTGGCTGGGACTTGGGCATTCAGACACTCTAGCTTGCCCAAGTATTGTCTTCCCTAGGGTGCATTGCTGTCCTGATGAAATCAAAGTTCTGTTCTTAGAGGAAATTGAGAGCGGATATTGAAGTAGGTAACTACCTGTGTCCTAAATAGACATCCACAATGTTTCAACCTATAGTTATGTATATGAACTGATTTGCCTTAAACTGTTTTTTCATCACTTCACTGTGTTAAATTCTACCATTTCACTGCATCCAACATAGTTTTAAACTTAACTACTGAAACTTTATCTCTGTAATAAAATAACTAACTCACAAACATACATATTTGTAAAATGTGAAAACTCTTGTTTCAGTTGGGGTGATAATTTTTCCTGGTTATATCTTTACTTTGGATATATTAAATTTCTCAAAATTTTCTTACCTAAAACAAGAACTCATACATTTCCCCTAAAATTAGGTATTACAATAAGATAAAGGTATAGGTTAAAGTTTCATTTTGGTTCCGTGGGTTTTCTCATAGGCATTGACTTTTTTGCTGCAGAATAAACCAAGATACGTAGGGTTTATTTTCTTTTTCAATTATCTGCTCAGATTTTCTCAGAAAAGTATCCTTTTGAGTTTCATTAAAAAGTATTTTTGGATTTTAGACTCAGGCATTTCTTTTGTTCCTTGTCTGTTGTCCATACTGCCTTTGAAGATAACATTTTTGACCTTATTTGTTAAATCATTGATATTCTAGATGTTTCCTATGAAACTATGTTTATCATCCTCAACTTTATTAAGATTCTGGGCTGGAAAATTCTGTGTTGTAGGCACTGTCCTATGCATGGTGAGATGTTCAGCTGCATCTCTGCCTCTCCCCACTGTATGCCAGTAACATGCCTCCCTCTCCCTTCCTTCCTCACTGTGGCATTCAAAAATGTCTCCAGACATTGCCAAATATCTGGTAGGAGCCCGGATAACCCCTGGCTGAGAACCACTGCTCTAGTTATAGAAGTAACTATTATAAGGCGGTGCCTGTGGGCCAAAGGAGTAGGGCACCGGCCCCATATGCCGGAGGTGGAGGGTTCAAACCCAGCCCTGACCAAAAAAAAAAAGGAAGTAACTATTATAATCATCCTTAAAGAAAAGGCCATAACTATCAAACAAGAAGACTGGCTGAAAATGTTCATTAACTTTGTTGAGCTTCTGATCAGGTTCAAGCAAGTTGACTTTGTAATATCCCTTCTAACTTTTATGATTTTATGATTTAATAGAATCACCATAGCTTCATCTAAAAAATATTGCAGTTGTATCTAATGAAATGTTTTAATTCTGTTTTCAGCTTGCCAAGTCATCAAACACCCTCATGAAAATCCAGGTAACTCTGTGTGTGAAGCATCTTTGAACAATTCACATACTACTTTGGGTTCAGGTAAAATTATTATTTTCTTTACTGTAATATATCTAAGTTCTGAGAATAGTATGGTATTTTTTATTTTGTAATGGGGAACAGTCAGAACTAAGGAAAAATTGTTTCACACAATATATAATTAACAGAACATGTTAGGACATGGGGTCAGTGAAATATATAAGGTCATCAATAAATATAGGAGATAAGTAAAGATTTCTCATTACAAGCAGAAAGAGCGTTGGTAAGAATTAATGGATTTGGTTACATATATATACATATATGTTTTATTATGGTAAGAACCCTTGTTTGGGTTGAGATTATGATTTTGCATGGTCAGATCTTTATATCAGATGTATAAAATTTCTTATAACTTTCTTACTCAGGCCACTCAAGTAGCCTTGATCCCTAGAAAAACTGTGCTCAGAAATGCTTGAAATGCTGTGGGTCGCCACAGCAGAGGCAATGCGCAAGTCAGTATCGAGACATTAGGAGTTTAAACTAAAGTTTCTTTTCAGTGCTTGTTTTATTCTTACGGTCTCTTTTGTGTATGTTGGAATTACCCATTTATCTTAAATAATCTCCATCTTTTTCTTTATACTTGACATATTTATTTCTTATAAGTTAGAAACAAGTAATAATAATAGCTAACACTGACTTCACTTTCGCTATGTTGTAGGCTCTGCTCTCAGTGTCTTATTTACTGTATCTCATTTAATTCTTTAGCCAATGAAGTAGGTACTATCACCATTCTCATTTTGTCACTAAGAAAACCAGGACACGGGTCAACAGCTTGTACATGGTCTAGTCATATGATTTATGAGTGGCAAACCCAGGCTTCTAACTTAGGCAGTGTCACTTAAGTGTTTACACTCTTAATGATATGTTGCACTGTTCGTCAGCTTTTTGAAATGTGCAATAAACATATTTAGCTGCTACAATTAAAAGTGACGGCTGTTTCCAACCTCTGCCTTAAGGACACAGAATCTGACTTGACACAGACCCAGCACCACCCTGCCCACTGGTCTTCCTTCCCTCAGGACAGCAGCACAGGAAGGGCTCTGAAGTCTACTCTGTTCTTTTTTAAAAGTAGAGCTTTAATGATTTCATTCACAAAGTTGCAACACTTAGGTTATCTCCAGATAGAGTGATTTCTGTAAAATAGAGGCCCTCTACAAGCAAGGGCTGAGCCCTTCTTGGGAAGCCAGCTTGAGCCTGGAGACATTAGGCTCCTAAATGAGCAGAGAGTTCATGCCTGTCCTTTAGTGGCTCACAAAATACCGTTTCCCCGAAAATAAGACCTACTTACAGGAAAGATAAGACGTCCCCTGAAAATAAGACCAAGTGCATCTTTGGGAGCACACCTTAAAATAAGACACTGTCTTATTTTTGGGAAACAGGGTAGTGAGAGGGCAGATGCATACCACAGTGCAACGGGAGCGGGAAGGACATAGCCAACTAGGCTTAGCAAGGGCAATAGGAGGTTCACAGGAATTTGATAACTCAGGTAGGCTTTGAAGGATGAGTGGTATGTATCCAGAGTAAAGTAGAGGAAAGGCAAGGTCCAGAGGGGCAGAAGAGTATAGAATTTTCAGGAGAGAAGTAGTAGCCTAGTGTTACCCTCAAGAAATGTATAAGCTATAGATGGTTCACTTTTGAACATAAATACTATGCAAGGACTTAACTAGAAGGCAAAAATGGTAAAAGTGAGCTATGTTAATTGGAGGAATGTGTCCTGGAAGACTAGAAATTGACCTGGGCCTTAAAGCAGTAGCTCTTAAGTTTTAGAATTACTGCCCTCCCAAAGAATTTAGTGACAAACTATGGGTGCTCTTACTGGAAAAAGAAATGCATCTGCATTGGGAAATTTGCAAGAAATTTCTAGAAGTTTGTTAACCTTTTCTACTCCAGCCTTTATTTCATATATTCATTGAAGCATAGGTTCCTTAGTTAAAAATACTGGCCTTATCCTTAAATAAAAACAAGAAGAACAAAATACAGTCAATACTATTCTTAACTAATAATTACACTTAACAAGTATTATTTTAGTGGTCAACTGAAAATGATACAGTAATTTAAACCATTTTTAAAAGTTGATTTTTGATTAATGATTTTCAGATGAATCCTTTGCTGGTGGTTTATACTCATCTTTTGATGCTCTTTGTGGAAACTCAGTTTGTGGAAATCAAGAAAGGAAATTAGGAGGATCCATTAATGAAATTAAAACTGATATGTGTGTTTCTTCACCTGTACTAAAAGCATATTGTATTAATTCATCAGCATCTTCCACTTACCTCAGCCAATTAAGTCCTCAGAAATCGATGAGTAATTTTTCCAAGAAAGAGAGAAATTGGCAAAGACATTCTTGTGCTGAAATAGTCACCCCTGATAGACAGCGAGCCGAAGAGGTCCCTAAAGAGATGTTTGATGAGAAGTATAGTTTGTCTCCTACATTATCTTTGAAGAAAGGCCACCTTTTAGTGCATTCAGCAAAACCCAAGAGTTCCTCAGTAAAGAGGAAAAAAGCATCAGAGGACTTACATTCAATTCCAAAAGAAAAACTAAAAAGAAAGAGATCTACCAGGAGATCCATCATGCCAGGGCTGCAGCTGTGTCAGTTGGAAAGCAGCCTGCAGCCCATGACCAGATCTGCTGCAGAGAGTCTTGATTGCTGGGAGTCCTCCTACGATGATTATTTTTCACCTGATAATCTTAAGGAAAGACATTCAGAGAGTCTTCCTCAGTCTCAGCCACCATTAAGCCCTGCTCTTTTCAGCTGCAAAAGTCTTTCTAAAAGGGAGAGAATCAGCATATTAGAAATGTCTGATTTTTCCTGTCTTGGCAAAAATACCACACCAGCCAGTACTGATTTAATAGCAAAACCCAGCTCCAATCTGCAGAAAACTGCAAATGATGAAGGTGGTACAACTTTGAGTTGCACTACATCTGAGGAAACATCTGCCAGTAAGGAAGCTCCAGTGTGTTTTCGACAGGCTGGCCCACAGGGAGAAGACACCTGCCCAGGTGGACATAGCTTTTCCTGTGCCATTGACAACCCTATTCATCTAGAAGGACCTCATGGAGATTTATCTTCTTTGAAAGGAAGGTATAATGAAATTAATGAAGTAGTTGATATAAAAAGCACACAGAAAGAAGGTGCCACTTCCAAAATGTTGAACTCTTCTGAAGGTGAAGCACAAAATAACTATAGACTATATTCTGTAGATGACTGTAATGTGGAAAATTTAACAGAAGAAAAGGAAAACTTAGCCAGAAGATATAGTGAAAATATATGAATCTCCTTTTCCAAGTAACTTTGTTAAATGAATATGTAATACCGCAGTCATATTTTAAATTTATCACACCTTTTTTATAATTTAAATTACTTCCCCTTTTTAAGTTAAAGATTATATGTTTGATATTTTCCGATGATAAATTCTTTAGGAATAGATGACTTCCCACCCTGTGGAATCTGTAGGCTTATTAGTCAAATCCATTGTTATGAATACCTTTCTCCAAGTTTTTTCCCCTCTTAGAGATCCAAAGAACAAGTAAAACCTGGTATGGATAATTGACTTAGAGTGAATCCTTTGTCCTGGTTCCATTTTAGCCTCTTACTATATATTGTACAGTGTGTCACTACAACATAAGTATTGTATAAAGAGGAATACTAACAGAGTTTAAAAAAAAAATCTAGGGGCTTAATAGTGAGGCTGTTTAAAAATTTGGGGGGCAATGTTAACTATAAATTTTTTTTTAACATTTTTTCTCAAGTAAGAAATTCGTTTGTAATAGGCCTTGACTTCTACTTATTTTGCTTAAAAACATAACATTTAAACAGATTTATTCTTATCCATAGTTTAATTGTAATCATAATAGTATGTTATGTAATGAAGAACATAATATGGCTGTAATTGTAGTTACTGGAGCAGAAGTATCAATAACAAAAAACATTTTTCAGTTTTGCCATTTTAAGCACAAATAAGTTCCAACAATCAAAATCTTAAACTTTGACCATTTTTGCCCAAAGATTTGATTAAAATTAGAATAAAACCAAATTTACTTTTCATCATTTCTCTACTTTTCAAGAAGTTTTAACTATCATTTTCAGGTTGGAGAAGTCATGGTGAGGGTTCAAATAATAACAGATCTATCACTTATTTTTTTCCTTGAATACAAAATCATCTCACAGAAATAAAATGATTTTGTGTATTTTAGTCTACTATTTATATCTTAACTTTCTTAATAATTATTTAATTTGATAAGCAATCTTTTATGTTCCATTAGGCTTAGTATGTGTTTTTAAAATATTTATTTTAAAATGTTCACTCTAAATATAAAATAATAGATGTATAGAATTGTTTTGATAGTTAACAATATTCTCTTACATTCTCATTCTTAGTTTTTAGTCTGTATTTTTTAAGCCTTTGAATAATACTTAGTGACATGCAAATGTAATTTAAGTGGAAAAAGCTGTTTTCAAATAGTGCTGCACAACCTGAAATCTCAGTATTGTCAAGAGTCATCCGTAGTCCTTGGAAGCAAGTGTATTCACGTTCTAGAACTCAGGCCCAGCGTCACAGCCCCCTAGGGTCTGATGTGAATAGAAGAGGATGAGGAGCAGGCACTGGTTGACCCACTGGGACTTGTGATTTAGAAATTTTGGCAGTAGTATGGATGGGCCATCGCATAGGGGACAGGCCCTGGTGAAACGTGGCTCAGATGGGAGCATTCAGTATGCTCCCATGTAAGGGCTTCTTCTGAAGTCATCTACCTTACTTCTCATCATTATCCAAAGACAGAAAATCCTTGGATTCTGGGCCAGGAAGAACTTAATGTGTTCTCCTAAATCTAACATCTTTCTTTTATAATAATAAAATTGAGACTTAGCGATGTTTTAAACTGTCTACTGTCAACCCACTGGGACTCAGGTAAACCAACTCTCTTTTGGAAACTACCTTAGATAAAACCATAAAGGCTTCAGTTTAAATGTCAGATATGCACATCCCCTACCTGCTGAAATTGTGGAGCAGTAAGAATTCTATATGTCAAATTATACCCTTCAAATCTTGCGTGTTGAAATAAAGCTCTTTTTTCAATTTCTGTTTTCACTTGGCTTCTTGTTGTCAATATCTAAGATAGAGTATAATAAAGGATTCAAGAACAAATTATGGGTGATTCAGTAATAAACATTAATAGAACAGGAACTGAGTGAGAAACTTAATTTTGTTTTTTTGTTTTTTGTTTTTTGTTTTTTTTTTTTCAGGAAAGCAGACATTTATTTTTATGTGGAATGACAAAGTTGTTTTTTATAATTTTAATACCATTTCATTTTTTTCCCTTTTACATTTTTATTCTGTAATTTTATAAACAACGTACAAATACATTCCACTGTAACAAAGACTGCTAAAAAAGAATAAAACCTTCCCATCTCCTGGTCCTCATCATGTATCTCCCTTTGTTATTCACTTAATAACTGAGGGAAGCTAGTCGTGCACCTGTGGGGCAGGTGCAGCAATAGCAGAGAATGAAGCAGTGTGTTCCCCTTCTGGAGGGGGACAGGCAATAGTGAATGCATAGCACTGTCAGCTTGTGAGCAATTAGTGATGAAGAGAAAGATAATAGTGCATCAGGTGAGGCAGCCAGCAGGGCGTCCATGAGGAGGTGACATCAGATCACAGGCCTGGGGAGCCAGAGGGGAACCTGTGACTGCTGAAACCATGTCCTAGCCCCAGGTTGCAGTGGATACGAATCCTGGTGGAGAAAAATGCTTGCAGGAGCCACAAGGAGGCCAGTGCAGCAACACTCACTGGGCTGAAGGACAACAGGAGGGAGGGAGGGAGGTGGCAAGGTGGTATGATGAGAAGGGTTTTGAACGAGGGAGTAACCAAGTGGATTTATGTTTTAAGTGTGCCGTGGTTACTTCATAGAGAACAAACTGGGTTGGACTCTGTTCTAAGCAATTGCTGTCAACTGTTTGTTTCTTTCCAGACACCTGTCTCTGTGTGTGTGTGTGTGTACAAACATACAAATGCAGGTAGATACTTGAAAGGGATTTTTGGCATACATATATTATTGTCTTAAATTTTGCTTTTTTAAACTAAATATGTCCAATGTGTTTCCATATTGTTACCAATAGATCTGTATTTTTTAATACAGTCTATATCGGGGTCAGTGAAATTTTTCTGTAATGGGTCAGATATTAAATATTTTAGGTTTTGTGGGCCAAGAGGCCAAATTGAGGTATATCAGTACTTTGGTAGAAAATTACGTGAGAAAAAGACATTTCCACAAAAATTTTATTAACAAAACTCAAAATGAAACTGAATACAGTTTTTTTGAATAGAATCCACTAATGAGAAGAATAGAATTCCTTTCAGGGGAGCAGTAAGAATAACATTTCATAAAATTGGGTTTCAAATTGAATGTTCCCATCATCAACATTGAAGATCTTTATAATGGCTAACATGTAATAAGATTTTGTGTATGTCACCTTTGAAATACCTTTTCAGAAAGACACGTAATTCCAAATTCTGACACCAATCTACAAGCAGATCATTTTCACGGAACATATTCATCCTTAGAAGACAATCATGGAATTCTGTCAGATTCTTCTGTTCCCCACACCCCCCACCCAAAAAAAATCTATTCCACAGAATAGATTCTTCTCTTGATAGGTGCCTTTGAGAATGTCCTCATATTGTAAATTAATCACTCTAATTGAAAGATGGAAGCTCCTTAGTTATACAGTTAAATGGACTTTTGAAATAGGAAATTCTTTTTGTTCTTGAATATAATCTGAAAAATGCTGCTGGAACTGTCATGAGCCACTGTCTCATTATGGCCCAAATTATAACTTTAGTCCACTGCTTTTCTTATTTTGATATACTTGTGCTTTAAATAAATACTTGTATTAAAAAGGAAAATGATAGTATATGCAATTAATAGTCTAATCTTATAATTTCTTTTAATCTTAGATCTCAAAGATGAAATGCAAGTTGCATCCATATTATACCCCAGGGATTAGGAGTTCTCAACATTTTCAAAAAAAAGATAGTTCAAAGTAATAGAAAGTAACACTTAGATGATAAGTAGGTAGATAAAGAGACAGGTAATTTTACCCTCTACCTTCGTAGTGAGCAAAAGTGAGGCCAGGCACAGTGGCTCACACCTGTAATCCTAGCACTTAGGAGGCCGAGGGGGAGGGTTGCTTGAGGCCAGGAGTTTGAGACCAGCTTGAGCAAGAGCTAGACCCTATCTCTCTAAAAAAAAAAAGAAAGAAAGAAAGAAAAAAATAGAAAAATTTAACCAGGCATCGCTGTGGACACCTGTAGTCCCAGGTACTTGGGAGGCCAAGACAGGAGCATCACTTGAACCCAGGAGTTTAAGGTTGCTGTAAGCTATGATGACTCCACTGCTCTAGCTAGGGCAACAGAGCAAGACTCTTTCTTCAAAAGAAAAGAACAAAGGTGAGAAACTTAGGTAGATCTTAGGACAAAATATCTACCAAACGATACCTTTGTACATAGCCTTTAAATTGTTCTGGTCCATCTGTATTTAGCTAGTTGAGGTCATCAGTGTGTTGGGCAGTCATCTGGGCTGAAGTAGGACTAGGAGAAGAGTGAGTACAAATCAACTAGAAGAGAGAGCTGAGAACGTGGAGGATCAGTATGTGATTGCTTTGAGCAGGCGTCCTCAAACTGCAGCCTGCGGGCCACATGAAGCAGTGTGAATTGTATTTATTCCCATTTTGTTTTTTACTTCAAAATAAGATATGTGCGGTGTGCGTAGGAATTTGTTCATAGTTGTTTTTTTTTTTTAACTATAATCCGGCCCTCCAAGGGTCTGAGGGACAGTGAATTGGCCCCCTGTTGAAAAAGTTTAAGGACACCTGGCTTTGAGCCTCTGAAGGAATTCAGTATTGGAGTTTATGGCAAAGACTGTTGGTTTGTGGTTCAGAACTCAATCTTTAAAATGTTTCTAGGGCTGAGGGTGCAAATAACTAGTTTAAATCCAGGAAGACATTTAACCATTGTTCTGTTTTGGTTTTTTGTTTTTTTGTTTTTTTTTTTCATTTTGGTAGAATGCTGTTTTTGAAAAGAGTGAAAATTTTTGAATCTGACTGAGCAAACTTAGTTCTATCTGGTTTTACCATAGCATCCTATTGGCCCATGTTATCTCTTGTTAAAGGATCTTTTAATTTCTGAGGGCACCAGCATTATTTTTGCCTATATTTATTTATCCGTGTCTGCATTGTCTATTGGATTGTGAGCCCTCTAAGAGTAGGATAATATATTGTACATTTTGCATCACCATTGTGCAACCTGTGTCCTCAGGTATTTGTCAGTGAGAGAATAGATGGATGGAGGTGGAGTGGAGATGGTGCCCCAGGCAGATGTGCTTTGTGCCAGGGTGTGCATGGTGCCCTTGCAGCCACATTAGGGTCTGTGCCATGTCTGCCTTCAAAACCCCAACTCAGTCATAAAGTAGGCAGACTGTTAGGGGGGAAAGAGTGAGAATAAGGAAAAGCATTTAAGGCAATAGCAGGAGGTCAGTCAGTTCAAAGTCATCTGAACTTGTACACTCCACTGTGGGTTACTTAGGCCCACGTAGCTCAGCAAAATAAATTGCACTTTTTTTTTTTTTAATTGAGACAGAGTCTCACCTTGTCACCCTCCATAGAGTGCTGTGGCGTCACAGTTCACAGCAACCTCAAACTCTTGGGCTCAAGCGATTCTCTTGCCTCAGCATCCCAAGTAGCTGGTACTATAGGTGCCTGCCACAATGCCCGGTTATTTTGGGGTTGCAGTTGTCATTGTTTAGCAGGCTCGGGCCGGGCTCGAACCCACCAGCCTCTGTGTATGTGGCTGGTGCCCTACTCACTGAGCTGTGCCTGCCACATTGCACTCAAGTTTTTCCCTTTTGGCCTGTGTATCTTCATAGTGAAATATTGGTCTGTGGTGGACATGTTGGAGGTGTAGAATCATCTGTCACATGTAGATTGAAATCTAATGTTTTGTTCTGAAGGCTCTTCTACAAAAACTCAAATTGCCCCCAAAGCTGAGATTATGTATTACTGCTAATACAGAACTGCCTTCTCTGAGGATCTGGGTTTTGATGGTTCTTTTAAAATCCAAGACTTGAAGTTTGAATAGTTATATAAGGAACAGGCATACATTTTCTTACATTACCACTTGAACAAATGTGATCGTATAGCACATTCTAACCTGGCAGGCTAAATTGTTTCTCACCATTGAGATACGTTAATTAATTGAGATATTGGAGTGGAATAAACCGAAAGTTCTAAAAAGATTTCAAAGAGCTAGAAGTATAGGATGTTTATTTAAAGGGCCTGTGGTTTCCTGTTACCGCTATGTACAAATAAATGTAATTTTTGAGTTTTGCTTAAGTTGTATTAGTATTCAGGCCATATGAAGTTCTAACTAATCTTCAATCCACTTGGGCTTTAGATGTTAACAGTCGACCAGCAGGGCATGATGTTTTACATGACTCGTGTGAGAGCTCAAAGGACCTCATCAGACCTCATGAAGAATCAAAGAAAAATGGAAAAAGCACAAAGGTCAGTGTGTGAAAATGTCTTAAACTTTTAACTGCTGCTACATCATCTACTCTGGGTTAATGAGACGTAAACTAGTCTATTCAACTTGTGTTTTATTTAAAACATTGATTATACATTGAACGTCAGACAACTCTGAATATAAAACTGAGAGCATTGGTTGCATTCAGGACCGAGAGTTACTATTAATAGACAAAGATTTCTCATATCACTTTGCCAATTCATTTCTTATAAAAGTGCCTACAGCTTCTCTTAAACAGAGAACATTGATTGTGCCAGCATTTGTCACTATTTTATAATCTGAATAAATATTTGCTAGATAGGAAGTGAAAAACCCAAACATCTTTCATTTGTAAACTAATCAAAGTTTGACCTCAAGACCGCAAAGTGAGAAGTTTATATACTAACACACAGGGATGCACACACCTTTGTGCTTTTAGCTTTAAAACTTAGCTCTTTCTCTAAAAGAATTTTTTTTAATTCTCTTATCCTAAGATAGGCCTATATCAATAATGTAAGAAGGATTTTAATCTTTCTGATTATTCAACGTCTGCTCTCATTGCTTACATTTAAAATTAGCCGTTTAGAATTCTTTTGTGCCCCTTCATGAGGCCAAGGAATTTTATTATAGTGAAGTGTGGATTCAAACTGCTCTGATAAGCAAGAATTGAAAAGAACAGCAATTACAATAAGTAGAGTTCACCCTAGGGCATTGGTCTCTGGACACTTCAGCCTTGAACAGATAGATTAATGGTACCCTGACTGCTTTGCTTCTTGTATTGGCAATGGCTAAAAGATATTTAAAATTACACAAGTTCATGGAAAGTCTGTCATGACTTGTAAGAACTTAGATTTCTTTACTGTTGCTTTTTGGTTTGTCTCAGAAAAAAAATGGAGTAAAAAAAGCTAAAAAATGGAAAGGAACCATATTTTAGGTAGAACAGATTTGTACAAATTTGTTGAAGCCCCATCACAAATTTGTATATAAGGGCCTCCAAGGCATCTGGCATTCTGTCTCACGATTGCATTGAGTGTCCCTGAGTGCCACCTGCCCAGCAAGTTGCCTCCCAGGAATCAAGCCCTTCGTACAAAAAATCGTGACCCTGTGACCCCGTTTACATTTTGCTTTCCTATTTCTATTCTCCCTAATTGCCACATGGCCACTTGACCTGTTTCCTTTAGAAAAAAATAAAGAAAAAGCCTTTTTGGTGTTAATTCAGTATCCACTGCTGTTGGTTCACTACCCCCACGGACATGCCCCTAGCCGCTTGCCACCTGTGACTGTGCACCCGCTTCCTGCCCCTTGATAGAGGCCTTCTCAGGGAAGCAGAAGCCCCAGCTCATCACTGTTGTACCAGTACTTGATACTTGGCCAGGCATTTTAAAAAGAAAGCACTCAGTAAATATTTATTATTGACTTACTTGTTACTATAAAAATGTTCCCTTGTATCTTATCAAAAAGCATGAAGCTGGACTTTCAAACATATGACCTTGCTACCTTATGCCTGGTGATAACCCTTTACCTGCTGGGCTGGGTCTGTGGAAGAGCACTGGGTTAGAGATGCACATTTTGGGCGGGAATGTGGTCCTTTCTTCATGTGAAGCATCTCACCCTCAGTGGCCCCTAACATGGGAGATTCATACCTGTTTGACTTTCTGACATTATAGATCAAAAATTAAGTGTTACATAATATAAGGTGGTATTACTCATGAATAATAATAAAAGAATAAGTAGTCAAAGAGGAAAACAAAAATGCCAAATAATATATACACACCTGTGTATCTGCCTTCAACTCCTATGCTTAGGAGCAAAGATATTTTAATGAATTTAATTGCCTAACTTGGTCAAAAATTTTTTACTCATTTTTTTGAAAAGGTATTTTAAAGTATTAGTAAACTTTCTGCCCTCACAATTGAGAATAATAGAATATTAGTGCTGAAAGGGATCCATCACTTCTGGTTCTACATGAAGGATCAACTGAAACAATTATTTTTTTTTTTCTTTTTTGAGACAGAGTCTCACTACGTCACCCTGGGTAGAGTGCTGTGGCATCACAGCTCACAGCAACCTCTAACTCTTGGGCTTAAGCAATTCTCTTGCCTCAGCCTCCCAAGTAGCTGGGACCATAGGCGCCCACCACAACGCCCAGCTATTTTTTGTGTTGCAGTTGTCATTGTTTTTTAGCTGGCCCAGGCCAGGTTCGAACCCGCCAGCCTTGCTGTACGTGGCCGGCGCCCTACCCACTGAGCTATGGGAGCCGCCATGAAACAATTTTTTAATATGCAGATTCTCTGGCCTCACTTGTGATCCCCTAGACCAGCACCCCCCAGGCCAGCTTGTGAAGCTGTCATTCCATATAATTCTTTGATAGGAAGGAAACTAACTCTCTGAGACGGTAAAAAATTCATCCCAGGTATCCTGTGTTGCTAGCAGTGGAAGGAATGAGATGTAGGTTTTCTTTATTTGACATGGTATTCTTCCTAACCCATTTGTTACTCCAGTTTGCGTCAGTCGTGCCATTGGGTGCTACTTCCCAGCTGCACTGCATGTTGGAGTCACCTGGGGAGCTGCTAGGTCTGTGGATGCCTGGCTCACACTCACCTGGCAGCCTGGTGTCCCTTGATTGTTTTGTTTTGTTTTGTTTTCACTTTTTTCACTTTTTTTCACTTTGTCGCCCTTGGTAGAGTGCCGTGGCATCACAGCCCCCAGCAACCTCCAATTCTTAGGCTTAAGCGATTCTCTTGCCTCAGCCTCCCGAGTAGCTGGGACCACAGGTGCCCACCACAAAGCCCAGATATTTTTTTGTTGCAGTTTGTCCGGGGTCAGGTTCGAACTCGCCACCTTTGGTATATGGGGCCAGCGCCCTAGTCACTGAGCCACAGGTGCCACCCTGGCCATTAGTATTTTTTATAACTCCTGAGGTGATCCTAATGTGAAGCAAAGTTTGAAAGCCACCCTTAGGGACTTTATCTGGTAGTTTAAATAAATAATTATCCTGAAAGAAGTTTTATCTCTAAACACTTTCCATATAAACCTTTTTCATCATTTAGACTCTTTAAAGACAAAGGTTGGAAGTCTTGATTTGTTTGCTTATAAATTGAGTGAATGTTTTAGAAGTGCAAATTTAGATAGTTATAGAGAGAGATGAATGATCATGGTTTATCATTTTACAGATTAGAAGGAATAATGATACAGATTTCTTAAGACACAATTTTAGAGTGTAAAGATATAGGTTCCCAGTAGTTTGAGATCTTTTAATGTGGGTGGAGATAGGGGTCTGTGTTAGTATCTGTATCTGATGTTGTATTATGTCAGCAGAAACACAAAGGTTAGTTTCCTGATTTTAAAAGTGTACTATAGAATTGTAGGAGGATTGAACTGGTGAATTAAAAAAGTTTTTGACATGGGCAGCACCTGTGGCTCAAAGGAGTAGGCCACCAGTCCCATATGCAGAGGTGGTGGGTTCAAACCCAGCCCTGGCCAAAAACTGCAAAAAAAAAAAAAGTTTTTTTGTTTTTTTTTTTTTTTTTTTGTAGAGACAGAGTCTCACTGTACCGCCCTCGGGTAGAGTGCCGTGGCGTCACACGGCTCACAGCAACCTCTAACTCTTGGGCTTACACGATTCTCTTGCCTCAGCCTCCCGAGCAGAAAAAAAAAAAAAAAATGTTTTTGACTTGTAACTTTAATTCATAATATTAGTCTTGACCATTATGTTAATACCTCAGTCATTTCCTTTTCTCCCCACTGAAACTGAGGTGTGTTTTTGTTCCTTGTTACATTTAAGATAATCTGTATGTATTAAACTAAATTTGAAACTTTTTAACAGTCATATTTTTATGTATGAATATACAGAAAGGGATTAGATCCTATTACAAAAATTATTGCTATTTCTCAAAATCTTTTAATTGAATTCTAATGGTGAAAAAAGTAAGTTTACAGGACATATCTTTCAACAGGTAATTACTAAAGCATGTGTCTCTACTGAGATGGCGAACACCGAGGTCTAGAGTATAGAATAAGACTGATATTTTTATGTTCTTACATGAGAGCCATTTCTCTAGTTATGAAATGTTTTGAAACTCACACGAGTCCAATGGCCCTAAAGATCTTAAACTAGAAGTAGTACATATTCAGGTGTGTTCAACAGGTTTCAAACTGATTTTGTGAGGACTTTTATTGCTTATCTGTGGTGTCAGATATCAGGAAAATTATGCACGGACTTTTTTTTGCTAATCAGCTTTCATTAGTATTTGTATATTTAATGTGTGGCTCAATATAGCTCTTATGCTTCCAATGTGTGCCAGAGGAAAGAAATAAGGTTAGACACCCCTGAATAGGTAACATCCTATCTGGGCAGCCCTGCAGAGCAGGCTGGATGAGAGCTGTTCATCCCCAATACGTGTGACATAAAGGCACAGGGCAGAAGGTACAGAGGCCAAAAATGTGGCAAAGTGTAGATTCTGTGGGTGGAGCAGCACAATCTCAGTAGAAGGTGTGGTCCAGGGTGGAGCCTGGAACCTACAAGAAGGGAGATGCTGAAATAGGCCTCAGAAGATCCTGAGCACAGCTTGTTCTCGTCCTTGGTTTTCTGTAGTTTCAGTGTGATTGCCATACCAGAGCGTTGTTTTTGTTGTTACCTTGTTTCCCTGAAAATAAGGCATCCTCCGAAAATAAGACCTATTCACAGGAAAGATAAGACATCCCCTGAAAATAAGACCTAGCGCATCTTTGGGAGCACACGTTAATATAAGACACTGTCTTATTTTCGGGGAAACAGGGTAGCTTACTTAAGTGTCACAGGTCTTCCTGTCTTTGATCTATTCTGAAAAATTCTCAGCTGTGATTTCTTACGCTGGTTTTCTCACGCCTCCATTGCTGGAAACGCAGTCTCCTGTGTAGCCCATGATGTAAATATTTTTCTTTCCTTTTATATCTCTGCATTTCATTCTGGATATTTTCTATTGGTTTCTTTTCCATTTCACCTTTTACTTTTTTATAAGTCTTCTATAAGTTTATTCCTGTAAATTGAGTTTTAATATTTCATTTATTATTTTTCAGTCCCTGTAATTGTGTGTGAATTTCTTATCATTTCCAGTTCTCTGCCAAAATTGTTAATCTTGTCTTTTATTTCTTCATGTTGAGCATATTTATTCTGAAATATATACCTGATCATTCCATTTCATGGCTCCCCTTAGATTCTGTTTTTATTATCTGTTGTTTTCAGTCATATGTTTGGTATCTGATATGTTGGTTATTTTAGATTTATCTTCGTATCAGGAATTGAGATGATTTGAAGTTGGCTTCTGTCTGTGAGGCCAACTAGCCCCCAGGAGACCTGGCCCTTGGATGCTGGTTCACCTCTCAGGGTTTCCTCATCCATGACTTGTTTCTTATTAGCTAGGCAATATCTTCAAAGAGCTGGTACTTCTTTGTTCATTTGAATCTTGCCCAGCTTTTCTAACTGATCACAGTGAGGAGGCTGTTCCAAATCAATTAGGCTACCATTACTGGAAATAATGGTTGGATTTTAAAGGCCACTTGGAAAAAGAAAACTTTTCTAAATAGGGGGAAAGGCAGTAAGAGGCC
This sequence comes from Nycticebus coucang, assembly GCF_027406575.1. Taxonomy (NCBI): domain Eukaryota; kingdom Metazoa; phylum Chordata; class Mammalia; order Primates; family Lorisidae; genus Nycticebus; species Nycticebus coucang. Next base: position 836,838 of record NC_069786.1, on the reverse strand, counting down.
AAGTAAAGAGAAGAAAGAATTTTTAAAGATTTTTACCATGCAAATCATTGTTTACAAAAGACACTAAACATCTAACAGGACATTAATTCAGTTTCTCTTACAGAGTGAAAACAAATATGATTCAGAAAAATTTATAGAGTCTCAAAGCAGGGCACAGAGGTTCACTCTTACATCCTAGCACTTTTGGAGGCTGAAGTGGGTGGATTGCTTGAGCTCAGGAGTTTGAGACCAGCCTGAGCAAAAGTGAGACCCTGTCTCCACTAAAAATAGAAAAACTAGCCAGGCATTGTGGCAGATACCTGTATTCCCAGCTACTCAGGAGGGTAAGGCAAGAGGATGACTGCCCCGGCTCCTGCAACCTGCACACAGCAGTATCCCAGACTGTGGCACCACCCCCGACAGTGGCAGCACTGCCCCTGACAGTGGTGGTGGCTCCACGGTCCTTCCCACTGGGGTCAAATTGAGCTGCCAGTGGACCCCCTGATGCCTAGATGCTGAAGACTTTTTAAACTTTCCCACCTGATTGGTGTTTGTGTTGACCAGGATAATTGGTTTGGAACTCTTCACCTGGGCCAATCACTGGGGGACCCACCAAGGTTGTGTTGTTGTGGGAGTATGGGATTCTCCCCTTCCAGTTGTCACCTGTAGGGAGGTGGAGTGTCATAGTTGCTTATATATCACCTCAGCTGAGATTTCAGCCCAAAGCCACTGATTCACTAGGATTGGAAAGAGACTAGATGAATACTGGTCAGCGCCATCTAGTCCCACCATACCAAGCAGGTCCCCAGAGTTTCAGGCTGTAGTTCTGAATGGGACCTTTGTAAAGTTCTAAGGGAAAAGCTGCAATCATCAGTCCCAGTTCTTTGGCAAAGGGCTAGTTAATTATAACTCCAGGAACCCTCAATTCAGTTTCACCTTGCCAGCTTCTCTAGCCAAATGGTGAAAAATAATCATGGGACGGAATCAGCAGAAAAACTCTGGCAACATGAATAATCAGAGTAGATCAACACCTCCAGGGAATGACCAAAGGAGACACAACATAGACAAATGGCTGAGATGTCAGAAATCCAATTCAGAATTTGGATTGCAAATAAGATGAACAGAATGGAGGTAAAGATGGAATTAGAAATTCAAGGAGTAATTCAAAAATTTTCTCAAGAATTCAATGAATTCAATGACAAAATCACCAAAGATTTTGACATATTGAGGCAAGAAATTGCAGCCCTCAAAAATCTGACAAATACAGTAGAATCCCTCAGTAATAGAATGGAGTAGGCAAAAGAAAGGATCTCTGACATTGAAGACAAATCTTTTGAATGCTCCCAAACTCTCGAGGAATCCCTGAAGAAGAAGATGGTCCAAAAGGCACAGATACTCTACTCCAAGAGATAATTGAGGAGAACTTCCCAAGCATAGCAAGAGATTGAAATTCAGATAGCAGTTTCAGAACCCCAGCATGACTCAATCCAAATAAAGTATCTTCTAGAAACATTCTAATTAACTTCACCAAAGTTAATCAGAAGGAGAAAATCCTGCAAACAGCCAGAGATAAGAAAATCATACCTACAAGGGGAAGAATATTACAATGACTGCAGATCTCTCTGCTGAAACTTTTTAAGCCAGAAGATGATGGTCATCAACCTTCAATCTCCTAAAACAAAACACTTTCAGTCCAGTATCCTGTATGCAGCTAAATTGAGCTTCAATTATGATGGAGAAGTTAAATCTTTAATGACATACACATGTTGAAGAAATTTGCCATAACCAAACCAGCTCTTCAGGATATCCTTAGACCCGTACTCCATAATGACCAGCACAATGCTCTACCATCAAAGTAAACTCACTCTGAAATTCTTGACCCAAACCCAATTTCCACAGTGGTGAAAAGATTCAAAATGTCCACTTTTGAAAAACTTGACACCCCAAATACTACCAGGCTTATCAGTATTCTCAATTAATGTGAATGGCTTAAATTGTCTTCTAAAGAGGCACAGGTTAGCTAACTGGATACAAAAACTCAGGTCAGATATCTGCTGCATTGAAGAATCTCATCTGACCTTAAAAGATAAATACACAATAAAAATAAATAAATAAAAATAAAAGATAAATATAGACTCAGAGTGAAGGGATGGTCATCTATATTCCAGGCAAATGGAAATCAGAAAAAAGCAGGTGTTGCAATTTTATTGGCAGATAAAATAGGCTTTAAACCAACAAAAATAAAGAACGATAAGGGTGGTCACTTCATATTTGTTAAGGGTAACACACAACATGATGAGATTTCAATTATTAACATTTGTGCACCCAACCACAGTGCACCTCAATTTATAAGAGAGACTCTAACAGACATGACCACTTGATTTCCTCCAGCTCCATAATAGTCAGAGATTTTAACACTCCTTTGGCAGTGTTGGATAGATCCTCCAATAAGAAGCTAAGCAAAGAAATTTTAGACTTAAACTTAACCATTCAACATTTAGATTTAACAGACATCTACAGAACATTTCAACTTAACAAAACTGAATACACATTCTTCTCATCAGCCCACGGAACATACTCCAAAATCGATCACATTTTAGGTCCCAAGTCAAACCACAGCAAATTTAAAATAATAGAAATTATTCCTTGAATCTTCACGGACCATCATGAAATAAAAGTTGAACTTAGTAACAACAGGAATATGCATGCTCATACAAAAACATGGAAGCTAAATAACCTGCTGAATGATAGATGGGTCATAGATGAGATTAAGAAGGAAATTACCAAATTTTTGGAACAAAATGATAATGAAGACACGAGTTATCAGAACCTGTGGGATACCACAAAGGCAGTCCTAAGAGGGAAATTTATAACAGTGAAAGCCTTCCTCAAGAGAATGGAAAGAGAGGAAGTTAACAACTTAATGGGATATCTCAAGCAACTGGAAAAGAAAGAACATTCCGATCCCAAACCCAGCAGAAGAAAAGAAACAACCAAAAGTAGAGCAGAATTAAATGAAATTGAAAACAAAAGGATTGGGGCGGAGCCTGTGGCTCAGTCGGTAGGGCGCCGGCCCCATATACCGAGGGTGGTGGGTTCAAACCCAGCCCCGGCCAAACTGCAACCAAAAAATAGCCGCGTGTTGTGGCAGGTGCCTGTAGTCCCAGCTACTTGGGAGGCTGAGGCAAAAGAATCACTTAAGCCCAGGAGTTGGAGGTTGCTGTGAGCTGTGTGAGGCCACAGCACTCTACCAAGGGCCATAAAGTGAGACTCTGTCTCTATTAAAAAGAAAAAAAAAAAAGAAAACAAAAGGATTATACAGCAGATCAATAAATCAAAAAGTTGGTTTTTTGAAAAGGTCAATACAATAGATAAACCTTTGGCTAACCTAACCAGGAAAAAAAGAGTAAAAATCTCTAATTTCATCAATCAGAAATGGTAAAGATGAAATAACAACAGACTCCTCAGAAATTCAAAAAATCCTTAATGAATATTACAAGAAATTTTATTCTCAGAAATATAAAAATCTAAAGGAAATTGACCAGTACTTGGAAGCATGCCACCTTCTAAGACTTAGCCAGAATGAAGTGGAAATGTTGAACAGGTCTATATCAAGTTCTGAAATAGCATCAACTATACAAAATCTCCCTAAAAAGAAAAGCCTGGGACCAAATGGCTTCACATCAGAATTCTTTCAAACCTTTAAAGAGGAACTAGTACCTATATTACTCAACATTGTCCAAAATATAGAAAAAGAAGGAATACTACCCACCACATTCTATAAAGCAAAAATCACCTTGATCCCCACACCAGGAAAAAACCCAACAAGAAAAGAAAATTATAGACCAATATCACTAATAAATATTGATATAAAAATATTCAACAAGATCCTAACAAACCGAATCCAGCAACAATCAAACAAATTGTACACCATGACCAAGTGGGTTTTACCCAGGGTCTCAAGGCTGCTTCAGTGTACATAAATCTATAAATATAATTGAGCACATAAACAAATTAAAAAACAAAGACCATATGATTCTCTCAATTGATGCAGAAAAAGCTTTTGATAATATCCAGCATCCCTTCATGATCAGAACACTTAAGAAAATGGGTATAGAAGGGACATTTCTTAAACTGATAGAGGCCATCCATAGCAAACCCACAGCCAATATTGTATTGAATGGAGTTAAATTGAAATCATTTCCACTCAGATCAGGGACCAGGCAAGGTTGTCCATTGTCTCCACTGCTTTTCAACATTATAATGGAAGTCTTAGCCATCGCAATTAGGCAAGAAAATGCAATCAAGGGTATCCACATAGAGTCAGAGGAAATCAAACTTTCGCTTTTCACAGATGATATGATTATATATCTGGAGAAAAACAGGGATTCTACTACAAAACTCTTAGAAGTGATCAAGGAATACAGCAGCGTCTCAGGTCAGAAAATCATCACTCATAAATCGGTAGCCTTTATATATACCAACAATAGTCAAGCTGAAAAAACAGTCAAGGACTCTATTCTGTTCACAGTAGTGCCAAAGAAGATGAAACATTTAGGAGTTTACCTAACAAAGGACATGAAAGATCTCTATAAAGAGAACTATGAAACTCTAAGAAAAGAAATAGCTGAAGAGATAAAGCAGGCGCCAGCTCATGTACAGCCAGCGCCCCACACCAGACTGTCCTTTGCTCGCGCCGCCCACCCGCCACCTGCACCCACCATGGCCACCATTAAGCAGCTTGTAGGAAGATGGCACCTGGTGAACAGCAAAGGCTTTGATGGATACATGAAGGAACTAGGAGTGGGGCTAGCTCTATGAAAAATGGGTGCAATGGCCAAACCAGATTGTATCATCACTTGTGACAGCAAAACCCTCACCATAAAAACTGAAAGCACTTTGAAAACAACACAGTTTTCTTGTGTCTTGGGAGAGAAGTTTGTAGAAAATACAGCTGATGGCTGAAAAACTCAGACTGTCTGCAACTATACAGATGGCACATTGGTTCAACATCAAGAATGGAATGGAAAAGAAAGCACGATAACAAAATTGACAGATGGGAAATTAGTGGTGGAATGCATCATGAACAATGTCACCTGTACTCAGGCCTATGAAAAAGTAGAATAGAAATTCCATCATCACTCTTGGCAGGAATTAGTTATGAGAATGAATAAGCTCAGTTCAATGAGCAAGTCTCCATACTGCTTTTCTTTTTTCATAACTATCCAATTATCTTTATCACATATATTTTACATGCAACTATTTCAAAGTGTTGGTTTAATTAGGTTCCTCTCTTTGGTTAATAAATAAATATGTTTGGGCTAAAAAAAAAAAAGAAAGAAAGAAATAGCTGAAGATGTTAACAAATGGAAAAACATACATGCTCATGACTGGAAAGAATCAACATTGTCAAAATGTCCATACTACTCAAAGCAATATACAATTTTAATGCAATCCCTATTAAAGCTCCACTGTCATACTTCAAAGATCTTGAAAAAATAATACTTTGTTTTATATGGAATCGGAAAAACCTCAAATAGCCAAGACATTACTCAGAAATAAAAACAAAGCAGGAGGAATCATGCTACCAGACCTCAGACTATACTATAAATTAATAGTGATCAAAGCAGCATGGTACTGACACAAAAACAGAGAGGTAGATGTATGGAACAGAATAGAGAACCAAGAGATGAACCCAGCTACTTACCGTTATTTGATCTTTGACAAGCCAATTCAGTGGGGAAAAGATTCCCTATTTAACAAATGGTGCTGGGTGAACTGGCTGGCAACCTGTAGAAGACTGAAACTGGACCCACACCTTTCACCATTGACTAAGGTAGACTCTCACTGGATTAAAGATTTAAACTTAAGACATGAAACTATAAAAATACTAGAAGAAAGTGTAGGGAAAACACTTGAAGAAATCGGCCTGGGCAAATATTTTATGAGGAGAACTCCCCGGGCAATTGAAGCAACACCAAAAATCCATTACTGGGACCTGATGAAACTAAAAAGCTTCTGCATAGCCAAGAACACAGTAAGTAAAGCAAGCAGACAGCCCTTAGAACGCGAGAAGATATTTGCAGGTTATGTCTCCGACAAAGGTTTAATAACCATAATCCACAGAGGATTCATACATATTAGCAAGAAAAGAACAAGTGATCCCATCGCAGGCTGGGCAAGGGATTTGAAGAGAAACTTCTCTGAAGAAGACAGGTGTGTGGCCTTCAGACATATGAAAAAATGCTCATCATCTTTAATCATCAGAGAAATGCAAATCAAAACTACTTTGAGATATCATCTAACTCCAGTAAGATTAGCCCACATCACAAAATCCCAAAACCAGAGATGTTGGCGTGGATGTAGAGAAAAGGGAACACTTCTGCACTGCTGGTGGGAATGCAAAGTAATACATTCCTTTTGGAAAGATGTTTGGAGAACACTTAGAGATCTAAAAATAGACCTGCCATTCCATCCTACAATTTCTCTCTTATATATCTAGAAGACCAAAAATCACATTATAACAAAGATATTTGTACCAGAATGTTTATTGCAGCCCAATTCGTAATTGCTAAGTCATGGAAGAAGCCCAAGTGCCCATCAACCCCATGAATGGATCAATAAATTGTAGTATATGTACACCATGGAATATTATGCAGCCTTAAAAAAAACGAAAACTTTACCTCTTTCATGTTTACATGGATGGAGCTAGAACATATTCTTCTTAGTACAGTATCTCAAGAATGGAAGAAAAAGTATCCAATGTACTCAGCCCTACTACAGAATATGGGGAAAGGGGAAAGGGAGGGGAAGGGATGGGGGAGGATAGGTGGAAGGAGGATAATTGGTGGGACCACACCTACAGTGCATCTTACAAGGGTACATGTGAAACTTACTAAATGTAGAATATAAATGTCTTAACACAATAAGAAAATGCCATGAAGGCTATTTTAACCAGTTTGATGAAAATATTTCAAAGTGTATATAAAACCAGCACATTGTACCCCATGATTGCATTAATGTACACAGCTATGATTTAATAATAAAAAAAGAAAAAGAAATAATAATAAAAATAATAATCAAGCCGAAAAAAACAATCAAGGACTGTTCCCTTTACAATTGTGCCAAAGAAGATTAAATATTTGGAAATTTACCTAACAAAGGATGTAAACGATCTCTATAAAGAGAATTATGATTACCTCTTTCATGTTTACATGGATGGAGCTAGAACATATTCTTCTTAGTAAAGTGTCTCAAGAATGGAGGAAGAGGTATCCAATGTACTCAGCCCTACTATGAAACTAAATTATGGCTTTCATAGGAAAGCTATAGCCCAGTTATAATCTAAGAATATGTCTACGGCATACCACCCTGAACGCGCTCGATCTCGTCTGATCTTGGAAGCTAAGCAGGGTCGGGCCTGGTTAGTACTTGGATGGGAAACCTAAGAATATGGGGAAGGGGGATAGGGAGGGGAGGTAGGGGGGAGGTTGGGCGGAGGGAGGGTGATTGGTGAGATTACACCTGCGGTGCATCTTACAAGGGTACTTGTGAAACTTAGTAAAATGCAGAATATGATTGTCTTAACACAATAACTAAGAAAACGCCAGGAATGCTATCTTAACCAGTGTGATGAAAATGTGTCGAACTGTTTATAAAACCAGTGCGTGGTGCCCCATGATCACATTAATGTACACAGCTATGATCTAATACTAATTAAAAAAAAGAGAATTATGAAACTCTGAGAAAATAAATAGCTGAAGATGTTAACAAATGGAAAAATATACCATGCTCATGGCTAGGAAGAATCAACATTGTTAAAATGTCCATATTACCCAAAGCAATTTACAAATTTAATGCAATCCCTATCAAAGCACCACCATCTTTAATATTTTAAAGATCTAGAAAAAATAGTACTTCATTTTATATGGAACCAGAAAAAACCTCGAATAGCCAAGACATTACTCAGAAATAAAAACAAATCAGGAGGAATCACACTACCAGACTTCAAACTATACTATAAATCTACAGTGATCAAAACAGCATGGTATTGCACAAAAATAGAGAGGTAAATGTATGGAACGGAATTGAGAACCAAGAAATAAACCCAGACACTTATCATCATTTGATCTTTGATAAGCCCATCAAAAATGTACATTGGGGGAAGATTCCCTATTTAACAAATGGTGCTTGGAGAATTGGCTGGCGACTTGTAGAAGACTGAAACTGGACCCAGGCCTTTCACCATTAACAAAAATTGACTCTCACTGGATAGAAGATTTAAATTTAAGACATGAAACTATAAAGATTCTTGGAGAGAGTGCCGGAGAAACTACTTGAAGAAATTGGCCTGGGAGAATACTTTATGAGCAGGACCCCCTGGAAAATTGAAGCAACACCAAAAATATATTACTGGGATCTGATCAAACTAAAAAGCTTCTGCACATCCAAGAACACAGTAAGTAAAGCAAGCAGACAGCCCTCAGAATGGGAGAGGATATTTGCAAGTTATGCTTCTGACAAAGGTTTGATAACCAGAATCCACAGAGAATTCAAACTTATTAATAAGAAAAGAACAAGTAATCCCATTACATTGTGGGCAAGGGACTTGAACAGAAGCTTCTCTGAAGAAGATAGGCCCATGGCCTACAGACACATGAAAAAATGCTCATCATCTTTAATCATCAGAGAAATGCAAATCAAAACCACTTTGAGATATCACCTAAGTCCCGTGAGAGTTGCTCATATAACAAAATCCCAAAGCTACAGATGTTGGTGTGGATGTGGAGAAAAGGGAACACTTCTACACTGCTGGTGGGAATGTAAGCTAATTTTGGGAAGAAATATGGAGAATACTCAGGGATCTAAAAGTAGACCTGCCATTTGATCCTGCAATTCCTCTACTAGGTATATATCCAAAAGACAAAAAATCACTTTATAACAAAGATATTTGCATCAGATTGTTCATTGCAGCTCAATTGATAATAGGCAAGTCATTGGAGAAGCACAAGTGCCCATCAACCCACGAATGGATTAATAAATTGTGGTATATGTACACCATGGAATATTATGCAGCCTTTAAAAAGATGGAAACTTTACCTCTTTTACATTTACATGGATGGAGCTGGAACTTACCCTACTTAGTAAAGTATCTCAGGAATGGAAGAAAAAATATCCAATGTACTCAGTACTATTAAGAAACCAATTAACAATTACTCACACTTTCATATGAAGAGTAGATCATAACTATGGCCCAGGATGAAGGAGGGAGGTGGGGGAATGGGAGGGGAGGGAGGAGGTCAGATCGAGGGAGGGTGAATGGTGGGATCACACCTATGGTGCATAATGCAAGGGTACATGTCTGATCTATTAGTATAGAGAATAAATGTTTAACACAATAATTGAGTAAACAAGATGAGGTATATATTAACCAGTGTGATGTAAGCATTCCTGATTCTATATGAAATCAATACATTGTACCCCATGTATTAATATATACATGATCTATGTGTTTATGATTTAATAAAAAATAATTATTATAATTAAAGAATTACATACCAGATCAAATGCATACCAGCACAAGTCCACCTGAACACAGGTGTTTGACATTGAGAAACCAAGGTTATAAAACCTTACCAAGTTGTTTGTACAGTGCCAATGTGAGCACACTGTGTCATGTTCACGAACTTGTCAGACCTCATACACAGTCATCTAGGGGCAGATGATAAGGCAGCCACCAGGACACATTAGCCTTCTTGAGTAAGGAAAATAGGCTCTTTGAGCCACTTTCTGGTTACAATATATTATTTAACTGCTAAGAAAAAGGTCCCGGGATGAGTACTTCACTGCTGTAACAGAAACCCTAATATTTTATGCATGTGGTTTACAGTAATTCCAGGACTTTGTTTGTTTGCCATTTGATGGCATAGTTGTCTAGAAGTATATACTTTTATGGTTGACAGGTGCTGTTTATTTTTTTCTTGAAAATTCAGCCTCAGTATATTATTATTACATATTAAATAAATTGTCACACTTCCTCAAGGATGATACCCTTTATAAATACCCATGTACATAATGTCCCCTTGTTCAGCCCTGATGTATGCAGAATGACAGGGCCTGTCTCATGGGTAGGTCCTTGGGTGCGATCATATTGCAGATGAGCTCACCACACCCAAAGGTGCCTTTGATTTGATTTCAAACACAGCTGTTTGAGTGAGCTGCACTTGCTTTGATAAATCACTTTTGGCAAAGTGTACCTAAAATTGGCAATGATAGGGATGTGCTCGTTTTAACAGGTGTGGCGCCACCAGCAGATGTTGCTTTACCAATCCATCTAAAAATCAGCTGCCTCTGATGGCCAGACAGTTGCTTTCATCTCCCATTAGCATGTTATTTTTTTCCTGTTATGTGTGAGGGAAACAAAATATTTCTATACAAAATACTAAATGGAATCTTCAAAGAACTCTTTTAAATTGTTCAGTACAGAATGACTGATTTTTTACATGCATTATGAAATAACGTGGTTCAGCAGTTATCAGATGTACTCTGGTAGAAATGGAGACCAGTCAGGGTAAATCCTCTTGTGCCCTCAGTGGTCATCCTGGGCCATGTAAGGTTAGAGGCCAAGGTCAGAGCACAGTCCCCACTGAGAGAGAGCCACAGGCACAGAGAAGCGCTATCTGAAGAAGTTGATTTAAGATCTGCTGGCAGGCATCTCGTGCACTGGGCAGAGGGCAGATGTGTGAGCCCAATTCAAATGCAGCAGAACCTCCACGGTCGACCCCTCCCTACATTGAGCATCCCCAGAAGTTGACCTAATTTTCATAGACTGGTCATGCACCACATGTACTCAGTAGAAGTTCCTTATGTTGACCACCTCCATATGTGGACCAGTTTGTTACAGCCCTTGAGTGGTCAACATACAGAGGTTCTACAGTAGTTCTAGATGCTAGTTTGTAAGGTCTGGCTTAATGTACCATATGGGGGATGTTAAGTGAATGATAGTAAATCATGGTAAATTGGTTTAGAACTATCACATAAGTCTGTTTGAAATATGCAGCAACTGAAACAAAATAATTTGCTGAAGTGCTAACTGGAATCCTTATGTTTTAAAAAAAAGACTGTTTGCAGGTAAAGGAACTGTAGATAAGTGCAAGTCGCCCAACCAACGAACCTCCTCTTTAGTAAGGAGGGGAGTTGTTCGTGTGTGAGTGCCACTGGCTGCTGCACTGCCCACCCTCCCCAGCATGCACTCTGTCCCTGGTGACTGGTCTAACTCAGCACAGTCACTCTTTTCCTCTTACCAGTAATTAGTTTGAGACCATGACTCATTTCTGTCCAATAAGATGTAAAAGAAAGTCTTACTGGGGGCTTTCTGGAAAAAGTGTTCTCCCGCTCAGATAGTCCTGGGATGAAATCTCCCTGGTTCCTGGAGCTCTGCTGAGGCTGGACATGGCTCCTGGAACTGCCACAGCCTGAGGGGGAAGCCAAGAGTGTGAACTAGAGACAGGAAGGGAGGAAGGAGCAGGCGGCCTGCAGATCTTACTGCTTATTTCCACTGACATCAGGGAGATTATTTTATCGGGAAAAGCTGCTTCATTTGTTATGCTCCTCAGATATGATGTCTCTTGTATATACAGAAATGCATAGCTGCATTTATTTGTCCTGAAGGCTAGATTTTAATTTACATGTGGGTGGTTTTCCATCTCTTCTCTAGAAAAACAATTATTTCTTCCCAACCATAAGATATTTATTCCTTTGCCTTTTCCTAAGTCTTTTTAATTGTACTCTTTTTAAAAGTTATTGCTTTTAAAATAACATTTAGGTTTATCAATTATTGGATATTAAATGAGGATGATTTACATTTTTTATAAAAGGAATAAAAATGGGATTATTCATGAGGGAAAGGGTTAAATGAAAAGTGACACATTAAAAACTGCAATTCAAAATCAATGAGGCATTAAAATAGAGTTTGTTAAAACAATAAAATATGAGGCATTTCAAATAGACTTTTGGCATACATTTTGTGGCTTTTGGATACAAATTGAGATTTAGTTCATATATCCATTGTAAGTCTCTACAAGAAAATACTGTAATATACAGTGACTTTCAAACAGGGCAACTTGGTGTAAAGCACTTCTGATTCTGGTCTTCATTATTAATGATTTTCATTTTAAAAACTTTTTTGAGTCATACTGCTTTATTTATTGTTTCCTTTTCATTTTTTAATATATTTGCTATTTATGATCTCATTCTGACTATTTAAAAAGGCACTAAAATCTTATCTGAGCATTAATAGGGTTGTGCCTTTTCTTTTGTTTTGTTATTATTTTCTGCTGTGGTGTTCCACTTCTTTGAGTACAGTTTTAACAAAGAGGAGGGACAAGAAATAGGAAACTCGACATCAAACAGTTCAAAGGTTAGAATTGCCATATAACTCTTGAGAAGCTGAAAGATAGAAATGTGTGCCAGAAAATCCCAGGAATTTGCACATTTTCCCCCAAGTTCATTACCTTCCTTAGCTTGGGGAGAAAGGGGATTGTCCAGATGGTCCAGGTTTAACCAGTGAGAGCCCTTTGCACTGTCCTCCCATGAGCCCTGTTCTTCAAGCACACCCTTTCTCCCCCTTCCCCTCCACACACCCAAGTGTGCCTGCTCCTGCCCACTTTCCCACCCCAGCCCGGATACTGGTAAGTGGAAAAAGGAAGGGTTATGAGAGAACTTGACCTTCTGTGATCTGTATCTCTGCTTCTGATCTCTCTCCATGTTCAGAGCCAGGAGGTGAGCCTATGCGTAGACCCAGAAGGGGCTTTAGAGTTAGGGATTAAGTTTTCTAGATAAAGACATAGGGAGAGGATAAGTACATATTATTTTAACAATTTGGACAGTAATGATGAATTATGAAGAAGTACACTTTATTTTGCTTTTACTATAAAATTTTAAAGTCTTTATTCAAGATAATGAGTATTCAAAACTGATATTGATGCTATACTGATCACAATTATTGTAATATTTGAGAATGTTAAGGAAAGGTGTTATTGTTGTTAGAAAAAGCAACCTGCTATAAATCTGACAAAGGGCTCATAACTAGAAACTACAGAGAATTCAAATTAATCAACAAGAACAAATAACCCCATTTATAATTGGACAAGAGACTTGAACAGAACCTTCTCTGAAGATAGACGAATGGCCAACAAATACCTGAAAAAATTCTCATTGTCTGAACAGTATACATATACCACAGTTTGTTAATCCATTCACGGGCTGACAAGTACTTGGTTTGATTTCACACCTTGGCAACTGTGAATTAAGTGTCAATAAACATTCTAGTGCACAAGTCCTTGTGGTAAAATGATTTTTTGTGTGTGGGTAGATACCTAGTAATGGCCTGGAGGGATTAAAAGGAAGGTTGACTTTTAGTTCTTTGAGGATTTTCCATACTTCTTTCCATAGAGGTTGTATTAGTTTGCAATCCCACCAACAGTGCAAAATGGTGGGTTCAAGTTCAAACCCAGCCCTGGCCAAACTGCAACAAAAAAATAGCCGGGTGGTGTGGAGGGTGCCTGTAGTCCCAGCTGCTCGGGAGGCTGAGGCAAGAGAATCGCATAAGCCCAAGAGTTAGAGGTTGCTGTGAGCCGTGTGACGCCACGGCACTCTACCCGAGGGTGGTACAGTGAGACTCTGTCCCTACAAAAAAAAAAAAGATGGAGTCTGTAGATTTTGAAACAGTTTCTTAGTAAAATTTCACAAAAATGGAAAAAAAGTATCCCATGTACTCAATACTAATATGAAACCAATATATAAACAATTACATGCCCACAAAGAAAAAAACGCAGGTATAGTTTAGCAAGAGTGAGAAGAGAGAGAGGGAGAGGAGGGGGAGGAGGGGGGATTGGCGGGATCTCACCTCCTGTGCACAACGTGAGGGTGTTCAGCAGGTCCAAAACAACTTGACCTTTACCTTAGAATTGAAAACAATGTAACCTAAACATTTGTACCTTCACATCAATCTGAAATAAAAATTTTTTTAAAAAAAGTAAAATTACTTTATAAATGTGAAAAAAAGAAAAAGCAACCTGAGTAGTAAGAATCTCTGGACTTCTCCCAATAAACAGTTCACAATAGGGAAAAAATGATACACGTATAAGGAAGAACCATTAAATTTTGAAATCATTAATAGAAGAAATTAAAGTTTTTAGCCCCTGGATTCTGCAGTGAACCCAGCTTTTTAGCACATAAATTTATCAGATTAAAAATGGGGAATAGCAACAATATGAAGACTGTCTGTAGTGTGCTACTCGTTTAAAATAACCTGGGACTCTGGGGCCCACGGGTGGAATCAGAAGGCGTTTTAAGTTGCCTGGCTTCCAGCAGATCTAGATAACAGACTCTCCATAGGAAGTGATTTGAAGATGCTTTTCCAGAATTTATCTTTTGCCATATTGGATTTGCTTTTTTTCTCTCTATAGTCAAAATTCATGTAGATATCTGATCCTGATAGTGCCATATAATTAGGTGGGCTTATGTCAGTAGTAAACAAGATCAGTCATCTTTGTGACTATATCTTCTTATTCTACGTTTTAAAGAAAAGTAGTTTTACTGTTTGCCAAAGAACTGGTACCTAACCCAAAAGATTTCAAAGAGTGTTTTATTTCTTAAATGTTTCTTTTTATCACTAATAAAACAAGTACATTTTTATTTTTTTATTTTTTTTTTTTTTGGCCAGGGCTGGGTTTGAACCCGCCACCTCCGGCATATGGGACCGGCGCCCTACCCGCTGAGCCACAGGCGCCGCCCACAAGTACATTTTTTTAATTTGACTTATCTTTGATCTTACTAAAACAACATCAACTAGACTATTTTCCAAATATTCATATTCTCTCTCTCCCTACTCCTTTAGAACTTCCAAAAAAATGTTTTTGCTTAAATACAGTATTTTAATTGTCTCTTGCTGGTCAGCAGATTATCCCGCGTGAGCACCTTGCTGACAGTTACTCTAAGCACCTTTCAATGCTGCGTGACAGTCTGGACAAGTGCTTTTCCTGTTAAGACAGCATCCTCCAAGATTTTTTTCTCATTAAGTAACAGTGTCAAAACCATAAAAGTACTGTTTTTCTTCTTTCTGTAATAGGCTTTCTCTAATAGACACTTTGAAATACTTAAATATATCAGAAAAGTGAACAAAAGTGGGAAAGTAAAATTTGATGTTAATATATTACAAATAATAAGATTAAGCTTTCAGCTGTTTTTTGCGGCAATCCATATAACATAATTTTTTGTACTTTTTTTCATTACCAAAATCATCATAATTTTAACTAACTTGTTAAGATATTTTTTTTTTTGCTTTTTTTTTTCCTTCTCACGTTTGCTGAATACAGGAAAACCCATGAGAAATATGTGAATACATGTGAACGTCCTAGGCTTTAAACCATGTTCACCAGTGGCCACACTAGAAGAATCAGAGGTTGTACCTTCACTTTGTGGTTACTTTGTCAACCCATCATTTTTCCCTCCTGCCTTGATTCACAAATCTTAACGTTTTTTACTCTATTTACTTTGTCATATCTTTATCCTTTTGTCCATCTCATTTTAAAATTTCATTTCCAAGTATCCTGGAGACCAAAATACATGTCACTTTTGGAATTTCCTTGATTAATCAAGAGGATCATACTGGTTATATTTTCAAATTCCTGGCTTATGAAATCAGAAAAACAGATATGCTTACTCTTATTATAGATCACTATTCATTTCATCCCTGTATTTCAGGTCAGGGTACCTCTGTCACACAGCCTTAACATATGCTGTCTTTACTCACACTGGTTCAGCGTTTCTCAACCTGTGGGTCACGACCCCTTTGTAACGATGAAAATACATCCTGCATATCAGATATTTACATTACGATTCATAACAATAGCAAAATTACAATTGAGAGTCACCACAACATGAGGAACTGTATAAAGGGTCGCGGCATTAGGAGGGTTGAGAACCCCTACCTAGCAGGGGTCCTCAAACTACAGCCCATGGGCCACATGAGGCGGTGTGATTGTATTTGTTCCCGTTTTGTTTTTTTACTTCAAAATAAGATATGTGCAGTGTGCATAGGAATTTGTTCATAGTTTTTTTTTAAACTATAGACCGGCCCTCCAACAGTCTGAGGGACAGTGAACTGGCCTCCTGTTTAAAAAGTTTGAGGACCTCTGGTAGGGTGTACTTGTCTCTAGAGACCCTATAAATCAGTGTTTCTCAACCTTCCTAATGCCGCGACCCTTAATACAGTTCCTCATGTTGTGGTGACCCCTGACCATAAAATTATTTTCGTTGCTACTTCATAACTGTAATTTTGCTACTGTAATGAAACATAATGTAAATATCTGATAAGCAGGATGTATTTTCATTGTTGCAAAGGGGTCGCGACCCACAGGTTGAGAACTGCTGCAAATGAGCCTGTAGTCTTACAGACATCTTAACAGCCACAAGCTGGGAGGATATAGGAACACAGTATTCTTTTTTGTTTGGATATTCTTGACTTCTATATACCTTTTCTTTCCATTTAGACTTCAATTTTGGGTTTGGGGTTTCCTTGGAAAAATTCCTCTCTTTCAGCCTGGGATGGGCTGTGTAAGCCCATGGTTGACTTGACTCTATTCAGCCCTTCCTTTCCTGACACTGATAGGGCTCTTGCCCATGGTTCCCTTTTCTTGAATGAAATTAATAGATAAGACATTAATAGAATAGATTAACAGATCTATTATATGTATATACATATAATATGTATATACACACATATATGAAGTGTAGTTTCTCCATAATTAGGTATCTACCCAGAAAAACAAAAATCATTTTACAATGGTGCAAAGTCTTTTGCACCAGAATGTTTATTATAGTTCAGTTTACAATTGCCAAGATCTGGGAACAACCCAAATGCCCATCAACCCATGAATGGATTAACAAACTGTGGCATATGTATACCATGAGCCACAAGAAAAGATGGAGATTTTACATCTTTTGTGTTTACCTGGATGGAGTTGAAGCACGTTCTTCTTAGTAAAGTATATTAAAGATAGAAAATATATATATATATCCAATGTACTCAATACTAATATGAAACCAATATATAAACAACTACACACCTACGTGAATGATAAAACACAAATATATTCTAGCAAGGGAGAGGGAAGGGGAGGCGGGGAGGAGACAGGGCAATTGGTGGGATCTTGCCTAATGTGCACGGTATGTTCTGCACTCAGGGGCTCAACTACAATGTGAACTTTACCTTAGAAGTAAAAACAATATAACCTAAAAATTTGTAACTTCATATTAATTTGAAATTAAAAAATTTGTTTTAGAACGTCACGCCATAAACAATTTTAGTTGTTAAAGAATAAATAAATACAGTTTGCCCTCCATATCCATGGGTTCTGTATCCATGAATTTAACCAACTGCAGATTCATGAAAAAATAAGGATAGTTCTACCTGTATTGAACATATACAGATTTCTTGTCATTATTCTGTAAATAATACAGCATAACAACTATTTATATGTAATCTTCATTATTTTAGGTATTATAAGTAATTAAAGATGATTTAAATTTACATATTTTTATTAGTTAAATTAATTAAATCTTTATTATAAGTAATTAAAGATGATTTAAAATATAAACAACAACATAGGTAGGTTATATGGAAATACTGCACCATTTTTATATAAGGAACTTGTGCATCCATGGACCATAGTGCCTTTGGGGGTCCTGAAACCAATCCCCCCACAATACATGTAGAGATGACTGTATGTATGTTTCCATATAACATACAGTCGCACCTCACCCAACTATGGACATACATTCTGAGAACTATATCATTAGACACAGTTGGTGCATTTGAAGTATCTCGTGTGAATTACAAAAGTAGATGAGTAATGTGAACTCATTTCTGCTTATACACACACACGTGCGCACACACATGCACATGCACTCCAATGGAATGAACATTAGCTGAATGTATTACCAAATTGTTAATCATTAGTCATTTTTGGCTGGTGGAATTACAGGAAATTCATACTTCTAATCGTGTATTTCCATAGCATTTAACTTTTTTGCAGTCAGTATGTATTTCTTATGAAACTAAAAAAGATTTAAAATCTTTTATTTAAAAAATATTTACAATTCCAATTAATAGCAGATGCCATTAGAACAAGTAAGTCCCATTATCTAAATCCCTTGTACACAGGCCACTGTGTACAAGGGATTTAGACCCACGTAACAGAGCCACAAATGTTTGTGCCCATTTGTGTGAAATGAGAAAGTGGTGGCCTGGAAGTCTTAGGGAAAGCAGTTGTTCAGCCTACAGAAACGCTATTCTCACTCCTTAGTGTGAACTCCCTAAGAAGGATGACATGCTCAGAGCTCTGCTAGCTGACTGTCACACAGACTTCTAACGGGAAGTATTTGTTTTTGCTCTTCTACCTCATGTCTGGATTATTGTGGATTGATTTTGGGATAGTATCTGAGTTTCTATCTCTTAGGCTGTTTTTTTCCAGGAATATGAAGTTTTTTTCTTTGATATATACTTAAATGTTTATTTTTAAATGATGTAACTTTTAAAAAAAACTTATTAAAGTTTATTTCTGTGGGAAAAATATTTTTTATATTTTTGACTGTTTTTTGTTCCTTCTCTTTTGAAATCTCTAGCCAACAAGAACATTAGTCATGACAAGCATGCCATCTGAGTAAGTATTCCTTGTTTTGATAACTTTCTATTCAATGTAAAATTTTAACCTTTTCTCCCATATACTCTAATTCTGAGTACTTTTAGGCAATTCATGAATCTGTAATATTACTTTCACTCTACAAAATACCTGAACGAGAAAATCATTAAAAATAAAAATTGTAGTTAAATGTGAATGGTTTAGCACTGAAAACTTTTGAGAGTTGTTTAGTCTGCATTATGAGGGTTTGTGCTTTTTTTTTTTCTTTCTTTCTGCTATTCCTTTTGCCTGGTTAAAATGGTTTTGTTTGTCCACCACTCCCACCCAATGAACATTCAATAAACGGAGGAACGCTGACCAAAACCTTCCCCTTAAGGTTCTTAAAGAAATACTGTGGTAGAAAGTTCCCCAGAGGGCTCTAGAGCTGCTGCCTCCATGTTTGTGGAGGGTTAACAGCGTGCTGCACGCTCTGACATCTCCCTTAAACAGTCAACATAATAAAGGACATCCAACAAAAATATAGTGCTACAGTCTTTGTAACAGATTTTTGAATTCCTGTTTAAAGGGGAAAACCATGATTTTCATATCAATCAGAGGTTTTATAAAGTTTTAAGACATTCATCCCACGTTGGAACATTTCAGTGAAAAATATGCTACATAAAGAGCAGACATTAGGATCCTTTTCCTGCTCATGGCCTAAAAATAAAAGTATTGATAATTAAAACACCATACATTACATAGTAAAAAAGAAACTCACTGAAAATTTTTATTAATATATTATGAAATATATTGAACATTCTCAATAGTCTAATACAGAAATGAATATTGAATGTGGGTACGTTATTTTTTTAAGTCTGTATTTGGGGGAAATAGTTATTTTCTCATTAAAGGTTTAAAGATAAAACTTTTCATTTACGCCATATCCTCTCTTACTCTTTGTTCCTCACATGGACTTGTTGTGTGAGCTGAAAGCAGAAGTGGGACCTTCTGACTCCGTACAGATTAACTATCCCTTGAAGAGACTTGTTACTTACTGTCACATCCAACAAACAGCTGGCAGCTGCCAGACTGGGGACGGAGAAAATTAGATATTCAGAAGTGAAGAGTTATAGAGAGCATCTAGTTTAGAGGTTTTACTTTTTTCTTTTGTGTTTGTTTTCTTTTGCCTTTTTGCCTTTATTTTTTCCAAATGTCATATTTTTCACAATCAAAATAAGTACCAATGCTCTGGTTGGAGTGGTAAAGGGGCCCAGATCTTGACTCACATGCGTGTATCTTCTCTACCCTCGTGATCTGTTTCTTTTTTTAATTTATCCAAATATCAAGTCATTAAGACACGAGCAGTGTAACTGAAATATTAGTAAATTTAAAATTTTAGCTTTTTAGTTATTTTATTATTATTTAGTGTAATCACCTTGATGTTCATATGCAGCACATACAAACACTTTGGTTTCTTCCTCTATTTGCTAGAAAGCAAAATGTTGTCATCCAGGTGGTGAATAAACTGAAAGGCTTTTCATTTGCTCGGGAAGTCTGTGAGACCACCACTCATGTGCTTTCCGGGGAGCCTCTTCGCACCCTGAATGTGCTGCTGGGAATTGCACGCGGCTGCTGGGTTCTCTCTTATGAATGGGTAAGCTCTGCACTTGAATTACATGTTTTAAAACAGAAGACCGTTGTGACAGATTTGCTCATCCTGAGGTGATGACACTGGTCTCCTGCCCATGTGCACCCTTGGGTATCTGCACACTCCTGTGTGAGCAGGGCGGACTGCTCTTCCCTGGAGCTCTTCTCTTTTTGCTGGCACCCTCGAGCCAGAGCCAAGTTCTTGGGGGGGAAAGGAGATGGGAGAGTGGGGTGCAGGAAATGAGCAGCCTTCAAGATAAAGCAGGAATAAAATTGGAAAGATGCGGAACGAAAATGTAAAGTGTGTGTTCCCACAGTCAAACGAGCCTTCCTCTGTGTTTGACCAAGAAATAATGTGACCTATGCTAGTGATGGTTTGAAAAGCCAAAAGAATTCAGTGCTTGTTTTCACAGATGGATTTACTTAGGATGAAACATGTTCTTTTAATCCCATTTGGATGTGTTTTATCTCATGTATATCTAGCTTTAACATTGTTTGTCCTTATTTCTGTGCATTAAAGGTAGTTTTAGAAAATATATCAGTGTGTTCATTACTCATTAAAATTGAAGTTGTCTGTTAATAGTTTTATTTTTACTTTGATCCTCGACCTAAGGTCAATCAGAAGCATTGCTTTCTGATAGCAGTAGCATCATTTGTTACTTGAGTTACCATTTTGTATCTGTCGAATATCCACCCTCTCCCCTCCTGCCCCAAGAATGTATTATATTAATACTGTGTTAATTTGGCCCATAGAATTATAATATGCAAAAACTAAAGGTATATTATTGAGAATGGCTGTCGTCTTTTTTCCATGTTATAACTTAGCCCTGCAGCTCCCTGTTGCAAGAGACTTAAGGCATTAGAGATTAGTGCTTAAAGTTGTGGAGTGGGAAAGGTGGAAATTCCAAATATGAGTCCCACTTGTATTGGTGGCAGTTGGGGGTTACCTCACCTAATATGTACTAGTACTGGTTTGTGTTTATTTGTGTGAAATACAATAGACACCCACACCCGCGCCCTTATCCTCGGTTTTGTTTTCTGCAATTTCAGTTAACACAGTCCAAAAACATTACATGGAAAATTCCAGAAATAGACAATTTATAAATTTTAAGTTGCATGCCTTTCTGAGCAGTATGGTGACATCTTCGCTCCTGCTTCATCCTGGTCGGGTCAGGGCTCCTCCCCTTACCCAGTACTCCGTCCGCACTGTGGATGCTCCATCTGTGAGTCACTTGGGGCTCTCTGGGCCATCCCATCGCAGTGTGTGTATTCAAGTCTCCTTTGTTCGACTTCATCTTGGCCCCCAAATTCAAGAGTAGTGATGCTGGCAATTCTGACGTGCCAAAGAGAAGCTGTAAAGTGCCTTCTTTAAGTGAAAAGGTGAAAGTTCTCAACTTCATAAAGAAAGAAAAATGCTATACTGAGGCTGCTAGGATCTATGGTAAGAATAACTCTTCCATCTGTGAAATTATAAAGAAGAAAAAAGAAATTTGTGCATAATATACATAGGTTAAATGCTATCTATAGTTTCAGGAATTCACTGCGGGTCTTAGAACTTATTCCTTTTGGATAAGGGTACATTATTGTATAATTTATAACTCTAGCTTCAATGAGTGAACTCTGTTTTTTCTCCAATTAAAATATGTCTGTATGTTCATTAGACAGCTCTTCCTTCCATCAGGTTTCAGAGGGAAAAAAATGTTCCATATCCTTTATAAAGATGAATATCTGTACTTGTTTTGGTATCCAGACTAGTCTTCTGGAGCTTTGAGCAGCCCAGAGAGGTTAGACGAGAGAGTTGACCGTATTTACTGTTGACATGTGTAAAGGCCTATTGTCTGGATGCCCACATCTTTGCTCAGTGTCTTGCCAATATTCTACCAATCATGACACATAGAAACAGAGCTGGATACAAATTTAGGTTATGATAGTTCTTAAGGGATTACCTGATATGAGAATAGTGGGCAGCAAAACATATTATTTAATAAACTTCTAATGTTCAGGCTAGATTTCTCACCTGGAGGGGACAACCGGGACACTCAGTCACAAGTCAATGAAGAGTAAGTACAATAAGGCAAGAAAGAGAAATGAAATCAGGTCAGAAAGGAAGATTTAAAGCTCTATAGGCTACATGATTATCTAGAGTCCAAAGAAATCTACAAGATGGCTCTTAGACCTAATAACTAAGTTAAACAAGTTGTCAGAATACAAGGATAAAATTTGCAGGTTAAGTATAAATCTAATAAAATATGTGCAGAATTTGTATGCTGAAAACTACAAAACACTGATTTTAAAAATCAAAGAACTAAAGGTAAAGAGAGACATACTGTGTTCCCAGATTAGAAGACTTGGTATCAAGTGTCACTTCTCCCTAAAATGATCTATAGCTTTGATACATTCCCAGCTAAAATCTCAGCAAAATCTTTGAAGATAATAGACAAGCTGATTCTGGGCGGCGCCTGTGGCTCAAAGGAGTAAGGCACCGGCCCTATATGCTGGAGGTGGCAGGTTCAAACCCAGCCCCAGCCAAAAACTGAAAAAAAAAAAAAAAATAATAGACAAGCTATTCTAAAACTGGTGAAGGAATCAGTATAGCCAAAACAACTTTGAAAGAGGGGAACCAAGTAGAGAGACTGGCACAGCCTGATTTTCAGGCATGCTTTAAAAGCATGGTAATCCAGGCAATGTGGGGTCGGCAGATGGAGAGTCTAGAAACAGGCCAGTGGAAATATATTCCATACGTTTTGACAAAGTCACCAAGCTAATTCAGTGGAAGAACTCAGTCTTTTCAACTACATGATGCTATAGCAACTAGGCATCTGTAGGCAAAAAGAAATCTCAACCTAAACTTCACTGGGTATACAAAAATTACCTCAAAGTGAACTCTAAGGTTGTATTCAATGGAAAGCCAAAGGGATTAAAATGCATTAAGATTATAAAAGAAAAAAAAATTACCTCAAAGTGGACCATAAAGAAAATGTAAACTATAAAACTCTTAGAAGTTTCTATATTCAACCCTTTGTCAGATTCATACCATGCAAATATCTTCTCCCATTCTGAAGGTTGTCTTTTTGTTTTCCTTGTGTGTCCTTCACTGGGCAGAAGCTTTTCAATTTAATTAAGTCCCATTTGTTAATTTTTGTCATCATTGCAATGCCACTAAAGTCTTTGGCATAAAAACTTTCCCCTGTCCAACATGATTTTGAGTTTTCCCCACACTTTCATCCGAGATTTTTATCATTTCATGTCATAAATTTAAGTCTTTTATCCACCTTGAATCATAGAATCAAGAACTCAAATCAAGCAACAAAGAAAGAGCAAACAATCCCATGTACTACTTGGCAAGAAATATGAACGGACCTTTCTCTTTGGAAGACAGACGAATGGCTAACAAACATTTGAAAAAATGCTTATCTTCCCTGATTATCTGAAAATGCAAATCAAAAACACCCTGAGATATCACCTAACCCCAGTGAAAATGGCTCACATCACGAATTCTCAAAGCTGCAGATGCTGGCGTGGATGTGGAAAGAAGGGAACACTTTTACACTGATGGTGGGACTGCGAACTAATACAACCTTTTGGAAGGAACTATGGAGAAACCTCAAAGCACTCAAGTTAGACCTCCCATTTGATCCTGCAATCCCATTACTAGGCATCTACCTAGAAGGAAAAAAAATCCTTTATCATAAGTACATTTGCACTACACTGTTTATTGCAGCTCAATTTACAATCATCAAAATGTGGAAACAACCTAAATGCCCACCAACCCAGGAATGGATTAACAAATGGAGGTATATCAATACCATGGGATACTATTCAGCCATAAAAAGATGGAGACTTTACATCTTTTATATTAACCTGGATTGGGGTGGAACACATTCTTCTTAGTAAAGCGTAAGAGTGGAGATGCAAGAATCCAATATACTCAATTCTAATATGAAGGCAGTAGATGATCTAATATAGAGTGGGGGGTAGTGGAAAGAGGGAAAAAGCAGGGGGGAGGGGATCATGGTGTATGGCATACTTTTTCGGGGCAAGCCAATTATAAGAGGGACTTTACCTAACAAATGCAATTATTGTAACCTAATTATATGTACCCTCAATGAATCCCAAACAATACAACAAATAAATAAATAAACTCTTAGAAGTAAGTGTAGAGGAAAGTTTTTCAGGACCTTAAGAGTTGTTAGGTGCAACACCAAAAACATGATCTATAAAAGAAAAAGTTGATAAATTAGACTTATCAAAATTGAAAATTTTTACTCTGTTAAGGACATTATAAAAAGACATTGCAAATTTGCAAATCTCATATCTGCCACAAGGTAATGCCTAGAATATGTAAAGAACTCTCAAAGCTCACTAATGAGAAAAGAAAGAACCCAAACAAAAACAGACCAAAAAAAAAAATATATATATATATGTGTGTGTATATGTGTATATGTTTGAACAAACACTTTACCAAAGACAGACAGGTGGTAAATAAACATATGAAAAGGCACTTGACATTATTAGTCATTAAAGAAATACTGTGTAAAACCACAAAGAGATGCCACTGTTATCTGTAGAATAGCTAAAATAGAATGTATCAGTGGTACAAGGAGCCAGGAAGGTGGAACCCTCAGATGCCACAGGAGGGAGGGGAAGTGACACAGCCACCCTGAAAGACAGTTGGTCAATTTCATGTGAAGTTAACCTTTCACCTACATCTCACTCAGCAGTCCCAGTCCCAGACGTTTGCCCAGAAGAAATGAAAGATTGGGTGAGTGGATGAACAGATGGGTCCAGCCACACTTCGGAAACTACTGAGTGACAAATAGAAATGATGTTACGGGCAAGGACAGAACTGCTGTCCAGTCATTCTATCAAGTTGAACAGGCAATCTCAGAAGGTCACTCATATGTCATTTCTGAAAAGGGCAAAGCAGCAGGGAAAGAGAAGGGCTGAGTGGCTCCCCGGAGGTATGGTGGGAGTGGGTCAGCGGGCAGAGTGGCAGCACCTTAGACCTCTTTGGGGCATGGAATTGCTCTGTGTTCTGTTAGTGGTGGTGGTTGCAAGAACTTAGGTGAGTGTTAAAACGCAGAGGGCAGTGCACACGCATCCACATACAAGTGACCTTCAATGTTTATAAACTGGAATTAAAAAGTGCTGCCTGATGGGGCTTTCTAGGTGGAGATATTTGAGCACGCAGGTTGTGCTAGTTTGGCGCAGTGGTTTCAGACCCTGATCCGCCTCTGCACACTAAATATTTTTACAGTTCCCCTATATCTTTAGCCACTGCCTCTGTTCTGGTTGTTTCCCATCAGCATTTAAGCTCTGTCTCATCTGTTCTATCTTAAAAAATGAAAAGAAAAAGATTTTAAAAACTTTCCTTGGGTTGCTCTCTTTCTGTGCTACCCTTTCTCCCACTTTCACAGCAGAGTGTGACAGATACACGTTTGTCCTTATCCTTCTCGCCTTACCAGCAAAATGCCCAAACAATTGCTGTTGTAAAAAGTACCAAGTCCTGGGGAACTGAAAAGGCCTGGATATCCTGTGGCTTACAGTAAAATATCTTTTCACGCAGTTATGGACGTAATTGTATTGGCCCTCAGATGTTCCCTCCAGCTGGTGTGATGTGTGCATTGATGTTAATAGGTTCCTGCCAACTTGCACCCCCAAAAAAGCAAGCCACATTTTTTTTTGTTTATCCTCAGTAAGACAAAGATAACTGTGCCTTCTTGCATGGCCTCCTGCCTTTACTATTTTAACAAAATTAAATGATACAAATGTAATGTATTTCTTAGAGAGAGAATAGTGCCACCACCATTAATAAGGCTACTACACACCCACAATTTCTAAAGCTTAATACATAATTTAATGTTCATCTGCAACTTGTCTATAACTTTAGATATGAACTTCCCACTCTAATTTCTTTTAGGGTCAAGGTTTGAAGTGTCTATAGTGTATTCTTATAGGATCATATTGACTTAGAGTAAAAGGAGCCAGTCTCTCGTTTGCTCTCTCTCTCCCTCTCTCCCTCTCTCCCGCTCTCTTTCTCATCTTTTTCCTTCCAACCCTGTCTCCACTGCAGTTGGGGGATTCTTAAAATATTCTCTTTGGCGAGCAGTATAAATTTGCCTCCAAGAAAAACATTACTAAGAATGTTTTTATTTCAGAGTTTGTGTGGTATACTCTGGAAATTTCTTGTAAAGGAGAGTTGTAGCAATTCTTCAAAAATTAGGTGGCTCTATGTGGCCCAGAAACTCAAATTAGAAAAGCTGTGGTGATTTTATAACAAAATTCATTTTGAATTATTACCTTTTTTTTTTTTTTTTGAGAAAAGTTTTTTGGCAATTTCTACCTGTTTACATCAGTCCATCATTTAAATGTTAACTCTGCTGTTTTCAGGAAAGAGAATAATTTGTGTTCTTCCTGCTTCATGACTAAATTGTCTGGCAGAGACATAGAAAATAGAAAACCATGTCAGGAGTCACTCAATTTCCTATTCATGGGAGACAGGAAGTAACACAACAGAAAAATACAGCCATTGATTTGGCCAAAGTGTCCCAACGGACTCACGTTGTTTTGTCGAGTGTTGTTGGTTTTAATCTCTAGAGGGTCTTTATCTCACTGTCTCTCATTTGGTATTTCTTACATCCTCCAGTGACTTAGCTAGAATTCTAGTCTACCTTTCAGCTCCTGGTGGCTGCTAAGACAATGGAGTATCCTATGATCCAGTCTTCCTTCTCCATCTACCATCCCTGTTGCTCTGTCTCCCTTCCAAAAACATAGCTTCGTAGGGAGGAATAATTCAGCCTATATTCAGGTTAAAAAAAATGTTGATGCTGAACAGCTTATCAATAAGGCTTGATAATAGGGTTTTAAAGCTAGCTCAGTTGTAAATGTAAATGTAGGGCTTAAAGCTGGATCAGTTTTACAGCAAAATGTCAGGCTATTACTATAAATAATGTTTCATTGATCAAAAATAATATCATGATGAGTTGATTTTCTTGAAATAATGTGATCCAGTTTGGATTTTCTCACCT
Organism: Nycticebus coucang; assembly: GCF_027406575.1. NCBI lineage: Eukaryota > Metazoa > Chordata > Mammalia > Primates > Lorisidae > Nycticebus > Nycticebus coucang. The sequence continues at coordinate 809,501 of NC_069786.1, read as the reverse complement.
TGAATTCAGTAAGTAGTGAGTGAGATAAGATATATTTTATTGGCAATGAGCATAGCATCGGTCAAATTTTAGAATTAAAATAAGATGCCCAGTTCATGCAGTCCATGCCTCTTGCTCTTCATTGCACAATATGAAGTCATTATCCTAAAATCATAACCCGCGGCAGGATACAAGCAGAACTGGACTCATCACACTGCTTCTGAAGACTTCAAAGGGGATCATCTTAGAAACCTCTTTCTGTGCCTTCAATTCCCAGATTAACTTCTCACCTCATTCTAAAAATAAATTCCAACCTGCAGAGAAAGAACAAGACTGTGATGGGGGCTGAAGCACTTCCCTCTGCCTTAGCCTCCCGGAAGCCAATAGCAAGCCATCACACATGGCCTTTAAGAGCCTCACGCTCTAACGACTGAGCTAGCTGGGCCTCTGCCATACAGTGGCATTTATGTGCCAAGGCTGAAGTGGGAAGGTCTGTACTACCTGAGAACCATCAATTCTTCACAAATTATTAGGTTATACAGAACTCTAATATTCAGGCAAAGAAACTTTCTTTCAAAAGAATAAAAATAGATTAAAAAGGACTAAGAAACAGACCTATTTGGAACCTACATCAAGCTATTATTTGAGTTGACACAATGGCTTTGAATTATATATTTCTCATTCTCTGCTTAAAGGAAAGCCTAAGAATTTTCTGTAGAATTCATTTTTTACAAAATAAATTTTAGGGGAACTATATCACATGTATGATATATTAAAAACATCACATAGCAAAATGTATGATGGTGTCAATTAATTGGTTTGGAAAAACTCTAACAGTTTTCTATAATCTAGTATTTCTTCCATCAGCTCTTTTCAGATGTTAACATGTCACTAAAGCCTGATTCCCAGAGCAAATTTATGAAGAGATCAATAGAATTCAAGAATGATGTTCTTTGGTGATCTATTTTAACTCAAGGACAGAGTTTAGAAACCTTGAAAGGACAGTTAACAATGTCTCCAAAGTCACTGGTGGACATCTGATATCTAAATGAGGTACAGCTCAAGACAATTTTCAAGAAGTTATAGAAGGATCAAATCATGGTTGAATTTTCTGATGAGTACCTATAATTAAGATATTCAGTGCTATTATTTAAAGCAAGACCTGCTTGACTGAGATGTCAGCAACAGAAGTGAAAATTTAGGGACCTGACAGAAAGCTGTGGAGGTTAAGTAAAGATGTACGTTTGGGCATAGCTAAAGTCAGTCGGTGTGCTACAATTCAGCATGGACTAAGTGGAGACCCTACAGTTCTCAGTCATGCGGCAAAGAAGAGACAGCTGCACCTTCAGGGGCTTCCCATGACCACTCCTGATTTGTCATGATGCCACCCAGTCCTCAGGCACCATCAGAAGGCTGGAGCCACACCCAGGTGCTGCCCTGTCAGCTGCCAGCTGCCACCTCCGCTCCAGCTGCAGTATCACATCCTCAGGCAGCTCCACACTTGCTGCTTCCATGGCTTCACATGCTGTTAACTCTGCCACCCTCTTAGTCATTCAGTTAAGCTTGCTGTTTCAAGATCTCTGCCAACAATCATCTGGTCAAATCCAGTAGCCACTTCTCTGTCTTCCCCCGCTCACCTGCCAGCAGCACCCATTTCCTCTTCTGACTGCCCATCACGTCCTCCTAGTACTTCACCATGTCGTAGCTGACCCTGCCTGGTTGCCCTGCACACTCCTCTTCCTTCTCTCTGAGGTCTAAGTGCTGGCACTGTCCAGGGCTTAGGCCTCAACTCACTTCTTTCCTTATTCTGCACCTCCTTCCTACCCACCAGGGCTGTATTGGATATTGATAGCCCTAACCTTTTCCCCTGAGCATATACAACTATATAACTTAATATCTGAAATCTCTACTTGAATCTCAAACTCAATATGTCTGAACCAGAATTTTTTTATTGTACCCCAAACTCTGCACGTATTTTTCCCCCCCAGAATTCCTTATCTCTGTAAATGGCAGCACTACCTACCCTCAGCTGCTTTAGCAAAAAATTCAGGTGGGAGACATCTTGACTTCTCCATTTCCACAGATCTCATGTTATCAAATCCTGTTAAAGCTGCCTAGGAAGCACACCACCTGTTCTCACCTCCTTGCCTGTGGACACGGTCGTCCTGTGACCACGATCATTTTTCACTTCAATGATTCTAGCTGCCTCCTGCTGGTCACTCTGTTCTGCTCCTGCCTCCCTGCACCCCATTCTTTACAGAAAGGCCTGGGAAATAAACACAGCCATTCTCTAGTTAAAATGCTCCAGGGGCTTCCACATGTCTGGTCATGACCCACCTTGTTTAGCACACATGGATATGTTAGGCCTAGACTAAGGTGAAAAAACACCAGTTTACTCCTGACAATTTTCTGGGCCACAAGCCTGCAACAAAATGGAATAAGTCTGGTTCACTCCCAAGATAGATGGGAAAGCACTCACTGACTTCTTGCTTGACTAACTCCCTGAGAAACGGACCAGGAAGTACCAACTGTCCCTGGAGTGACCTTTAAGAAATACCAGGTGGGGAAAGTACTGAAACAAAAATGTATGATTGACTAACTGCAAAATTCTGCTTCTGTACAATGCTTGCTACTCTACCCGAATGCACGTGGGCAGCCTGCATGCCAACCAGGATGCAGACCAAGCCTTAAAAACCCAACCCCTTAAGCCCTCGGGGCAGCTCTCAGAAACCCCATGTTGGGACACTCAGGCAGTCACCAGCCAGCCCTTCATTAAAAAGACGCCTCTTTAAATTTGACTTGTCTGGCAGTATGGCCTTTGGGAGACTCCTAGGCATAACAGTGTCCTTGAGTGAGCAGGAAGACATGTCTCCCCTGAATGTATGTGGTTCTTTTGAACTTTGGTTTTGTTGGATAACAACAGAACAAGAAAGAATAGTACACAAATACTTACCTGTGGAGGAGTGAACATCGTGCTTGCAAGGACAGTCACTAGTTCTTAACACATCAAAGGAAACACTGAAAGCAAGACCTTCTCCTGGCAAGCCCAGAGGTGTCTTGTAACTTGAAGGCAAGCCCCCTAGTAATTCAGTGTTCCAGAATGAGATAAGATCGGTCCCTCAATAGTAAGCAGGTATTAAACCTTAAACATTTTATGGTACTTCATTGTGGGAGTTGTGGAGAAAAAGCACATAATTTCCTTTTTGTGTGGTCCTTAAGCACGTAGCTCCTGCACGTCTTTACTTAGCACTCTTCACATCTGTTGTGTATCCCCCCCCAATAAATATCCACTGCAAAAGTTGTTGGGGCTCTCCTGCACCTCTGGTGCAGCTTGTACTCTCAATCCAAGTCCTGGCTGTTTCCTTCATGCAGCTCTGGCACTTATCATTACAGATTTTTTCTTTTTATGTATTTCTAATATTTTATGTATACTTGATTACAGTAGAACACTGATTTCAATTGTTCAGTTGTAGACAGTGAAAGAACCAGACCAGCACCATCTGAAGAGTTAAGTTTCCCTTTCCCTGCCATTTCACTCAGTAAGTTCCACTTTCCAAACAAGCCCAGGCAATTCCCCAAAATCATGAGACAACCGCCCACCAATCAGGGACCTCCCACCTAACCAATCCAGAAGCACCTTCTTTGTTTCAAGCTGTGCACGCCCACCCGCTGCGTGGGACCATAAGAACCCCCTGCTCCAGAGCTCAGGGCTCCTGGCTCAGATCCGTTGCCACGGAGTCCCCGGGAGCCGAAGTTTGAACTTGCAATAAAAGGCCCTTTTGCTTTTGCATCGGACTCGGCTCCCTGGTGGTCTTTGTGGGGGATTTTGAGATCTGGGCACAACAACAGTATTTTCGGCAATGTAACTTAAAAACAGCCATTCTCTCCTTGGCACAAGGGAGAATATTTCAAAGATCGAAGCAGAAGCTCTTCAGTGGACACCGGTAATTTAGCAGTTACCTGCCCTTTGAGGGCAGAAATTGTGCCTGTTTTGGCTTATGTGGCCCCAGGGCATAGGATTAGATGTGGAACTCAGTACTTATTTGCAGAACAAATGAAAGAGTAGATGGATGACTTTTTAAAGTATGAGAATTTCTTCTTGTCCCTGATGAGTTTAAAATGTCATATAAAAACATTATACAACATTCTGAATTACAAATTATCTATATAGTTAGTGTGTTTCTTGTTAAAATTCATTAAGATGGATCTGACGTCTGTTTAAGAAAAAATATGGTTCAAATTCACAGAAAGAAAAAAACAGTGATTATTCTTAGTAGGCATAATATTTGGTTTATTATCCGTGTTGATATAATAATTTCTGTTTTGTTTTCATACAATGAAGTGATGTTTCTGTTATTTATTTTAGTTACATTGGAATTTGTTATATTTATTTCTTTGTTTTCATTTTGATAAGAAAAGCACATGCTTGTGTTATTTATAAAGATGTTGGGACTTCACATTTGAGTACAGTGGTGAAATTTTGGGTCACCCTGGTCATTGCTTAGCAATATTTAAAAAGTAGATCTTACTGAGCAGTTTAGTTTTAACATCCAAAAAAATTCATTTTCACTTCTAGAAACTGGAAAAGGTTGTGTTAAAATACAAGGAGAAAAAAAAAATCTAACTGAAATACCTGTATTCAATAGAGCTGAGCTTTTAGTAAGAATAATCAAGCATATATCAACATACAGACTGTTTTCCTCTCATCATCTGGTATTTAGTCTCTATCAATTAACATCCTTTAAAGAGGGAAAAGAATTCTAAACTACTCATTTTCAACACTTTATTGTTTATCTTCTCTATCTTGGTTAAATAACTGTGTTAAATTTTTAGTTTTCCTGCCACTTTCTTTATGAGATAGCTAAAGCAGGTGCTTATTAAACCTTAATAACTAGAGAATCAGGTGGAAGAATCTTATTCAAATGCAGAGCCCCAGGCAGTAGGTCTGGGTCCCAACCTGCTTCCCCGGCTGCAGGCTCCCAGGAGATGACGGCAGTGCTGGTCCTGTGACCATGCGCTGGATGGGAAGGAGCTGGAAGAACAACCGGCCAAATTCTGGGGTGGAGATGGGGCTGCTTCCAATGATATTAATCATATAGAATATTTAAGGATCTGGAGATATTTTGTCAGATGATTTACATATGCTAAATCAGTTGGTCAATACACCAATTCTCTGACTGGCTTGAACACTTTGAGCAAATTGCTCACGGTCATAGTGCTTGGAAACGGTGCTTTGAATTTTAATTCATCTCTTCTAAATCCATAGCTCATATTCTTTCTATCATCTACTTCCAAAGGTACCCTAGGAATGTTTTTGTCTCCTACAGCTGTAAACTTTGGTGTGTCATTTCATGATTACAGCCTACCTAATATGTTTTTTAAAGAATGATGGAGAAGACAGCCAAAAAAGAAATGGGATGGGGAGGGGGAAGAAAACCAAACCAAGCCCTCTCTACTCGCCAACATCTCTGTCTTTGCCAAAAGAACATTTACCAGAGGTGGCAGGTTCAAACCCAGCCCCAGCCAAAAAAAAAAAAAAACACAAAAAAAAGAAAAAGAACATTTACCCATCAGTTCATCCTTTTCCTGATCTCCCCAGTGGAGTGACTTTGCCTCCTCTTGATGCTGTGTTCATGGCTCCCACCATGGGCTTCTCTAGGTTTGGGGCTTCTCTAGGTCCTGTGGTTGCAGGACCCAGCTTGCATTCTTACCTATGGGGGGCTTTCATAAATTGCTAACGGGTGAAAGGATAGTGAACAGAAGAAACAATTGTTGAATAAGCACATACATGTGTTTAAAGTAAGAACCAGGCCGGTGTTATAAATTAGTGATCAGATTATATATACTGTTCTTGAATTTATACATTACACTATCCTGCTCACTTTTTCTTAGAAAAAGATCTTACTGTCTCATGCTGGATAAGTACTAGCTTTATGAAAATGTGTCAAACGATCTATGAACCAAGTGTATGGTGCCCCATGATCATACTAATGTACACAGCTATGATTTAATAAAAAAAAAAAAAGAAAGGAAATATTTAAAATTGATGGTACTGCACCTTAGAAATTACTAAAAGAGAAGACACAGGCCTCCTTCCTGGTCCTGCAGCAAAAAAGAGCCTTAGGCAGCAACTTTAGAAAAAAAAATGGATTCACTGAATATAAAAAATAAAATCGCAGATTAAAAGTAAATGTGAGTTATATAATTCCATTTGATTATTTTAGCTGAAAAATTATACCAGTACATGGAAACATACAGATTTTCAGGGAATTTAATCATGGAGTAGAGACGACGGCAGATCTCAAACATTGTTAAATTAAAAAGGAAAAGATTATTTGATTATTGAAAAATGTGTGGATTCAAATAATAAAACTTCATATAATGATGATGATGAATATAATGAAAGCTTGTTTATGAGATATTTTACTCTTCCAAAGTTTGGGAAACATTTTCAAATGTGTTGTGGAGGACCTCTTCTCCTAAAAATATTAACCCATGTCAAAAACAAAGTCAAAGCCAAAAGGATTTTGAATTTAAGTGTAATCTATCTTCTCCTAATTTATTTTTTAAAGTAACAAAACTCTGGAATATTTTTGAAGGGCTGCTTATAAATGATTCCACAAATTGGAAACTCGGAAATAAAAAACATATGTAGTATTTCATTTGTTAAAAAAAAAGAAAAATTTTTTTAATTTTATATCATCGAGTATCAAGCAAAAGGAGATGTTTAAATATTTGGCCTTACCAGGATAGTGACCCATATTTCTACTCATCATGAGACTTTTTTATTAACCAAGTGTTTATCAATACATATTCCTAGCATTTAAGTAATATGAAGATTCTGAAGGCACTTTGGTATTTGGGAACAGATCTATTTCAGATCTATGGAGTCTATCACTGCTGATTTTTTTGTTCACTTTATTTAGTTTTTGTCATGTCTTTGAAGCAACCCTTGGTTTTTTGCCCACTAAGCCTAATAAATCTGTAATAAATGTTCTGCTTGCTGTATCACTTGTAGGTACTGTGGTCTTTGGAATCGGGTCATTGGATTTCTGAGGAGCCATTTGAATTGTCTACCTACTTCCCTGCAGCTCCTGTAAGTCAGATGTTGTTTTATGATGGTAAATAAAATTTAGTATTGTCAAGAAATTATTATAAGCATAGGGATAAACTCAAGTTTTTAGCAAGTCAAAAGCAAATATGCTTATAACTAAGAAGACATTCACAGGACTTAATAACTTTTATCTATTTATTTGTAAGAATAAATGAGGGAATGTGAGAACATTCTACAAAAAGTAGCAGGAATGCTGTCCCAAGAAATTTTTATTATGAAACTCCTCAAAATGGAGGAAAAACAAAAATGAAAAAACACTGGATTCTTAGGACAATAATATGTATCTACTGAATGCTTATATTGTTACTAGAGATAGAATTGATAGGTATAAAAATTGTGGCTTGGTAGCATTGTGATGTGGTCTTTATATTTTGATATTTTTCCCTGAACTCCACTTCAACTTTACTGACTTCATATGTTTAATGGGAAAAGTTCTAGATTATATAAATGGGTAATTTAAGCTATAATTAAAAGCAGGATTGTGTAGAAGTTGGCTTTCATATTCAGAAATGTTAACTGGTTTGTGACAGTTTCTTCTTTCAGAAGATTAATGTATGAGCTATAAATGGTCAGTTTTTTTTAATCTGCGACCAGTCTTGTTATTTCGTCGTTTGAGTAGGCCATATGACTATGACAATAGAAGTTGAACTCTGCTCTCTTACCACTATGTTGGGTTGTTCTTGTTTCATTTTTAAGGTTACTATTTTGTTTTGTTTTCAAATTTGTAAATATTTTCTTAAAGAGAGAAAAAATTCTGCTCAGCAAGACTGTTGGAAATACTGTGTAAGGAAGTAAAGTGTAAAGTAAAAGCATAAATTTCCCCATTCTCTGTCATAAGAGATTATATATAACTCTGAATAACATGACGATATTTGCTTTTGAAATTCATTTTACCTGCCTACATGGGGAGTTCATATAAATTAATTATGTTCTTGAGAGTTTTTTTTTATATTATCATTTCCTTACTGTAGTATCTGTCACTGTGGTCACTGAGGTATCATGGAAACTCATTGCCTGTTGATGCTGTGAAATTGTGTTATTATTGGATGTTTTTAAACTTGATACAAAGCCATGATAATTCTGTTGAATTTATAAAGCCTTCTTAAATGTAAAATAGAAACAGTTCTAAGATAAGGAGGTTCTTTATTTAGTTAAATAAGTTGTTGAAAAACTGTACCAAGGTGGAAATAAAAAAGTGCTTTGACTTCTCCCGAGTCCGTAACTGGCTCAAAACATGTAACAACATGTAAGTATTTTAAAACTAAGTTGGGGTTTGTGGAGGCAATGTAGGGGTAAAATAAATTAGATTTAAAATATAGAGTAAAGAAAAAATAATGGTAGAATAGTACAAGGTAAAGACAGACATGGAGTAAAAGCTGATTGCAGATTTAACTCATCTTCCTGGCAGATGCCACAAAAAGGAGCATTACGAGAAAGTGCTTCTAAGTTGTAAAGCATTACACCAATGTTCATTGATATTAGTTGTACTATGAAAACTTCCAAAGAAAATAAATCTGTACAAGTTTTGCAGTCCTGAGCATAAAGCCGTGTTCTCAAATTTTTCTGTAACTGTCCGAATATACTATGAACATCAGATTTTGTTCTTACGCTCCAAAATGCTGCTGCTTTGCTTTTTTAAGTTTGCCAATGTATATTTTAAAAACTTAATAGTGCCAATTATTTTTTTCCTTAAATAAATTTAAGCATGAATCTTAAGAAGTATAACTTTGTATATGTCTTAATCAAAGGTTTTTCTCAACCACAAATTAAATTGTAGCTAGTTCTCTAGAAATACAGCTTATTGGAAGAGAAAATAGAGCTCTGTCTTATAATAGAAGATAAAGTCTCTTTGTCACAAAATTAAATGTATAATTTTCTTCATTACTAAAAATCAAACTTCCTTGCCATGAGGCATAATCAGTTATTTCATAACCAAATTACAAAATTGTAAATTTTATCATAAAAGTTAAACATAGTCATCTCACCTAATAAGTTATATTTAATTACTAAAAATACCTTCATATTTAACAGCTGGGCAGAAAAAAATAGTACAATCTTTATATAAACTAAAACAGTACACATTTCTATTGATAATTTCAGAGATCCTGAAAGTTTCCCACCATATAAACTTGAAATATATATCTGAGCATTAACTTAAAACTAAGCTGTCAACATATATGTAAATATGCTATTTCCAAAAAGAAAATTTAAAGCCCCTAAGAAGAATAAAAATGCACTGTTTTTCCAAATGTGTGTATTAAACTGCTAATAAGCACTTCTCAAAATATCCCTTAATATATTTTTATGGCTTAGAGAATTTTTTCTTTTTAATTGTGATAGTGATGCTGAATTCAGATATATGGATATTTACACAATCTATAAACAGTGCTTAGAGGAATGCAGTTCCAAGATTATCTGTACTATATAAGTGTTCTGTTTTCCAGTTATTTGCTGATAAACTCACACATAACATTCCTGATTTGACAGCAGAGTCTGTAAAGGGTCAGTTTAATTCTGGACTTTGGATCCATCTCTGCACAGGTGTTGTACCACATGGCGAGACCAGATGTGTGAGGTTTTGCTTTGGTTCGTTATGTGATGTGGGGTTTAAGTGATGGAGTTTGTGGGGCTCTGATGTGAAGCCCATGGCCCCCAAGAGCAGATGAGAGCCTTCCTCCTCTGAGGTGGAAGAGGAGCAGCATGCAGTCATGTCTTTCAGTGCTTTGGGAGTAAGTCTTTGAAAATAACATGACACAGTCTTCGTCGGGTGTACACAGGCATTAGAAATCTGCGGGTCGGATCATCATGGTTGTGGCCTTGAGTGAGTAGCCTGACCCTTTCCAGTAGTACCACTTAATGCCGTTGAATTTATTTGTGTTCTGCCTTTGTGGGTAGTACATTCCGTTCAAGTTGGAAGGACCACATGCATCAAACCACCAGCCTGTAAAAATAAAACGGAAGGAATTAGGAACTAGGTGCTGCCAGCTCTCTCCCTGTAAAGGTAGAAATACTCAGCTAGGCTAGTAATCACTTTCCATGCATTTAAATGGGTATATGCATGTTTACACCATTATGGCAATTGTTTTTACACCTTTCTTACTCTTCTTCTCTGGTGCTGGGTAGAAAGGCCCATCGTCCCCACTGTCCTGCTTGGGGGAGCGTGCTGCGTAGGCACTTACAGCACGGATGGTGACATCTGAGTAACTGCTAGGTTCTGGTGCTGGGTAGAAAGGCCCATCATCCCCACTGTCCTGCTTGGGGGAGCGTGCTGCGTAGGCACTTACAGCACAGATGGTGACATCTGAGTAACTGCTAGGCGGCTTTCTTCAGGCCAGGGCTATTTTTCAGTCCCAGCAACATGGTGGGCTGGACTCATTCAGGCTCCTCTCTCTACTAAAAAAAGTTTTTTGGTTGAACTATGACACCAAATGTTAAGTACTCAGTGGAGCTAAATAAAAAAGAAATCTCTACCCTGTTTCCCCGAAAATAAGACAGTGTCTTATTTTAAGGTGTGCTCCCAAAGATGCGCTAGGTCTTATTTTCAAGGGACGTCTTATCTTTCCTGTAAGTAGGTCTTATTTTCGGAGGATGTCTTATTTTGGGGAAAACAGGGCAAGTTCCAGAGGCACAAAAGGGAAATTTAGAACTAGAGTGGTGTGCTTACTAAGCCAGAACCAGGGGCAGGAGGAGTGCCCAGCGTGACAGGGTGCAGGAGTGGAAACCCATCTGCATCTTAATCCCTAGGCTTGGCCAAAAATAGGAGTTTGCTAGGTGCCAGGATTTTTGAGAGAAAGAATTACAGTAGTCCTCACTTATCTGCAGTTTGAGATACGGCAGCCAACCATGGTCCAAAAATATTAAATGGAAAATTCCAGAAATAATTCATAAATTGTAGATTACATGAGATTCTGAGTAGCATGATGAAATCTCCACCATGCTTTCCATCATGCCCAGGACATGAATTATCCCTTTGTCCAGCATCCCTGTGCTGTGTGTGCCACCACTGCGAGTGGCTCAGCAGCCTCTGGGTCATCAAATCAGCGGATGCAACATTGCGGTGTCTCTGTTCAGTGGCCTGAATTTGACTTGATTGCCCCAAAGCGCAAGAGTAGTGATGCTAGCAACTCTGATATGCCAAAGAGAGGATGTAAAGTGCTTTCTTAAGCAAAAGGGTAAACGTTCTAGACTTAGTAAGTAAAAAATAATTGTATGCTGAGGGTGCTAAGATCTACATAAGAATGAATCTTTTCTCTGTGAAATTGTGAACAGTATCTGTTATAATTGTTCGATTTTAGTCTTAGTTACTGTTATCTTACTGTGCCTAATTATAAATTAAACTTTATCATAGTTGTGTATGTATATATAGGAAAAAACATAGTATGTACACATATACAGGGTTCAATATTATGTGCAATGTCAGGCATTCACTGGGAATCTTGGGATATGTCCTCTAATAGATACCTTGGTTTACATGTATAAATCTGAATAAATCTCAGAAGCTCTGTGTCAGAGGCATAAGTACAATATCACTTATGATAAATTTTTAAATAAAGTGAATGAACCGAGTGGTAGGCAGGGCTGATGCTGGCTGGAATCGGCCTCCTCGTGCTCAGGGCCTCTCTACTTTCTCTCTTGGGCTGCTCTTCTCCCCTCCAGCCTCTTTTCCAGTTCCATTCTCAGCCCCTAAATCTTGATTTGAGCAAATAAATATATTGTTTCCTTGGTTATTAATGTAATTCTCCTGCTCTTGAGTAGCTTGTGACATGCGAGAGGCCTGAAAACCAACACGCTCTCCAGGGAGTGCCTCACTCACGTGGGGGGACAGCAGTGCGGAGCAGAGCTGCAGGAGGACATGCTCCCTCGCACGGTGCCTTCCCCTTTTTCAGCTTTAAAAAGAATTATAATGATAGGATGAGGAAAACAGCAGCTTTTTACAAAGTCAGTGTAATAGTCATCATCTTTTTTTCTAGCTGAATAATATTCATGGTATACATATACCACAGTTTATTGATCCATTCATGGGTTGATGAGCACTTGGGTTACTTCCATCTTGTGTATTTACCTGGATGGAGCTGAAACACATTCTTCTTTGTAAAGTATCACAAGAATGGAAATGCAGGTATCCGATGTACTCAATACTAATATGAATCTAATAGAAAAACAACTACATGCCCATACTAGAGAATCACACAAGTAGATTCAAGTGGGGGAAGCAGAGGAGGGAGGAGGACTGGTCAGCTCTCACGTGATGGACACGTTGTGAGCGTGCACAGCACACCCCCAGGATGAAGGCCTCAACTGCCTCAATTAAACTTGAATTTTATCTTAGAAACATAAAAAGGCCAGGCACAATGGCTCACACCTGTAATCCTAACACTTTGGGAGGCTGAGGCAGGTGAATTGCTTGAGTTCAGGAGTTCAAGACCAACCTGAGCAAGAGCAAGACCTTGTTTGTCTCTACTAAAAATAGAAAAGTTAGCCAGGCATTGTGGCACATGCCTGTAGTCCCAGCTACTCAGGAGGCTGAAGCAAGGGGATTGCTCAAGCACAGGAGTTTGAGATTGCTGTGAGCTATGACATGACGGCACTCTACTCAGGACAGTAGAGTGAGACTGTCTCATAAAAAAAATAAATAAAGGAATAAAGAAACATAATATAACCTAATCATTTGTACCTTCATATTAATCTGAATTTTTAAAAAATAAATTTTTAAAGTCAATGTAATAGCTTTCACTTGCTGACATCATGTGGCTAATAAGGAGGACCTGTGTTACCAAATATTATATTATCTCAGGAATCAGATAATATTTTAAATAGAACCTAATTTTTTTCAGTATTAAAGATTTGAAACTTAAAAACGTAAAATGACTAAATTTTATTTTCATAAATAACTCCTTTGACTGTAAACAATGGTTGTCATAGTGTATACATACTATAATTCAGATCTTCTGTTTGTTTTGTGTAGTACCTTGTATTTATGAAATATATTGACTATAGTCTTACCTTTGGTTTTCCTGGTTGAGTAATGCATTAATTTGTAAAATCTATGTTCTCTGCCAATTATTAAACCTGGCCAGTTTTCCTTTTTGCCTTTTCATTCAGTTTGTGCTATTGGGAGAATTTTGTTGCTGTCTTAATCTGTCACGTTTTCAGACCTAACCTGATAACATTCGTCAGACCTAGTCACTTCTCTCAGTCACTGCCAGCTTGTTCCCTTTAGTCAATTTCTAAACTTTCCAAAGTTGGAAGAACAAATTTCCCAGCAGTGGCTTGCACGCCCACGTTTCTGAACACCAGCCTCGCCATTGTAAGTGACTGTTCAGTGACTGCTACAACAGGCTGGCAGGTGGTCGCCATTATCAGTCTTAAAGCAATCTGATACTAAAGGTAGAAAACATGAAAGGCCTTAATGTAAAGTAGACAACTCATGTTAATTTGATACACTAAAAAAGCAGATTGGTTAGTTTCTTTGTGTTTGTTAAGTATTTGCTATAAATGAAATCCTTTTAAGAAAGACAACTAAAAATTCCCTGTTTGAATATTAAATTATTAATTGGAAATATTTCTGTAGTAATTTATATCGTTATTTTTGGTTGCCATTTTGAATTTTTAACTTTTTTTAAACAATCAAAGGAATTAAACCATCTCCCTGACATCTAATATTCAGCAAACACAAACTTGAGAATTGGCTGAATATCCAGTGGCCCTCTCCTTGCCAGTGGTAGGTCCTGGGAAGACATGGTTGGCCTGCTGACAAGTCTACGTCCAAATCATATTCTCACTCAAAACCTAACAAATCTAAAAAGGTAAAAAACAAATTGACCTATATCAATTTGCCTATTCATGCAATTTTGGACATTGTTACCAAACACAGTTTGAAGTCCAAATCACCAACCTCTCACTCTGTGAAGTTGTTCTTTGCCAATATAAATAGGAAGACAGAAAGTCATCCCTACCTCCTGTCAGCATCTGTGAACATTTGCAGATGCACTTGTCGTTGTCGGCATCCTTTGTGCTAAAATCATTTCCTGGTTGGCTTATGCTGCTTATTTTGCCGGCTGTCCCTGTAAGTCCTTTAAGGTGAATCCTGTAAGCGTGCAAAGGAAAAAAAAATGTAATTGGCTGGGGTTGTAGATTACTGTAGTGGAAATTTTTTTATACTGAAGAATTCCATTCTGAAGTGTGTTCTGGACTGGTTAGTGTACTAATGCATACTCTGGACAAAATATTTTGCACTGACATAAACAGGAACCAACTTATCATCAAATCCTTTGGAAAAGAAGGATGTTTTCATGAAACCTTCAACACATATCACTTGCACAAGCATCAACAGTGACTGTAGGGCCCTGTAATTTATTTGCCTGCTGCTTTCAGATAAACAAAAGAGAGAGAAATGCAACATGAGGGAACCACTTCCCAGGTCTGCCAGCAGCATCCCTTTTGAAACAAGAGTCCTGCGCTGACTGGACACCTTAACCGTGTGATTTTCCCTCGGGGGTTGGGAGGAGATGATGGAAAGGGCAGGAAGGAATAAGCGAGGGGTGATCCCTGAAGAGGAGGCTGCTTGGCCTCATGTTGCCTCACGTCTATGTAGTGGTGTAATGAACCTGTTAGACGTTGAGAAAGGAAAGAATATCCTACTAAGTGAGACTCTGAAAAATAGCCCATGTGCTTAGAATACAGCTGTTCTTTACTTACAATGGGGTGATGTCCTGATATACCCATTGTTAAGTTGAGAATATTGTAAGTTGGAAATGCATTTAATACACCTGACCTACCAAACCTCATAGCTTAGCCCAGCCTATCTTAAACTTGCTCAGAGCACTCACATCAGCCCACAGTAGGGCAGGATTGTTGGACTACACAGTACCCTGCTGTTCCCGAGGATCGAGTGGCTGGCTGGGAGCTTCAGCTTGCTGGCGCTGCTCAGCATTACGAGAAAGTATCATACTTCGTATGGCTAGTCTTGAAAAAGATCAAAATTTTAAATTCAAAGTATGCCTTTGGTTGCATACATACTGCCTTTGTGCCACCATAAAAGTTAAGAATTCTAAGTTGAACCATAGTAAGTTGAGGACTGTCTGGACTGAAAAAACATGTCTCATATCAGTGATCTGTGTGCCAGTGAGGAGAGAGAAGGAGAGAGACAACAATAGGTTTTCTTTAGTTTTTTCTCATAACTTTGCTCAAGAGTTCCTGCCCATGTGACGAGGTAGATGGTTCAAGACAGTCAGAGCAGACACCCATGTGACGAGGTGGATGGTTCAGGACAGTCAGAGCAGACACCCATGTGACAAGGTAGATGGCTCAGGACAGTCAGAGCAGACACCCATGTGACAAGGTAGATAGTTCAGGACAGTTGGAGCAGGCACCCATGTGACGAGGTAGATGGTTCAGGACAGTCAGAGCAGACACCCATGTGACGAGGTAGATGGTTCAGGACAGTTGGAGCAGACACCCATGTGACGAGGTGGATGGTTCAGGACAGTCAGAGCCAACACCCATGTGACGAGGTGGATGGTTCAGGACAGTTGGAGCAGACACCCATGTGATGAGGTAGATGGTTCAGGACAGTTGGAGCAGACACCCATGTGACGAGGTGGATGGTTCAGGACAGTTGGAGCAGACACCCATGTGATGAGGTAGATGGTTCAGGACAGTTGGAGCAGACACCCATGTGACGAGGTGGATGGTTCAGGACAGTCGGAGCAGACACCCATGTGATGAGGTAGATGGTTCAGGACAGTCGGAGCAGACACCCATATGACGAGGTAGATGGTTCAGGACAGTTGGAGCAAACACCCATGTGACGAGGTGGATGGTTCAGGACAGTCAGAGCCAACACCCATGTGATGAGGTGGATGGTTCAGGACAGTCAGAGCAGACACCCATGTGACAAGGTAGATGGTTCAGGACAGTCGGAACAAACACTCATGTGATGAGGTGGATGGTTTCGGACAGTCAGAGCCAACACCCATGTGACGAGGTGGATGGTTCAGGACAGTCAGAGCAGACACCCATGTGACAAGGTAGATGGTTCAGGACAGTCGGAACAAACACCCATGTGACGAGGTGGATGGTTTCGGACAGTCAGAGCCAACACCCATGTATGAGGTAGATGGTTCAGGACAGTCAGAGCCAACACCCATGTCACAAGGTGGATGGTTCAGGACAGTTGGAGCAGACACCCATGTGATGAGGTAGATGGTTCAAGACAGGCAGAGCAGACACCCACATGACGAGGTATGTCTGACCCTTGGGTTCTGGAGCATCTAACCTTTACCAGCACATGGAAACCCAAGGGAGGAGCCTACAAACCAAAATCCTGTGGTGGCAGCAGGAGAATTGTTCTTTAAGCCCCAAAATGATGCTCCTCTTTGAAAAACCTGCTGACATTTGCTAACTACTACTTTGGAAGATACAATTTCCAAGAGTTTGTGTTAGAGCAGAGAGGAAAGAAAGGTTTGCTGCATTCTACCTGCCAACCCGGCTAGGCCAGGCACTTACACAGATGTGTGCATGGGTGCTCCTCACACCCTCAGACCTGGGCACCATCCCTGTTTTCACAAAGAAAGCCATCAAGGTTCAGAGCCATGAATCTGTCCAAAGTCAGAACTCATGGAGCCATGGAGCTCTGCGTGTGGCAGGCTCTGCTGTGCTTCCCTGGCACACCCCTTTGGGAATGTTTGCTTATTGAGGAAGAAATCGTGAGGAGATGGGGTGAGGCAATGTGAAGGGGAGCTCCCTGAGTGTGGGTGCGGAGTTACCTTGGTGTTAATGACTTACACTTTTAAAAGTATTTAATATATCAGCACTGAGAACATCATGAAGCACTGACATCTGAAACTCAGTGTTTTCTAAATGTGTCAGAAGTGAGTCTGGCCGCAGCTCAGTCTAAATAGAAAGCTCAGTCTCATCGTCACTGGGACCGTGAAACACTCCCTCCTGTCTAGCCTCTCCTCATCTTCCCTCGATGGGGCTGAGATGAGCCACTGAGCCTCCTGTCCTCCTGTTCACTCTGAGACACTGTCTCCTCCTGTCCTCCTGTCCACTCTGAGACACTGTCTACTCCTGTCCGCTCTGAGACACTGTCTCCTCCTGTCCACTCTGAGACACTGTCTCCTCCTGTCCTCCTGTCCACTCGGCGACACTGTCTCCTCCTGTCCACTCTGAGGCACTGTCTCCTCCTGTCCTCCTGTCCACTCTGAGACACTGTCTCCTCCTGTCCACTCTGAGGCACTGTCTCCTCCTGTCCTCCTGTCCACTCTGAGACACTGTCTCCTCCTGTCCTCCTGTCCACTCGGAGACACTGTCTCCTCCTGTCCACTCTGAGACACTGTCTCCTCCCGTCCACTCTGAGACACTGTCTCCTCCTGTCCTCCAGTCCACTCTGAGACACTGTCTCCTCCTGTCCTCCTGTCCACTCTGAGACACTGTCTCCTCCTGTCCTCCTGTCCACTCTGAGACACTGTCTCCTCCTGTCCTCCAGTCCACTCTGAGACACTGTCTCCTCCTGTCCACTCTGAGACACTGTCTCCTCCTGTCCTCCTGTCCACTCTGAGACACTGTCTCCTCCTGTCCTCCAGTCCACTCTGAGACACAGTCTCCTCCTGTCCTCCTGTCCACTCTGAGACACTGTCTCCTCCTGTCCTCCTGTCCACTCTGAGACACTGTCTCCTCCTGTCCACTCCGAGACACTGTCTCCTCCTGTCCACTCTGAGACACTGTCTCCTCCTGTCCTCCTGTCCACTCTGAGACACTCTCTCCTTCTGTCCTCCTGTCCACTCTGAGACACTGTCTCTTCCTGTCCACTCCGAAACACTGTCTCCTCCTGTCCACTCTGAGACACTGTCTCCTCCTGTCCTCCTGTCCACTCTGAGACACTGTCTCCTCCTGTCTTCCTGTCCACTCTGAGACACTGTCTCCTCCTGTCTTCCTGTCCACTCTGAGACACTGTCTCCTCCTGTCCTCCTGTCCACTCTGAGACACTGTCTCCTCCTGTCCTCCTGTCCTCCTGTCCTCTCTGAGACACTGTTTCCTCCTGTCCTCTCTGAGACACTGTCTCCTCCTGTCCACTCTGAGACACTGTCTCCTCCTGTCCTCCTGTCCACTCTGAGACACAGTCTCCTCCTTTCCTCTTGTCCGCTCTGAGACACTGTCTCCTCCTGTCCACTCTGAGACACTGTCTCCTCCTGTCCTCCTGTCCACTCTGAGACACTGTCTCCTCCTGTCCACTCTGAGACACTGTCTCCTCCTGTCCTCCTGTCCACTCTGAGACACTGTCTCCTCCTGTCCTCCTGTCCTCTCTGAGACACTGTCTCCTCCTGTCCTCCTGTCCACTCTGAGACACAGTCTCCTCCTTTCCTCCTGTCCGCTCTGAGACACTGTCTCCTCCTGTCCACTCTGAGACACTGTCTCCTCCTGTCCTCCTGTCCACTCTGAGACACTGTCTCCTCCTGTCCACTCTGAGACACTGTCTCCTCCTGTCCTCCTGTCCACTCTGAGACACTGTCTCCTCCTGTCCTCCTGTCCTCTCTGAGACACTGTCTCCTCCTGTCCGCTCTGAGACACTGTCTCCTCCTGTCCTCCTGTCCACTCTGAGACATTGTCTCCTCCTGTCCTCTCTGAGACACTGTCTCCTCCTGTCCTCCTGTCCACTCTGAGACACTGTCTCCTCCTGTCCACTCTGAGACACTGTCTCCTCCTGTCCTCCTGTCCACTC
This sequence comes from Nycticebus coucang, assembly GCF_027406575.1. NCBI lineage: Eukaryota > Metazoa > Chordata > Mammalia > Primates > Lorisidae > Nycticebus > Nycticebus coucang. The sequence goes on along the minus strand of NC_069786.1, from coordinate 790,686 downwards.
TGAGACACTGTCTCCTCCTGTCCTCCTGTCCTCTCTGAGACACTGTCTCCTCCTGTCCACTCTGAGACACTGTCTCCTCCTGTCCACTCTGAGACACTGTCTCCTCCTGTCCACTCTGCTGCCTCCTCGCACCACTGCAGTTCTCATGGACTCCTTTCCCCTGAGGCAAGAAGAATTATGAAGAACACTGTTTGTATGGGTCTTTGTTAGAAAGGTTGTACGATCTTAGACCTTTCTGTGCTCCACTGGTATAAAATGTTTTCTTTAAACTTAGGTTACTAAGAACAGCCTTATTCGTGAAATTGCTTTACATTGGTACCAGTTGACTTTATATTAACAGGGGAGTAAAGAGGTAATACCAACATTTAACAATTAAATCTCAGTATTTATTAAAAAAAACTGCCATAGTCTGTATAAAAAAGAATCAAATTCTATGGAGGCATTGATCTACTTCTTGTGACACGTACTCTTCCTTTGAGAGGATTTGGGGAACATTTCCTCAGGGAAAGCCTTTGCGGCTGCGTGCAGTCAGTGTCTCAGGCATTTAGCCCCTCACGGTTCTTTTATTACATTAGCATCATGTTTTATTATAATAGGATAATAATTTTATGTAACATCTATCTTGTATTGCCAAGCAAATTAAACTAAGCTTTAAACCACTGTGTGTTTTTAACTGGCATATCTAAAACTTGATTGCATTTCTAAAGGAAATATCTGTTAAGAACATCTCAGTTTAAAATATTTTTATAATGTCACCATACAAGGGTAATGACCCATTTTGTAAAATTGACTGTTTACAGTCTAATCCTTAATTTTTGTGTTTCTATTTTTTTTTTTTTAATTTCTCTGTTGTGGATCCCTAACTGCTGCCAGTTGCAAAAATATTTAACTTGGAAGTAAAACAATGACCGACCACTTGTGTCTCAGAATTCACTGAGTTTTGATCTCTTTGGAGTCAGTTGGGAACTGCTGTGAGACCCAACACCCATCTTTTCATTCATCTCAGTTGTTACCTCTGTAAGGGAACGTCACTCTTTCTATAGTGAGAACTGGTAGAATATGTTTCCCTGACTTTCTAGAAGTCACATCAGTGTCTGTTTTCCAAACATGCTCCTGCATTTCAGTCCACTGTAAAGCAGGATGTGCTGGGCACCGTGTGGTTTTCAGGGGGCTGGCCAGACAACCTTACTCTCAGCCTCTTCTCCATGCTGCCCACTGGCCCTTGTGAAGGAAGCCTGCTCAAGCACTTTAAAATCATTATTTCCTCTCCAAAATGTTCAGGTCTTGGGATTTTTGTTCAATAAAGGGTCTGCATTGGGCATTATGTTCAGATGGGACCCCGGGCTGACTGATTGCTACTTTCTGTGATGTTCTTATTGAACGTCTCACCAGCCTCCACGGTCTGTGCTCTTTAGACTCTGTCAGAGCAGTGTTGGTGGGTTGACCACTCTCAGATCCGTTCCTGTGGTGCCACACAGCACACAGTCTCCCTCCTCTCCCCTCACCAGCTCTGCGTGCATCGTGTCCTAGCATAACTGTGCACGCAACTTCACCGTGCTTGTCTCACACAGGACACTGTCAGGCCCCCTGCTGTCGTCCACCCCTCCTCTGATGGCATTTTTTTTAATCAGGGGAAAGCGCAAACGCGGTCCCCCACTACCACAAATTATGCAATCAAGTTTCCCACATTTGGGGAAATCGAAGGGGTCAGCACATCCGGAGTGCAATGGATAAGCCTCGTCCTGAGAAAACCACCTTCTTGATCATGGTAGCTCCCCTGCTCTGGTGGCATTTTAGAGCCAGAGAGTAATTCCTGGTCAAGGCTGCCCATGCTGTTAAGATTATTGCCACCAAATGGGCAGAGACGAGGCAGATACTGACAGAGTGCTGTGAATTGAATAGACTCACTGTAGGAGAGAGCAGGGGAGTTGCAGCACCACCTTACCTAAGTCTGCCCTTTAAAAACTTGGCAACTAATCCTGACTTCAGAATTGAACACAACTGAATGACTTTAAACATCAGAAATATTAATTTTTAAAACCTTTTGGAAGAAAACAATATAGGCATGAGTTATGCTATTCATATCATATGTTAAAAGGGGGCATTTAACAGTAATTTATCTTCAAATAGTTATGAATGTTCATTACCTTCCAGGAACAGTTCTTCTAGGCTTTCAAGGTACACAGCAAACACAACTCCTCATGAAGTTTCCTTTGCATTGTTATAACCAATATAATAGTAATAATACAACAGTAATAAGACTAGGTAACAGATAGGGTTTTTTTGTTTGCTTGTTTGTTTTGCAGTTTTTGGCCAGGGCTGGGTTCAAACCCACCACTTCTGACATATGGGGCCAGCACCCTACTCCTTTGAGCCATAGGCGCCATCCCAGTAACAAGATGTTTTTCATTGAAGGTAGTTTAGATCTTTCTTACTGTGGTTCTCACTTTCTGGACTAACCATCCAGCAATGCTTTCATTTTTTAGTTTTTTTCAATTACGAGAATTTACTTACCTATAATTGAGTTCTTCACTTGAAAGATAGAAATGTTCATACAGTGAGTAAGCCTCATTCCCTTCCCAGTCTTTAAGGTGTATTTTAAGCACATAGCGTTGCTGATTGGTCAGCTGTGAAACAAACTCATTTCCCAGCCAGTATTCTCCAGAAGGGTTACCAAAGCCCTGGAATCCAAGATGTAAAATTCAATTACTTCATTTATTTTCTGTATGTATTTGAAATCAATATTCCATCAATTTATTACAGAATAACTATCAGCAGAAATTACTTCTAATACTATAACAATTCAAAGTCTTTCATAGAGGAAGGTAGATCTTAGAAAGATCAGTTTTAAGAAACTAAGTTTTCTTAGAAAAAAATTACTATTAGAATAATTAGAAAACTACCTGTAGAAATGTAAGTATAAACAGCTAAGTTGATAAAAATGTGAAGCATTGTGAAACAGCTTACCAAAAAATGCTGAGCCTGCCTTTAAAAATAGGCCAAGCACCTGTATGCCTTTGCCTTGAAATATAGTTCATATGACACTGACCATTCTTTACTGTGGAGACTGAAACACCAGTTTGAAGAAGCCTTCAGCAAAAAACTAAGTCAAAAGTTATTGGTTAGTTTGTGGTTAAAGGTCTGCAGATCTTGAAAGTTAGTTTTCATGAGGAAAATTATTTCTTTTCACATGGTTTAAAGGGTATCCATACCATTTTATATTCTTTCCAAGTCCTCTGAAAATCAACACTGCCATCTTCGCGTCGCTGAATGACTGTCCATCCACCTCCACCAGTCTCCATATCGCAGTAAGCCTGCCGAGGGGGAGGAGAGCGCAGGTGAGGGAGGCCGTCATCTGAGTAAAGAAACGAGGTGAACGCAGACCCCTAGTGCAGGACTCATGCTGACAGGGTCCTCTGGGGTAAGGCATAAGAAACCAGATTGTTTTAAATAAATTGGAAATGGTGGATTTAAAATGATGAAGAAAAGTAAGCAGTAATATAATATGAAATGTTGATTAAAAAATATGACTTTCAGCTGGGCACAGTGGCTCACACACGTAATCCCAGCACTCTGGGAGGCCGACGTAGGTGGATTGCCTGAGCTCACAACTTTGAGATCAACCTGAGCCAGAGTGAGACCTCATCTCTAAAAAAAAAAAAGCTGGGCATTGTGGCAGGCACCTGTAGTCCCAGCTACTCAGGAAGCTGAGGCAAGAGAATTGCTTGAGCCTAAGAGTCTGAGGTTGCTGTGAGCTGTGACACCACGGCACTCTACCGAGGGTGACAAAGTGAGACTCTGTCTCGAAAAAGAATTAAAAAATAAAAATAAAATAAAAAATAATTAGAAAAATATATATGACTTTCTTATTATCTGTTCTAGGCTAAAGACCCCCCCCCCCCCCCATAGCTGACCCAGACATTGCTGTGTTGTAGAAGTTCATGGTAAACAGGACGTCTTGGCAGGTTTGCCCCAACTCCCACCTCTCCAAACTGCAAAAAACTGTCGATTCATGTTCACAGGGTTGAAAAAACCTTTCACTATTTGCCAGCCCTGTCAGCTCTGCAGACAGTGTTGTAAAGGAGATACTCCTTTATTAGTTTCTCGTGCTGTGGAACTGTGAGGCTTCTTGAATGTGTGATAAAAATCAAGTTTCTAGGTGCCACCTGTGGCTCAAAGGAGTAGGGCGTCAGCCCCATATGCCAGAGGTGGCGGGTTCAAACCCAGCCCCAGCCATAAACTGCAAAAAAATAAAAAAATAAAAAAAAATCAGGTTTCTAAGTTCATCCCTTAGTGCAAGGCCTTGAGGCCACAGTGTGTCCTGCTAGGTGGGTGCCCTGAGTTTGGCCTGGCAGCTCTGCCCCACAGGTCGGGACATAAAGCTCCTCTGAACTTTGCTCACCACACATGGTATTTCTCTTCCTAACTTTTTATTTCTGCTCTTAAACTGGCTCAGTGGGTTTCAGCTTTGTCCAGAACACAGAATTCTTTCTTGGGTTAAAAGCATGTATGCTCAATTTCAACTCAGTTGGAGTTTTATTATGAAATTAAAAACCCTTGAAAATGAGATTACATAAATAGTTTTAAATAATGAGATTATAGTAGAACAAAAGAGTTTTCCAAAAAGGAAGATAATTGTCCTACAACATGCAAGGTAGAAAATATTAAAGTTAAGGTTCAGAACCAATTGTAAATGTGCCTCCTTTGTTGTTCTCCATGGTCTTTCTGAGTATAATAGAGACAATTTTGATAAGACAAGCTTAAATGCCAATTGTTCTTTACTTACAAGTTAGAATCCTAGATAGGAGAGTTAAAAGAAAACCAGGAGAGCACCCAATCCTGTACTTTCATTTCACACATGAGGACTCAGGGACCCATGGAAGTGAATTAAGCTGCCTGATTTCTCATCGCCAGAGGAAGCTTCCCTGGATCAGCCCGCTCTGCTGGGAGCATCTGTCTACCACTGTTTCTGTCTCTCCAGGAAGGTCACATGGCTCACGTTGCCTTCCTCAGTGGGCCTCACGCCATTAAAGAAAATTACATTTACTAAGAAAATTATTTTCCCATTTTAAATTAGTCACATATAGAAAACTTGTCTGCTGGAGGCACATCTTATTCTCATCCCTCTGTGTGCATTCTGTTCCCATCACCGTTAGCACTGTGAGTGCCACCCTCTTTCAAGCACTTGGCATATATTATATGACCCTCTGCATATATTATCTGTAATCTCACAGCAACTCTGCCATGATATCTTAATCCTGTACTTTTTAAAAGGGGAAAAGATTTAGTAAAGTTAGATGAATTTGATCAGCTATTAAGTGGGGTGTAGGATTTGAATAAGGTCTCTTTAATTCCTAACTGTGTCATATTTTCCCCACCACATGATGTTGCCAAAAACAGAGAAATTCAACCCTTTTGTCAATAGGCCAGAAGTCCCTCAACACAGTTCCAAGTTGAAATCAGTTCATGAATAATACTGCCTCGTATTTGCCTGTGGTCAACAAAATGGCCCTTGCTGCTCATGTCCATCACTATGTCTCTTTACAAAGCCGTTTGGTAAACCAGCTGACTAAGCCACATGGGTTTCAGGAGCCGTGTGTGTATAGAGCATAGTACCTGTACCCTGAATGGCAGGCTGTGGATTGGAAAAATTAATACAGTGTTTGCTGATCTATCCTTATTTCAAGAATATTTGATACTTCAATTTCAAAATCACCTTTCTGAAGTTACTGATATTTAAATGTGTGCTGTCTCCTGTTGATCTTGTTCTGGAAGTCAGGAGAAAGAATCCCCAGTGTCTGAGAGTCACTGCCAGTGCATAGATGACTCGTGCCATAAAATTCTCTGTACATTAGTGATGATGATAAGATTGTTAGAGCATTTTCTTAATATTTCATCCAGATATTTTTTAAAGGAGGATTTATAAAAATCCTGGAGCCTTATGGTTAATTGTGCCATGAAACTTGCAGAGACGGTGGTCAAGTAGAGTGACCCACCTGCCAGAAGATGCTGAGTGAAAATGCCGCAATAAATTAGATCAAGATCAGAAAAGCTGAAGTCCTCAGATACTGCCCCAAACCTTAGTATTCCAATTACAAAAAACCTGAGGGCAGTTAATACATTTAATTAGCACACTGTTGCATAGTTCAGAAACCTAATATCTCGTAAATGTTTTTCAGCAAATAATGCTTGAATTATATGCTGTGCTTCAACTCTGAGGGCATGGTTAAATGACTGATTAAATAGCAAACACAGAGATAAAAATTAGGAGACAGGTATCCTATGAAAATTAGGGAAGAAAAACTATTATTTCTCTAACTAACAAAAGCACACATTTGTGTGTCTGATAAATACCATCTTGCAGTATTTCTCTTGTACAAAAATCTAATGAATTTTTCAAAAACAAAATTGTAGTGTTTAGATCTTTCAGGAAAAGATTGGCCCAAAGATCTATTGAACATTCTTTTCTTGAATTAAATGAGCCAGGACAAATTTGGGAATCCAGCCATGCGGAGAGGTTGTGTAGTAGTCTCTGGGGGTTAAAATGACGACACCTCCCGTTGATTATCCCAAGTCCTATCCTAGGTGCCGTAACTCTGTTGTCATGACCTCCAAGGCTGAGGGTGGGTGTGTCAAGTTACAGACCCAGAAACTTAAGAGCTCAGAAAAGTCACATGATGCTCATAGGCGCAAACTGGCAGAGCCAGAATTTAAATAAACCCATGTCGTCTGTCTGTCCCTTGATCAGATTGTGAATTATGGAATCTTAAGTCTGGAAGGGAATTTACAGGTAAGAATTTAGACCATTTATTTTAGATATGAGAAAATTGCACTTTTTGAAAATTATTGTTGTGTAAATGCGTTATTTTTACTGCTGTGTTTAAAGGGATTATAAATCCTAAGGTGTTGACATTAGACTCACATCATCCCTGAGTATAATACATTTGCATCTTTCTGCAGAGCATTTCAGGCAGTCTTTGGGGTGGTACAGTGCACTGTGGTGGGAACCCCACAGTAAGGCGAAAAAATGTTCACTTAGCAGTGTGATGGCCACACGGTGAGCGACTGCCCCTCTGGGCCTGTGTCCTCCATGGTGCCAGCTTCACACATCACAACACTCCATTGTCACTAGTTTATCACAAGACCAGGCCAACATCTGGTGACAGACAATGGCATGCAAAGAATTGTCATAAAAACTGGAGCAAAGAGGCTTAAAGGGCTTGGCCTACTCTGTTTGTTGCTGTTTCATCTGCAGCAGGCTACTTAGTTTTGCGGTTTTTTCCTCCCCCATGCTCTGCTTCCAGGGCGCTAGGGACATTAACTGATTGCCAAGGTTGATTCAAGGCAGCAGGAGTGAATTAGAAAGATTTCTTTGGAAAGTATTCTCTTGAAGAACACAATATTTATCTTTTAAATTTATAATCAAGGTGTATATTTCTGTTTCAAATTCCAGGTCTTTAAAACTCTAATGTCTGTATTTTAGAAGTGTTTTTCTTTGTTCCTTCAGAATAGAGGAGGGAAAACAAAACAAAGTATTTTTCTTTGATACCATGTTAAATACTTAGGGTAATGCTGAGTTCAAAGAGATGTTACTTCCAGGAGCCTCTAAAATTCCTGGTTGATACAGTATCCAGTATATTTTCTACAGCTTATGTTGTATCAATGTTAGCTGCTTTTACATTTAGGCACAAACATATTTATAGGCATTTAATATATAAAGTCATCCAATATTTATATACATAAAACACTTCATTCTCATGGAATATCATTCTACCCTATCAAATTTCTGAGAGAAATCACATAGAAATATTCCCTGGGGGAGTGATTTTTTTTTTCCTCATCTAAAGTTCAGTGTCTCCCACAGTGACTTCAGAAGATCTGCCCCCCGAGAACCCAGCCCAACTAAGTCACTGAATGATGGAAATTGAACATGCACATTGACTTAAAAGGAAAATGAATATTCTTTTTGATGGTGTGTTTTAAGTCTTTTAAGACTGTATTAGGTGAGGTTAGCCTGCCCCATCAATTCTTATTGTGTGGACTGTAGAGTCCTAGGTGTCCCTGAGACCACATCAGCAAGTGCACAAGGTTGGAACTATTCTCAGAACCTGAAGACAACACTGTCCTTGCGGGTAGAGCTGCTAGCATCCTGGCATGAGGCAAGGTGGTAGTACCAAAGTGTTTGAGTCTCTATATTCTTCAGTTACACACACCATTTCTTTAAAAGCCAATATTATTTAAAGATGTCCCTGACAAGCAGTAAAACTTATTAATGTTATCAAACCTCTACTGCAGAGTACATGCCTTTTTATCATTCCTATTTTAATGACGAAATGGGAAATATGTATAAATCACTTCCGCATATCAAAGTACCATGGTTGTCTGGAAGAAATCACTTTTTTGTGATTGTTTTAGCTGTAGGAATATTTTTATTGTTCACTGAATACAATTTTTGCTTGAAAGGGCGATCATAAAACAAACTGTTTATTCAAACTTGTTTTTAGAAGATATTTTCTTTAAAATCAATGAAATGAGTCTGGCTCGTCAAGGAAAACAACCCATAGTGTGCATTACTCAAGCAAAATCCAAGGAGAATATATTTTTACGGAGGATATTTCTCCATGCTAATAAACAATGTCAATACTCTGTGCAGAGCTTTTGAATTTAGAGCCTGTGGCCCACACTGTAGGTGAGGTGGCTGCTTAGTGGAGATGGCTTTGCACGGAGTGAGGCCCAGAGGACCCAGGGTAAGAGTCCTCAGTCCTTCCTCACGTCTAAAATGACCCAGTAACAATGGGGGACAAATCTTACCTTTGTCTCTTCTGTGGAGTTAGGAAATGTCAGCGTGTAGATGCCATTAGTGGTAAGTCCAGATTTAAATACTTCGGCACAGTCTCTGTATGTGATTTGTTCTTCTTTGGCAGCAAAAGCGTTCTTAGCTGCTTTTGAAAAATAGCAAGTATTTAAATGGAGTTCGTGAAAGGATAAAAATTTGTTATTTCAAAACCCATTCATTTGATGAGTTTTATTACATTTGAATTTTTATAATAAGCAAAAAGATATGCCTGTTTTTTAGCTTTTCCAGAAGTTATTCTTTCAGCCTGTGTTCCTACTAATTCTCAAAGATTGTTACAAATAATTCAAATGTTCATTTGTTATCAATTATATATAATGCAAGTACTTCACAGTCAGCTATAATAAATTATTACTTCTTAAAAATCTTTCATCTTCAGTAAAATAGGGTAAACTTATTACAGAAAAATAAAGAAGAACGTGGCCCCGTCCGCATCCCCTGCACTCTGCGGGCTCAGCCCTCCACCTCCTCATTTTTCTTTCTTTCTTGCTCTTTTTTTTTTTTTTTTTTGCTTTCTTTTCATATAACTGATGCCAAGTCTTAATTTTCTTTAGAGTATTGGATGGAGATGTTTAGTTTTCTTTGGATTTTTAGCATCTACACTGTAACACTTTGCATTAAAGAAGAACACAATTCTGTCTCTATCTTTGGAATTCTTATAAGTCTAAAGAATTCTAGGGTTGAAAAATTCCTTCACATTTTTATCCTGCTCTCAGTGTTTGGACTTGCCATTCCTTTTTTGGCACATTTTAAGAAAAGAGTGTGTGGGGTCGGTGTGTGTGTGTGTTTGTATTCTGTTATTGAAGGAAGGCCACTGTGGGGGAGGGTGGGTTGGGCAGACAACAGCCAAGAGAAGGGGAAGCTGCTGTGTGGCAGGTGATCCTGGTGGCTCATCAAAGCTGGTCCTTTACACTGTCTTGGTCCCACCAGACAGCATCACATGATTGGCTCTTCCATTTTTTATAAATGTTGACAAAAGTGGGACTGTTCTAAATTGTGACAGAGCGAAGCTCTGGTTGGAAAGCACAGGCTGCACCCCGGCAGCACAGACTGGCGGCCTCCTCTCAGCAGATGTGCCGCTCTTCCTGTTCTTTGTCTACCTGGTTAAGAAGGAACTTTGTCGAAGTGTTTCTGCAAAGCTGGGGCATTGGCATGACTCAAGGAAAATGTGGGAAGATACTGCTTATGACAGTGGAGAACACATCTCCACGGTTCACGTGCAAAGTTCTCTGTGTCAAGGGGTTGCAGTTTGAAAGGACATTGTGAAATAAACCATAGTAACAACTAGACGAATTTTTCAAGGAAATACACTTTAAATGCCACAGGGATTATATATCTCATCTTTAATGACCAAACGTGCATCCTTCTTCCCTCTAATATCTCAGAGAAGCTGAAAGGGTAAACCTTCCTGGACAGAATGCGTGGAAGGGCTTGGTGGGAGAAGGGAGCTAACGTCTCCTACCTGCCAGTTTATGCCAGCACTGAAAGTATTATGTGGTCTACTCTTCACTACAATCCCATGGGTCCAGTGTTGTTTTCCCTGTTAAAAAACTAAAGAGACCCAGGCTCACTGTGGTTTGGTGGCAGGCCCAGCCCCAGCCATCCAGTTAATGACGGAACTGACTCAAAAGAGGCTTTCTGCTGCCATAATCAGAGCATAGTGGCGTGTTTTGCTTCGTAATCATTAGTATGATGTCTATTCCCTCTCGCCCTTCTCTTCCTTCTCCATTTTAACTGGTTCTATATTGAGACCCTGTAGAATGAGCTTTCATATGAAATATCTGAAAAATGGTACCTTTTCTGAAAGATGAGAACGTTTTAGAATCTGGGGGATGTCACTGACTAAAGGTTATTAAAACTGAAGAAAAAAATGACATGTACACTTACAGTTTGATATTGATATCATAGTCAATAAACTATGAACTGTCTCCATCAGATCACGTTGTTGCTTTTGAAGAACTGAATTATTCACTGTAGCTGTCACTAACTGTTTTTCTAGTTCTTCAATGATGGAGTTTTGCTTGGATACCAACACCTGGAGCTGATCTTTCTCTTCCTTTATGGATTGCAGTTGAACTATGTGCTTGTCTTCCATATCCAGCACTTTCTTTTCTAGGAAACTTACAAGGAAAATAAATGTTAGTCACCTAAAAGTATTCTAATTATCTGATTACCTTCAAAGCCAGGTGTTTTATAAACATCCAATTTTCATAAGTCTAATAAAATATCTTATATTTGAATTTCTACTTCTCTAAGGTATTCTGTTAAGATTTTATAGAAGTTAGGCGGCGCCTGTGGCTCAGTCAGTAAGGCGCCGGCCCCATATGCCGAGGTTGGTGGGTTCGAGCCCGGCCCCGGCCAAACTGCAACAAAAAAATAGCCGGGCGTTGTGGCGGGCACCTGTAGTCCCAGCTACTCGGGAGGCTGAGGCAAGAGAATCGTTTAAGCCCAGGAGTTGGAGGTTGCTGTGAGCTGTGTGAGGCCACGGCACTCTACCGAGGGCCATAAAGTGAGACTCTGTCTCTACAAAAAAAAAAAAAAAAAGATTTTATAGAAGTTATAAAGTAATAAGATGTTGCCATAGCCCGAAAGAATCTCTTAAACTTGCTGAGATTAGATATATAGATATATGTGTATATCTACCCATAAATGTAAGTGTGTGTCTGCACCCATGTAGACATGCAGGCACAGAGACACTTGTGAGCCGTAATGGATAAAATTCGAGTGTTAGACGCATCTGCTCATATAGTAGTAGCAGAAGAAGTAGAAGAAGGGTGACAGCATTTAAGCTTTAGTGCTCGTGAACTGCTTTTTTTGTGTGAAGGAAGAGTGAGTCGGGCTGGCCCTTTAGGTGGCAGTTAGCTTTCTCCTAAATAATTTGTATTTTAATATTATTCCTAATAATAATAGCATTCAATACTAGGTGGAAAATGCTCTTCTGTCAGAGAGGTATTTTACCCGGTTCAAGCTCTGTGACTCTGAACAATTTTGTTAATCACTCTGTGCATCAGTTTCCTCCTCTGCAAACTGAGTTGGTCTGAGAAATCAAGGAATTTTAACAGGTAAATGCTTAGATTAGTTCCTGCTACACAGAACCTTAAATAATGATAGTTTTTATTTTTGTTTTTATTTTTTATAGAGACAAAGTTCTCTCTATATTACCCAGGCTCATATTAAACTTCTCGCCTCAGGTGCTCCACCTGCCTCATCGTCCCAAAGTGCTGGCTGGATTCAGGCATGAGTTATCATACCCAGGTGGTAGTTAGTGTTAATACCCACATTGTTATCTCCATTTCTAATGAGGTAATTGAAACTTAGAGACAGTAGATCTCATGGCTTATGTCACACATACAAGTGATGGGGACAGAATTCAAATACAGATCTCTCAGCTCTAAGAAATTTAACCAGCACTATCTCTTAGTTCAAATGTGAGCTAGCCCCTTAAAAAAATTTTTTTTTATTATTTAGAGAGCTGATAAAGTTATGCCACATAAGTTCCAAATAATTTTATTAATAGTTGTATAGTTTGTCTTTGTAATTTCAATTTATAAAGATATTTTACTATGCATATGTTCAATTAAGAACACCGTCAGTTTTAAACTGGAAATTTACTGTCCATTAAACTGGAAAATTCTTCCCCATTAAACTAGAGAAAACAATTCCAAGTACATAGAATCTATGTAAATACTAAATGCTTAAGAGTGTTAACTGTTTCCCTGCAACAGATTCAAAGACTTGCATAGTAAAGATACTTGGCAGTTGTTTTTTTGTTTGTTTGTTTTGAGACAGAGTCTCACTCTGTCACCCAGGCTGGAATGCAGTGGTCCAATCATAGCTAACTACAGCCTTAAACTCAGCCTCAAGCAATCCTCCTGCCTCAGCCTCCCTAGTAACCAGGACTACAGATGTCTGCCACCACTGCTAGCTAATTCCTTGGGGGTTTTTGTTTGTTTGTTTAAGAGATAGAGCTTTGCTATGTTGCCCCCAGGCTGGTCTTGAACTCCAGGCCTTGAGTGATCCTCCTGCCTCAGCCTTCCAAAATGCTAGGATTATAGGCATGAGACACTGTGCCTAGCTAGTTTTTTATTTTTATTCTTTAATAAGATACAAGAGGCTGCAAAAAATATGCAAGAGAAAATTTGTATAGTGTATCCCTTGATGGTAATTCTTACTTTCTCTGTTCAGTCACTATAGTATTTAGCACACACAAGGCTTTCTATGATAACTACAGAGAAAGAAGCAGCAAAAACCCTTCAAGATCTTCACCCTTGTTGGAACAGGCCAGTAAGTGAAGCTTAACAGTAAAACGGTAACCCGATGCCATTGTATCTCTGACATTTTCCCCTAGCATGAAGTTTAGTAGAAATGAACTTGCCCATTGCTTTTTAAAAGTCATCTATAAGCGAGGGGCGTGGTGGCTCATGCCTGTAATCCTATTACTCCGGGAGACCAAGGCAGATAGACTGCCTGAACTCAGGAGTTCAAGACCAGCCTGAGCAAGAGCAAGACTCCATCTCTAAAAGTAGCCAGGAGTTGTGGCAGGTACCTGCAGTCCTCGCTACTCGGGAAGCTGAGACAAGAGGATCATTTGAGCCCAAGAGTTTGAGGTTGCTGTGAGCTATGACTATACAGCACTCAATTGAGGGGGACAAAGTGAGACTGTCTCAAAAAAATAAAAAATAAAAGTCATCTATAAACAGTTTTCTCCTTTAAAAATGAAGCATGTTAGTGATGACATCTTCATGTTTCAGAGGTATTTTGCAACCACTAAAAACCAACCCCAGCCTCTGTTAATGACCTGTTACAAGCTAATGAAATATTCCTCATAAGCTTGGGGGGAATTTAGGAGGATACTTGGAAAGCAGAGAACAACAATTTTCTCTACTTTTTTTGATGAAGACAACTTGAACCAGACATTTAATCCTGTTGTGAATTATTTAAAGCCTCCTGAATCCCTATGCCTTTCCTTTCATAGGGAACAAAAGCAGGTGAAATCAGCATGCATGTTTCCCTAAGAGGCAGAGCCACTCGGCTCGTGCTCAGGGCTGGATCGCATCTTACCCTGGGCTTACTTATCACACAGTTTCTTCAACAGAGATGGACTGAACACCTACAACGTACAAGGTGATTTTTAGGGTTCTGGAGAAAAATCAGGATGAACACATCATGAACTCTTGTCTCAAGATACTGGAAATCCGGCGGCGCCTGTGGCTCAGTGAGTAGGGCGCCGGCCCCATATGCCGAGGGTGGCGGGTTCAAACCCAGCCCCGGCCAAACTGCAACAAAAAAATAGCCGGGCGTTGTGGCGGGCGCCTGTAGTCCCAGCTGCTCGGGAGGCTGAGGCAGAAGAATTGCGTAAGCCCAAGAGTTGGAGGTTGCTGTGAGCTGTGTGACGCCACGGCACTCTACCGAGGGCGGTACAGTGAGACTCTGTCTCTACAAAAAAAAAAAAGATACTGGAAATCCAGATGTTCTGATGATGTTTACATCAGCAGACAACATAGGCAAAGCTACTAATGTCCACTGGAGAGGAAACATTCTTGTGGAAATATGATGCCCATAATTAGAAGTTACCACGTGGAGCGCATATGAAGACCAGGGTTATACTGAAAGGAAATGGGGGCCCTATGAAGTCACCCTTGGTGTCACAAGCACCTGTGAGCAAAAAGGATCTTTGGGCTGAGAATACCACCTCTGTATGTGACTACAGGTGTCATCGTGGGCAGGTGTGTGTCTGTCTAAGTGAATATCCATCCATCTATCTAAGTATCTAAAATGAAGGCATTTAGCTAGGTGAAATATGAGGCCCCTTCTTGTTCAAATAATCTATAAATCTATTTTGCCTTTTTTTGACAGTAAAATTTCCTGAATCTTTAACCCTGAAAACAGTATCCTCATCCAAGGAACTGACTACTCATTACAGATCTTGCCCATAAACAATAACAATTAGTATTTCTAATCGTTAGTCTAAATGTAATCACAGCTCTTAAATTTATTCCAGTCCTTTGGTCATTGTAAATCAATATGTAACAATGAATATACTGTCAATATAACCAAGTCAGCAATTAATGGATTACTATAATATAGTCCTTTGCATTCGACTTTCATCAGTTTTTCCATATCCATTCTTCAACTATTATTTCTTAATATTTTTGCGGTATCAGCTAACATTTATTTTAAAAGAAAATTGCATATCACTTTCATTAATTTATAAACCAAGGGGACTTGTCATAAATAGAAGGTAAACTAAAACTACATACATTTTTTTCTGTTTTCTACCTAAAATGATTTCTGGTAGTATCTTGACCTAGAGAATTAACACAAAATACATGGGGCATCTTTAAATCCTTACATCATCTTCCAAATGATGTTGCTGAAAGTTACCACACAACCCTCTTTTGATGTTTCGAGCAATCTAGGAGAGAGGCGTAAAAGGAACGTGCAACAGGCACCCAGTCCAGAGCCTGAATCAGAGGTCAGCTCTCTGGAATGGACAGTAAAAACAGCTACTTCAGGTTCTCTCTCCCAAGCCTGTGCTGGTCTAACCCTGCAGCCAGTCACATCCTGATCTAAACAAGTTAAGATTAAATGTAAGCATGCATTTAAAATGAAGCCAGCATGCCCTCACCCCAGACTCCACTAAGAGCAGCACATGTCATGACTGTAGCAGGGCAGATCGTTGCATTTTGAAGTTAGTAATGAATCTTAGGGGTATCTTGGAAAAGCATTTTTAAATTACATATTGGGCCCCATGAATGGCTTATAAAATCAATTTAGTGAGTTAGCAACTTTTTTTAATGAAATGAAATGAGAATACAAATGAAAATATAGTGTAAATTCCTAACAACAAATCTGCGCATTGCAAAAATACCATGACCGGTTGTGATTTAAGAACTAGAGGAAAGGAAGTGGACCAGGCATGGTGAATACGTGCCCTGACTAGACATGCGCGGTTTGGTATTTTGCTCATTAACATCTTATTTGATAGTCTTCTCTTTTTCTTTTTCTTACTTTTTTTTTTTTTTTTAAATTTGAGACAGTCTCTGTCACCCTGGGTAGAATGCCATGACGTCACAACTCATAACGACATCAAATTCCTGGGCCCACGTGATCCTCTGGTCTGCAGGTGCCGCCACCATAACACCCAGCTATTTTTAGTAAAGACAGGGGTCTTACTCTTGTTTAGGCTGGTCTCTAACTCCCTAGCACAAGTGAGCCACCATGCCCAGCCTTATATGATTTTCTGATTAGAATAATCAATTTGATCACCACCATAAAAGTTGGACATAGGTACAATTTAATTTTTATATTAACATAACTCATGGTTAATTGAGAAGTGTGGAGCAAT
This sequence comes from Nycticebus coucang, assembly GCF_027406575.1. Taxonomy (NCBI): domain Eukaryota; kingdom Metazoa; phylum Chordata; class Mammalia; order Primates; family Lorisidae; genus Nycticebus; species Nycticebus coucang. The sequence continues at coordinate 774,484 of NC_069786.1, read as the reverse complement.
ATTACTCTATGTCAGCAAAAATGTCAAGAATTTTAATCACATGTCTTTTATGAGGTTTCATTGCCTCTTCAAAAGGGGATATCAGTGGCAGCGCTTTTCAAGGCCTTAGCAATACTCACAATTTAATTGTACTTATACAAATAGCCCCTAAATTAATAACATAATTTTTGAAGTAAAAAAGAATAGTAAGATGAAAAATACATAGTAATTTTCAAATTCAGCGGATAAATATAAAAGCATAGTAGTGACAATTTTGAGAAAAATGTTGACCCTAAGAAGTATTTTGACTTCCTTTGAACCAATTTTATGAAGAAATCAATTGTACTTTTTGGAAATTACTGAGACTTATTTAAAATACACTTTGTGAAATGTGAAATACCATCTGCAGACTTTGTGATCATGTTGTTTCTTATGAGGTTTCTGGTCCTTACAATAGTCATGAAGAAACGCATCATTCTGAGAATGCGTCATGTGAGATAGGCTTTCATATCTGGAAAGTATCCAAGTCTGAATTACAAATATTTTTGTACTGTTATTACCTGTTCTTATCTTGCAATTTGTTTATTTCACTGGTCTGATCCAAAATCTGTTTTTCCAATTTGTTTGTAGAAAGAGAATGTTCTAGAAGCTGAAGTTCAAGTCTTGTTGTCTGATTTAATACCTAAATATAACAAAATGAAATTCCTATTTATCACTTTAATTATTTTAATTTTATAAATTCTTTTTAATTAAAGTACCCATATTGTAGGAAAACATTAACTAAAACATACTTAGCTCAAATATCTTATTTTGGCATATTTTTCATTTTCAGAAAAGGCTTGATGTTTAGGATTACATCCAAGTATGTTAAACATCTTCTTTTTTCCACCATGTCTTTCTTTTGGAAAGTGATCAGTAGTTCTGGACAATGGTATTTGTGTCAAATATTAGAATGTTATTTTACTAGTTCTGCCATAGTTTTCATTTCTTTTTACCCAGTGAGATAAGTGGAAATATAAAACAGTCATATTTCACAGATCAAAAGTGATTGATAAATGAAAAAATATTTTCCTGTGGCTCAAAACAAAATGCATTTCTCATATATATTTATTTTTCAGCAAAGGGATTAGGAGTCACATGTTTGCCTTATATGAAAATATAGCTGACTTTTGGCCTGGCATTTTCTAGCCTATATCCACATGTTTTACCCTTTCACTCAAAATGTGTAAAATTCATAAGGACTATTTTGTCTTTACCCTTTTTCTTTTTCCTATTTTAAAAATCATTTCGACCAATCAGGAAACAATAAAATGTCACTATGAAGTGGGAACTCAGTTTTGCTTTGTGGCCCTGTCTGACAGACACGCACCATGTGTGGTATTGCCGTTCCCATTATAGTCGAGCAACCTGAAAGACAATTCTTTAATGTTTGGCTGCCTTTTAGCAGGAAGGATCATTACTCACATCCTGCTTGTCATGCTTATTCAGGATGTGATATCACAAGTAAATTCAAGTAGAATTGTTGCCCAGGAACCAAGGACCTTGGAAGAAGCATTGTTTGCTGAGTGTCTTTATGTCATTTGCAAACGCCGGGGTCTGGCCCCACCATGCAGGTTTCAGGGGTGGTTTTCCTCAGTCAAAACCAGCTTGAGTTCATATCATGAAAACTCTTCTGTAAATGAATGGAGTCCTTGTCCAACATAAGGGTTTTGGTTTTAATATTACACCTGGAATATAGGTTTGATTTGGACTACATCTTCTTTGGGTCCAAACATTCCTTATTGTTGTTGGGGGAGGGGGAGGTTGTTTGTTTTGTTTTGTTTCGTTTGAGACACAGTCTTGTTCTGCCATGCAGGTACACTGAAGCAGCAGCATCACAGCTCACTGCAACTCCACACTCCTGGGCTTTAGGAGATCCTCCTGTCTCAGCCTCCCAGTTGGGTGAGACCACAGGTGCCACCACAGCCCCCAGCTTGAGCATTCTGTGTTAGTTATTTCTAAAAGGAACTGGGAAATTCGTAGGGATTACTAAGTGAGTACTATTTGCGGGAGAGGCAGGGAAGCCTGGCACACAGGTTGTGATGACCCAGCATGTTTTTACGTCCCTTTTCTGAAGAGTGTCAGGCAGCCAGACAGGCCTCAAGGCCTCTGTCTGTGGGCAACTGTTAAATTATTGAGGTTAGGTCTCTCTTCAAGATCTCTTACCTCAACCGTCCGCCATAACCCCTTGAAAGCTTCTCATTCTGGTGGGCAAGAAGAATCTTGATTCTATTCAGAAATTTCTATATTTGAATTAAAGCCTTTCACACAGTTAGGAACTGCTCAGTGAAAGCCTTTGGGCACAGGGGTGCAGGATTCAGCCCTTTTTTTGGCCTTCCTTAGGTGCGGCCTTGTCACTGTGTATAGTTGCACTTTGTATAGACGCCTCTTTCCATGTGTTTTCCTGTTATTATCTTGGATCAAATGATGTCTAATTCTGGAATATGTATTTTTTTAAAAATCATGTAACCCAATAAAAATACATATTAAATGCTGTTAAGTCTCTGAGTTACACAGGATATGGCGAAGGGTTGCATCATTGCTCTGTGTCTTAACACTTTTCCTTTACAATTATTTAAAAGCAATAAATGTTATACCTATGGGACATTTTTTGGATGAGTTCTACTGACCACGAGTTTTATTATCAAAAGGTGTGGAGCATGTAACTAAACCTTACTAATTTATCTTGATAACAGACTATGGATATATTGATATATTTCCTTTTAAATTTTTATTTCTAGCTTTTACCTCTTGGATTAAATTTTTATACTTTATGATCTATTGTGTAAAATCTGTACTTACATTTTCCTAAGCTGTTCTGATAGAATCTTAAAGCTGAAAGAGAACTTAGCCATCAGTTGTCTGGCTCAGCCCCTTATTTTGTAGTTCAAACCACTAAGGCTGGCTCGGCACCCATAGCCCAGTGGTTACAGCGCCAGCCAAGTGCACCAAGGCTGGCGGGTTCAAGCCCGGCCCAGGCCAGCTAAACAACAATGACAACTGCAACAAAAACTAGCCAGGCGTTGTGGCAGGCACCTGTAGTCCCAGCTACTCTGGAGGCGGAAGCAAGAGAATCACTTAAGCCCAAGAGAGTTGGAGGTTGCTGTGAGCTGTGTCATTACAGCACTCTACTGAGAGCAACATAATGAGACTCTGTCTCCAAAAAAAAAAACAAAACACTAAGGCTCAGAAAAGGTAGGTGCCATGCTGCAATTTATCCATCCAGTTAACGGCAAAACTGCAAGTACGGGGAAGCCCGGCCTGTGGCTGGCGGTCGCGCTGTCTGTGTTGCCCCTTGCTGCTTCCCGCTGCTCCGTTCTTTTCCTTCTCTATGAACTCATTCCACAAATCATTTTAACAGTTCCATGAGATTTAGCTTTTATTTTATAGATTTAAGGACTAATTTTCTATCTCTCTGCCTCAGTGCTTTTCATTTCTCAAATGCACCAAGAGTTTAGGACTTAGAAACGAAGAGTGATATGTAGAGTCCAGAAAATACCAGTGAGGCTGAGTGGCCTTTACCTTGTAATAGTCAGGTATGTGGAGCATGAAAATTACCTGGATGTCCTTAGTAAGATAACTGTAATTTAACCTCAGTATTAAAAATAAAAACATATTTACTGATTGTGAATTCATAACTAGCCATGATTTCTTATAAATTCATCCTTTCTCTTCTGCGGCTATGCTTTTTCCTCATTTGTTTTCCATCGTATCATCGAGTAACGTTGTGGTGGCCTGGGCCTCCTGTGCAGGCAGCGTTTCCTGTCTGGTTACTCACTTGGGCCTCCACGTCGGTCAGCTTCCGCGTCTGCTCCGCTGTCTGGTTCAGCAGGCTCGTCCCTATCTCTAGCATCGTAGCTGTCTGGTTCTGGACGACATTCTGCTGTATCTCCACCATCTCCTTCCTCATGTTATCCTGAATGTAGTTCTCGAGCTAGAAAGGAAGAGTGGGAGAAGGCAGCCATTAGGCAAGCGATCAGAAATGCTGCTCCTAAGTCTCTGTCATCTTTCCCCTATCTTTAAAAAATACCTGTTTAAAGACCATACCTTGCCATCGTTTTGAAATCTTGCTTTTTTTTTTTATCATTAGCAGTGTGCTTTTATGTTTACTTGAAATCCAACTATTTAATTACATCGTGTGCAAGATTGATGCAAACTGCATGTTATTTCTGTGTTCCTCCCGAAGGCAGGGGCCAGGCCATAGCTCAGAGGTGGCGGGGTGAGGGGTGGGGGTGTGTGCAGCAGCACAGACAGCACAGGAGAGCTGCTTTGGTGTTGGATCGATCCATGTCACACAAGAAATGAAAATTTGGTACTAAGAAGCGTCACTATTTCCACCACATTCCAGGCTTTTTGTTTCTTGAAGTACAGACTTCTGATGACTCTCTAAGATTGGAGTATGAGGAAAGGACCATCTTCACATTTTAACCTCAGTCCCCTACTCTGTGACGCCTGCCCCCACTCACTTTTTACTGTGTTCATTCTACTCAGTATTGAATTTTTCCTGACCTGTATGCATTTTTACAGTATCATCATTTCATGTATCAGGCAAAATTTAGTCCCACACTGGTCCATTCACCACTTAAATATGCCATAAGATTGGTTCTTCTCCCACTCAGTTGCTAAGGAAGTTGGACATGGCTTAGCATCAGCTTAAACACAAGAGAATGAAGATGCTAATTTCACTTCCATAAGTATAGATAATATACCTATGAATCTAAATGAGGGATGACTTGTTATATGGGAACAGCACATGGGCTTGTAGCCAAAGAAACCAGCCCTACCTCACAGCTTTAGGCTCCAGATCTAACATTGCTTAGCCACTGGGACCCGGTCCTCAGATATAAAATAGGGCTCCTGATTGGTCAGAGAAGCGTTTTATGAATAAATTAAGCTATGCCTTTAAAGCCATTGTTTGTTTAGAACTCTAGGTACTTAACATTTAATTTCTTATCTTCCTTTATTTTTAAATAATAATCTAATATGGTACAACTATTCTATCCATTGGTCCAAACTATAAGCTCATGAGGTAGGAACTATATTTTTATTCCTTTTCCACATAGTATAATATAGTATAACACATTTTTTATTAAGTTGAAAATAGATTAGAAAACTATCTAGTGCCTTTCTTTAAAACTTGAAATTTTCTGCAGAAAAACCATTCATGGAATCAGTTATCAAACATGACTTCTCCCAAAATGTTAACCAATAAATAACTCTGTACTTTTTGTCTATGAGAAGGGGAAAATGGAACCGTGGAGTTTCTCTCTTAGAGTTCAAGGGCCTTCTCTGCCGCGGCACTTGATAGATGGTGTCTCGTAATTGGCGATAATATTTCATGGTTGGGGTCAGGCTGGGATGCACGTTCGCTGTTCCCACTCCCTCCATGTGACTTGTCTTGGTTCCAGGGTCTCTCTCTGGTGATTCTTCCCCCTCAGTTCCTGGCAGATGAATGAGTGGGAAACTTGACGCCCAGAGTGGCCTTCTGCAGCCACAGGGTCCACGTTTGTGAACTCAACCCATCAATTAAAATACTCAAAAAAATTTAGAAATAGAAAATAACAATACAACAAAAATATGTATTTTAAAATAGTACAGTGGAACAACTGTTTATATTGTACCAGGCAACATAAGTAATCTAGCGATGCTTTAAGTACACAGGAGGATATGCTTTGGTTATTTGTGAATACTTCCCCATTTACATACAGGGCTTGAGCTGTGTGGGTTTCAGTGTCCACAGGGATCTTGGAAACAATCTCCTACACACACCAAGGGGTAACTCCACCAGAGCTCCAGACATTGGTAAATGTTGTTGAAGCCTTTACTTTTCTATATGAATCAAAATAGAGTAGACTACTATAAAAAAAAAAAAAAAAAAAACAGTACTGGGCGGCGCCTGTGGCTCAGTCGGTAAGGCGCCAGCCCCATATATGGTTCAACCCGGTTCAAAACCGGTTCAAACCCGGCCCCGGCTGAACTGCAACCGGTTCAAACCTGGCCCCGGCTGAACTGCAACCAAAAAATAGCCGGGCGTTGTGGCAGGCACCTGTAGTCCCAGCTACTCGGGAGGCTGAGGCAGGAGAATCGCTTGGGCCCAGGAGTTGGAGGTTGCTGTGAGCTGTATGATGCCATGGCACTCTACCAAGGGCCATAAAGTGAAACTCTGTCTCTAAAAAAAAATAAATAAATAAATAAATAAATAAAAACAGTACTATTACTTGGCAATTCAATAGCCATCTCTTGTAGGCCTCATAAAATTCGAAGGCTCTGAAACCCTTGCTAATCCTTTAACAGAGCTCAGGCTTTTAGTGTCTGTGATCTTTCGTAATTCATTCTTTCTTCTTCCTCCCCTGCCCTTTAAAAATTATAAGCTTTATAATTGAAATAAGCTATTGAAAAGAATTCATAGATAGCAGTTTATAATTCTCCCCTCATCACCATGGGAGTAATGGAATTTTTGAGGTTAAAGTTAAAGCTGTATGTCATCCAGAGGGGCGTCATTGTAACTCTTAACACCCAGCAAAGATAATATTTGAAAGATTTATTCTGGGAAGTTTGGAACTATAAAGATAGACCCAAGCTGGAGTTTAGTTTAAGTCCATACTCAGAAATAAAAATTTACAAAGTAATATAAATAAAAAGTCTTAATCTTTTTATTGATTTGAGTACTTAAGAACTGAATAGAAATCATTCTGTCTTTTATCACAGTCTAGGGAAAATGGATCCTCTATGATCCCCTTCCCCCTGTTTCTAATGCTCCTGGGTCAAATGTGGTTATACCTATCGAGAGACACCAGAGGATTGTTTATAATTTGGAAATACAAGTCAACTCTCAACTTAAAGTTAAACTTAAGAACTTTAAAAGACATACAGGCCTAATTTTTAAAGATAAAATTTCTTTATTTAGAAAAGGTATCTTTTTCTAAGTTTGAAAATAATAGAATGGAAAATGCCATTTAGGGTGGCGCCGATAGCTCAGTGGGTAGGGCGCCAGCCACGTACACTGGGGCTGGCCGTTTTGAACCCAGCCCGGGCGTGCTAAAATAACAATGACAACTGCAACAACAAAAAAATAGCCTGGTGTTGTGGCGGACACCTGTAGTCCCAGCTACTTGGGAGGCTAAGGCAAGAATCACCTCCCAAGAGTCGGAGGTTGCTGTGAGCTGCGATGCTACAGCACTGTATCCAGGGCAGCAGCTTGAGACTCTGTCTCGAAAAGAAAAGAAAATGCCGTTTAAATCAAACTGCAAATGTTTTCAGTTTTTCAAGATGATAAAGTGTATGTATGTGGGTGGGTGAGAGTGTATGTATATGTTTGTATTAATCTTACATGAAGGCAAATTACAGATATGTGGATATGTGTAATGTGTGTATTTGTATACAGATATTATGCATAGAGTGTAAATGTGTATAGTGACTATACATCCTATCATTTAAATAAAGGAAGATTCAATATGATACCAAATTACTATTTGATGTGTCTGGAACAGAAAGAGTAATATCAAGCTACAGACATTTTATATTGATTAAAAAAAATTTGTGTTCTTACATGTGAAGCAGCGAATTGACCCTTTAAGAGAAATATGACGCATGACAGCTGGATATTCCAATCTTTAACAGGAACAATCATTTGAACTCATGAGTTCGAAGATGGCCTGAGCAAGAGCTAGACCCCATCTCTCCTAAAAATAGAAAAACTGAGGCAAAAGGATCTCTTGAGCCCAGGAGGCTGAGGTTGCTGTGAGCTATGATAATGCCATGGTACTCTAGCCAGGGCGGCAGAGCAAGTCTCAAAAAAAGAACAACAAGGGAAGAAAATTGTATATTTCGCCCCAGAAAGAATAGCAGCTCTAATGCCCACAACAGTATTAACTGATGTTTCTTGGTTACTTGTGATACTTCAACTACCTTGTGAACCTCCTTCTGGGCCTCTAGGTGCCTGGTGTCAGGGCAGGTGGAGGCCTGCTACGGACTGGTGTGCCCTAAGCAGAATGTTAGCTCGGTGCAGAGGCCACTTCAAACTTGTCCTGCCTTTTAATAGCCAAAAGTGATGTATCTCAACATTGGCCTGAGTTTGCCTTTCAATTCCAAGTCGCAGACCACCTACCATTAGAGAAAAGCTGTTTTTACCAACAGACTATTTCATTTTCTGGGAACATCCTGACAAACTAACACGTTCATAACATAGTGAAAAAATGAACATTTCCAAATAAAGATCTCCCATTTAATACAGTCTTTCCGTAAGTTGTACATATCAAGGATCAGGAGCCCTGATCTGGGAAAGAAGCCTGTCTGGCTGATCCCCACTGATAGAGGAACCCTGAAATGTCCCTGCCTCTTGAACTGAACGGATTAGGTCTTTTCTAGTTTATTGCCCTGAAACGTCTTTCTGTTCAGCATCTCTCTTATTTTTACTGTCTGTGACTGAAATCCAGAAACATAGAAATTTGCCCATTGATATTCCAATCCAGTATAAAGAAATATTCGTACAAGAAAAAAAAAAAAAAATGAGATCAGTGGTCTGTCCTCCTTGGGCAGCATCACACTGTGCTCCCGTCTGGTGAATGTTTTCGTCTTTGTCATCTGCACTTTCCTGCTCTCATCAAAGCAGTGGCAGAGACACTGGAAACCCCTGTGGAACATGGTTCCTCTGACTCACATGTGGTGCGGGGACTAGATGCACGTGTTGCAAGAACGTTTGATATCACCTTTGTATCTGACGAGGCTTACAGTGTGGTTGGGATTTGTGGGCACAAATGTCTCTGAAAAGATCCCCTTGCACAGTGGGAATGGACAGAGTGCATCCATCACGTCCTCTTCTGAATGGTTCAAACACTCTGCAAAAGGTCAGGCCTTGAGCTACTCCACTTTTCTCAAAACTCAAATGAATGATCCAAATTTAACATTTCAGGGTTGTAGCTATCATTATAGTTGCCGGATTCTTGCGTTAGTGTTATTTGATTTGCTAAAAATAGTTGCACCCCAAACACAGTTTTTAAAACTTGGCACTGCATCATAGCTCGAGCAACTAGTAATAAAATATTTTAACATAAAATTTATATATTTTTAATGTAGAAAAATATGTTCTGAAGTCCTTTATTGCTCCTCCAACATTTTGAATGATCAAATTTGACAGGAAAAATAAAACCATTTGTGAGGCAACTATGTAGATTGATTATACATTAAAATGTTTCTTCTCCAGTGAGAATAACTCACATCACAAAGTCCCAAAATTGCAGATGCTGGCATGGATGTGAAGCAAAGAGAACACTTTTACGCTGTTGATAGGACTGCAAACTTACACAGCCTCTTTGGAAAGAAGTATGGAGAATCCTCAAAGAACTCAAAGTAGACCTCCCATTTGATCCCACAGTCCCATTATTAGGCATCAACCCAAAATAATGAAAATAATCATTCTATCATGAGGACATTTGCACTAGACTGTTTATTGCAGCTCAATTTACAATTGCCAAGATGTAGAACAACCTAAATGCCCACCACCCCAGCAATAGATTAACAAATGGAGCCATATCTATACCGTGGAACACTATTCAGCCATAAAAAAGATGAAGACTTTACATTTTTTTGTATTAACCTGGACAGAGGTGAAGCGCATTCTTCTTAGTAAAGTATCACAAGAATGGAAAAACAAGTATCCAAGGTACTGAATACTAATATGAAACCAGTAGATGATCTAATACACACCCACATAACAGAAAAACTTAGTTCAATTCAAGGTGGGAGGGGAAAAGGAAGGAGTGAGGGGCCTGGTGTGCTCCACTGAATGGGCACATGGTGAGGACACAACTACAACAGGGGCTCTACCTGACAAACGCAAACATTGTAACCCTCCCATTAACCTGAAATTAAAAAGAAAAATGATGGTTCTCTGGCTGTCTTCCTTCTCACTGAGGTTACCATCATTATGGCCAGGTGTGGTGGCTCACGCATATAATCCTGGCACTCTGGGAGGCCGAGGAAGGTAGACTGACTGAGCTCACAGGTTTAAGACCAGCCTGAGCCAGAGTGAGACCTCATCTCTAAAAATAGCCGGGCGTTGTGATGGGCACCTGAATTACCTGAGCCCAAGAGTTTGAGGTTGCTGTGAGCTATGACACCATAGCACTCTACCAAAGGCAACAAAGTGAGACTCTGTCTCAAAAAAAAAAAAAAAATTATCATTATTGTTTTTTATACCAAAAAGTAATCTTGAAATTGGCTCAGTAAAGGAACATGTGGGTAGTATACGAAAACTATGCCCCACGTGGAGAATATGACGTTAGTCTTTCACCAACTGAGAATGTGGTGGAGAGATCATTTCTATTTAAATAAAGTCCCGTGTCCTCATCTCTTTTCATTAATTAGGTTTTGTCGATTGGAGTAACCTAACTTTCCTAATAAATTGACCAATGATTTGAGGTTCCCTTGGAAACATTTTTCTTTATAGCATTTCAGTGTAGAAATAAGATATTACAACAGTCTCTTTCCCACCCACACAGGGTGTTTTTTGGGTTTTTTGTTCGTTTGTTTTTTTGAGACAGAGTCTCATTATGTCGCCCTTGGTAGAGTGCTGTGGTATAACAAATAATGCCTGAAATAATTTGACTGCGTCAGTACCTCTGTGCCCCATCAAGTCCTGTCTAATGAGCTCTTATCTGTCAGTGTAACTGCTTATTCCTTTCATTGTTCAGAGGGGAGTTGTTTTTTACATACACTTACATTTATCTTGTGTGTTCCTCTTACTAACAAGGAAATGTTTTTCCCTTCGAAACATTTCTGTCATTTTCTACTAGTGGCTATTTTTCATCAACAGCAGTCATTTTAAACACAGAGAGGTTTAAAGAGACTGGCATAGTAACCTTAGATAAATTTGCTTGGGCATTTCATATGGCAAAAGATGTCACATTAGCTATGTCAGTGCCTTCTGGGTGCTCAGGGTGCACCTACATGTGCTCACGTGTCTGTCGGGGCTCAGGCTCACAGCACCTTACAGATGCCAACACTAGTGCAAGTGCCTCTAAGCCAAGAAGCAAATGCAGTGGACGTGGTGAGATCACTCACACACGCACAGCGAGAACGGTCACAGCCAGTTACAGTTCACAGCATGTGACGTGTGTGTGTGTGTTATATATAATCTCACTGGATTCTCACACTGCTTTTGCTTGGGTTTCCCCAAAAGCAGAGCCTGAGATCAAGGCAGGCATGCAGGAAGTTTATTTAGGAAGTGGTCCCAGAGGGCAGTGGGGGACGGGCGAGGGAGGCCGGTTCACATGTGTGGCTTCAATCAGCCCCTGTGGTGGCAGCTGGCAAGAGACCTCACAGCACTCCTGTGTTTCAGAATGCTCCACCTGGGGCAAGAAAGAGAACTCCTACCCCTCGGAGGGCATTAACTCTCCAGGTTTGGGGTTATATCTGCAGGCATGCTGAGGAAGTTCCCTTAGAGTCAAGGTCCCTGGGCAGGGGGCTGGGATCTGCTGGAGGCCTCTGTGCCTGGTGTGGCAGGAGGAGGAGTTGGGGCCTGGAGGATTCCAAGTAGCACCAGAGGCTTCTCTAGCACGAGAGGTGGCCGTGGGGCTGCGGCTGCGCCTCAGCCCAAGTCCCATGGATGTGGCAGAGGACCGGCTAACAGGAGCGATGCTGGGACCTGCATCGAATGGGGGCTTGTGTCTGTAGCCCACAGTTAGCATTGCTGCAGTAGGTCTGTTGGAGAGGAGAGTCTGGCCAAAGCAATGCTCTGAAGAAGACAGCATTTCTAGTAGACAGAGGAGAGAGCAAGGCTGGAGATGGGAAACCAAGACAGAAATCTCCCTAAGAGGAAGATAGAACATGAGCTTGGCAAGGCTGTCACAGCCAAAGCAGTTGAGAGGAAATTCATTTAACCTCATCAAATACCTAGTTACATGTACTATATTCTTCCAACTGCCATTTGTCTGTTTCTTGGGGTATTTTGTTGAATTCTCAGCTTAAAAGATGCTGTAATGTTTCCTACAGTGATAGAAAGGAAATATAAAACTGTGATTAAAAATGCACTGAATGATAAATGTTCACAAGTAGAAGCAGTTGGAACTCAGCTCTTGAAATGAGATAGGTGAATTTGGCTACGGCATAATAGGTATTTCTTTATTTAATGAAACTAACGTGTTCTTACCCTTCTGAGTTTAACGTACACTGAAAGGGAAAAAATAAAGTGACCAAGTATCTCAGTGTTTTTCTATGCCAGATAGAATCTTTGAAACATGTAGATCTATAGATCTATAGGCATATATATAGCTGTGCTTGTGAGATGTGTGTGTCTTTTCAATTCTCTATGGAATAATAAAGTTAGAAGGATGGAGGAGGTTGAGGAGAGGCTCTAGAAAGTAGTGATATTGTTGAACTGTCCTCTCAGAGTGAGGACGCTGGGACATGAGGGGCAGTGCTAGCTGGTAGCAGGGTAGAAATCAGAACCCAGGTCTCCTAATGCTTCCTCCAGAAGCCTGACCACTATACTGATGAGGCTGTGCTTTCCTTAGAAAAATAGACTACCTGAGTGTTGCTAACATTCTTACTTTTTCCTGTCCGTGATGAGGTATTCAGATGCGAAGGCTGGTCCTTTTCTTTGTCCTGTTTCTGCTTTTTCTCTACTATGTGGATTTGCTAAAATCCTGAACGGATCTGTATGGACAAGGTAGTGTAATTTTCTTTGAAACAGATTTTTTTTTTATTAACACAACTGAATTTACTCAGTCACAAGGACTATTCTAGATGGCTAGCAAAGGGAAAAGGCTAAAGAAATTTAAGTGATTTTTTTTCTAGACACACTAGTTTTTGCTGTCGTTGATGGGGACGGCAGGAAGCTTGTGTTGTTTCTGTTCAAACAGGGAAGGACTGGCCTTGGGACTGTGGTGGGAATGCCTGGGCCCACTGCCTGCCAGACAGACCCCCAGCCGAGACTCACTGCTGCTTCATCTTTCTTTCTACTGGCACCCAAAAAGTGGAAAGACTTTTTGAGATAATAGTGGAAGATGCTCAAAATACATAGGATTAATGAAACTCGGCAGGAGGGCAGCGCCTGTGGCTCAAGGAGTAGGGCGCTGGCCCCATACACCGGTGGGGGGGGTGGGGGGTTCAAACCCAGCCCCAACAAAACCGCAAAAAAAAAAAGAAGAAGAAACTCAGCAGGAACGCACGCCACATTCTGTGTGAAGACACTCCGTGACCCGCTATCAGCAGATATGTTTTTACCATTACTTTCTCAGCGCCGCTCTCTCCAAACCGTTCATATTTCCTTGCCTCAACGCTCTTCTCTCCTTTTGCCAGGTTAGAGGGAATGGACGTAAATACACACTTGCATGTTCTCCAGCGATTTGAGTTTCCTGCAGTCAGAGGGCACTGGGGGGTGGGGGGCGGGGGGCGTGGGCAGGTGAGGCTCATGAGCAGCGGGCACGCCTGTGGGTGCAGCTTCCAGGCTCTCGGTGAGAGCTCCTGAGGCATAAGGCCAAGAGATCTGTAGGCAAGAAATGTGATCTTTTCATTTTGATTTTCATGTGCATAAAGCTATAGGCATACCTTTTTAAATTCAGTGATTTTATAACCACTAAAGTTTGTTTTTCTGAACTATTTATGAGGGGAAATGTGCCCTGTCTATTCAATTAGATTATCTGTCCTTTGACCTCTGCTTCAGTTCTTACTCTCCTAAACATTTAAAGCTACAAGCTTTTACAAATTTTCATATTTATTTATATAATTTCAGTCCCCTTCTGTGCACAGACTTTAAGAAATGGTACATCGGGCGACGCCTGTGGCTCAGTGAGTAGGGCGCCAGCCCCATATGCCAAGGGTGGCGGGTTCAAACCCAGCCCCGGCCAAACTGCAACAACAACAACAAAAAAAATAGCCGGGCGTTGTGGCGGGCGCCTGTATTCCCAGCTGCTCGGGAGGCTGAGGCAAGAGAATCGTGTAAGCCCAAGAGTTAGAGATTGCTGTGAGCCGTGTGACACCACGGCACTCTACCCGAGGGCGGTACAGTGAGACTCTGTCTCTACAAAAAAAAGAAATGGTACATCCCTCTATGCTTATGACCAACCTTTTTTGTTTTGCAAATTAATATTTAAAGTTATAATATATTTTTAAGCATTTTAACTTACTTGAAATTTGATCAGCAGTAGAATTTTTTGAAAGCAGCAGCAAAGCAAAAGCAAAGCAAATATTCAATACCCAAATTATGTGGCCAGACATAGAATAGTATGACTTTTTGTTTTCTATTTATAAACTCTTATCTTCATTTCTTGATCTGAAATTTGATAGAAAGTGTATTAATTTTATATCAACACATTTACTGTTCGCCACTGGAAATTCTGATAGTTAAGCTGGGACTACCGATCATTTTATTAGACCATAGAAAACCCATAAGCATGTGCTACTACTGTGTGTGGCTGAGTCCAGTGAAAATGCTCTGAAAACCAGAGGTGCTGGGCTGGGTGAATTACCGTCTTCTCACTGCGCTGAAGAGACAGACTGAGAGCTGCCAGTGGTGATTATGACTGTGGGCAAATCATGGACCTTCTAATTATGTCTTCCAAAGCCTCTTGACCCAAAATACGGAGTGTTTTATTACAAAATATATGTTGTGTCAAACTTCTTTTTACTTATTACCAGCTCCACGATGATGTTTTTGTAACTCATTTTCAGAAGGCGTTCATCAGATTTTTGTGTCAGGGGTGTATCATTCATACATTGGAGAGCAGGGGGTCTTTCTCTCTGATGTTGGAGGAGGAACAGATGTGCAGCATTTGGTTATAAAATGCTGCTCTGATAGAATTTAAAATGCCCTTTATTTTATTTCTATAGGATTACTTATCCTAATTTTTGCATAAAATTACAGTCTGAGAAGGAATTCATTTAAATAAAGGCCTACGGGTGGCATTTAGAGAGTTACACTGTGTTGGAAAGAACCTTTCTTACATACTAACTTGTATAACATCTGTTAAACTGTCCAGGTCAGAAGGAGTCAAAATACGTTTTGTGGCCAATTACGTGATTCCAAATTAAACAACATACTTTTCACTACTTCTTTCCTCACAATAGAAATCATTATTTTGATTTGTTAATGTTGCTCCTTGGAGACTGACATGATGTGCTAACGCTTGGCAATTCAGTTTTATAAAATAGCATAATAGATTGTTAAAATTAAATGCAGCCACAGCCGTCACATTGAGCGAAAGAAGCTTTGCAGGAATGCTTGCTCTCTGATCCCGTGGACGTAAAGATAAAGGATAGATCAGACTAATGATGGTGGTAGAATCAGAATAACGCCTTTCAGGTGGGAGGAGTTGGGGGACTGCAAGACAGCTCACTGAGACAGGCTGCGTGAGCTTCTGGGGGGCTGCACATGTTCCGTAGGTCTCCATCGTGGTGCTCATTACATGAGCAACTTCATATTTTAAAGTTTGTCAAGCTATAAATTTAAGGTTAGTACACTTTACGTTTCCTATGTTTTATGTCTCCATAAAAAGATTTTTAAAAGGAGAAAAGATATTAGGCAGCGCCTGTGGCTCAACAGAGTAGGGCGCTGGCCCCATTACGCCAGAGGTGGCGGGTTCAAACCCAGCCCTGGCCAAAAACTGCAAAAAAAAAAAAAGGAGAAGTTATTTAAAAATGAAATGCTTGACAAATTTTGCTGTGACACTATAACCATAATTACTGTGGGTGATTTTTTTTCTCTTCAGCTTTCATCGGAACCTAAATAATGGACTTTGGAAAAGTAATTTTGAAGTGGCTGTCTGCAAAGAACTGTGGATTAAATTATTCCAGCTGCCCAAAGAGGGTTAAAAATATTCAGTTAGGTAAACTGGTAATTTCACATTCCAAAACACAATTCTTTCCGGATCAAGCATAAAAGGCATTTGCTCTTGGAAGACCAAGAAAGAATTTATGCGGTTCCCATTAGTCTAAAAATAAATAATAAATAAATAAATGTCTGAGTCATATATTGCATCTTGTTGGAGTTGAGTGCCTTCAGTGTAGGAAGAAAATGAAGTACATGATGAATCACTGTCCTACCCACTGCCCACTAGAATGAGCACAGAATCAGTCTTAAAAAACTAAGAAAAACAAATGCTTTGAATTTAATTCTGATTGGAGCTACTCCGATGCAAGTGTTTCTTCCTTTTGAAGAATCATATAGGGCAGCGCCTGTGGCTCAGTGAGTAGGGCGCCGGCCCCATATGCCGAGGGTGGCGGGTTCAAACCCAGCCCCTGCCAAACTGCAACAACAACAAAAAAAATAGCCGGGCGTTGTGGCGGGCGCCTGTAGTCCCAGCTGCTTGGGAGGCTGAGGCAAGAGAATCGCGTAAGCCCAAGAGTTAGAGGTTGCTGTGAGCTGTGTGACACCACGGCACTCTACCAGAGGGCGGTTAGTGAGACTCTGTCTCTACGAAAAAAAAAAAAAAAAAGAATCATATAAACACCTGAATACTATAGCTTTACTTGTGTTGAATTAAGTTGGGGAAGAAGTTGTATTTACAGCTTTTTGAAAGTGTCGTTGCTGAGTCATCGTTAAGGTTTGGGAATCAAACACTGGTGGTGTGGGTCTTCTCTCAGCTCTTAGGAATTACTGGCTCAAGACTTGCAAACTTTACATTTCTTGTTGGTAAAGCAGGTCCATAAATGCCTACTGTGCTTTATTAATGTGAACAATTAACAAAGTTTCCAGACTGTGTGCCAAGGACCCCTGGGTCCCCGCAGCAGACTCCTAGGAGCAGTGGGGGGTCATTTTAGTCATTCAAGGCAAACCCAGCAACACTCAGCATCTGTCAGCCACTGGAACGATCAGTAGCTTGACATAGCTTGCAGTTTCAACACTGTTAGATTGACTAGTTTTCAGTGATTGCTGTTATAAAAAGCAATTACTACAATAAAATCAGCATGGAGCTGGAAACATGGGGGTGGCAGTGTCTGATCTGACCAGGAGTTTGAGAAACCAGGCAGTGTGTAACTGGCAGGTGTAATCCATTCATAAGTCACTGGAGTGACTTAAGAAAAAATAAATGTATCATTTCTTTCTACCAATTTATATGTATTTGTGTTTCAAATTGGCTACTAATTAATACCTGTTAGGTATTTCTGTTGACCTAGAGGTGTTATGAAAAAATAAGTAACGAAACACTCAGGGTGCCGTAAGCTAAGGAAGTTTGTGAACATCTTGCAGAGAACCTTGCATTTGGTAGAATGTAAACTCAATCCACCCCCTTTCTCCTCCCCGGTCTAGATATTGTCTTTAATTGTTATCTTTTATTTGATATATGTATTGGAAAACTTGCAAAGCAAAAAGAATGAATTGTATAAGAACTTCATTAAGATGTATGCTTTAAAAAAAAAAATGTATGCTTTAAGGCTTTCCTAACTTTCGAACCCGTAAACAAAAACAACCACATTCCCTGCATGCTGGTTGGTTGCACTCTGTCTGCTTTAGGCAGACGGCTTTCATAAGCACAGTGTAGCTCAGGAGGAATTTTCTGAGAGCCCCGTGTGTGTGTTCTGTGGGGCGTCCTGGTTGCCTCCAGGCAAATGCGTTTTTGGAGATGTAGCAGAAGTACAGAATGGTGCCAGTTTTACAAAAGTGATGTGGCTCACTTCTGCCTGTAACTTACGGTTTGCGTCCTTGCCATCCTCACTTGTTCTAAGATGAACTAGTTTTATAATGTTGTTATACAGAAAAGCCAAATTTACTTGAACACCACAGCAATTTGGGAAGAAAATATCCAGTGTGATTCTCCAAATGCCTGTGGTAAAAGTACAAGGGACTCGAATCATTTTCCCATAATCAGTTTCGGTTCTGGAGGTCTGCCCCTCTCCCTCACCCGCTTGCCTTGCATGCACGTCTGTTGCAGTGGAAGCTCGTGGAAAATTCCTATCCCCTTTCATTCCACTGCAAGAGTTATAAAAAGCATGCCGTTCGGAATTGGCTTTTTCTTCTTCATGCTTGAATTTTTACTTACAACTTGAAGGTAGAAAAAAGTCATTTCAAGAAACACTTCTCTATGTATCAGTGGGCAGGGGGCTGCGGCATCACTTTCAGCCACCACGGAATGGCTGGCCCAGTTTGCTTCACCTTCGAGGGGTGACAATGCAGCCTGACAGCACCTCTTCTCAGAGCCACAGTGACATTCACTCAAGTCACTTGGGAGCCCCGTCTGACTGCCTCATGGTGGGGCACAGACGCTCACATGCTGGTGGGAATGCCGGCGGAGCCCAGGGACAAGGCAGCAGCGGCAGAGGGCTTCCTACGGTCGGTTTGGTTTGTTTGTTTCAAAAAAAGTATGAGTCATCTTGCCCCCACTTTTGTTTTTTTTACCCAAAACTCACTGTGGTTACTTCTCTAATTGGGTCTTGACTCCTGCAAGCCAGTTTAATTTTATCAGTGGTAGTGAATTCTTGAATGCTTTCCTCAGTTGTAGAATTTTAGTTTCAAATTGGAGTGGTCCAAGTGCCAGCTTAAACTTCGTGGTTTAGCGTCTTTATTGAATCCCCCGGGTGGAAGGACCTACCCTGGAGTTTTGCTGCTCTTTGGGATTCAAATTATGAGTCGTTGGTTCCACTGGAATCTTGGCCTTCTCCTGGAGTGGCTCCAGAGGCCATGGGCACAACATAATGAAGGCTCTGTTCCGGCACCTTCCTGCACCCAGCATTTTCCAGGTGGTAGCGCTGACCCAGCAGCACAGTGGCACTTGTTTCCGGTCCCCAGCCCTGGGTCCCTGGCAGCTTGGAGGCCTTTCAGGGAAAAGTCCACACTCACCCAGAGAATGTTCTGAAAAGGGCAGAGGTCAGTTCAGAATTGCTATTGGAATCCTCATCTTCATGATCGTCCCAGCAGCCTTCAGCTGTGTTTGGACAGCATGAGGGGCTCTGGGCTGTGGATGGCCCTTCACTCTGCACATCAGTGGCCAGTAACTGCTCAGAAAGCAAAGTCAGACCAGGAAGAGGGGCTGAGGAGCTTTCAGAACAGTGACCGTAAGTCATACAAGGCAAAGCTTAATACTACTTAGAAAAATTTGGAAAAGGGGAAAAAAAGTTCTGGTGCTCACAGAAGCAAGCTGTCATCCCTCCTTTTCTTTTCCACTGAATGTGGATGGAATCCGTCCTTCTTCAGCCATCCATTGTGCTTCAGTTTGACTAGCACTTAAAATTAATGAAATGATCTATTTCTCAAAAGTTTGTTCTGGGTACCTCAGGAATAAACAGCAATACCGCTCCTCAACATGTGTGCTAAAGAGTGCACTGCGTTAAAAGGCAGATTAGTCTTGGAACTCACGCAGCAACTTTAAGTCATTCCAACTGTATAGATTTCAAAGATAGCAGTACAAGAAAAACTATGCATGGATCTGTACAATTAAGAATTTTTGAAGTGTTGCCCTTCATAAGAGATCAGAAATATCAGTCCACCATAGATACATAAATTGTGTTGTACAAACAGTACACAGTAATGGAAATGTTAACAAGCGCAGCAACACGGATAAATCACAGCAATAATAAAACACGCCAAAAAAGAACATGTGCTATACTGCTCCAACACGTGAAATTTGAAACATAGCAAAATTAAACTGCGTGGGGAAATATGATAACATCAGGGTTATATTTGGGGGAGCTGCCTGCAGTGATAGGGACCTTCTGTGTCGTGAGCTGGGCAGTCATCACACGGAGTGTACAGATACAAAAGTTCAGCAAGTCGTACACTTCTTTTTTTTTTTTTCTTTTTTTGTAGAGACAGAGTCTCACTTTACGGCCCTCGGTAGAGTGCCGTGGCCTCACACAGCTCACAGCAACCTCCAGCTCCTGGGCTTAAGTGATTCTCCTGCCTCAGCCTCCCGAGTAGCTGGGACTACAGGCGCCCGCCACAACGCCCGGCTATTTTTTGGTTGCAGTTTGGCCGGGGCTGGGTTTGAACCCGCCACCCTCGGAATATGGGGCCGGCGCCTTACCGACTGAGCCACAGGCGCCGCCCGCAAGTCGTACACTTCTAATCTGTGAATTTTATTCTGTGTAAGCTGTACCTCTGAGATGCCACAACACAGAGTCACAGGCATAGCCAAGCCCACAGCATGACCTTGCCCAGGGAAGCGTTTGGGAAGCCAGCGTGCGTGCGTGCGTGCGTGCGTGTGTGTGTGTGTGTGTGCGCACCTGTGAGTGGAGTGACCTGTTTTCCCAGGCTTCCTATGCCTGGCCTTTATTCCTACATGAATGCTGCCTTCAAAAGAGTTCCATTTCAGTTTTATACCATCTAACGTGTTTATTCATGAATTCTCCCCGACCTTGAAAGCCCAGCCAAGCCTGTGTCATCTCCAGACTTCACTAGCGCCACTTGGCTGCTGGGTGCTGCATGTCCTGTGACAGCACAGGGTGGTAGCTACTGTTGTGCTTCACCAGAGCTGCAGTCACACAAAGGTTGAACTCCTGGGGCATCAGCCTCCTGGTTCTCCATCTAGGTCCCACTTCCATGATTGGTGGAAACTGCTACCCACTGCAGGGCTGTGACGCTGACATGGGGGTTGAATTCTGGCTCTGCAGGCTGCTTTCTCTAGGACCAAGCAGTTCACTAAGCATCCCAGCACTTCTTCTTCTTTTTTTTTTTTTCAGGTTAATGTGAGGGTACAAATAACTAGGTTATAATATTTGCATTTATTAGGTAGAGCCCCTCTTTGTAGTTGTGTCCCACACCCAAGAGGTGTGCCATACACCCTTACATGGTGCCCAGGCAATGGAAGCACAGAATCCTCCTCCCTATCCCCTCGCCACCAATCCTTGTGTCCCTGATCCCCATCTTGAATTGAGTTTTTCTCTTATGTGGGCGTGTATTCGATCATCTACTGGCTTCATATGAGTATTGAGCTTTTCCATTCTTGTGATACTTTACTAAGAAGAATGTGCTTCAAATCCATCCAGCTTAACACAAAAGATGTAAAGTGTCCATCTTTTTATGGCTGAGTAATATTCTGTGGTGTGCATATACCTCAGTTCGTTAAACCATTCCTGGGTTGCTGGGCATTTAGGTTGTTTCCACATCTTGACGATTGCAAATTAAGCTGCAATAAACAATCTAGTGCAAATGTCCTTGTGATAAAGTGATTTTTCTTTTTCTGGGTAGATGCCCAGTAATGAGCATCCTAGCACTTCTTAACCTTTGCTCAGGGGTAAAATGGGAACAATTGTGCCCACCAAAGTTGGCTTCTCAGCATTTCTCAAACTTCCCATATTTAGTCCCTCTCAGGGTGACAGGGGTGCTTTGAATGTGACAGTTGTATACAGAGCAGGGTGGCAGCTGTTGGAGGTAAAGTCTGTAAGCTCTCCTGATCTATGCAAAAGGTAGTGTGGGATTTTTATTTCAATCTTTTGAAAATCTGTTTTATTGTAAGAAGCTCTGACAGGAAAAAGCTTTATCGTGGTTTTGCTGTATACCTTCTGATAGCTCTCTGAGTTTGAGGTTCTTATCTATAAAGGAAGAAGACGGTATCTACTTTAAATGGGCCATTGTGGTATTAAATGAGGCAGTGCAGCCGCATGGCCTGCACCTGTTAAGTGCCAGCTAACATGGACAGAGAAAGAGTCTCAAGGGAAGGGTGATGCCTGTGGAGTAGGGCGCTGGCCCCACATACTGGAGGTGGTGGGTTCAAACCCGGCCCCAGCCAAAAACTGCAAAAAAAAAAAAAGACCTAAGTTTTGGGGCAGTGCCTATGACTCAAAGGAGTAGGACACCAGCCCCATATACTGGAGCTGGCGGGTTCAAATCCGGCCCCGGCCAAAAAAAAAAAAAAAAAAGAAGAAGAGTCTCAAGGGAATTGGGAGAGTTGTTTATGAAATATTTTTCCCTTTTTCCCTTTCTTGCCCAGAGACTATTTGGATGGCAATAGCATTTTGGGGTGAAGAAGTGGTAAGAGAAAGTGGTGTGCCATCAGTGAATCCTACAGTGTGACTGTGAAACAGGCTCGGGACAGGCTGGTCACGTTGTATATAATTGTATAATTATATGTATTATAGATTGTCCAATTAAAACAAAGACATGTATGGCTAATTATGTTTATTATTACCCAGAAGGGAACCATACTGTATTCAAAAATATGGACAATTAATTCCACATCACAAAATGATGTTCTAAGTAGTCTTGATTTTTTAACTTGTGTCCTTCTTTATCCCAGCTATCACCACTTTAAAGAACGTGTCACTGGCTCAATTAAAAATGAATCTGTACAAGAATTCCTGTTATTAACACTTTATGATGTTAAGTTGGATAAGTCCTTTTTGTTTTTTAGGAAATTTAAGAATCTGTCCCTTAATAGTTAAAAATATTAACTCCAAATATTAAGCATAATTAGTTTGTAGTCAGAATTTGATGGTTTTATGTTATTCAGCAAAATATAAGAACATATTTTCCTGTTAGCATTTTTGTACCATAATTTCTCATTAAGAAAACCAGTTTGTTTAGGAATTTTTTAAGCAACATCTGTATGTAATAATTTCAAGATTCCAGAGAATAGTCTAATAAAACTCAAAGTAATACCTCCACTATCTTCAACTAATGTTTATAATTATCCAGTATATTGATACCAAAGATTGATATCATCTGCTGATTCCAGAAATCTAAAGACAGAAAATGTTTTGTCAGGAACCCAGAGAAAATAAGAGGAAATGGAACCTCTTAGCAATTCTGAACCTCTTCCATCAGCATTTGCACCTTGACGGCTCTAACCTGACATGCATGCTCACAGGTAGTTTGGGGCTACTGTGTGATATTCATTTAGTTCCTGACTTTTGCTATGTAAAAACAGAACATGCCAAAGGGCAGCATTGTGTGTAAGTCCCTGAAACCTGCCCTGATATGAAGACATTTCATGATAAGCTGTGACCACTTTAACAGGCTCTGTAGGCCCCTGCATGTCACCTGTGAGTGCGACGGGATCTCAGGCAGGGAGGATTGGAAGACAACATCCTGCCAGGGACAGATTTAGAGGCTCATACAATATACAGAATGAAGACATCTGTACATGCACACTTGAAATTGTCCTATTCTGTGTTGAGAGGGAATTCATTATCTTACAGGGCTGAAACTCAGAAGGTGTAGAAATAAGATCACTTAACCTGAAAAGAGTGAGTGGAATTAGAATCTTTAAGGTGAGATAGAGTACTATCTTGCTAAGTATGTTTCTGGTATTATTAAAATCAACTGGGACAATCATAGTCCCTGTAGCTGCACGGGATCTTACAGTTTCCCACACACTTTGGCCTCCGTCACCTTACAATACTACAAGCTCACTAAGGTAGGGCAGAAAGCCTGTACCATTTCTGAAGACACACTGTGATGACTTTAGCCAGTTAACTTAGTCGAATAATGCGAGGAGCACTAAACAAATGCTGTACAGCTATTCCTGGTTTTGAAAAAATGTCATTTTCAAAAAATGTCAAAAATTATGAAGACAGTAAAAGGATTAGAGGTTGCCACGGGTTACTGGGGAGGGAGAGATACACAGGCAGAGCCCAGATGATCTGGAGGCCGTGAAGCCACTACATGTGAAGCTGCAGCAGGGACGCAGGTCATTCCACACTGTTGAGAAACACAGAAGCCACAGCACCAAGAGGGACGCTGCTGTGACTTCAGTGCACACTCAGCTGTGGTGATGAGCATCTCCGTGATGTGGGGTGCTGCTCTGGGTGGAGGCTGTGCCTATGTTGGGCAGAGTGTGTATGGGAAATCTCTGTAATCTCCTCTCAGTTTCACTATGAACCTAAAACTGCTCTTGAAAAAAATAGTCCTTTTTTGTTAAGGTCATTTACTACATGTAAAAAGGAACAAACAAAACAACAGAATTTTATTCTGTAGCTCCAGATTATACCAGTAAACCTATCTGGCCCTCACTCAGGTCTTCCTGTGATTATATGGTTAAAAATGCAAACACTGATGCAATCTTGTAGAGAATACGTTATTATAATCATTATTGACCTTTGAGGACAGAATATGAACAGTCTAAAAAGGAAGCAAGCACGGGAGCTCGTCCACTCCTCACTGTTGTTACATTCTGCCCAGCATGCTGGTCTCATGATAATGGCAACAACCTCATATGTAAACATGTTTCTTTTAACATTTAGGTGTTCTTGAATCTGATCATGTCCAAGACCTCACTTCTTTTTGTAAAGAAGGCTTTTGTTCACACTGCAAGAGAGCTCTGCTCTGCTCTAGAGTTTGGCTAAATTCCCCAGGCTGGCTTGGACCAGAAGCAAATGTTCTCAATTTTTTCACCTCTCCCTTTTTCCTTCTGGTTGGTGGTCTTGAGGGCCTCAGAGACCCCTCGGGTAGAGAAGAATGGGCAACTTCCCAGTTCCCTTCCAGCACATCTCCAGACAGAATGACTAATGTCAGCTCCACTTCCTCATGAAGCTGCACGCGACTCAGCCAGTGAAACCGGGAGGGAGGCCACCTGGCTGTGGATTCACAAATATGATAATTTCTGACATACCTTTTTCCTACCAAGATGTGCATAAATAGCCAAAGCAGAAATCTTGCACATGTAGCATGTTCAGTCGGATACTGATCATCATGACACACAGCAGCAAACCCACAATTCAGATTTAACCTTTATCCCGGGAATTTGCTGGAACAATCATAGCAAAGGTGCTAATGTGTGTCCTGGAATACCTAGTACTTATCTTAGTACAGGGAGGTATAGGTGGTATCAAGTAGTCTGGTGATGAGACTGCTGCTAGTCTTATCACCAAACTAATCACCAGATTAAGAAGCCACCTCAAGTCAACAAGAGTGTTAACAGATGAGTAGGTGCTGACAGACGCCCAGTCAGACAGAAAGTGACAAAAGTGAGGAGTGGGCAGGCGAGATGCTTGACTCCTCTCCCCTAAAGGTCAATAATAATTATAATGTATTCTCTACAAGACTGCATCAACATGAAAAAATAATCTATTTTCGAAGACCTCTATATCTTGGTATCTTTTCCTTAAAAAAAAAAAAAAAAAAAGAGAGAGAAGAAGAAAACATTGTCCATAAATAGTATAAAATTATATATTAAACATAACACCTTTTTAATGTGCATTTTTTAATTTGGTTAATTTTTTTAAATATTAAATATTGACTATGAAGCATTAAGTTGTCAGGTTAATGTGAAAGTTTCAAAAGTAATTCAAGATGTGAAAAATCATTCAAAGGGACTATTGAGGCTGATTTTGGAGCAAAGTAATTACCAATGGAGAAGCCCTCTGGAGGCGGAGGGTTGACTAGGGATTTAATTAGGTTCCAGTTGAACAGCAAAGATAATGGATTTTTTTAGCTGGTGGAAAGAGTAGTGCTAAAAGGATTAGGTCCACTTCTTAGGAGGTTTTTAATAGGTTTCTCATCTTTTGTCAACTGGTGCAAGCTAGGAGCAGGGCAAAAAAGAAAGGTGATTTCATGGGGAAATATCTAATTAAAATATTAATTCAAAGACAGCCAGCTAGCTAGCACACTCGACCTTTGATCCAGATGGCAATGGGCAGAGTTCCTTCCCTTATTACTATACCATTCATTTAAATCTCAATAAACTATTGAAACTTTGATTCAAAAACATTATCCATGAATTTTTTACTGATGTTAGTTACTTCACATCATTTACCTCTTTTAAACATTAATGTTATGCTAGTGCCCAGCTGTTTTTGGCAATCCCGTCTATAGAATGCGAGGTGGATGGTTCACACAAGTAGTTTTTAAACTCTAACAGTGGGAAAGGAAGGCCACTCAGCACATCTCTAAGATTGAATTTTATTAGCCTGATATTCAAGTGGTGTACCATGAAATTCAGGATTTCACTCTCTGTCAACTTCCAGAAGAAGATGGTAACTAGATGTATGGATTGTAAGAATTTCCACATGCATTGCCTCTTGGTTATCCCATAATTTGTTTTTACCCGTCTGGTCTATAAAGTAGAATTTTATGTCATTACTTTATGCACAAACCTTCCTGGTTGCTTTTATTGTTTTCTTGGAGGCTTTGGCACTGTGCTCACACAGAATGGTGGGCACATCTCACCTGTCTGCACCTGACTCTCAGGAGCCAGCCTCTGCTACACCTGCTGGAGCATCCTGTATCCCAGGGGCTGATGCAGGCCCAGAAACCCCTGTCCTTGTCCAAAGGCAGGAGTGATGGATGGTAGGAACTGCTCCCATTACTAACTCTGGGTGTCAGCCCATTCCTTAACTTCTCAGGCTCTCTTCTTTATTTTTAATTAAAATAAATTATCGATAGGTAATTTAAAATACATACTGTATGGTAAGTATTACAATATGTTTAAAAATAATTATTCATGTAGAGACACGCATTTATACATTTAATATTAAGTATTAAGAATGGTTATTTTGGAGTGGTAGAATTATACATAATGTTTATTTTTGGTACAGTCTTTGCATACTCTACTTTCTATAATAATCAGGAAAAATAGCCATCCAGAAACAGTTAATAGATTTTACTTTTATAAAAGGGTGTCCATGTAGTGACGTGCAGTGCCCCCTCCCGGACAAAGCTCATCCCTTCTGCCCCCAGGGTAAAAAGCTTGGGCATTTTCTTTCCTCTCTGATTTATTCCAGGCACACAGAACAAACACTGCCTGGACACGTGTAAGCCCTCAATAAATATTTTTTGAGCAAATAAATAAACTTTAATGCCCGGAACTGGAAGCCCCCCAGGAGGAGTAAGAGGGTCCTCGTGGCCCTCTTCTCGTGTCGAGGACGACAGATGACGTTGGGGCAGCACAAGTCGTGTCCAGACACACTCCTCCTTCAGCTCTCTACAGCCCTCCGAGCCCCATGGAAGACTCTGTGCACGTCAGAGAAGGGACAGGCGTGCTCTCCCATGTTTGCTTTTCCTCATCTGTGCGCGACTACTGAGCTGCTGAGTGCACTGGTGTCATGAGCACTGGCTCGTGCTTACGGCTTACAGGGATTTGACAAAGTGAGTACAATGGTGTCTGCCATACCTGTGTGTTCTAGAGGCAAAGTGAGGTGAGGTGTGGAAAGTACTTCAGAGCAATTCAGTTCTACTCCTATTATAATGTTCCTGTGAATGTCTCTCTTTACATCAGAAGGATGTTGGTATAACTTATCAGAAAATTCTCATTGTCAGGTTCCTAAAGTCAGGATGTAGTGAAGACAGAATGGGCGTCGGCTCTGTCCATGGGCTCTTCTCAGTAAGCGTAGACCTCATCAGCTGCCCAAACAAAGCCTGGTTTAAAGGGTCCATTAGAACAAATATATATATTTTTTAATGTTATAAATATACATAATATATATTTATGTAGAATAAATGTATATATTCTTTATATATAAAGAAAGTATATAGTTTGCCTACTGAGTTGTCATTATTATTATAACAGTATCTTGCAAATTTTGAACACCTGATTTGAAGACATTCAGTGTACATTCATGATTCATTGCATATACCCTCTACATCTCAACCTAGTAAATCCACAAAGCTGCCCAGACCCTCTTGGCATTTTGTAACCAAAAAATGACAGGATGCACCCAACCTCCCTTCTTCCCTGTCCGTGTGGTCACTCCCCACTGCCCTTTTCCCTCACCTTGATAGGGTGAGGTG
Organism: Nycticebus coucang; assembly: GCF_027406575.1. Taxonomy (NCBI): domain Eukaryota; kingdom Metazoa; phylum Chordata; class Mammalia; order Primates; family Lorisidae; genus Nycticebus; species Nycticebus coucang. Next base: position 746,868 of record NC_069786.1, on the reverse strand, counting down.
GGGCCCCAGTTTCTCCCTGTCGGCCACACACACACCCCTTTAATCCATATATTTCTCTACCTCAATCTTTCAAATATTGCTCTTTTTCTCTAAGTAAAATGTTTTTCTAACATGTCATTTGTGAGAAAGATTTTGATCATGTTACAATGCCATGTTTTAAGAAGAAAAGTCATATGTTTTGATATTAAATCTGTCTCTATATAAAGGGCTAGTGTGAATCTCAAAGTGCTGATCTTATAAAGCACTGAAGATTGGGAGGAGAATCTATTTTCTATTTTCTACTATTTTAATAGTTTGACTTTTTTTTTTCCTCACCCATAGCTTACTTTCATGATGTATATTTTTTAAATTATCCACAAACAGATTAAAATAAGCACCATGGGGCAGCCCACCATCAGCACCTGAACACCATTTGTAAGACGGTTTCCCTTTTCAAGCTCCAGTACAGTAACTGGCTTACAAACTTTTGGATTACAAGATGATTATCAACTGTAAAGAGCCATATTGATTAAAATCAACAGATTTTTCAATTTCAGGGTTGAAACCATATGGATTATTTAGCATCTCATTAGGAACTAAGATATTATGGAAGTCCATTTCCTAGTTCTAGACTCTGCAAGCAAATAACCAGCTCCCCATAGTATGGTACCAAAGTAGTTAATCCAGTATGTTAGACAGCCCCATTTAATAAGCAGAGAGTGCCTGAAAATAAGAAACATATTATATACATTTTAAGAAAAAGATAGGCTGGGCAAGGTGACTCATGCCTGTAATCCTAGCACACTGGGAGGCCAAGGTTGGTTGGATTGCCTGAGCTTAGGAGTTCAAGTCAAGTCTAAGCAAGAGTGAGACCCGGTCTCTACTAAAAAAAAAAAAAAAAAAATAGAAAAACTAGCCAGAGCTCAGGGCCCATAGCTCAGTGCCCATAGCTCAGCAGTTAGGGTGCTGGCCACATACACCTGGGCTGGCAGGTTTGAACCAGCCCAGGCCTGCCAAACAATAATGACAACTACAACAAAAAAATAGCTGGGTGTTGTAGTGGGTACTTATAGTCCCAGCTACTTGGGAGGCAGAGACAAAAGAATCACTCAAGCCCGAGAGTTTGAGGTTGCTGTGAGCTGTGATGCTACAGCACTCTACCGAGGACAACAAAGTGAGACTCTGTCTTAAAAAAAAAAAAACTAGCCAGGCATTATGGTGGGCACCTGTAATCCCAGCTACTAGGGAGGCAAGGCAAGAAGATCACTTGAGCCCAGGAGTTTGAGGTTGCTGTGAGCCATGGTGATGCCATGACACTCTACCCAGGGCACAAAGTGAGACTGTGTCTAAAAAAAAAAGAAAGAAAGGAGTAAACTCTATTGTAATATTCAATATATATTAATAACAAAAGATGAACACAAATCATGTTTAGCCCCTGCTCTAATTGTAGAAGTCAAACTGACTGGAGTGTTACAAATTTAATACATTTTTTCTTTCTTAAAATGTGTATAGTATATACATTTTTGGCACGCTCTGTATGTGTATAAACATTTATTGTGTCATGTACTGTGTATAGTAATCACCTCCTGCACTGCATATTTCTTTTTTTTTTTTTTTGGCTGGGGCTGGGTTTGAACCCGCCACCTCCAGCATATGGGGCTGGCGCCCTACTGCGATGAGCCACAGGTGCCGCCCTGCACTGCGTATTTCATTACGTAGTAAACTGTTACAGTTACACTTTTCAAGCAGAGACCTCGCACTTCCTCTACTATGGTGGATCTTAGTCTCTTCATCCTTCCCTACAATGATATTAACATGTAATTAATATAACAGCAGTTATTTCCCCGCATTCTTAAATACAGGTTTTAATCAGCTTCTGTGAATACACAAAATTTGCTTCTAATACTGAACACAGTCCCGGTCTGTCTCGTGACTCAGGATAATCGCTGGAGCATAGCAGTGGTTCTTCTCTTTCACTACTGCAGGAGACCAGTGGCTGTGGACAGGATGGGATTTTTTTCTTTCCTTTAATGAACCAAGCTCTGAGGTTTTCGGGGGGTTTGTTTGTTTTGTTTTGTTTTTTGATACACAGCCAAGGATCATTTTGCAACCACACATGATAAAACTTTAGCGCACGCAGGCCCTAGCAAGGGCGGGGTGGGTCTGGTGAGCGGAGCTCTCTGTGCACTTCCAGTCCTCAGCCTTTCCCACTGACAGGAATTATGCATAACCACACTACTTCCTGCACATTGGCCAGTGAGCGGTCACTCTCATACCTTATTAAAAGGATGTATTGTTAACACTTTTAAAGAAAGGATTGCAATTCAACTTTACAGTTTCCAGCCTGTACTTGTGTCTCTTTTTTTAATAAGTGAGATGGCAGAGGAAATGTTTACATCAGCTTTATATTAGTTTAATAGGCAATAGCTTTATTTTTCAAATCATTCTCTTTTAGAGTGTCCATGGAGTTTGCAGCTGCTTATAAAATATAAGGCATTCATTCATCACTGTAAAATAGTTGTTTATTTCCTTTCCATATTTCCTCTTATAAAAAAAAAAAAAACTCCATTCTGCTAGGTTGTTTTGAGTTTTTATAAAGTAGTATTTGTTTAACGTCACCAAGAAGAGGTTTAGGACAGTTGCAGGATTAGCAGGGGAAATGTGACACTTAGTGGCCTCTCAGGTCATCGTGGTGGGTTTGGTACACGAACCATGATGGAGTTATCTCCTCCCTGTGCAATCGCCACCCAGCCAGGGAGCCGTGCCAGCGTTCATGTCCCTCTGCAGCCAAAGTCTGAGGCTTCCTCTCCCTAACAGGTTCAAGGGACCGAAGAGGATCTTGCGATGTGCAAAACAGCTTTCTCAGACTAAGATCAGGTTGGGCTTACCAATCAGAAGTTGAACTGCTGTTCATTTGCCCTAAATTAACCAGAAGCTTGGTTTTATTTTATTTTCTGACAAGTTTTTAAATGTCTTTAAAACTTAAGTGCTTTGGGGGGTTATTTTTGTTGTGCGTTTTTTTTTTCTTTCATTTTTAGTTGATCAGAGAGAGAAAGGAAATATGGCAACAACAACAACAACAACAAAAAGTCAGCCCAAAAGGAAATATGTTAAAACAGTGAAAAACACAGAATTGTGGTGCTTCTCTCTATGCTAATCTAACCAAAGATGTTAAGCTGCGACGCTGAGCCTCTGTCATGTGGCTCCTGTATCTTACCGGGATATTCGTCCTTACCAGAAGAGCAGCGTTTATTATCACAGGTGACTGAACACAGAAGAGAAAAGCAAACAGAGAGGCTGCATTTAATCACTCTAAGCAGGTTTCATATTTGCTTTCTCACTTTCATTCCCAAGCCAGACGCCTGTCAGTGAAGTGTGAGCACCAATTGCCTCTCTCTGCACATCGCTGAGACAGGCCAGGAAGAACAGGTGCTGAGCCCACAAAAAGATAAACATGAAGCCACTCTTGGTGAAACAGAATTTAGCTGAAGTAGGGCTTTTGAATTACCCTTGTGCTACTACTGTTCAAATATTTGCTAATAGATCCTGGAAGGAAGAAAATGTGGTCACCTAAGGTAAAATTCCTTGTCCTGTTCCATCCTTAAATGATGTCTCAAAGACCCAGAAAAAGGGGGTAGTTTAAGAAAGAAATAGGAGCTTGTTTATGGGGTTTCAGGTACACCTAACGTGGCCTTAGTTTAGCAAGTACAATTAAGCATTGCCAAACATTCTTTCATGTTTCCTGAGTGTTTATTTTAGAGCTGACTTGCTGGTAAGGCAGATTAGAATGTTTACTACAATGCGACTTGTATCCCTCGCTGAGGCTATGTTAGCCATTCCCCAGGCCAGGGTAGCCCTGGGAGGTTATTAAACCTGAGCATCACAATTTACAAAGAAATCGGAAATTTGAGTGAAGCAGATGTTTGGGATACAGTTTGCTTTCCACACACTTTAACCTGTGTTGCTGCCCACCTTTGAAGCTTAGCCTTATTATTTGCACGTCTGTGAATTATCAGAGATTTTCAAAAGCACACTACAGAGAGTCAAAAAAGGAGAGAGAGTTAGTGGAGAATTTAGCCAGGAGCTTCTAAAGACATCACTAATGATTCTCACATCTATATTTGTTAGGTTCCTTTGATAAGTCTTATTGTTTTCTATCCTTTGATTTAAAGTGATCTCCCCCCCTTGTCACAATGAACAGTGGTGCTGGGAGCATCCATTCATTCAGGCATATGGCTCAAGTAATAGTTTAGTTGTTTCCTCTCTGAAGGTAGGAAGTTAATGAGAAACACAGATTAGGATCTAAGAGCTATTCTGAGATTAAGATAAGGTATCCTAACAAAAAGCTTATGGGGAAATGAAGGATTGAGAGAATAATTATACTTTTGTTAAAATAAGACTCACTAACTTTTAAAATATTTTATGTGGCTTTAAAATGACCAGATTCTCTGCCAAGTAAGCCCTGTGAATGTAATGTCATCACAATATTTACTGATCAATCGATTGCCACGTCTTGTTTAAACTTCCTTTAGGATACATATACATAGTCTATATAAATAAAATTCCAGGGTCATTTGGGGGTTTGTACAAATCATTGTCATGCTTACATGTGAAAATTATCACTGGCGAAGGAAAAATAGAGCCTTCAATATCCTATTTTGGTTATGCTTTCTATAAAAAGTCTATGAAATAGTGGAATCATCTCAGCCAGGAGAACAAACTGTCGAGCCGTCCTGTTGCGGCTTAACTTGAGCACAACCATCCCACGTGGGGATGCATTCAGAGCCAGTTGCTGGAACCGAGTGCCGGGGCTGCAGCCTGAATCCCTGCGGGAACTTGGGAAATGTGCCCTCGTCTCCAGATGGCAAGCCCTTGGGGGCAGAGCCCTGAGATTCTGAGAAATATGAGGTCTGCTTTATTTAATTTCCTCTCATTTACCAAGAGTCACAATCTATTTCAGTAAATAAATTCAGGAAATTGGTAAAGCACTTTACTCCATCCTTTGTGTGTCGGCCCTCCATGGTTATCATGTTCTTCCTGGCTCCCAGGCTGTTCACAGCCTCCCTCACTTGCCTGGGGCCAGTTTAGGACGCCCCTGGGAATGGGTGCTGCTGAGCTTAAGCGACATAAACAAACTCAACAGCTTACAAGTTTTACAGAGCAGTGTATTTCCTCTACTTTGTTAGTAAAGGGCTCTAAGTTTAGAGATTTTCTGTATTGATTCTGGCATCCTTTTCAAATAATTCTTTTCACTTTTCACCCCAGGACCACTTTACACCCTGGGATAGAATAAAAGAAATGGTCATTCATTCCATAGTACCAGCAACCAGCAGCTCTAATCCTTTTTATCCTTTCTTTTTGGTTGGTAAAACCCAACACCCAGTCTTGATACACCAGCTGTGCCCACAGTCAGACTGGACTTTTCTTACCTTCATTAGCCACTGCGTGTTGTTTTCCATGATGTTCTCCAGCACTTGCAGCCTCTGCACTGAGTCGTCATAATCCAGGGGCGCGTCCCTCTGCACGGCGTTGGACACGTAGGCACTGGAGGAAGAGCGGCAGTTGTCCATCTCCGGCAGGAGGAAAGTGTAGCTGCAGGACCCGTGCTGGACCTGGTACTGCCTCTTCCCTATGCTGTCCATGCTCTTCCGAAAGTTACTGTAGGCTGCAGCCAAGACAAGATCACAGCTCAAAGTAAAGAAAACAATCTGCCACATTCTTTCTTTCTTCGGGTAATAAACCACCAACTTAGCAAACCTCAAGGCACATGTGAGTGCAGAGTCCCAAGCGGCAGTCTGAAACACAGGCTATGCTGCCATGACTGGGGGCATCGATGAAAGTCTTCTTTTCCCTCCTTTTCCAGTGGCAAACTTGGTTTGGAATGCTGTCTTCTCTGCCGGCATGCAGTGAACTGTCAGACTGCGGTGGGAAGAACAGTCCTGCTCACTTGGGAGGGCTGCGTTTGCTTTGCAGAGCAGCTTGCAGGTTCCTGTGTCCCTCTCTCTCTCTCTCTCCCCAGATTCTACAGTGTCAGTATCTGAATCAATCACTTTCCTTTCCTTATATGATAAGTTGATAAGAACAGCCAGACGTGTGTAGCGCACTGCTCCGCCCTCCTGGCTTACCCGTTATCTTCCTGTAGGGGGTCACTAGCCAGGCAACAGGAAAAAATCAGAGCAGAGCGCCTGCGGTCCGGCCAGGACTCAGACAGTGCAGAAGCCTCTGGGAAACACTGATCAGTTACAGGACCCCTGGGCATTTCCTAGGCACCACCCTAATTAAGTATTTCCTAGAGAGAGCAATTGGTCTCTTTTGTCTGAAACTGATTTCACAGTGCTAAGCTGGCAAAATATCTGAGGTAGTAACTTTAAATTTAAAGTACAATGAAAGTTCCTGTTTTTTCCTTTAGGAATAAAAATACTACAAGTATGTCAGGACTTCAGTTTATTTTTGTTATTACAAATAAAGAGGAAGAAGTTTGGCTCTTGTAAACTCTATGCCTTTTCATAAGGAAAAACAGTTCCATTCGTATTAATTGATTTCTGAACTGTTAGCTAAGTTAATTTTCATTTTTGAAGTTTGTTAGGAAGGTCTTGGTTTGTTAAATCATGCTAGGAAGATCAGTTTTCTGAGCTCTGACATTTATTTTAAACAAAATAGCCACTTAAATATTTAAAATAAACTCAAACTATACTAGACTGACTAATAATTCAGTAAATTACAGTAGAGAAATCAGAATTTAAATAAGGGTCGAAAGGGGAACACAAACTTCTTTATAGTATCAGCATTGTTCAAATCTCATAATTTTCTAATATACTATCAATTACCCAGACAAATCACTCCCCTTTTGATTAAGCTCTGATGTCCTTATCTTTAAAATTCAGGCATTGCGTTAATTTCCAAGATTTTTCTACTTCAGTTCTATGGGTTAGGTGAGTTACTTCCTTTAACAAATAAACCTTAATACTTATAACAACATATTAACTCACCAGCCCAAGCATACATAGGGAAAAAAATTCCAGCCTTTGCTATGATCTGTTTATATCTCAGGGTATAACATTTATTATTCCCGGTAAGTGCGGACTAACTGGTACACTAACTTAATGGACCATGTCTGCCCAGGAAAGCCAAATAGCAATCTATATTATGCAAGACCATCTTTCAGAGGATTAAAGAGGGATGGTTTTAATTATTAAGTCAATGCAGACTTTGGACATTGAATTTGATTTTCTTTAGATCTGTTTTCAGGAGACATAATTAGAACTGCAAATAAATTCTTCCTGTTAATGGACTTTCTCCCAAATTACCTCTACAACAGGGAACCTGAGGTCCATAGGCAGAATTCATAGGATTCATGAGCTTAGATGGGGGAAAAATATCTTTTTCACTAAGCTCTAACAGAAGTACAGCCTTTCCATGAATACTTAACAAACAAGTGTCAATATCTGTGTCTTTCTCATCAATCAAAATCATAGATATTTTTATTTCCTGTCACTCACACTCAGGACTACATTGTTAGTAAACCCGTCCCTAGATCTTGTTATTGAATATTTGAATGAAGAGCACAGCTATCTCTGGAGAAAGGGTTCCACTGTATAAAAAGCTAGAATGCACCCACGAGAAGGATCACAGTAGGAGAAACGGTATGACTCCACCAAGTTCCTGGGGCATGGTTTCCACTAAGGAAACACATTGAAGAAAATGTGCCTGTTCAGACAGCGAACCACAGGGAAGCATGTGGCCCACCAGCCCAGCCTAGTCCTCTGCCAAAGCCTGACTCTGCGCGGCCTCCAGCACTGGCTGAGCTTCCCCAAACCTCATCCTTTCTTTGTAGAGTTTCTAATCCTAAGTTTTGTATAGGAATATTAATTACGTCTTTATAGGCACTTTCCATTAAATGGAAATCAGTTCTTCTGTCATCAATTAGTATAACTGTGTTGTTCTCTGCTTGAATGTAAAACAGTACCAGAGGGTGCGAGCTTTTTCTTCAAAATTTATTTCCTGTTTGAAAAAGTATATTATAAGATACTAACATTACATATGTGGTTTTAAAAATCATTCAACTGGGCTCATGTGGCTAAGGCGCCAGCCACATACACCTGAGCTGGTGGGTTCGAATCCAGCTCAGGCCCGCCAAACAACAATGATGGCTGCAACCAAAAAATAGCCAGGCATTGTGGCGAGCGCCTGTTATCCCAGCTACTTGGGAGGCAGAGGCAGGAGAATCACTTGAGCCTAGAAGCTGGAGGTTGCTGTGAGCTGTGATGCCAAGGCACTCTACCCAGGTGACAGCTTTTGAGGCTCTGTCTCAAAAAAAAAAAAAAAAAAATCATTCAACTGTCTTCCAGGCAAATAGGGTGGTTTAAAAGAAACAAACAGGAAAGGACATACCGCAAGGATGTCTTGTCTACCAGTTTGTATCAGACACTCCGCAAGGCTCCAGATGAGAGATGGATACAGCTGGGTTTCAGACCTACAGAAGCTAATGGGGTGAGAGAGGGATCCGTGAACAAATAGGATGCGATAAGAGAAAGAGCTGTGAGTAAACCTAGAAGGGAGACAGTGCTGCTTCTGGGACCCTGGTCCTGCGTGCAGTTGGAGGGACTGTCCTTACCCGGTCCCCTCCAGATCAGAACATGGAAGGACCAGCTCTTTGTAGATTTGTAATTGAAAATTGTTTGAACCAGAGAGTCAGGAGAAGCTCTAGGCAGACCAGGAACCAGTGATCTTTTTCTGTAAAGAGCCAGGTAGTGAATAGTGCAGGCTCCGCAGGCTGTGCGCCCTGATCCCCACCAGTCAACTCTGCTGTCGCAGCACAGAAGCAGCTGTGAGACACCGTGTAAGAGAACAGACAGGGCTGGGTTCCAGGAGAGCTTTGTGCATGATACTGACGTTTAACTTCCTCATAATTTTCACACGTTATGAAATATTCTTCTCTAGATTTTTTTCCCAACCATTTAAAAATGTAAAACTCATTCTTAGCTCATAGACCATTAGAAACCAGGCATGGGCTGTAGTTTGCTGACCTCTGAGTTAGGACCTGGGGGACTAGGAAGTGGTCAGCAAGGCCGTCCACTACACGCAGCCAGTATAAACAGGGGAATCTCTGCAGCCTGAGCTCTCAGAACTGGGAAGCATGAGACAGGTCAAGGAAAGGGGCTCATGAAAGGAGCAGGAATGTTGCCCAGAAAGAAAGTGCCTCTTTGAAGCTGGATGTGAAATGCAATGTGGGGAAGAAGTGCTGGGAAAGTGCCCAGTGGAGGGCCCAGTGGAGAGCACAGGCCACACCGCAGGAGCAGCAGAGACACTGGTGCAGCCGCACAGGGTCTCACGGCCACCAGCCCGGGCCGCTGCAAGAACCAGCAGGAGGCCCTCCAAGGAGCCTGGAGATGGGTGTGCTTTGGGCCAGGCCTTAATGTTCTCTCCCACCCGGGCCACAGGGGAAGAGGCTCAAAGGCAGCTTAGAACCCCCTGCACATTTTTTTTTTTTTGCAGTTTTTGGCCGGGGCTGGGTTTGAACCCGCCACCTCCGGCATATGGGGCCAGTGTCCTACTCTTTTGAGCCAAAGGCGCCGCCCCCCTCCCTACACTTTCTTATGAGGCTTAACTATGGGAAATCTTTGGTTTTCTTCTTCAGTGACTTGCAGAGAGGATAGTGTGAAGCAGATGAGGCAATAAAATGAGAAATACTATTACAGGCTTCCCAAACCACCCTTCCTGCCCACCATGTTTTTTCCTTATAGTTTTGCAGAACAGCTGTGTCCACTGTCGTTTTCTTAACGTTTGTTTTCTCCCCATATTGTGTGTCATCAGCTGACATTTCAGAGGCTCCCATTTATTCTCTGTAGAACTAAAAAGACCAGTTACCAACACCCCTAAAGAAAGAGATCAACATTACAAGAAATCTCTGCTTCGTTTTGGCCTGTGAACAAAGACCCTAACACCAAAGGATGTCTGTGGCCTCTCTGCCCACCCCAGGAGACCAACAGGCCTGCTGCTGTCGGGGTTGTGAGTCAGACCTGACAGCCTGACAGAGGCCTCAGGTCCCCCAGAACAGTCTGTGTTGTTGCCACAGAAGGAAGAAACCAAAAAAACAGATGCCAACTTTAAATCAGCACAAAGTGGGGCAGCCGCCAGGTGTGGGTTGCCAAATGGAATCTACGAGCAGCCTGCGTGACCTCCGCTGCATCTAGTAAGATGGAAGTGGGACCACCAGCCTGAGCCGAGACCCAGAGACTCCTGACAGCACTCTGCAGGTGCAAGCTTTGAAAAGCCGTGGCTGATTAAAAAACACGTTGGCACCTGCCTTCATAGGATCGTTTGTGCTGGGATGGTTCTCTATCAGACCCGGACAGCTCACCTGAGCCAGTCTCCTGCTTATCCCACTTCCCCTACCCACCCACCCAGCCAAGTCCACTTTCCTCTCACCATCACCACTGGGAGCAGGGATTTTTTATTTTGTTTTGTTTTGTTCTGTTTTTGTCCTTAAGTTTTGGTAAATGCCATGTTGGTATATGAAGAAGTTTCAGTGCTGAAATACTCTAAAAAGTGAAGCTGAGACAGGATGTTTTGATTTGACTTTGGCCATTTTCAGATGGGCACGCTCAGGACTCCGGGCACCTGGCGTGCTGGAGTTGAGATGGACGTTTAAAACATCATGGCCATCTCCTCCCTCCCTGCCTATGCCTGGCTTAAAATCGGCTCAATAAACCTCAGTCATTACATAGAGAAACCATCGGAAAGTTCACTGGATATACAACTGTTATTAGAAAAGAAGTTATTTGTGCCACTTTTTCCACCTAAAATTGCATGTAATAATGAGAACTAAAGAAGCAGCCACAACTGCCAAAAAAAACTTTCTGAAAGCAGGCCCCTACCATAGTGATTCCCTTACACACCTCTGTGACACAGGTTGCAGCTCTTACACGCAGGAGAGCTCCGTTTCTGCTCCATTTTGATATTTGTTGAACTGAATTTGAAGAACCACAATCACAGTCTAGAGCCATTTGGAAAGAAAATGGAGGGGCATCAACTGTTACTACTTTCCAGAGCTGCTCCTCAAGTTGAATGAATATAAAACTCTGAATCTGGAATGCTACAAAAAATAATTCCCAGCCATGGGATTTGGAAAAAGTACCCAAGGAAAGCCCCTTCAAGTTACTGTAAGGACAGAAGAAAAGGAAGAAAAGTATAAACACACGTGTCTAAACGTGTGAGGTGGATCCCACAGATGAGGAAACCCAGGTGAGAGGGCAAGATTCCCTGAGTCAAGGGCATCTCTATCTTTCTTTTATATTGAAGGTGAGGAATTTAAGGAGAATTTAAAGCAATAATTTTACCCTAATTTTTAACATGGCAAAACTCAGCCTCTTTTGGAGAGGATCAAGAATCACCACTTAGCACCAGCTGCCCTCTCTGTGCTGCACACACTCACATCCCAGAGTCCATTTTACTGCCAAAGACTGAGTGTGGCCTTTGGTCGTCCTGAGCTGGAGCCACCGCATCTCATGTGGAAGCCACCGTGCACCCCAGCACAGGCTGCATCATCTGTGGACACAGACCATCTTGTTACAAGTGCAATCCATCAATGCAGAATCAAAGTCAAATTGTTACACAGTAGCTCAGGACAAGATCTCGGGAAATCCAACATGTTGTCTAAATGCATCAGTTAAATTTTTACATGTACATTCTGTGAATCTTCCCATTGTTTTGGTTTAAAGGCTTGTTCTGCCTTTTTTCTTCTTGAATTTCGTCGAATGTAGATAGCTATACCCCTGTGATATACGCTTTAGAAGAGAAAGTTTCTGAGATGAGGTACAATGCCCAGTTTAGCACAATTTCCTGTTGCAGTTGCAATTAAATACAGCATTTGACATGAAATAGCCGGCCCAATGTATTTAGAGTACAAATGAAATGTCATCCACTTAGAATTGGACATTGGCTCCATAGAATTCACCTTTGTAAGAGGTGAGGAAATGTATATTTTGTTAAAATAAGCATCTGCCAAAGCGGAAGAGAAAGCATTTTGCCAGATGTGTTTTCAGGCAGTTTCCTTTCCTGGGAAACAGCCGCTTCCCTGCATTACCCGCTGTGTTTTCATTCCTGGGCAGATTGAGTAAGTGCGGGCATTAAAGGACCGATGCCTCCATCGCCAGGTCCTTATCTCTGACGATTATCTTTCTCCTTGCAGCTGTGTAACTTCTGTTTGACACAGACCCACAGAACCTATTTAGTTGCTAGTGGGTTAGTACTGAGGGAAGGATCAGAGTTATTAATATAAGAAAACCTTTATTATTCATATAACTTCTCAGGGGCTTGGAATGTTAACTCTGAAATTACGTCTGAATGACATTGAAAAAGAAAAGATTTTTCTTTAAAGAAACTTAAAAGTTTCCTGTATCTTTTACAGTTTGCAATGCCATAAACTGGGGGTGGGGGTCATCTGCTGAAAAAACTTTTTGTTTTAAAGCTACACTTTTTATGTTATCTTAAGGAATTGAAAGGGATAACTTTTTATTTACTAGTAACTTGGATAATATCTAATGTTTAAGATTTCACCATAAATTCCTTGAATTTTTAGGAACATTTTAGTGTATATAATTGTCTTGTTGTATTTATGTTTTTTCATATGCCATTTGATTTTTAAATATTTTCATTTCTTAATATTTTTTATGGAACATTTTATCTTCCCATCAAAAAGAAAGCCAAAAAACTCAAAATACAAGTCACAACTTTAAAAAGATAGTGGCTAAAACTCTAACACAATAGATGAGTGCAGTAGTCTGATAATATTTTTGCCAGTAATTCTGTGTACTGTTTTCTCCCTGTAGAAAAAGATACTAAACATTTTTTCCAATGGATTGATGTTGGTGTTTATTCTTTTACCCATGACCTATGTTAAGTCAAATAAAATCTTTCCTTTGACCAATACAATATTTCATTAGATATTGAGGTAGATTTTATTACCTATAATTTACATCAAATATTCCCAAATCTATTTCAGCAAAATGGTGGAAATTCAGATTTTATTCCTTCTGAAAAATGTGTCCGTCTTTTTATCATAACCTTAATTCTACGAAAAAACTATCTAAATTTCTCACAGAATGAATTTACTTGAAAGAAAGTGGCTTAGCCAACTAGATTAGTCCTCATTTAATCTAAATCTATAAAATTTTCATCTTAATTATTGGGAGAACTTTTTTTAAAAGATATAAATGTCATTTGCGCTATTTACATTAAGATATATTATCTCTCTTGGTTATAGGTTAACATAAATAAAATTGCTTATGTCAAAAAAGTAAAAAAAGCACATGGCTCTTTTGGTATTCCCGTCCATCTGGCTGACCTAACATGAAAAAAATCTTCCTGTGGGAAATTAGGCTTGATCTTTGAGTTATATGAATCCTTCAATAGTTTTTGAAGGATTGTATTAGAGTCATAATAAATAGTTATGGATTATGTCTAATTAGGACATAATCTCTAGCTGCATAAAAGAGAACGATGTTTGATTTACATATATAAAAATACTCTATGTCATTTTTGTTCCCTCATGAATTATAGTTGTCCGGTGATGGTTTGAGCTTTTCATAATAATCTAATACGTATAGTCTCCACTTTTTCTATTAACTGCTCTCTCAGTTTGTTTCGTGTTCCATAATAATAACTGTACTCCCTCAAAGTATTCCATTTCAAGGAAAGTGTCTACAGTCAAAGAAAGACAGATACAAAAGAGAAAAATAAAATGAAGTAAATTGTACCAAGACTGTAAAGAGAGGGCACCATAAGGTACCGAGTTCCTCACATCTGTTTCCCTCAAGAAAAAAGATTCAATAGTGATTTTTGAAAGCCTAGAACTATTCTAGTAAAAAAATTACTTCCCCCAAAATCCTGATGCATATTTAAATAACCTTTTTAATTTATGAATCAGAAAGTCTTACTTGACTATAGTAAAAATTAAAACAAGTCTGCAAGAAATGGTACCCATTTGAGAATGCAAATACCAAACCCACTTATACTACTCACTGTCTCCCTCTGCTGGTGTTATAACCAAAATGACAGGCAAAACTATTCATGTCATTATTAAATTAAGAGAAATGATAGGTAATTTAGGGCCTAAATTAATTAAAGTTAATATAACCTAGAATACCTTACAGTTTTAATTCAAAAGAGGCAGAAATTAGGCATAAATGCACACACACATACATACATGTAAAAACATATTTTTAAGCATTCATTTAACACCTGGCTATGAGCTTTTTCTGTATCCTCTGGCAGCGATGATGTTTCTACTGTTGTGATGGTAGAAAAAGTACAGGCTGGCAGAACACCATGGCTCACACCTGTAATCCTAGCACTGTAGGAGGCCAAGGTGAGTGGATCACCTGAGCTCAGGAATTGGAGACCAGCCTGAGCAAGGGCAAGACCCCTGTCTCCACTAAAAATAGAAAAACTAGTCAGGCATTGTGGCAGGAGCCTTTAGTTCCAGCTACTGGGGAGGCTGCAACAAGCAGATCGCTTGAGTACAGGAGTCTGAGGTTGTTGTGAGCCGTGATGCCATGGCACTCTACCCAGAGCAACAGAGTGAGACTCTGTCTCAAGAAAAAAAAAAAAAAGTAGAGATCTGTACTGCCTGTCTTCATAAGGAGTGAATTCAGAGGCCCAGTCCTCCTTGCAGCAAGTTTACAGTCTGCTGGGGCAGATAGATATCTCCACATGTGCTGCAAAAACACAGGCAGGAACATACCCAGGGAAGCTCCTGAGCCAGGTGGGGGCTAAGTGAGCAGCAAGAATGCTTTCAATGTGTATATAGATCTGAATTGTTTACTCATTTAAAAAGACATTCTCCGCCCTTCTCTTAGCTCCCCAAATGGAGAGACCAAAACTGAGGGAAATGATATTCCAAGCCAACAAATGGCTTGTACAATTAAAAATATATATGTGTGTGTGTATATATATATATATATATACACACAAGACCATGGAACTTAAATACACAAAGAGAGGAAGTGCTGGACCTTGGGGTGCCACCTGGAAGCAGCTCCCAGAGTCTCCTTAGGACTATTTCCTGAGGGGACATAAAGCCAGTAGAGGCAGGGAAGGCCACCATGTAGAGGGGAGGGTGGAGGAGATGTGATCTGAGGCAGGGAGAACAGAGCAGAAGCTACTGCAGTAATTGAGGTCAGATATTATGGTGGCCTGAGCCAGAATAGTAACACGGGGCTGGAGAATGTTAGCACACAGTCAGTAAGCCTCCTAGATTGATGGGCTGTGGGGATTCCAGTGATGGGATAGTGCAGTATTAGGACTGATTCTTCCACTTAAAACAACTAAAAGTGCTGGGTAAAATAAGAATTATTTAAAAAGCATCATTGAGGGCAGCGTCTGTGGCTCAAGGAGTAGGGCTCTGGCCCCATATACTGGAGGTGATGGGTTCAAACCCGGCCCCCGCCAAAACTGCAAAAAAAAAAGGGGGTGGGGGGAGAGGCATCATTGAAATCACAAGAAAATAAGCAAATGTCAGGCCCAAATTTAAATGAAGGCAGGAGTCAAGTGAAATATTAAATAGCTTTGTCCTGAATCATGTGCCAAACCTACAAACTTGAGCTTACTTTTTCAAGGCCTGAGTGGTCTAGGCAAAAGGCAAAGGTCAGGGTCAGGGCCAGGGCCCACACAGATGGGAGAGTCCAGGGAGAAGCAGCCTTCCAGGGGGACTGTGTCTGCAGGGTCCAGGTGGAGCAAAAGGAAACCCGCCCATCCCCACTTCTCCAAATGAATGCAAGAAAATGCACCTTGATGTTATGTAGAACCAGAAAGGGAAACACATTCCTGAGAATTTTAAGTGTACCCTTTTTAGTCTTACAGCACAAATTAGGTGGTCAGAAAAAAACACAGTAAACTTTTCCAAAATGATCCCAGGCTGGAAATATAAACCCCTTCCCCCACCTCAGGTTTGTGGTGGAAGCAAATGGGAACCTTTCTGAAAGAATGCACCTTCCTGACAGTCCTCAAAGAAGTCTTACATTTTCCCAGGGAAAATGAACAGCTCAACAGGCAAAAATAAATAAGCACCAAGAAAACACAGTGCCATTAGCAAAAATCAGAACGAAGAAATAGCAAAAACAGACGGCACAAACTTCATATATGGAAACTATGAGACAAATCTTATAAAATAACCATCCTCACTATATCAGTTTCCTAGGGTTGCCATATCAAAGGACCAAAACTGGGAAACCCCAAACAGTAGAAACTTACTGTGTTTGATACACTGAAGTCCTAATCCTCATCTGGAAGGCGAGTTGTTGCAGATGTAATTTATTAAGATAAGGTCATCCTGGGATGGTGAGGGCCCTGATTAATGTGACTGGTATCTTCAAGGTGATGCTTCTACACGCCAAAGATTGTGCCACCAGAAGCCAGGGCAGAGTCCTCAGGCAGATTGTCCCTCCTAACTTCAGGAAGGAATCAGTCCTACTGCACACCTAGATCTCAGACTTCTGCCTTCCAGAACTAGGAGAGAATCAATTGCTGGTGGTTAAGCCAATCTGTGGTACTTTGTTATAGCAGCCCTAGCAAACTAATACAGCCTCCAAAAAAATTAGTAACAGAAAAGAAGTTAAAATATGTTGGTCCCACACAGCCTCCACCAAACACTTTAGTCTTCTGGTTCTTATGCTTCCTGTTTAACCTCGGGGGGGGGAACAGTCCAGGAGGTCTTGGTTTTAATGATGGTAATAACTATGCAGAGATTCATACTGCAGCACAAAAACTGTTTCCTAGAAGTCCTGAGGCTCTTTACCTGCAGTCAACCTGTGTGAGACTGACCTGCGTGCAGCCCATCCCAGATGCCGCTCTCTGTCACCCAGGGAGGGCTGGGTGACCTCGGGCCTGCACTTGGCCTCTGCAGCAGCATTGTGGTGAAGTTAGTTGCTGATGGCTCATTATCTCCACTGACTGTGGACTCAGTAGTCTGGGGTGGTCCATGCTGGATTGCTGCTCCTGTTTTAGAAGGATATCTGTGCATTCATCTCCGCTGCACCTGCTCGGACAAAAGCAGTGGCATCTACAATGAAATCCGAGAGAAGCCAGTGCAGGCCCTCTCCCGTTCTGCAAAATATTTATCTCAGCTGCCTGCTGTGACGAGCCTCCCTTCACCACTGAGCCTGAAAGTCCTGCCCCTGGAATCGTGGTCTGGAGGAGCTGCAGGATACTCCCGACAGCCCCAGCCATCCTGGGTTTAGGCTGTAGTAGAAGTGGCCAGAGTGCCGTGAAGTTGTCATAAACGCTGCCTGGACTAATGAACAAATTAAACCTGGTGGCTGGACATTGCTTCCTTGGAGCATCTGTGGTGCCTGGGCCACAGCCTCTCTGCACAGGGCTTCTGCTCTCCACACTGCAGTGGTGCTGCAGACAGAGTTTGAGCAGGGCCTGTCTCCCCACCACTGCGCACACCCCACAGCCTGGAGCCACCACATGACTGAATGTAGAGGCAGCAGCTTGGAACAGTGGAGCCATCAAATGCACACTCGCATGTTCTGAATGTACAAATGACCCAATGACTGTTCAATAGATGTACTAGGACTTAAATAATCAGAAGAAAGCGTTGTCTTTTAAGATAATTTTCCGAGGTTATATGCACTTTTCCTGATGCCCCTATTCAGACCTCTTTAGAGTTTCTACTGCATAGCTGCCGTAAGCTGAGGGCTTGTGTTTGAATATCTTCCACGATGGTAGATCTTTGCTTATTAAAGGCAGGACAATTTTTAATATACTCAAAACTGTGGTGTTGACCTATGTTTAATACGCAGCTGAGCACAATCCTGCTGGTTTTGATTTTCTTTTATTCGGTTTGATAAATGTGAAAGATTTTGCTTGTTGTACAAGAGATGCAAATTAGGGAATCTTCAATGAAAGATCATTAGGTGATTTTTGCTAATTTCACCACCTATCTAAGTGATCCAAAGCCTAATTAATCCAGAATCTATGTCTTCCACCTACCTCCAAAGTAGCTGCAAGAAAAGTCAAACCCTTCTTAGTCTCAGTGTCATGGGAAACAGGTCTCCTTTGCCTCTGGACCCTCCCATGAGACAGCAAAGTATCTCCTGCGTCTCTGAATTTGAAATGAGGGGTTTCCCTGCCATGTTTAGGGACAGCCTCATTCCCCTGCTGAGTAGATCAGAAGTGATCTCTCCTTTCACCAACAGCTAAAAATACCGGGCTGGCCTTGTTTCCCAGACACTTGACTGTCCTGTAAACATGTGGACCACGGTCTGTGAGAAGAACAAGCCTGGGCCACTGTGACAGCTCATGGGAGAGGGAAACGGGTGGAAATTCCTTCCCAAACTGGTATTTCTAGGAAAACATTCAGCCAGAACCTGCAGCTGTTCGCTATCCAGTATCAATTATAAACAACATTTTAGTTGGCAAAAGAAAAGTGAGAGAACAACAAGGCTTGGAGCCTAAAACTTTGGGAAACCCCTGTTCATAATGTGCTTAGTTAAGACTTAAAAATATGCCTATTTTCAAAACATAATCTCTAATATCCAACTTTTCTATGCTTCTCATTTAAACCCCTTAATGATTAAAAGAGGAAAATACTTGATCATTTTATAACAGTCTAAATTTCACCAATTATGTAATTGATTTTTCCCTTTTTTTCAGAATAGACTATTTCATTACTACCAAAATGCCAGTAATTTGGAGAAAATAGAATAGTCAATAGTGAGTTAGTCAGCAAACACAGAACTCTGCAGAGAAGATGTGTGTTGGCACCTGTCAGCCAGGGAAGCCGACTGCAATTTCAGAAGTACCATCGTCCACAGAAGGGGGAGTTGAAGGCTAAGCAGGGCCTCCCAAAAGCTTCTCAGTGGCAAATACAGGCTCAAGAAAGGGCTGAGCAAATGTACCACTTCTCAACACCAAAGGCAGGTGGCAGCTAATACAGTTCAAACTTGGATGCTGGTCTCAGGAGAGCTGCTTCTAGCTCCTTTGGAATAGGAAGCTCCTTAATGGAGTAGAGCACGTGGCTTTTATGCAGACAGGACCCAGAATCCTAGCACTGGGCCAGCTGCCCAGAGCAAGTAGAGAGCTGTGTGATCTGGCCTGGGGCTGTCTCAGGGGCAGAAAACTCTGGCCCTGGGATCAAGACTGCCCGAGAGTAAGCTGTGTCTTGAGGTAGGCAGAACTCACTTATACTTCTGACTTCTCCACGCTGGCACGGCTAGCCTGTACCCTCTTGCCCTGGGTGTCTAATGACAATAATTGATGGGCTTTTTGAAGGATGAAATGACATTGACAAAATACTGATTTAAAGCATGTGGGAGGATATGCATAGGTTATATGCAAATATCGTGTCATAGCTCAGCGCCTGTGGCTCAAGCGGCTAAGGCACCAGCCACATTACACCTGAGCTGGCAGGTTTGAATCCAGCCTGGGCCTGCCAAACAACAATGATGGCTACAACCAAAAAATAGCCAGGCGTTGTGGCGGGCACCTATAGTCCCAGCTACTTGGGAGGCGGAGGCAGGAGAATTGCTTAAGCCCAGGAGCTGGAGGGTGCTGTGAGCTGTGATGCCAAGGCACTCTACCTAGGGTGACAGCTTGAGGCTCTGTCTCAAAAAAAAAAAAACAAATTTTGTGTCATTTTATATAAGGACTTGAGCATCTGTGCATTTTGGTATATGAGGGGGTCCTGAAACCACTCTTTGTGAAACCAAGGAAGAACTGCATGTTAACCTTCTCAGCAGGGGATGGATCTACCCCTGGTCTGTGTTTATATCCAGAAATCCATTGCTCCTGTGCTGCTGTTTGTAACTGTGTAGCCAAGGAAAGCTATTGAACTGTATGTGATGATTATAATCAAAAAGGATGCAGGATTTGAGGTTAAAGCAACCATTCTCTGTTCTTCCATTTTTTTATTATTAAACATCAGGATCCCATGTGAAAACTGAGCAGTATCTTCTGGCGTTTGTACAATACCAGCATTCCTACAAGGAAGTTCGGAGGTTATGGGCAGATTCCGTGTCTGGCGAGGGTATGGGCAGATGCCGTGTCTGGACAGCACCTTCTCCATGTCCTCGAGTGGTGATGAGAGCAAGGGAGCCGTCTGGGGCCCGTTTTGTAACAGCACTAATCCATTCATGGGGACTCCCCCTCATGACCTAATCGCCCCCTAGAACCAGCACACTGGGGAGTAGATTTCTACATATGAACTTGAGGGGCACGAGCTTTCAGAGCACAGCATCTGGTCCCTGCTTCCCTTAAGTGACCTTCAGCCCTCAGCTCCGTGACTGCTGGATGGGCAGTGGGTGAGATAAAAGATGTTGAGTGGGAATCGCTTCAGACACCCTCCCTGTCGCATCTGGCGCCAGCATGCTGCAGCACAGCCTCACAGCTGGGACTCGCCGAGCGTGGCGAGCATTTGCCCGCAATGAAGTGCTCATAGGTCACGATTTTTTATCAGCCATTTTACTTTCAGGATCTCTTTCAGTCCTAACAGTAACCCTTCTGGGTATAGGTAGCTTCATTCTGCAGTCGAGGAAACTAGCCCTTAGCAAAGTTACAGAGTAGAGCTAGAGTTACTACTTTGCAGAGCTAGAGTTCAAACGGAGTCTGACCCACAGCGTCACATCCATCATTCTGCATATTTGATTATTTAAACTCCGACACTTGGAATTGGACTAACATAGTCCTTTTAAGTTCATGGTCTCTTCATTCCTCCATGCTTCTTCTCTTATCTTTTTTTTTTTATAAAATTATTTTTTTTTTATTGAGACAGAGTCTCACTTTGTGGCCCTCGGTAGAGTGCCATGGTGTCATAGCTCACAGCAACCTCCAACTCATGGGCTTAAGCGATTCTTTTGCCTCAGCCTCCTAAGTAGCTGGGACTACAGGCGCCCACCACAATGCCCAGCTTTTTTTTTTTTTTTTTTTGTAGAGACAGGGTCTCACTCTGGCTCAGGCTGGTCTCGAATCTCTAAGCTCAAGGCAATCCACCTGCCTCGGCCTCCCAGAGTGCTGGGATTACAGGTGTGAGCCACCACACCCGGCTTCCTTCTCTTATCTTTTAATGTTATTTTTGTTTGCTTGTATCTGATAATATGGTAAACTCTGTGAACTCCCCACTCAGCTCAAGGACGAGAGCACTGAAACTCACCTTTCTGAGCTCCATGTGCTGCATTGCCATCGAGTCCCTGTCCGAGGACACTGGTGTCTGGAATTCTTTGTTATTCAAGCCCTTCTCTGTGTGGCATCGTCCCAGTTTCATTATTTCTCTGACTTCCACCGTCAGGCGCTCTGCTCCGTATTTCTGCCAGTGCACTGTGCTCAGCTCTGGCTTTTGTTCCCACTGGGCCTTTTTCTTAGAGTCTTTTGCTACCACAAGGGCCTCTGCTTTTCAAAGCCTTTCTCATCCTCACATCCTGCTTTACTTTTCCACAAAGGCTTCTCCGAGGGCCATGAGATTCTGTGCTCTGAAATTCTGCGCCGAGTCACTTGGCACATAATAGGCTGTGGGGCATTCAGTGTGGTCCTATTCTGTAGGAAACTAAAACTTCTGAAGATATTTTTACTTTTCATCTTGGTAAACTCCTGCCTTGATGAATATTAGGGGCCCAAGAATTTTTGTGAAACAGGATTCACAGAGAAAGGATTGAGATAGGCAGTAATTGAAATGACCCGTGAAGTGTTCCTCAGATGTTATAAATATGCACAAAAACGTGCGCAAGTATTTGCTTAACACTTTTCATGTGTTTGCCATGTGCTGGCTGTATAGAGTCAAGTACTAAAATCTACAAAATCCCTGCAGACGGGGATGTGCACGGTGCCTTAGCATGGGGAGGAGGCCAAGTGCGCGTGCGTATAATGTCAACATGAAGCTGGCCGGAGGAGTCAAGATGATGGAGGAAGGAGCAGACTCGTCCAGCATAGTCAGCACAAGTCTTTCAGATGAGACACCGAATGAAGGGCAGAGTTCTTGGAAAAGGACCTCTCAGTGCCTACAGGAGGAGCATGGAGTACTGAGGGCTGGATGATAAGAATGAAGCCTGTGGGCATAAGGGCAATCCTACATTTCATGGACAGTTCTCAGAGTCATCTATGGCAAAGGCCCACAAGATTACTGGACGCAGAAGGGGCAGCTGATGGTGCTTCCCGGTCTTGGAGTTATGGAAACCTGTTCATCTGTTTACTTGTGTGTTTCTTTTTAAGATTCATCTTCTTTGATACTTTGTACCTAAATTCTGCAGTCCTAAATTCTGAATTCTTACTACTCCAGGTGGATAGGCTTTACTCTGGTCATTTCAAGATTCAGAGTGCACATCTGAGTCGACTCTGAAACTCTGGCCCGTCTCATGGATGCGTTAGTTGTTCAGCAACATTTGCTGCCTCCAAAACTATCTTTGGTCACCTTCAAACCCTTCTGACATTCCTGCCATGGTCACTTCTCAAAAACTCTTGCTAATCCCCAGGCTTGTCTGTAATGAAATCTTTAGATTGGCACATTGAATTTGTAATCAAAAGTCACAATTGATGCCAAAATCAATACACACTTTAAAAATAATACTACAGGCAAGTATAATGGCTTACACCTATAATCCCACACTTTGGAAGGCCAAGGCAGGAGGATCACCTGAGCCCAGGAATTCAAGCCCAGCCTGGGCAACAAAGCAAAATCCCATCTCAAAAAAGAAAAAAATCAACCTGGCATGGTGATGCAAACCCATAATACTAGCTACTCAGGAGGCTGAGATGGGAGGATTGCTTGAGCCCAGGAGTTGGAGGTTGCAGTGAGCCATGATGATGCCACTGCACTCCAGCCTGGGTGACCTTGTATCTAAAATATATATTTGTTTGTCTTGGCGCCTGTAGCTCAGTGGCTAGGGCGCCAGCCATATACACCAGGACTGGAGGGTTCAAATGCCACCTGGGCCTGCCAAACAACAATGACAACTACAACAAAAAAATAGCCAGGTGTTATGGCGGGCACCTGTAGTCTCAGCTGCTTGGGAGGCTGAGGTAAGAGAATTGCTTAAAGCCCAAGAGTTTGAGGCTGCTGTGAGTTGTGATGACACAGCACTCTACCTACGGCGACATAGTGAGACTCTGTCTCAAAAAATAAATAAATAAATAAATAAATAAAATGTATATTTATTTTACATATATACTTATCTATAGGTACGTATATATGTACACTGCAAAATTAGAAGCTTCGGGGGGATCTCTGAAGTTCATCTGGTGCTTGTCACCCATCTGAGATGTGATTCCTCTTCGTCATGAAATGTTTATATTCATATCACAATCTGGGGTTTAGTGAACCATAAAAAGTTAGAAGTTAATGCAAACAAAAGTCACCCTCTAAATACATTTCAACTGATTTAAAAGGAGACATAGCGGATGGAGATTATTGTGAAAAGAACTCTGACTAGACTAATTCATTTTTATTTTAATCTCTACTTGTCTCAGTCCTTTTAGCTGCATATTCAGTACTTTTGGAAAGTACTGTAACCAGAACACAATTCATTGTAACCCTAAATGACCATTATAACAAGGGGAGGAAAAAAGTTTTAAAGGGTTATCTTATAAAGCATTTCACACTGCAGGTCAGAACTTTGCTTAATGTTTCCCAGAATTTGACAGTGTACGCAGCAGCAGCAGCAGTGATTGTTTTACAGTGACTACAACACAGTCGTCCTGTCCTACTTGCATTTTCCAAATACTACAGTCATATTCCAACAGGATTTATTGATTCTGGAAGTCCTTGTGTTTAAGCACAGTTCTGCTAAACAGGTTGGATCAACCTGTGTCCCTAGTTACACAACTACTCTGTAGTTGATTAGCAAATGGCAGAACAGAAGCGATCTCACGAGTGCCCCAAAGCCCACAGGCCCAAATAAAACTCATGTTTAGGAAACTTCCTAGATTCCTTCTGGCAGTTTTGACTGACAGGGACCAATGAATCCGTGGTGTGGGGCGTGGAAGAACTCATGTTTCTAAGCATAAGCTATTCTCCTGCAAGTCCATCTGAGTGTTGGTGGCCGAACTATATTTTTTTGATATTTTCAGTCTAGTCCACAACGCCTCTGTTTTCTGAACTTTTCTGTGGCAAATAAAGGACTTATTCAACAATACAAAGAAAGTTCTTCTCCTGGTTGGGGCTCCGCGGAGGGGTGGGTCTCCCTAGTGCACAGCCGTCTGAGCCACTGAGTCCCCCACATGGGGCTGGAGCTGTAACCACCATGGCCGTTGTCCCAGGACTTCCTATTCAAATGAGAGGGTCTGGGTGGGCACTGTAGGAAAGAGAATCTGCACATGGTCACCACAGCTGGAAGTGTGACCTGAGCCCCCAACAGCTGCCTGTGAACCCCTTCCCAGGAGCACGGCCCATGCTTGCTGCCTGGGTGTTACTTTCAGCTTCTAAGATACGCAATCGGGAAACTTCATCCACCCCTCCTACGGTCTGCCTTTCTGAGTGTCGAAACTAAGAGCATGCTGGGAAGTTTTTTCCTTCATGAAAATGTACTTGTGACATCAGATGGTACTTTCACCTCAGTCATTTTGGCTGATCCCTACACAGAATTAATACCTTTCATAAGAAGAGAAATTACATGTAACTGGGGTTTTTTTCCTCCTTTTTCTAAAGTCTGGTGACTAAAAGTCTGGCCTGCTCTTTATTCACCATTACCAGTCATGCCATGGGGCTGCAGGGCAACGTTCTAAGTGCGGAAGCTCGGCTCCTCTGCCTTGGAAGCCACCGCATGCAGGAGCGGTGTGCACCTCTCTGTGCTCCTCCTCCTGTTAACACGAGTTCAGTCATAGCCACAACTACAAAGATTTCCTCCAAACAAACAAAGCTGTCCTTCCTGTAAGACAGTTGGGCAGTAATACTGCTGGGACCAACTGATTTTTTCACTGCAAGAGGATGGTTTTGCACAGACAAAATATATTCCCTCTGCCTGCCCCTCCTTAGGGGCAGATCCAGGTCACCCATCTGCTTTCAGCCCCCGCAACCCCCTGGTTGGTGCCTTCTGTGGTCGCAGTCCTGCAGCTTCGCATGGAAGGAGACACCCCCCACCCCTACCCCCACCCCCGGCTCTCGCAGCAGAGAGTCGCTGCGTCAGTTCTGTGCTGGTCCTGGGGCTTAGGCACAGGTGAGGGTGTTTCCAGCAAAGAGCACGCACAGTAAAGGCAAATAGGGAGAGACGTTTGGGGTGTAGAGAACAAACCACAGCCGCTCCATAAGGACCAAGGGACATACAGACAGAACTGAGGGTGGGAGATTGAATGCCGGGCTGAGAGCTGTTCGTTTCTACAAGCAACAGGAGCTTTGGGAGCCTGTGAGGAGGTTTCAGTAAGTTGACCCAGCAGTATGTTCAGGATGGGTCGCAGGGGCAGGAGGTTTGGACATACACCTTCCGGATCCCATCCCTGGTATTAGCATGAACCTCCCACAATGTGGCTGCGCCGGCCACACGTTACCTGTGGTGGGTCCTGCTGACAGGCGGGTGGTGGGAACAACTTCCTTGCCTCACCAACCACTGCTCTCCACTCCTCCCAGACGAGGGACCTGCTCTTTGTCTCTTGGTTTTGGAAATGGCCATTTATTGTTACTGTCGGTAATGTGTATTAATTTGGCATGACTTTGCTTTAAGCATCTCTGGCGGTCTGAATTATATAGTCCGGATGACGCGTCTTTTATAAAAAAAATAATTTGGAAGGAAAAATGACTCACTGAGATCTGGCAAATACAGAGCCTTACGGTTGACGTCTAACTTGGCCATACTGAATTCTAACTAGATATCCTCAGGCTTTTCGGTCAGAAGATATGTTTCTGGCCTAGAATCTGTTTTGTTTTGTCTTATTTCACCTCGTGATTCGTGTTCTCCCACTTTATGGGGTACAATACGATAGAATTCACCACTCTCAGCGTGCGGCTTAATGGCTTTTGGCAACCATAGAAAGTCATGTGATCACCAGATACTTGGAGTGTTATGGAGCACTCACTGTCCATCCCTCGTCTGGAGCTTGTTGGACATCTGAACTGTTTTTAGTTTCTAACTGTTATGAATCTGATTATGATTTTTAGCATAGATTTTGTATATAGCTATGTAGCTGTACATCCCTTGGTAATTTTTCAGAAGAATAGCATTGTGGGGAGCCTGAATGGTTTATGGTGGTCTCAAAAGTTCCCAATAATAAGGTGGCAAACTAGTGCTTTTTTTGTCCTGAGACAGGGTCTCACTTTGTGACCTGGGCTGGAGTGCAGTGTCATCATCACAGCTCACTGCAACCCTACAGCCTCTCCTGGGTGCCCAAACTCCTGGGCTCAAGTGATCCTCCTGCCTCAGCTTCATGTGTATAGCTAGGATTATAGGCACAGGCCACCTTGCCCACTAAATTATTCATTCTTTTTTAGAAATGGGGTCTCACTCTCCAAGCTGGCCTCTGACTCCTAACTCCAAGTAATCTTCCTGCCTCAACCTCCCAAACTGCTGGTGTTACAGACATAAGCCAGTGCACCCGGTCCCAGGGCTTCTTTATAAGATGCATTGTTACTTGTAAGAGTGCCCTAGAAATAAGAAAGAAGGCAAGTCCACGTGGAGACCCTACCCAGAGAGTCCAGACCAAAGGACGGGGAGTTAGCAATACCCAGAAGCATGTGGAGAAGACGCGTCTCCACCTCGTCCCTGCTGGTGTGATGTGTGCTGTGAGTCTCAGGGAGCGAGCTAGCGTCCTAGACACTTGCTGGGAGGTGGCCCTACCTGCAAAAACCCTTCCAATCCAAAGTTCATAGAGTTTAGGCTTATCCGATCTGACACATCTCTGCACCTTTTGTCTTAAGCTATCAGAGTGTGGCCACCTTAGGAAAACAGGTGAAAGAATCTTCCCGTTGACAAATGAGGACATAAGGGGTTCTGAGGGTGCACAGTGATTATGGTATGTGGGTAGGCAGAGCTGACAGCATCGTCTGGGCCGGGTCTCAAGCAGGCTGACACTTGCCTAGAAGGGCGGAACCACACCTCACTTCCACGCCTGCCTCCCCCAGGAAGAGGCCGGCTGGAACTGTCGGTTGGACTTTCTGTTAATGCTTCGAGAGCCAAGCCTGCCAGGCAACTCCCAGTCTATAACCATTGCTGGAGCAAGAACTATAAATTCACTTAAAATGTTTTTTCAAAAATGTATAAAACAGGATGGCAACAAAAAGAAAATTGTATTTATGAGAACTTGCCTTAGAAAATGAACGCTGTAGTTGGAAGGAATTGTTTGATAAGCTCTTTGGGGGAAGCGTGAGGCTGTCCCTCTCCCCAAGGCATGCCAGACCCCCGAGATGGGGATCTTCCCAGGCTCAGGGTCGGCTGTCTGCGTCTGCACCGGTGTCACGTGGCTCAGAATGACATGAAAGCACAAGCCGTGTCTAGCAGCCCCTTCTCTGTCCTCCCTTCCACCGTCACCTGTCCCCCACTTTAGATGTGAAACACGACCACCCATTAGCGTCAGTTCTGAATCACTAAGTTGCCAATCTGTCCTCGGCACTGCTCAGTCAAGGCCAAGCCTCATGTGCCTTTTTCTCCCTCTGCCTTTCTCTCTCCAGCTGCCCTCAGGCTGGGGGGTGTCCTAGCTGCTACTCACAGACCACCAGAAAAAAGTGATCAACTGGGCAGAAACCACAGCACTTAAAGAATGGAAGGGTGCACCCTGAAAGCATTCTTTTGCTTTTACAACTAGGTTTTTCCAAAATAATCATTATATGAGAATTAGATGGTGAAGTAATCAAAACTCCCAGATGATAAATTGGCAGCAGGAATTCTGCTGGGCCGTCTGCCTCCTGTCACCTCAGGGCGGGCAGCTTTGTCTCATGGCAATGGACAGTGGAGAAATGTAGTCACATAGACGTAAAGCATCTTAAAGAACTCAGACCTTCATGAGGGTTTTGTCACTTAAGAATTCTATTTTTTCCTCTCTTTTTGAAGAACAACTGATACCTCAATTTTGGGGAATCTTCTTTTGGTACAAATTGGAACCACCATAGTGAGTGAGGAATGTTTATGTTACACTTCCTCTTTCCTAGTGTTTCATGACTAAGGGTATTGACATGAAAACAGGATCTTTGTATCCAGTGAGTTCATCTACTGCCGATTTCCCACCAGAAATAACAGGCTTTGTGACATCAGTGTGTGTTATTCTGGATGTCATCTAAAGAGCCAGCACCTGGAAATGATGAAATCCTGAACAACAAAGGTTTTGTTTTCAGGAAGACAGGTTAGTGAAGAAGGGGAAGGGTGCTGAACTGCATTGAGTGCCTACTGCGTGCGGGCATTTGGACTTCACCGAGTGCCTACTGCGTGCGGGCATTCTCGTATTCATCTCACTCTGGTGTTTTATTAAACTGAACAGTAAGAGCAGATAAATACTGTCAGTCATAACTTTTCCAGTTTTCCATACTGGTTTCAGATGTTGCTATGGCATTTGTTGCAACTAAATAAATTATATGTAAAGTCTCAAGAATCCATTGACTTTTAAATTACTATATGTTGGCTTGGCACACGTAGCACAGTGGTTACAGTGCCAGCCACATACACTGAGGTTGGCGGGTTTGAACCCAGCCCAGGCCAGATAAAACAACAATGACAACTGCAACAACAACAACAACAAAAATAGCCAGGCATTGTGGCAGGTGCCTGTAGTCCCAGCTACTTGGGAGTCTGAGGCAAGAGAATCACTTACGCCCAAGAGTTTGAGGTTGCTGTGAGCTGTGATGCCACAGCACTCTACCAAGGGCAACATAGTAAAACTCTATCTCAAAAAATATATATATTATATAACCACTTAAATGCTTTTGTAACTTGTTATAAAGGAGATGAGGTGTGAGGACACAGAGTATAGACTGGACATTTCCGTATATCTATGCCTATTGAGACGAAATAATGCAAGAGAAGTCTCAATTTGTAAAAGACTATTTTTACTTTAAAATATGTAAAAAAAACTGCATTAAAAAAAGTATATTGTCCCCAGAAATTATCTTTCTCTATTGCACTTCAAGTGCTGCCTTCATTTTAAAATGTCGTAGATTAGAAAGCTCTTTAGAATAACAAAAGGGTAGGGGAGTGAGGAGCAGACATTTGCTACCAGGAGAGTGAGAAAATCATGCAGGGATGAAAATTATTTTTACAGAGAGTTTCCTGTAGCATGGGAAAGTGTCATAATGCTAAGCGAAAAGAAATGCAGATGAAATCCGTTAATAATTATACTTAGCAACAAAAGTAAACATGAGGCTCAAGCAGCAACTGAGCAGAGTGTGCAGGGAGGCAGCACATCCTGAATGCATCGGCCTGTAATCTCTCCTTGCATGAAGAGTGAAAAGCATGTGGTTTATGTGTTCTGGGATGTGTCATAAGTCGTGTTACCAAACACTAAGCCATGAGGAGAAGTGTGACAGACCCTGGGTGGGACGCTAAAGAGGCTGGCATTTCTCAAACCCCTATCAAATTGCCTCTTGGCCATGAGAGGAGAATCTCCTGGTTTCGGGGCTTAGGTTGACCAGGGGCCCAATGTTTGTCTATGTTAGGATGCTGTCACAAGGAATAGATTAAAAGCATAAAAATAAACCAAAATAATAATAACTTTTGAAAAATAAACCTTGAAAAGCACGTTAGAGGGGCGGCGCCTGTGGCTCAGTCGGTAAGACGCCGGCCCCATATACCGAGGGTGGCGGATTCAAGCCCAGCCCCGGCTGAACTGTAACCAAAAAATAGCTGGGCGTTGTGGCGGTCGCCTGTAGTCCCAGCTACTCGGGAGGCTGAGGCAAGAGAATCGCTTAAGCCCAGGAGTTGGAGGTTGCTGTGAGCTGTGTGATGCCACGGCACTCTACTGTGGGCCATAAAGTGAAAAAAAAAGAAAAGCACGTTAGAGTTTCTAGGTTTATTTCCATACATCATCTTTTTCTACTCTTCTGGTGACTCCGGGGAAGGTGTTATGTTGATCTCTGCCTCAGAGATGAGAACTTGGTGGCTGTGTGAGGTCCGCGGGAGCCTGGCTTCAGTTCAGGCCTCCCCACCCAGGCCTGGTCTTTCTGCACAATGACTAGTTAAAATGGTTCTCACTGGCCTCAGGCCTGCTTTTTATAGTGACTGTACTTATTGTGTTTTTGGCTACATCATAGTTGACCGCTGAGGCTATTGTTTATTAAGGTCTTGATCTCAAGTGGTGTTTGTAGATTATCAAACGTTGAGTGATAAACCCTAGTGATGTGAATCCTCACTGCTGGCCCATGAAGTCAGAATAGGCATAAAACAAGGAAATTTTCCCATTGAGATCATCGCATGTGTGGAATGGTTAGAACCTAGATATTTTTCTCTCCTTTCCTCTAGGTTTTAAAAAACCTGAATGTCCTTAAATGCAGCCATATTATAAGACCTTTTCAGAAACATCTTTGCAGGCTTCTTTCCAACATGCTTTCCTGCTGTGGTAACAAGCTATTGATACAAGGCCAGACAATTAAGTCTGTGAACTTGTCCTAGAAAATGAGCTTAGGTACCTCACTGCTGAGTATCACAACGGTCACCCTCAAAGTACTCCCTTTGGGAAGTGTGACTCCTAACCACTTATCGGTCTCAAAGGGAGCAGACTGAGTAACACATCCCTGAGCAGTGACCAACCTCAGTGCTGCCTCCCCTTTCACTTAGCAGTTAAGGAGACTGAGTCCTGGAGGAGGAGCGAGGGGGGTAGCCAGCTCAGACCTTTGTTGGTGGTAGAATAGGATACTGACCTGAGCCCTACTTCAGGGCTCTTACCCCAACATCCCAGCCCTCTGAGAAAGCGTCTGCTGAGAAAACCCAACCAGCTTCTGCTCCCAGTTTTTCTGGGCTCCCCTATACTGGGTGTAAAGACTGGTTATAAATCTCATTTGATTATAATTCAGACATCTGATGATTTTCCTGCAAGAGTCAATTTATCTCTCTACATCTGTTTTTTTTTTGTTTGTTTTTTTTTAATGACAACCTGAAATGCTCCAAAAATATTTCTTTTTAAATGCAATTCCACTCGGTGCCTGTGGCTCAAGTGGCTAACACACCAGCCACATACACCTGAGCTGGCGGGTTCGAATCCAGCCCCAGCCCACCAAACAACAATGACAGCTACAACCAAAAAATAGCCGGGTGGGCAGATGCCTATAGTCCAAGCTACTTGGAAGGCAGAGGCAGGAGAATCACTTGAGCCCAGGAGTTTGGGGTTGCTGTGAGCTGTGACGTCACAGCACTCTACCCAGGGTGACAGCTTGAGGCTCTGTCTCAAAAAAAAAAAAAAAAAATGAAATTCACTCTAATATTTAGGCTCTATTTATTTATTTTAGAAGCAATCTAGGCTCTTGTTTTTCTGGGGTTTTTCCACCAAATAAACATTTTTGCTTCAGACAAATTACTGTCCCAAGGCTGTGGTTCAGATACTATTTGTTATGAAGGGTTGTTTGCCTTTGCTCATGTTGAAAAAAGTTTTAGGCACCTCTGTGAACCCAGGTTTACAAGGAATGCCCTTGATGTATTTTTATTGAGAGAGTGCTATGTCATTGTTGCACAAGTCTTCTCAAGAGGAGATGGCCTTTCCCCTGAGAGATACTGTTTTTACAAAGATTGAAATCATTCTGCAAAAGCAGACATGCTCATTTCTTCCTCCTTATGCAAAAGTGGCCACCCCTCCAGGCAGGATGCCAGCTGGCACTGCAGTCCACCTTCAGGTGAAACAGAAGCCTAAGGAAGAGACAGGTGATGTGCTGCAGGTGTCCCCCCCATCCCTTTCTTCCTGCGTCTTCCCTGGGTCTTCCCAGGACAGGTGATGTGCTGCAGGTGTCCCCCCCATCCCTTTCTTCCTGCGTCTTCCCTGGGTCTTCCCAGGACAGGTGATGTGCTGCAGGTGTCCCCCCCATCCCTTTCTTCCTGCGTCTTCCCTGGGTCTTCCCAGAGACAGGTGATGTGCTGCAGGTGTCCCCCCCACCATCCCTTTCTTCCTGTGTCTTCCCTGGGTCTTCCCAGGTCAACCTTTCCTGATCGTCAGTGCTTTGACTGGTGGCTTCCAGGCAAGGCTTCATTCGAGCAGAGGGGTGCTGAGGGGACCCGGGGTGTGGCTGCAATGCAGAGAGCCACCCAAGGATTCTCCAACATGCCGAGATCGGACCTCACCAGGTATGTTCCTTGTGCAGGATCCTGGAGAATATTTATGTTAAAAAGCTCTTTATTTTAAGAACACTCAGCCGAGCACATTAGCTGGGTCACAGAGAGGGATGAGTGTTTGACCCAGAGCACTTCATGACCATGGGAGTCACCACTGTGGAATTTTACCAGTGCTCTCATGGCAGCCTAGCCCAGCCAGGGGATGCAGAGGGCTTCCACTCCCTGGGACCATGCTAACCTCTCCAAAAGAGTCAGCCTGGGCCCTCTTGAAAGCCCCGAGGGCATGACCAAGTAAGAGGAGTCCCTAGTGAAAGCCAGCCAATTTGGAAACAGTGAATGAAGGTAGAATCTCATCCATCCGTGTTGCTGAGGATGTCCTGGACTCGGAGTCTGCTGTCATCGGGGGGTTGCCAACTGGACTTTTCTTCTGTAAAAGAAAGTGGTAATGCTGTGAGAATCTACACCCGCCCACCGTCTCTCATCTCCACGATGGCCAGAACCCCTTCTCTGGTGTCAGAGAATCTGGCTGCAGAAGGACCTGGTTTAAAAGCACAGAAAAGAGATTGTTTTAGCTCCCTCTCCTCAGGGGCTCCACGATGGCTTTAAACTTTCTTTGAGATTGAAGTTTTTCCCAACTTCTTTTGACTGATTAACAAAGAAACTTTGATAAATCTTAAGACAACATGATCATCAAGAACAGGAGTTGAGGTCCAGTCTGCTGCTAACTAACTTACTGGCTTTAGAGGAATCACTTCATCTTCCCCACCCCTTGTTTTCCCATCAGTGAAGTAGAGAGGATTCATTGTGTCCAGAGCAAATACTGAGAACCTGCTCCTGCAAGGCACTGCCTGGGCACCCAGGATGCATTAGGGGCCTGAAAAGGAGACAGACGGGAGTGAATGAGGGCAGAGAGCAGGCAGGATGTGTGCTGTGGAAGAAGACAGAAAGATTCCTGGAAGATGTGTCAGGAGTGGGGTTGAGACGGTGTGTGAGTGAGTGAGAAGAGGTGAGGAAGCCAAGTAGACAATGGACAGCGGCAGGAGGGGATGGGGCCAGGCTGGGCCCGGCTTCTGCCCCGAAGATGGTGTGGGAGCCACAGGATCTGCCTTAGGTCCTGAGAGAATCATACTGGCAGCTGCGTGGGGAAGACTGGGGAGTAGCCCCGCAGGCAGCCATAGACAGCGGTGGAGTCAGATCCAGCCGTGCAGACAAAGCTCTTCACAAGCAACAAAGCACCATCATGGCGGTAGGCATAGTTACGAATTTTCAGTTCGCAAAAGAAAAGATGATTAATCCCCAAAAGAGGAGCCTATGAAAGATGAAGAATTGAAGAAATAAAATAATAATGGTCACATGGAAAATTTTCTAATTATTTATTTATACAAAAAATATTTATGCATCCTTCAGAACAGCTTTCATAAGCCTTTGACACACCTGCATGGAATCTCACTTTTACCTTTGCTATCAACGCTGAAAAGAAGCCTCAAGTGATACATTTTTTCATCTTTGTGAAAAGAATATTGGAAGGTATTTTGGTGATCTTGCTGGGCTCTGGGCTCTGCTCTGCTGCCGACTGGCGCTGTGCCTTCTGCCCGGTCGCACCTTTCCTTTGGGTGTGTGCCTGTGTCCCTGGAAGGCGGGAGACCCACATTGCCACCTCCGTACTGATATCTCTGGTCACAACCAGTAACGAAACTGAAGGTGTCTGTTGAGGAACGTAGCCCAGCCAGGATGGTCGGCTCCATCAGGTCCAACCAGTTTCAGGTCTCACATGCCTGTGCAGCTGAGGAGATGACCGGGAGATTAGTGGGCAGTAAGGAAGCCAAAGGCCAGCACCATGTGAAGGGAGCAGGGACTCGCAAGCATGACGGCCTGATGAAGGGTGCACGAGGGATGTGGCGGCTTGTGGGGCTTGACTTTGTCTTCCCAGAGAGTAGCACAGAGCCAGAGCACATCCAATGCCACACACAGTGAATCTGGTAGGACCCTGTGAGACCAATGCCAAAATCAACCCCTATTGTGCTAGAATTCATAGCCTTCTAAAAGGTATAATCATTACCAACTGTAAAATGGCTAAGGCCCAGCTGAAAAGATGAAGGACAAACGGTAGCAAGTGAATGAGAAACTCCTATTTAGCTGGTGTGAGAAGATTTAGCAATAGGTTGGTTCTGTAGATAAATTAAATCAGCAGGGAATCGAAACTAATACTGCAGACCACACTTACAGGAGGAGGGGAGACGGAGGGCTCAGTGATCAGGATGGGGTTGAGGAGGCTGGCACACAGCCCTCTTAATCCTGGGGCGTGATTTGGGCACTTCCAATAACTTCCCAGAACTTCGGTGAGGTCCTGATAGCACCTGCCCATAAACTGCTGCAAGATTTCAAGAAGCAAATGTATGAGCTCTGGCCATGCAGAGGGCTGGCCGTCATGGAAGAAAGGAAACAGAGGCAAGACAGTGTCCCTTCATCTGTGCCACCTGGAAGGAGGTCCCTTAAACACCAGGCTGCAATGGAGACTCTAATGCAAGTCACTGGCATGGCTGCAGGTGGCGGTGTGGTGTGTCAAAGGTCTCTATGTGCCTTCTTAGCACTGGAAACCCAGGAGATGGTGCAAAAATAAAAAAAACAATAAACATGGGCTCACTCCCGATCCAGAACCTTCACCCTCCTCGGCTTTCTCTAGGAAGTGCTGCTGCTGTGAGGACCCTGCAAGTTGATTTCTCGGTGGGAAGGGGATTGAGGGGTGTCCTTTCCCTCCCCTGTCTGCCCATCTCTGCAGGGCATCGAGGTGGTGCTGCTGTCTCCTCCTCTGACTCCCCTGGGCTACTTGAGCGCTTTCCTTTCCTGAATATGCCACACTGTCCACCATAAACCCAGGCCAGCTGAACAACAACTGCAACAAAAAAATAGCCAGCATTGTAGTGGGCACCTGTAGTCCCAGCTACTTGGGAGGCTGAGGCAAGAGAATCACTTGAGCCCAAGAGTTGAAGGTCGCTGTGAGCTGTGATGCAACAAGACTCTACACTCTACCAAGGATGACAAAGTGAGACTCTGCCTCAAAAAAAAAGAGAGAGAAACCCAAACTCAAGTAGGGGAGGAGGGGGAAGAGGAGAGAAGGAAGGAGGATTGGTGAGCTCTGACTTAACAGGAACAGGGGCACACCTGGGTAAGGGCACAAACACAACTTGGACTTTACCTAACAAACACGAACAATGTAACCTAATCATCTGTACCCTCATAGTAATCTGATATAAACAATAAAATAAACAAGGAAAATGTAGTTGCCCTGGTCCCCAACCACCCCTCTGTGACCTGGGTCTGCAGGCGGCTATAGGGCATACCCGGAGCACAATGCTCCTGTAGGTTGTGGCCCAGCTCTCACTGGAGAAGAACTAGCACTGGAGCCCCCGGGATTACTCCTGGGCCCCCGGGTGAGCAGAGCTAAGACCTAATGAACAGGACCGCAGAGGTCTAGAAAGCCTCGAGCTTCAAAGAACGTATTACTTCTGGCTGCCATGGCTTCCAGTTTGACACATTACAGAATGTGACTTTCAAAATGCTTTTGAATTAAAAGAAAAGGAGCTTTTGGTCTCGTGTGAACGCAGCGCTAAGTTGCCTGCACACGCGGACTGCGGGGAGAGGAAAGCCGTGGAAAGATCCTGATGACTTCTGGTTCGTTAGGCCATGTATTTAAAAAAGCGTCAAACCTACTCAGATGGCAAATGTGCAGCTTTTAAAAGTCTTGATGAAAGTGAAAATGTAAAGAGGGCCTGGGAAATGAGAATATTTCTTTCAACTCAGGTTTCCACGGTCCTGAATAGAATGGCCTCTTCCTAATCTCAGTATCTTAAAAAGAAACCTTGATGTTGTTACGTGTTTACCTAAAAGGAATGCCTTCCTCTCCGGACCCGGAAGGATATTTTTAAGAGAATGTTAAGCTTGTGACAGGAATTATTGATACCTTTGGAATTTTTTTTTAAGTGACTCAGGCTCACTTTAAGTCATTACCTAGGAATTAGCCAGGGACTGCGTGACGCCAGTCCCCAAACTGTTTAAAGTAGAGCAGAATTTAGTGAGAGAATGACAGAGCAAGGATGTTCTTTTGTGCATTATTCTCGTCGTGATGAATGATGCTTGTTTTCCTCTCCACTTTAATTAGAATGTTTCTACATTTGCCAAAGAAAATGTTGGAATGGAGACAAAACTCTGAAATTATAGGAACAGGGCTTGATGTAATAGCTTATTTGTAAAGGAAACACAACTTGTTTGGTATTTTATTGAAACAGGAAGTTCAGAACCTCAGTACACAAGTACAACAAATTCTCAGGTGCTAGTTGAGTCATCTGTTGTTGGAAATAGTCAGTCGCCTGGTAGTTTTCCCCTGATTTACTTTTTATCTTCATTTTGTTTTGTTGTGTTTTTTTTTAAGCAGTGGGGGTAGGAAATTACAGAGAAATTCAGTCAGAGATTGTGTTCGTTGAAAAAAAGTCAGCAATCGAGATTTTTTTTTTTGCAGTTATCACACACTGAATATCTTTTTTTATAGGTGTGATCCCACCATTCACCCTCCCTCGATCTGACCTCTCTCCTTCCCTCTCATCCCCCCAGTTGTGATCTATTCTTCATATGAAAGTCTGAGTGATTGTAAATTGGTTTTATAATAGTACTGAGTACATTGGATATTTTTTTCTTCTATTCTTGAGATACTTTACTAAGTAGGATATGTTCCAGCTCCATCAATATAAACATAAAAGAGGTAAAGTCTTCATCTTTTTCTAAGGCTGCATAATATTCCATGGTGTACATTTACCACAATTTATTAATCCATTCATGGGCACTTGGGCTTCTTCCATGACCTGGCTATTATGAATTGAGCTGCAATGAACAATCTGGTGCAAATATCTTTGTTATAAAGTGATTTTTTGTCTTTTGGATATATACCTAGTAGAGGAATTGCAGGATCAAATGGCAGGTCTACTTTTAGATCCCTGAGTGTTCTCCAAACTTCTTTCCAAAAGGGACGTATGAGCTTGCACAGAGAACTCAAACTTATTAATAAGAAAAGAACAAGTAATCCCATTTCATTGTGGGCAAGGGGCTTGAACAGAAGCTTCTCTGAAGAAGATAGGCGCGTGGCCTACAGACACGTGAAAAAATGCTCATCATCTTTAATCATCAGAGAAATGCAAATCAAAACCACTTTGAGGTATCATCTAACTCCCATAAGAGTGGCTCACATAACAAAATCCCAAAACTACAGATGTTGGCGTGGATGTGGAGAAAAGGGAACACTTCTGCACTGCTGGTGGGAATGCATGTGATAGAGATTAAATACATAGCCGCAGGCGAGAATTCTCACCTCCTGCACATCTGTGTATTTTTGTGATTACCTGCATACAAAGAAAGGGAAACCACAGAAAAATGATAATTGGCCTGAATGCAATTACTAATTAAAGGTAACCATTAGTCAGGGGGATTGTGCTGGAGATTAAAAAAAGTGGAATGTATTGTGGTTTTATTCCTTTATGTTCTATTAGCTGTGAAATGGTCACCAGAACTGGTTAATAGTTAGATTCATAGTATTAAAAAGTTACAGAAATCTCTTGCACTGAGTTGGTATAGACACAGCTTTAGGTTAGAATCTCCTATCTTTTTTTTTTTTTTTAAATAGACATACTCTTTTATTTTATTTTATTTTTTGCAGTTTTTGGCTGGGGCCGGATTTGAACCCACCACCTCCGGTATGTGGGGCCAGTGCCCTACTCCTTTGAGCCACAGGCATCGCCCAGAATCTCCTATCTTCTGAAAAATTAAGCCAGAGTACTGCTGTAAAATATGTAAAAATGACAGCAACCCTGGCCAGAGCTCAGCATTTTGACAACTTACTAGTGTGCTGCTCCTGGTGGAGCTCAGAAAGGAGCCACAGAAGGGCATCGGGGAGCCAAGTCCCCAGGCCTTCTCAGCTCTGCCATCTCTAGCCCTTTGTTCAACATGCTGGAGGCGTAGCTGGCATTCCTGAGGGGAGCAGTGACACCTCTTCTGGTTATTCAGGAGCCTGCCAATTCAGAAATATTTAAGAGTGCCCCACTGTGGGTGGGGTGCAGCCCATGCTCCCCAGGCTGGGGCAGCGTGCTCCACCCTCCCCATGGCTCCTCTTCCCAGGCTGACCAAGGGGCTACACATGGTGAAGCAAAAACTATGGCTCCACATCCTCAGTGGAATCTTTCTTTCAGTCACATTCTTCTGTTTATTGATTAAGTAACACTGAACAAAACAGTATTACTATGAAATGAAAATATTGAACTTTTATGAGGGTTTTTTTCTTTTAACCTTATTTGGATAAGCTAGCAATCCAAGAGGTACCGAGGCAATTCAAGAAATGGTCCAGGCCTGGGGGAAGCTCTGCCTGACAAAGCCTGCAGCTCTGGTGCAGCCTCTTGAAGTTGTAAATGCACCCTGTGGAGACAGATCACAAGGCATTAGGAAACAACGCCGCCCGGTTGCCCCTGGGAACCCCCCAAGGAGAGCCAAGCCCCTGCAGCCCCAAGACTGGCCAGCGTTCCCCCACAGGCCTTGCAGCCACAGCCAGTGGCATGCTCTGCAGAGGGTTCCCCTGACTTTCACCTCCCAGGTCTTAGTTATCTTTGTAAAGGTATCTTTGGAAAACAGGTCTCATTGGTGGTCGGTGATGGTGGTTGAGCAACCAGAGGTGTCTACACAACTCTGGAGCCCACGCAGCAGTGGCCCTTAAGAGTGGAGGGAGAGCAGCTGTAACCCTGTGTGCGAGAACCCAGGGCCCCAGGACTGGTTGTGGGGCAGACGCAGAAGAAGGGGGGCTGTGCTGTCTTAATCAGAGAGCCCCAAAGTGGGAAGGCTCCTGCCTCGAGGTTCATTTCC
The DNA here is from genome assembly GCF_027406575.1 of Nycticebus coucang. Lineage (NCBI taxonomy): Eukaryota > Metazoa > Chordata > Mammalia > Primates > Lorisidae > Nycticebus > Nycticebus coucang. Next base: position 707,836 of record NC_069786.1, on the reverse strand, counting down.
TTTCCTTAATACACGCTGAATTCCTGGTCAGCCTTTGTTGTTGGCTGGTCTGGTTGTGCGTTGCCTGTTGTTTACACCTGCAGGTATTTGTGGGCAGATCTTATCTCCTTCCCTCTGAGTCACCTCTTGGCCCAACTCTGCGTGGTTTACTCTTTAATTCTGCTTCTGGTCTGACCTCTACCCACTTTCTGAGGCATATCTGCTTTTTGTTTTCAGATTTTATTTCATGTTGACTATTTTAAGAGAAGCAGTAAACTAAATATAGCCTGACATGTGTGGTCTTGAAAAAGAAAAAATTAAAATGTGTCTGTGTGTCTTTGTGTGTCTGTGTCTGTCTGTGTGTGTCTGTGTGTATCTGTGTGTCTGTGTCTGTGTCTGTGACTGTGTGTCTGTGTCTGTGACTGTGTGTCTGTGTATGGGTCTCTGTGTGTCTGTGTCTGTGACTGTGTGTCTGTGTGTGTCTGTATGTCTGTGTGTATGGGTCTCTATGTGTCTGTGTCTGTGTCTGTGTCTGTGTCTGTGTGTCTGTGTCTGTGACTGTGTGTCTGTGTATGGGTCTCTGTGTGTCTGTGTCTGTGACTGTGTGTCTGTGTGTGTCTGTGTATGGGTCTCTGTGTGTCTGTGTCTGTGACTGTGTGTCTGTGTGTGTCTGTATGTCTGTGTGTATGGGTCTCTGTGTGTCTGTCTGTGTGTGTCTGTGTGTGTCAGTATGTCTGTGTGTCTCTGTGTGTCTGTGTATATGTGTGTATGGGTCTCTGTGTGTCTGTGTGTGTGTATGTGTCTCTGTCTGTGTGTGTGCACGAGCACATGCATGTGTGCACCTCTGGATTGGGCAGCTTGCTGCAAATTCAAGGATCAGTTCTCTGACATCATTGCTTGCTTGCACGTAATGCTGTTTTCCCCACATTAGTCTGCAGCCTATGTTCTCAGTTTCCCTAAGAATGAGTCCAGGCTAAATTAGAAAAACAAAAGGAAGATCAGAGGGTGATAAGTGCTGACCGCCTGACTCCCTTTAGTAAACATCCATTTCTGAGCAGTCTCAAGGCCTGTAGGAATGTGCTTATTTCCATGGCCCCATTAACAGCCAGAGTTTCCAAAAGGCCTAGCTCTGTCTTGTTTTCAGCTTTCTCGTGGGTGGTTGTCTGGGGATGGGGTAATAATTGAATGCAAAGGAACAGGAGTGAACTTGTGGGGTGATGAAAGTATTCTACATTTTGATTGAGATGTTATTACCTGAATTTTTCAAAATCATCGAACTTTGTACATTTTATTAATTGTACATTATACCTCAGTAAAGTTGATTTTAAAAGCTAAACACTCTGGAACACAAGAATATCAGTTTGCTCAGGACTTAAAAAAAAAATTTTTTTTTAAAGCCACCCACAGACACATTGCCAGGAAATGGGCCTAAGCCTGGAGGGTGTTCATAGCGTAGCCTTCCTGGGGGTATTTGCATTTTAAGATATAACTAATGTTGAAGAAAGTGTGCAGTGGGGACTTGGGGAATGACAGTACCTTTCCCACCTGCAGTAAATTATGCAGGCTTCATTTATTCATAAGGCTAACCCTGGTTTCAAGTAAATAATCAGAAAGTAGGTTGTGTAAGGTTTTAAGAAATCCAAACTGAAACTTAGTCGATAACTAACTCTGAAACCATCACTAGTCACTTGCATACTTTGAACTTCACATTAAGTCAATATTCTGTATGCTAAATTCTATATTGTATTAAAAAATAGGCCCACTATGGGATCTGATTTCCATGAAAATAAATGTGCTTTTTATAATATTTAGTTTGGCAAAAATATCAGAAACATTTACAAGATTAAAAAATCAGTATTCAAGGGCGGTGCCTGTGGCTCAGTGAGTAGAGCGCCAGCCCCATATTCTGAGGGTGGCGGGTTCAAATCCGACCCCGGCCAAACTGCAACCAAAAAAAAAAAAAAACAGCCGGGCGTTGTGGCAGGCTCCTGTGGTCCCAGCTACTCAGGAGGCTGAGGCAAGAGAATCGCCTAAGCCCAAGAGCTGGAGGTTGCTGTGAGCTGTGACGTCACAGCATTCTACCAAGGGTGACAAAGTGAGACTCTATCTCTAAAAAAAAACAAAAATCAGTATTCAACTAACTTGTTTTATTCAGTTTGATTTTTATTTGTTTGTTTTTTTAGACTCAGGGCCTCATTCTGTTAAGTCCAAAGCTCCTACAGGCAGGTAATAAATTGCTGTGTCCAAAAGTATTACAAGATTCTGGGAGTACTTTTTGCATGCTTTGAAAAACATACCTGATTAAAAGTATAAGGAAAAACAAATTCTTGATACTTTGAAATGATAAAGTTTCCATTTACTTATACTTAGAATAATATATTTAAAATATCTAGCAACTCTCAAAAGGGGGGGGGAAGCTTTTAAGAAATCCAATATAATTCATCCCAATTCCAAGCGGAAAATTCACTGTTGGGTTTTATTTATCTTGAGGCAAAATATGCCCTGGAATAAAAGCTTTATTAAAAAACTTGACCTACATTAGGTGTGTGGTCATTTTCTATTAAAACAAGGTCCCTGCCCTAGTTGGAGGGAACTTCCCTAGGTCCTGCGGCTTCAGCCAGGGCAGTAACCTGATCAACCCAAGGAAGGAGGGAGGGGAAGTGCTGCTTCCCGCCCCACCCTCCTCAGGACCTGTGCCCTGCTGAGTGGAGCATGGGGGTGTGGGGGGCAGGATGCTTTCGAGAAAGTCTGGCGGCCAAAACGATGGACCAGCGGCTGTAGGAAACGCAGAGTCTGATGGGGTTCAGGACACGCCAACTTCCAATATGGCTCCTTAGCATCAGGGACACGGCAGAGCAGAAAGCCACTCTCACATGGCCCTCTCCCTCGCCAGATGAGTGGGTCATCTGAGTGGTTCCCAGAGAAAAGGAATGTTCTTGTCTCTGAAGACACAGAAGCACAGAGAAAAGACTGAACAAACATGGCCTCTGTTCAATCTTAAATCTATCCATCTCTTCATCAAACCTAAGTGTAAAAAATACACACTCCTTGTTTCTTCTGGTCTTCCTTTCCTTACAAAGGCTCCTGTGTCGCGTAAAGCTTTCATTAAATACACTCGCATGCTATTCTCTTGTTTGTCTTTTGTTGTAGGAAGGGGCCTCAGCCATGAGCCTAGCAATGGGTGAGGAAAGAAATCTTTCCTCAAGCCCAGGATGTGCTTGGCAAGAAGGCCACCCATTCATCTGCAAAAAGCTGGTGGAGCCCAGCAAGTCCAGGCCAACCATTTGAATACTAGTCTCATTCAGTCTCAGTAAAGAGGGGCTGGAGCCCAATGCAGGATTCTGGCCTCAGTAGAACTGGAGGGCAGGCCAGTTAGGACAGGCAGAAGCTGACCTGCACCGAAGTGGAGCAATAGCCCCTTTTTGGGGCCTGGCACAGTCAGGCCTTCCAGATAGCTGCTGCTCAGCCATACCGCCAAATATCACCTGCTGCTGGCAGCTGGACTGAGTCAAGTTTCACCTGTAGATAAATAGGAGCAGAAAGACAGGTGGTGACCTAAAAATAGTCTGAAAGAGTAATACTGTGAGAACCGCAGAATTCATATAAACAGAAAGCTCGTATTTACTGGCATGGCTAATTTGTTTTAGAATTGAAATTGCACTAGCTGAACTCATTTGTTTTCATGATTTTTTCCTGGTCTTTCAAGTTTTTTTTTTGTTTGTTTGTTTTTTGTAGAGACAGAGTCTCACCTTATTGCCCTCGGTAGAGTGCCGTGGCATCACACAGCTCACAGCAACCTCCAAATCCTTGGGCTTAGGCAATTCTCTTGACTCAGCCTCCCAAGTAGCTGGGACTACAGGCACCCGCCACAATGCCCAGCTATTTTTGTTATTGTTGCAGTTTGGCCAGGGCTGGGTTTGAACCCACCACCCTCGGCATATGGGGCTGGCACCCTACCCGCTGAGCCACAGGCGCCGCCCTCTTTCAAGTTTTTTATTCTTCTTTGGTAGATGGGTCAGGGCTGTGCCCTTTGGTAGGTAAATGCTTAGTTACAGGTGTTTTCTAAGTTCACGGCTGTCAAAACTACACACAGCCCTGGCCACCACAAGCCGGCTCTGCCACACCAGCCTACTCTGCTGGGCTTCTTTGACTCTAATTCTAATTTGATTCATTCCCCTTAGAATAGCCTGAGGAGATTTTTGTAACTCCAGCTACTCTGGCTACACCTTCTTTAATTAACTAAGAATGTTTGGAATTGGGAGCCCCTGTTACTGGCATTTTTTTTTTAAACTCTCCAGGTGACTGCAGTACCAGTCAGTTTGAGAACCACTCTTCTAATTCTCTCTCAGCCTGGGCAGCCTATTATATTCACCTGGAGAGCTTTAAAAATCTGCAATGCGCTCCCCCCCAACTTAATTTGTGTGGGGTGAGGCCCCTGCAGCAGCATTTCAGCAGTTCCCCTAGTGAGTCTAAGGTGCCAGCAGCAGAACTGACCCTCTGAAGAGTGAAAGCCCAGAAAACTCGGTAGGGTTGTTGGGACACAGCACTTTCCAAGATTTTCAACTTTGAATTACATTATTACCTTCTCTCGTATTTTTATAAGGTTTGCTAATTTCTTGCCATCTACCAGACAGTTTTTAAAGTATCAAATAAAAGTTTCTGTAAAACCAAAGAGTTATTTCCCTATGTTATGTTATAATGATTTTTGAAAAATGAGACTTAAAAGTTATCAAAGGTAATTCAGAACGAATCACGGCTGAACAGTTTGTGTGGTTACCACTGAAGCATATGGAAAGGCCCTGGGGCAGTCAGCCTTTATAGCACCGGAGAGAAAAGGAACCTGCCATGTTCAACTTTTGACATGTTCCTCGCAGTTGTTGAAAACTATGAGGCATGAAATCCAGATTTATGACTTTTTAAAAAGTTATTTGTGGATTCCCAAGACAATTATGTTCCCATCACTTATGTAGCCTTAAAAACAAACTCAGATGACACTTTAAAAAAATCCAAGTTTGGCACACACTGAGTTTCAATGTTGGTTGAATAGCATTCAGCAAAAGTAAGGAAAAAGTGCATTCTGCCTTTGTTTAACTTACGGTTTGTCATGGAGAACAGCAAGTCCCATTTGTATGTAACTTGTGGAAAAGTTAAACTGGGAATGATTCTCCTTATGCACTTGTTTTCACTTTTTGCATAAAATAAGACGTCTGAGGAGAGTGAGCCTTTTCTCATTCCCAGGCCTTTCCTGCCATCCCGTCTGGCAATATGAGGACTGTTATATATATATTTTGAGACAGAGTGTCATTTTGTCACCCTTGGTAGAGTGCTGTGCAATTGAGAGAGGATACCTGAGAAGGATGAGGTCTAGGAGGACAGGTCTTCTCACCTATCAAGGATACACCTGCAGGGTCCTCTCCATGGTAACTCAGCTCTTGGGAATTTGTAAACCTAACTTCCTGGAACTCCAAGTTCTGTGAAATCCTGTAGTTAGTTCTGTAGGGGCTGGAATAGCATCTCCCGCTTGATTCAAACTGGCCAATGAGAAGGGTACCTGTGGGGTGGAACTTTTTGACTGTCAATAAAAAGGGAAAGACCAAGCCAGTCAGGGAGCAAGGCCATTTGGAATTTCTATGCCATAAGCTCCTGACCAGTAAATGAAGCCCTTCCTCTTATAAACATGGTGTTTGGGTGCTCTTTCTCTCCGTGGGGCATCATCTTCCCGCAACAGCATCACAGCTCACAGAAACCTCAAACTCTTGGGCTTAAGTGATTCTCCTGCCTCAGCCTCCCAAGTAGCTGGGACTATAGGCACCCACCACAACACCTGGCTTTGTGGGATCCCAAAGATGGGATCTTGCTCTTGCTCAGGCTGGTCTCAAACTTGTGAGCTATCCTCGACCTCCCAGAGTGCTGGGATTACAGGCATGAGCCACCGTTTACGGCTTGTATTGGGACTTTTTGCTGAGAGTCCCATCACCAAAGCAGTGTGTCGGGTCCCATCTGGGGTGCCACTTGTGGGGGTCCGGGGACGGCATGTCTCTGGCCCCAACTCAGGACCTCCTCGGAGCCGGGACGCTAGGTCTCCGGCCCTGGCCCACAACACTGTCTGGATGCAGGCCGGTGCACCAGCTTATTGAGGATAGGTCTCGTTCTGGTCTCCGTGCTGAAGCACCTTAGAAGTCACAGTCAATATTAGTAGGAGCGAGCATCTCGGCGCCATCTGAGCAGCAGCTTCTCCTGAGGTTATTTATAGAAGTAGTGCACCCCGGGTGCGGAGACTGCTATGCCGTGATGCCAGTGTTCTCGTTACATACTCTTACGTGAAAGACGAGTGATGTTAAATGATGATAAACCCCTTCCCCAGTCTCTTGTCCCCAAGGTATCTCCTACGGCAGTGTCACCCTCACGTTGCTAAGGAAACCAGCATGGTGACAGCAGTCAAGGGATGCCTTAACACACCCCTCCTCTGTCCTCACCTGGTTTGTTTATTTTTTCTAGATTAGTTCTTTGGCATCTCTCTCAACTTTTATTTCTGAAACATTCTAAAGCATTGTGGTATTAAAAATCAAGACAAATTATTTAAACCATACTCCCATGCTTGACAACACATGTTTTTGCCTAAGGCCTTTACTTGCCAAGAGCCAGAAGGATTCTCTAAGTCATTTGCACCATTTTTACTGGTCTTCAGAGTCTCCTGGCTTTGAGCTGTCCTCTCCATTGTCAGACTGTTAACTCCTCTCTGCTTCCAGTTCTCTTAAATAGAAGCAGATGTGTTGCAGTTGAGTTTTCTCCAGCAAGAGCTGGGATGGGGACAAAAGGCCCCTCTCCACCCAGCCATAGAGCGCAGGCCTGAGGGAAGTCAGGTTGAGGTGGCTGCTGTCAGTTGTCTGTAGTCTAGACTCTACTTTCTACTTGAACAGCTGTCGCTTTGGGCATGGTAGAAGAATTCTTTAGATATTGTGCACATGTTTCTAACTCACCAGAGGCACTGTAGTTTTCCTTGGGAGCCGCTGCAACACCTAGCGCAGCCCCACACCCAGCTCTTGTGAGTTCAGCAGTGTTGGGCCTGTGTTTGATGGCAGGAATAGCAGGATGAAAGATTAGCTCTGCCTCGGCTCCGGGATGCAGCCCTCTGCATGGCAGCTCTAAGGGAGCTGAGATTGAGCCAGGTTGTATAAAACAAGGTCACAGAGCTGGCAGAAGGAAGAGGCGGGACACCAGATGCAATATTCATCAATCATATCCCAAGAATTTGCAAAAACTCCAGTTCAAAGTTGGACTATGGAAATTTAGTGAATTTGGACTTATCTGAAACAAAAAGATGGTTCTAGAGTAGAAGACCTGAATATCCTCAATTCTGCCAATGAAGATACTCAGGTCTCCTGAACGGATGTCAGTGAACTGATATCAACGAGCTAGTGGCTGTAAAACTGTCACACTGTCAAATTCGAGGTTACTGGTCATTCTTGAGTTCAGGGGTCATGGATTTTAAGAAGCATATTGTGCAGTCAAGGACATAGGCTCTGTATATAGTAAGACAGAGCCAATTTGGAATTGGAGGGCCCTGTTATGATTTTTTTTTGTTTTTTTTTGGAGACAGAGTCTCACTTTGTCACCCTTGATAGAGTGCTGTGGAGTCACAGCTCACAGCAACCTCAAACTCTTGGTCTTAAGTGATTCTCAGCCTCCCAAGTAGCTGGGACTACAGGCTCCCACCACAACGCCCAGCTATTTTTTGTTGTTGTAGTTGTCATTGTTGTTTGGCAGGCCCAGGCCGGGTTCGAACCCGCCAGCTCCCCAGCTCTGGTGTATGTGGCCAGCACCCGAGCCGCTGAGCTATAGGCCAAGCCTGTTATGGTATTTTTTAAAACTCCCCAGGTAAGTTGTCGTGGTGCATAGCTTCCCAAGGGGAGTACTTCAAAGGTGACTATAGTGATGTTCAGCAAAGAGGTATGAGGCATTTTTTTCTAGGATGAGTTCACAAACTTAATTCTCCAACCTCGTATAAAATTAACCATCACACAGGTGTGTAAGAATACATACCATATGCTTCCATTTGTGTAAAATTCCATGGCAGACAAAGCTATTCAATGATGGTATAGATCAGAGCAGTAGTTGTCTCTGGGAGGTCGTGGGGGAAACATCTATAGTTCTGGACATGCTCAATGTCTTGATGGGATGGCAGCGGTGCCCACACAGGTGGGTGTCTGTACAAAAACTTACAATTTGGCCAGATGCAGTGGCTCACGCCTGTAATCCCAGCACTCTGGGAGGCCAAGGCAGGTGGATTTCCTGCCCTCACAAGTTAGAGATCAGTCTGAGCCAGAGTGAGACCCCCATCTCTAAAATTAGCAGAGTGTTGTGGCGGGTGCCTATAGTCTCAGCTACTTAAGAGGCTGAGGCAAGAGAATTGCTTGAGCCCAAGAGTTTGAGGTTGCTGTGAGCTGTGACTGCACGGCACTCTGCCGAGGGCAACAAAATGAAATTCTGTCTCAAAAAAAAAAAAAAAGTCTCACACTGTAAACTTGAAAGTGCTGTACTTCCCACACTTTACTGTGTGTACCCAATACCTCACCTCATGAAACGAACACACATAAGCTCTGGTTGTAAGGCCCCACTCGTAGGCTGCTTCAGTAACCCATAAAAGAAATTACAGAAGCTTGCCCAGGGTGGTGACAGTGGAGTGGAAGATAAGTGGACAGAAGTCAAGTGATATTTAGGACATAAATCCACAGGTCTTGGTGATGAATCAGACATGGAAGGGGAAGGTAGAAAGGTGTCAAGAGAGACTCTGGCTCAGCGCCTGTAGCACAGTGGTTACAGCGCCAGCCACATGCACCAAGACTGGCAGGTTCAGCCTGGCCCAGGCCAGCTAAACAACGACAACTGCAACAAGAAAATAGCTGGGCATTGTGGCAAGTGCCTTTAGTCCCAGCTACTTGGAAGACTGAGGCAAGAGAATCACTAAAGCCCAAGAGAGTTGGAGGTTGCTGTGAGCTGTGATGCCACGGCACTCTACCCATGGCAACATAGTTAGACTCTGTGTCCAAAAGAAGAGAGACTCCAGAACTGAGTCACTGGCTGGCTGGTTCCAGTCACTGAGGTTCCAAGGGCAGCAGAGCTCTGCGACTTGCCTGGATTGAAATTCAGTCTCCTAATTACGAGACCTCATGTGCAGGTTAACCCCCATGTGCCTTATTTTCATCAGTACACTGGAAATAACAACCTGTGGTAAGGTTATCTCAAGGATTTTGTAAGCCAGTTGGTAGGAACTGCTTAGAGGTGCCAGGACACGGGGGCTGTAATGACTGTCAACTGTTACCCGATGGGGCCAGGGGGGGATTGGCCAGCATGGCTGACCTTTAGCCACATCAAATGTAGAGTGCCAGGTGTCATCCTTGGATGACAGGCAGGCAGCTCAGGAAGGCCCCGTTAAAGATGGAGACAAGGAATGTTGGTCCCTTAGTAGGAGGGAGAGAGATAAGTGGGCATGGACCAGACTGGCCAGGAGGGGCTTAGTGGAGGAAGGGGTACTGTGAGGAGCTCCTGGGACCTGCTGGCAGGTGGGGAAGATGGGCAGGGCAGAGGGGAGGGTGGAGGAAGAAGCCAGGTACACCGGGGCCGCATCCTCAGCAATGAGAAGTTGGTCGGGGTGGTGGCATCTCCTGCAGCCGCCATGCTGAGCACCTCGGAGGCTCTGTCCCATCTCCAGTCGCTGAACACCTCAGAAGCACTGTCCCCATCACCAGTCGCTGAGCACCTCAGAGGCTCTGTCCCCGTCACCAGTCGCTGAGCACCTCAGAGGCCCTGTCCCTGTCACCAGTCACTGAGCACCTCAGGGGCCCTGTCCCTGTCCAGTCACTCTCCTGCCATCCAAGGCAGCCTGTGTCTGCTCCTGCTGCAGCAAGCAGACGGGGTGGAGGGATAGGAGGTATTGACTGGAGGGACACCCACATTTTGTCCACAGGTCCTCCTGCCCTGCACCCACACTGCTCCCCCCACCCCGGCTATGTAGGAATGTGGCCCAGGACTCTCACAGAAGCTCTGGATCCCTGTGTCTCGGACACTTCATTTTACTCACTGTGTGGCCTTGTGCCCATAACTCTCTAGACCTCAGTTGCTTATCAGTCAAATGAAACAGTTGGACCAGAATAATGCCTTTTACTGCCAAAGTATTCCTTTATAAATGAGCAGCTTTAAAGCATGTGTTATATAAACTTCCTTTTTTTTTTTTTTTTTTTGAGACCAAGTCTTGCTCTGTCACCCAGGCTAGAGAGCAATGGTGTCATAGCTCAAACCTCAAACTCCTGGGCTTAAGTCATCCTCCTGCCTCAGCCTCCCAAGTAGCTGGGACTACAGGCACCACCATGCCTGACTTTTTCCATGTTTAGTATAGACAGGGTCTCACTCTTGCTCTAGCTGGTCTTGAACTTCTGAGCTCAAGGGATCTTCTGTGCTGAGATTACAGGGTCAGCCATTGCACCAGGCCTGAATTTTCTTTCTTGTGTGATGTTTTCTTATTGATAAGTAACTTAAAACATGTTAATAGGAAAACAAACAGATAGATCACAGTGTAGAGTGAGTCCCATGAGGCCACCAGGCGCACAGTTCGGGGATGCTACTCACAGTGACATTAAACAAAGAAATTCTAAGTTACAAGCAGGTGTCTTCATTTATGACATTTAACTTTTTGTTAAGCTTTTCAAACCATGTTCTTGGCTACTGATAAGGATACTCTTTGGTAACTTCAATCTCACTTTTTTTTCCCACCCTCCCAGAGTTTTGGATCAGCTCTCATTTCATTCCAATCCTTCCTGTCTTTCCTGTTCTGCTCATAGCCATGATCTTCCTCAAGTCTCTTTTCTCTCAGCAATGACAAAATTGTCCAGAGACAGGGGAAGAAATAGCTTCTTCCTTTTTAGCTTGCTGTCTTCAGGCTTTCTTCTTCCCCACAATGAAAAACTCCAGCATCATTCAGCTCAGAAAGAGCTGACCCCAAAACACTTCCAATAGGAGGAAGGATTTAGGGTTTATTACCACTCCCTTTCCCACAGCCCAGGGTCTCCCAGGCCAGAAGTCCGCAGATCTGTCCTCATGCAATCCTGAGATTATTTTATGTATCTTTCAGCCCATTTTCCCAAAACTGAGCACATCTGATGTTGATTTTTTTTTTTTTAACAAAATCCCTTTCTAGTTCTTTTATACAGTGTTTCAGTAACAGTGTTTCAAATTACAAAATTCTAATTTGGTGTTTCACTAATAGTTTTCAAATTACAAAATTCAAACTTGGAAACTTGAAGTACAAATTTAGTAGAAAATGAATCCACCTTCCTCTGGCTGTTGCTTCTGTTTGGATTACTCCCTGCCCTCTCCAGCTGCAGGCTGCAGAAGTGTGCCCTAAAAGGGGAGAAGCTCCTGTTTTTCCTGTACACACAGGACACCAAGCTTAGGGGGTTTTCCACACCAAACAAACTGGTCTCCGCTTCTCTGATGGATGTCTTACAGTTCTCTTCTGTCCCGACACTATCAACCTGGACTTAGAGTCAGATCCCACAAAACGGCCCCCGCCCCAGGGGCCAGGTGCATGCCCCAGGCCTCACATTAGACTCTGAGTGACCAGCATAGCAAGGCATTCCCACCACAGCCACCCCCAGATGTGATAATTGGTTAGAACAGCTCACAGAACTCAGACATTCTACTTACATTTATCAGTTTGTCACAAACCCAAAAGAAGAGGTACACTGCCCAGCCATGGGGAGTGGGATACAGAGCTTCCTGCTTCTCTGGGTGCCACTCCCCTGCACCTCAAGGGTTCACCAACCCAGGAGCCCTAGCCGTAAGTCAGGGTTTTTACTGGAGCTTCATTATGTAGGCGAGATTGATGGTCAGTGCTGACTAAGCCCTGGAGGTTAGGGTGGGGCTGAAAGCTCCAACAACCACCACTCCTTCCCCCAACGCAGTGGGTGACCCAAGTACTTCCCCTGGGACCAGCCCCCAGCTCCAGGAGTTGCCTTGTTGACATAAGCTCAGGTGAGGCTGAAAGGGGCCTGTCATTGGTGACAGAGGATGCACCTCTCACCCCCAATTCAGGGAATTCTAAGGGCTTTAGTGGGGTAGCCAGAGACAGAGACCAGATGTATATTTGCTGTTCTATTATATCACAGCGTCACAACATCACACTTGCAACTTGGTGACCAGTTGCTCCATCAGATTCAGCTCCCTGGCTTGGCCAGTGCATTCCCTGGAGTCCGGTTGTAGACCTGCCTGGAGCCCCTTTTCCCCCACATGCTGTCAGTGCTGCTGCCCGTCTTCTGAGGTCTGCCCTGGGGTCACTGTCCCTCTTTCTGTCCACCTGTGCTCTTCCAACACCAGGACCTGCCCTTTCCCATGAGCCGTCTCACACACTGCACTTCCTGGGCCCTCACCTGGGTCTCACGCTTCACTTGGCGACTGCCTTAGCTCTCTGCCCACTCTTGGCTGGCCTGCCCTCTGTCCCTGGCCCTCTCCGCCTGTCCTTTGGGCCTTCCTCATTCTGATCTTGGTCCCTGCGTCTGTCCTCCGTGTTATCTGCAGAGTAATTTCCTGCACAGGTTTCATGACCTGGCCCCGCTATCTTCACTGTGCCATGGCCATGGTTGCTCTGGGACCCACTGTTCCCTTTTGTCACGTGGTACTCACCTAAATGCTTTAGCTCTTGCTTCTGCTGTCACCTGCCGATCCCTTACTCCCTCCCTAACTCCCCGGTACCCTGGGCTACTTGTTCCAGCATGCCATGGGCTTCCAGACACTTGAAGGTGCTCAAGCAGACGTCTGTCTCCTCAGGACCCCAGCTCTGGTGCTGCCCATCACACCCTCCCTAACCGCCCACACTCGCCCAGGCTCTTGTTCTCCTGACCATGAAGTGAGGTGTCTTTTTGTACTATAACTCTGGAAGGTCCCAGAGAAGTAAAGACTCTATTTTTTTATTTCTGTACTCAGAACGTAGCCTGATCCTCAAATGAATGAAAACATGAGTTTTTCATCCACAAAAGGATGAGCAGATATTTCTCCTGTGGGGAGGGAGGGGGCTGAGAGCACTGGTTCCGCCAGGCAGCCAGCAGTCACAGGGGACCTGAAGCCCCTGGCAGGGGCACGTTATTCTGCCCTTCTCCTCTTCTCTCCTCTTCTCCCTCCCTCATACCATGCCTTGGGGTCAAGTGGAATGAGGGTTACAGCTCTCCCCTGCTTCAGTGAGCCTGCTGGAACCCTAAGAGTTTTATAGTAGAATCCCTGGTGTTTTCCAGATATACAATCATATCATCTGCGAAGAGTGAAAGTTTGATCTCTTCTGACCCTATGTGGATACCCTTGATTGCCTTTTCTTCCCTAATTGCGATGGCTAAAACTTCCATTACAATGTTAAAAAGCAGTGCAGAAAATGGGCAACTTTGGTTCCTGATCTGAGTGGAAATGATTTCAATTTAACTCCATTCAATATGATATTGACTGTGGGATTGCTATTGATGGCCTCTATCAGTTTAAGAAATGTCCCTTGTATACCCATTTTCTTAAGTGTTGTGATCATGAAAGGATGCTGGATATTATCAAAAGCTTTTTCTGCATCAATTGAGAGAATCATACGGTCTTTGTTTTTTAATTTGTTTATGTACTGAATTATATTTATAGATTTACATATATTGAACCAGCCTTGAGACCCTGGGATAAAACCCACTTGGTCATGATGTATGATTTGTTTGATGTGTTGTTGGATTCTGTTTGTTAGGATCTTGTTGAACATTTTTGCATAAATATTCATTAATGATATTGGTCTATAATTTTCCTTTCTTGTTGGGTCTTTTCCTGTTTTGGAAATCAAGGTGATGTTTGCTTCATAGAATGTGTTGGGTAGTATTCCTTCCTTTTCTATATTTTGGAAAAGGTTGAGTAATATAGGTACTAGTTCCACTTTAAAGGTTTGGTAGAATTCTGATGTGAAGCCATCTGGTCCTGGGCTTTTCTTTTTAGGGAGATTTTGTATAGTTGATGCTATTTCAGAACTTGATATAGGCCTGTTCAACATTTCCACTTCATTCTGGCTAAGTCTAAGAAGGTGGCGTGCTTCCAAGTATTGGTCTATTCCCTTCAAATTTTTGTATTTCTGAGAATAGAATTTCTTGTAATATTCATTAAGAATTTTTTTGAATTTCTGAAGAGTCTGTTGTTATTTCATCTTTACCATTTCTGATCAATGAAATTAGAGATTTTACTCTTTTTTTCCTGGTTAGGTTAGCCAAAGGTTTATCTATTTTATTGACCTTTTCAAAAGACCAACTTTTGGATTTATTGATCTGTTGTATGTTGCTTTTGTTTTCAATTTCATTTAATTCTGCTCTAATTTTGATTATTTCTTTTCTTCTGCTGGGTTTGTGATTGGAATGTTCTTCCTTTTCCAGTTGCTTGAGATGTCCCATTAAATTTTTAACTTCCTCTCTTTCTGTTCTCTTGAGGAAGGCTTGCAGTGCTATAAATTTCCCTCTTAGGACTGCCTTTGCAGTATTCCAGAGGTTCTGATAATTCATGTATTCATTATCATTTTGTTCAGAAAATTTGGTCATTTCCTTTTTAAATCTCGTCTGTGACCCAACTATTGTTCTGCATAAGGTTTTTACTTTCCATGTTTTGGTATGAGTATGCAGATTCCTGTTATTACTATGTTCAACTTTTATTCCATGATGGTCCAAAAAGATGCAAGGAATAATTTCTATTCCTTTAAATTTGCTGAGGTTAGACTTGTGACCTAAGATGTGATCAATTTTGAAGGATGTTTCATGGGCTGATGAGAAGAATGTGTATTCAGTTCTGATACGATGAAGTGTTCTGTGGATGTCTGTTAAGTCCAATTGTTGAATGGTTAAGTTTAAGTCTAAAATTTCATTGCTTAGCTTCTTATTGGAGGATCTATCCAACACTGCCAATAGAGTGTTAACATCTCTGACTATTATGGTACAGGAGGAAATTAAGTTGCTCATGTCTCTTAGAGTCTTGTAAATTGCCTTATGTCTTATAAATTGAGGTACATTCTGGTTGGGTGCATAAATGTTAATAATGTGAAATCTCATCATGTTGAGTGTTACCCTTAACAAATATGAAGTGACCATCCTTATTTTGCTTACTTGTGTTGGTTTAAAGCCTTGTATCTGGGAATAAAATTGCAACACCTGCTTTTTTCTGATTTCCATTTGCCTGAAATATAGATGACCATCTCTTCACCCTGGATCTATATTTATCTTTTAAGGTAAGATAAGATTCTTGTATGCAGCAGATATCTGGCCTGAGTTTTTGTATCCGGTCAGCCAACCTGTGCCTCTTTAGAGAGCAATTTAAGCCATTCTCATTAATTATAAATATTGATAAGCCTGGTAGAATTTTGGGTATCAAGTTTTTTGAAAGTCCAGAGGACATTTTTAATCCTTTTGCCACTGTGGAAGTTGGAATTTGATCAAAAGTTTCTGAGTGAGTTTACTTTTGTGGTAGAGGATTGTGCTGGTCATTATGGAGGATAGGTCTGAGAATATCCTGGAGAGATGGTTTAGTTATGGCAAATTTCTTCAACATGTCAATGCCACTAAAGTATTTAATTTCTCCATCATAAATGAAACTCACTTTAGCTGGATACAGGTTCCTGGGTTGAAAGTTATTTTGTTTCAGGCTAGCGCCTGTGGCTCAGTGTGTAGGGCGCCGGCCACATATACCGAGGGTGGTAGGTTCAAACCTAGCCCCAGCCAAACTGCAACAAAAAAATAGCCAGGCGTGGTGGGTGCCTGTAGTCCCAGCTGCTCGGGAGGCCGAGGCAAGAGAATCACATAAGCCCAAGAGCTGGAAGTTGCTGTGAGCTGTGTGACACCATGGCACTCTACCGAGGGCAGTAAAGTGAGACTCTGTCTCTACAAAAAAAAAAGTTATTTTGTTTTAGGAGATTAAAAGTTTATGACCATGCTCTTCTAGCTTGAAAGGTTTCAGCAGAGGTATCTGCTGTCATTCTAATATTCTTCCCCTTCTAGGTTATGGTTTTCTTACGTTTGACTGCTTGCAGAATTTTCTCCTTCATATTAACTTTGGTGAAGTTAATTATAATGTTCCTGGGAGATGCCTTATTTGGGTTGAGTCATGCTGAGGTTCTGAAACTGCTATCTGAATATCAGAATCTCTTGGCATATCTGGGAAGTTCCCTTTCATTATCTCATGAAGTAGAGCATGTGTGCCTTTCGAAGCAACCTTGTCACCTTCAGGAATTCCTATAAGGCAAATATTAGTTTTCTTCGAATTATCCCAGAGCTCTGTAAGAGAATTATCCGCTTTTCCTCTCCACTTATCTTCCTCTTTGAGCATTTGGGAGTGTTCAAAAGCTTTGTCTTCAATGTTAGAAATCCTTTCTTCTGCATGCTCCATTCTGTTACTGAGGGATTCTACTATATTTCTCAGATCTTTGAGAGCTGCAAGTTCTTGTCTCAATGTGTCAAAATCTTTAGTGATTTTGTCTTTGAATTCATTGAATTCTCAAGACAACTTTTGAAATGCTCCTTGAATTTCTTTTTTTTTGTGGTTTTTGGCCGGGGCTGGGCTTGAACCCGCCACCTCCGGCATATGGGACCGGCGCCCTACTCCTTGAGCCACAGGCGCCATCCACTCCTTGAATTTCTAATTCTGACTTTACCTCCATTCTATTAATCTTATTTGCAATCTAAATTCTGAATTTGATTTCTGACATCTCAGCCATCTGTTTTTGAATAGGATCTTCTGTTGTGTCTGCCATGTCTTTCCTTGATCTACTCTAGTTATTCATGTTACCAGAGTTTTTCTGCTGATTCCGCCCCATGATTATTTATACCATTTGGCTAGATGAGCAGATAAGGTAAAGTTGAGTTGGGGGCTCCTGGAACATTGATTAACCGGCCCTTTGCCCAAGAGCTGGTACCGGTATCTGTACCTTTTCCCCTAGAGCTTTACAAAGGACCTATACAGTGCTCAGGCCTGAAACACAGGGACCTGCTTGGTGTGGTGGGGCTAAGTGGCTCTGTCTTATTTTCAGCTGGTCTGTCCAATCCTAGTGAATCAGTTACTCTGGGTTGAAGTTTCAGCTGTGGAGAAATACCAGTAATTAAGTCACCCCACCCCCACACAGGCAACAACTGGAAAAGGAAAATCAAACCTTCCCACAACCACACATCCAGGGTATTACTTTGGGTAGTCCTCGGGTGATTAGCCCAGTTCAAGAGTTCAAAATCAATTGTCCCAGTCAGCACCTAGTCTCAAGTGGCAGAGTTCAAAAAGTCTCCATCAACTATATAGCAGGGGTCTGCTGGCAGCTTGAGTATGACTCCCTCCAGTGCTCCATGGAGTCAGAAGGACCCACTCAGCAAATGAATTAGCCTGGGAAGGTTGATGCCTCCTTTCCCACCTTGCACTTCTGTCACACCCTGGTAACCCTGCAGGGCTGTGCCCCAGTTCCTTCCAAAGAGCAGATGCTCCAGTGGGTTTGCACCTGCCTCAGTCACAAGGAGATCTATGTCTCCTTGGCCAGGCCCCTGCACTCTACCACCATCCAGCAGGGGTAGCTGAGGCCTGACAACCTCGGGTGCTTAATGGAAGCTGGGGCAGTTCGCTCAGTTCCAGCCCCGCCCCTGATTGATGTTACTGGCACTTATATTTTCACAGAATTTGTATTTCTGTCCCAGCTATACTCCCCTGTAGACCAGGCACTGTTTGAGTTCACAGAAACTGCAATTCAGCCCCATCCTGTGCCGCTGCCTGGAGCTGGCATCTCTGTCTCTGCTGCACTGTGTGTTGGGGTGGGCGTGGTTAGAGCTCACACTCAGCTCTCAATTCCTGCCTCTCCCTGGGCTGGTGCAGTTGCCCCACCTGCTTTTGTCTCAGCTATGATCCCCTGGGAGCCAGGTGCATCTTAGACTCACTAAAGCAGCTCTTCTGACTCAGCCCCACCCTGAGAGTATGCCATCTCTGGGCACATGTATTCTACTCTCTGTCCCTGCTGCACCCCGCCCAGGCAGGTACCACCTCAGGCATACCCTTCGCTCACAGGGCCTGTATTTCCATCCCAGATCTGTTCCACCAGTGGCTGCCACCAGAGAAGATGCCCTGCTTTCTCTGGTTGCCCAGAGAGGTGGGGAGTGTCTCTCCAAAATATCCCCAGGGGTGTGAGCCCTATTGTTGCTACCGCTGCTCTGTGCTGTGGGGCACCGCCTCTCCCTTACTCACATGGCTCCCCCTGTCCACCATCGTCTCCTTACACCCATACCACAGAATCAGCACAGACCAACAACAGCCCACGCCTTGTCCACACCTCTTGAGAAAATGCCCAAGAATCTGGACTCCATGGGGGACAGGCTTCCTGACCTTGGGGTGAGAGTGGAGGGGGAGTGGTGGCAGTTCAGAATTGCAGATAGAGAATATATACAGTTTTATGCCTGGTGGGAGAGTGCCATGGCACACCAGTAGGTTCTCTCTGGGGAAGGAATTCTGGTTTTTTGAGGGTCTCTCCCATGGGATAAAATAGGAGGAAATCTGAACTCTGCTGGCTTGTTTGTAAAAAGTATACTATGAGCTGTTCTCATGGGGGAGGGGACTCCTGCTGGCTTGGCAATGGATTTTGCACCTTTTGTTTATATCCTTGGGATTACAGCTCTCCTCAGCAGGGTTGATGTGCATTCTTCAACCTTCTCTCTTGGCTCAGCTCCAAATCATCAGCTTACTTGCTAAAATTCTATCCTTTAACTCTCCTTCTGGACGGGAGCATCTGTGGAAAGCTGGCTCCAGTTGGCCATCTTGCCTCCTCCCCCTCTTTTTTTTTTTTTTTTTTTGCAGTTTTGGCCGGGGGCCGGGCTTCAACCTGCCACCCCTGATATATGGGGCCGGCACCCTACTCCTTAAGCCACAGGCACTGCCCTAGTGATTTTTAAAGGTGAGTTCTGACCTAAAGGGAAGAGTAGGTGCACTCGTGAAATCCTGCACCAGTAGCTGGAGTAATGAGCCATCAACCCCCTTAGGGTTTTACTTGCTGGTCGTGAATAAATAGCTGAGATTCCTTGAAGCTAGAAGCAGAGGAGGAATTCTCTTCTGCTTAACTTTGTCAACAATTTGGTCTCCCCTGACTGACTTGTAGGTAAACAGACTTGAAGGGTCTGAGCTCAAACCTATTCAAACAGTTGTCTTCTCTGATGACGACAAAAACGCAAATGAGGGCAACGTGTTTTCAACCAAAGCTAATGTCTCTTCAGCCTTGAGGAGCAGGCTGTCAGCAACATCCTTGGCAGCCAGGGGCTCAAGGGAAGAGCTCATGGCCCTCTGTGGACTGTCTGCTGGACTTGTATATACACAGACATACATGTATGCAAGTCTGAACAGTCACTTCGTGTCACCATTATCAGAGAAAGGACTCTTCTGAACTCCATCCAAAAGTCACCCTGACTCTTGACCTGAGCTGTTCACTTTGGAGCCGGCTTAACCCTGGAGCAATCAGGAAACTCCACTTTAATCCCCTTTTCTTTCCTGATCCCTTTTACAGAGACATCTTCAGTTCTATAGGAAAAAATTTGTGCCTCATTGAAAAACCATATTTTTTTAGACTGCATACCCTGCCAGGTTGTCTGAATGCAGTTTGCACTGCCTTGGAGCTATTTTACAACCCTAAGTTGTAAAGAAATTCTGGCAATGCAAACACTCTTGTCTTGGGGCAGGAAATGAATTCTGTCTGGTGGAGGGAATGCTCCCTTCCCCATGGAAAAGCCAATTTTTTTTTTTTTGCCCATTTGCAAGTTTATGTCAATATTCCTAATCTATAAATGGTGTTCTTCAGATTCTCCTCTGAACCAGTTATATCATCTAAGTGAAATAAAATGTGCAACCTTTTAAATTTTTTTATTTATTCATTCGTTTGTTTGTTTGTTTATTTTTGAGACAGAGCCTCAAGATGTTGCCCTGGGTAGAGTGCCATGGCATCACAGCTCACAGCAACCTCCAGCTCCTGGGCTTAAGTGATTCTCTTGCCTCAGCCTCCGAAGTAGCTGGGACTACAGGCACCCACCACAACACCTTGCTATTATTTGTTTGTTGGTTTTTAGGCTCCAGTGCAGTCGTGTGATCATAGCTTACTGCAGCCTTAACCTCCTGGGCTCAGGCAGTTCTCCTGCCTCAGCCTCCCTGTAGCTGGGATTATAGCATTCATGACCTTGCCTGGTTAAAATGAGCAATCTTAAGTGTTATTTTACATCTGTATAAAAGTCCTAATTTTGTTTTTTAACTACCTTTTAATAATTTTTAGCTAAACACCATCAGATCAATATAGATGAACATGGTTATCTCTGAGGTCCTCACCAAGGTGACAACCATGATGGTTACCCAGCCATCCCTCCCTGACTCATACCTGTTCCTCCACCATCCTGTAATACCTGCATGTCCTGCGGCCGGGGGAGGGAGGGAATGTGTGTAAAACTTTGAAATGAAAGGCCGGGCACAGTGACTCACACCTGTAATCCTGGCACTCTGGGAGGCCAGGCTGGATTGCCTGAGCTCACACGCTTGAGGCCAGCTTGAACCAGAGCAAGACCTCGTCTTAAAAAATAGTCAGGCATAAAAAAAAAAAAAAAAAAAAAATAGTCAGGCATTGTGCCGAGTGCCTGTAGTCCCAGCTATTCCAGAGGCTGAGGCAAGAGAATTGCTTGAGCCCAAGAGTTTGATGTTGCTGTGAGCTGTGATACCATGGCACTCTACTGACAGTGACAAAGTAAGAGTCTGTCTCAGAAAAGCAAAAAAAGTTTGAAATGAAATTAGACTTTAGGGGCGGCGCCTGTGGCTCGGTCGGTAAGGCGCCGCCCCATATACCAAGGGTGGCGGGTTCAAACCCAGCCCAGGCCGAACTGCAACAAAAAAATAGCCGGGCATTGTGGTGGGTGCCTGTAGTCCCAGCTACTCGGGAGGCTGAGGCAAGAGAATCGCTTAAACCCAGGAGTTGGAGGTTGCTGTGAGCTGTGTGACATCACGGCACTCTACTGAGGGCCATAAAATGAGACTCTGTCTCTACAAAAAAAAAAGAAATTAGAGTTTAGAACAAATTGCCATGAATTTATATATTACAAAGGGGATTGAGAAGACTGTGAAAATAATCAACAGCAAATTGACTTCAGAATTTGTGCATTTGAGGCTTTTTACCTCAATCTCAAAGTAGCACACAGGCCTAGGGGATGGCTCCTGATAGGGACGTGGTGAGGGACCACTAATGTGTCCCCAGCACTCTCTGCCAACCTTTGTTGCTATCTGTGGCCTTATAATTCTCAAGTAACCTTTAGAATGTACCAATGAGGGGAGAATGGTGCTTTGGTGGGTAAGAAAGTTAATTGGCCAACATGACAATCCTTAAGGCATAGCAGCAAAGCAATTGTATGATGTGTGCCGTCAAAGGCATAGAGTGGTCTCCAAGGGTAAGGCTGTGTTGGTAATTGTGTGTTCAAACAATTTCCTCAATCACTGAGTACTTGTGATGTGAAGGTTACGGGGCAAAGAAGAAAAATAAGGGCTTCTGTCCGCAGGAAGTATGGGGTGGTATCCCTTGCTTGTGTTTATATTATTTATATTATATTAATAAATAAAACATGCCAGTCTTCAGAGGTTCTCTGTCAGTGAGCACCTTGCACGTGCACATCCTTATACACATCAGGAAGCATATTTGTAGGTAAATTCCCAAGTGCTCGTACATCAGTTTATAATAGTGAGAAAACTTCCCAGAATCCCACCTGCAGACTTATCCTCAGATCGATTTGGCCAGGATTGAGTCTAGCCCGTGCCTTAACCCTGTCATTTGCAAGGGAAATGAAACCACCATGATTAGGGGCTACTATCTCAACCACCTGGCCATACAGAGGTTAGCACCCCTGAAAAAAGTCCAAATTCTGCCGTAGAGGAAGAAAGGATAGGACTGATTTGCATAACAGACAATGGTATCTGACACAGGAAAATCCCCATTTCACTTCTTACCCTTCTTTCTTGCTTCAATTATCAATTACTTTTATAATTAATTTTTAAAATGTGTGTTTATGTCCAACTTTTAACAGGAAAGATATTCTCTGATCTCCTGTTTGGTGCCCCTTGGTCCAGTGATTCACCTAGTTAGTGGACACTAGTGACCATGAGTGGTTTCCTACACCTTGAGCATCATTCAGCCAAAGCTTCACATCTGTGTCTTTGTTTGCAAAGTTAACAATAAATTAATAACCCTTTCCACTACCTATGTCACAGGGAGTATTTCCAAAAACACTAACAGCATCACCACATAAGTAGAATCACCATTTGCCACCACTTACACAAGTCAGGGTGTTAAATGTTCGGTTTTGTGTTGAGAAATTGCAGGCAGAGGAAGAGAGAGAATCCCACAGCCGTATTTAAGTGTATTGGGCCGATACCATTAATGTCGGAGATAGTTTTTCATAGTAGGATCCTCTTTCATTAAAAACAACAGTAATAAGCAAACCTAGCGCGAGGAAAAAGTCACTCTCCAATTTCATGAGAGATGTTGTCTGAGGGACATATTTGTGCTGTTCTCCCACCACTGGAGTCAGCCCATCTGCTGCCCCTGACTAAGAGGGCTCCTTCACACCAACCCACATCATGGCCCCTGAGAAGGACTCCTTCATCTCTTTTCCCACATAGCTATCTCAACACACCTAATTTCTCACATTGATTTTAGATATAAGAGAAATAAGCAGCTTAAAATTCTCCAGACAGGCTCAGTGCCTGTAGTTCAAGCAGCTAAGGCACCAGCCACATACACCAGAGGTGGCGGTTTCAAATCCGGTCCAGGCCTGCCAAACAATGACAACTACAACCAAAAAATAGCCGGGCATTGTGGTGAGTGCCTGTAGTCCCAGCTACTCGGGAGGCTGAGGCAAGAGAATCACTTAAACACATGTGTTTGAGGTTGCTGTGAGCTGTGACTCCATGGCACTCTACCCAGGACGATAGCTTGAGGTTCTGCCTCAAAAAAAAAAAAAAAAAAGAAAGAAAGAAAAATTCTCCAAACAGCATGAAGATGACAGATGACCCTCATCATCTCTCTGAGGGTATTTGCCTTTACTAATCTGTAGTCAGTTGAGTACGAATTTAGAATAACATCCTCCCCATTCCCCCGGGTCAGCCAGATAACTACACCTTATCAGCACCAGAACCACAGTTTCACATCCCATTTCGCAAATGTTTTCCACTGTCCATGGCCGTTTATGAATATTTTCATAGTAGCTCACTGAAGCAGACTGTAGACACTTCTGTTCCCCAACCCAGTGTGTTGGGGAACAGCCATAGGAATTCTGGTTTCGTCTCGCCTCATTCTTCCTCTACCTGCCGAAACCGTCGTGCTGGATTTGCAGCATTTCTCATCCTGTAGAAGTCGTTTTCTCCAAGAATCTGGAGCACTGTGGGTGGAACGACGCCCTCCCGGTGTGACCTGTGTTTGTAGAACGTGAGCCTCTTGAGCACGTCATCCTCATCACACAGACGGGATTTATAGCATGTAGCCACAGTTCTCCTCACACTGCTGAACGGTGGATTACTTTTTGATGTTTTGTTTTAGAATTTGTAACCATTCAAATGCCTACACACGTTTTTGCCCATACATTTGTTTCCTTAGTGTTCTACTCACGGCTGCGTCAGGAAACGTCAGTTTTACGTCATTGATGTCCTTATCTTCTCTGGGTTCTTAGACTCAGTCCATCCAGCACCTCTAACCTCATGTTCGCTCTGCTCTTCCCCAAGAAAGGAAGAGCCTCCTCTAGTGGAAGGGCTCCAGCTGGTGACTCGCCCTCTCTCTGTCCCAGGTGTGCCGACACAGGCGCCATCTGTGTGAAGGGCAGTACCGGGGGACGCTCTTTGCCGACCAGCCAGTGCTGTTCATCTCACCAGCCAGCAGCCCGCCCAGGGCCAAGCTGGGTGAACTGGTCCACCTGTGCGGAGGCCACGTCAGCCAAGTCCCCCGCCAGGCCAGCATCTTCATCGGACCCTACAGCGGGAAGAAGAAAGCCACAATCAAGTATCTGTCGGAAAAATGGATCTTAGGTAAGAACCTGGGTGCAGAAAGCACTGTTTGTGGGACCCAGTCACAGGTTTTGAGAAAGGGGAATGTGGTATGATGGTCACACCTCCTTCCAGGCAGCTGGGGGCGTTTGGGTTGGTGTTGCCTGAACAGAGTAGTAGGATTGTCCCCTCCCATTCCTGCTCATTAGTGTCAGCTGAAGGAGAGTCCACAAGGGAACTGGAAATCTGAGTAGATTTGACCCGGGCTGTGACAGCTGCCCCCACCCGTAAGGCCCAAGCACCAGCTCTCCATGTGTCACCTGAGAGCCGAGTCCCAGCAGCACCAGCAGTTGTGGCCCAAGCCCAGTGCCTGTCACATCACCCTCCCCGGCATACCTGTGACATGGGCTCAAAGTGGCATTAAAGATGTAAAAGGAGGCTCGGAGCCCATAGCTCAGCGGTTAGGGCACCAGCCACATACAATGCAGGTGGCAGATTCGAATTCAGCCCAGTCCTACCAAACAACAACAGCTACACCCAAAAAATGGCCAGGTGTCAAGGCGGGTGCCTGTATTCCCAGCTACTTGGGAGGCTGAGACAAGAGAATCACTTATGCCCAAGAGTTCGAGGTTGCTGTGAGCTGTGAAGCCATAGCACTCTACTCAGGGTGACATAGTGAGACTCTATCTCAGGGCAAAAAAAAAAAAAGGGATGTAAAAGGAGATACTTCTTTTCTTCAAAAAGTAAGCACAGGCTCGGCACCTGTAGCTCAGCGATTAGGGCACTGGCCACATACACCTGGGCTAGTGGGTTCGAACCCGGCCCAGGCCCATCAAACAACAATGACAACAACAACAAAAAAATAGCTGGGCACCATGGCGGGCGCCTGCAGTCCCAGCTACTTGGGAGGCTGAGACAAGAGAATCACTTAAGCCAGCGGTTCTCAACCTGTGGGTTGTGACTCCTTTGTAACAATGAAAATACATCCTGCATATCAGATATTTACATTACGATTCATAACAGTAGCAAAATTATAGTTATGAAGTAGCAACAAAAATAATTTTGTGGTTGGGGGTCACCACAACATGAGGTACTGTATTAAAGGGTCGCGGCATTAGGAAGGTTGAGAACCACTAGCTTAAGCCCAAGAGTTTGAGTTTGCTGTGAGCTGTGACCCAGGGCAACATAGTGAGATTCTGTCTCAAAATACAAAAAAAAAGGTAAGCACAGTGTGAGCATGGTGTGCAGGTTTGGCACCGGCTCCGCGTGCAGCGTGCCAGGTGCTACCTGGGATTCTAGAGAAGGAAAGGTAGTGTGAGCTCAGCTAGGAGCTGGGAGCTGCCTAAGCAGTCACACTGACTCTGGCAGCCGCTCTGAGCAGGGGCGAGGAGGCTTGGGAAACAAGGACAGCCAGCTAGTGAGCAGGTGCAGGGAGCGGGGCGGCAACACTGTCTCAAAAGCTTTCCTCTCAGTGATGCGGCCACATGTGGCAGGAGTTGCCTAGGGCTCAACTGTTGGGCAAACTCTGCCAATTCCTCCACAGGGTGTTTTTGTTTATTGGTTGGGTTGGTTGTGTTGAGACAGACTCTCACCCTTGGTAGAGTGCCATGGTATCCTAGCTCACAGCAACCTCGAACTCTTGGGCTCAAGCAATCCTCTTGCCTCAGCCTCCCAAGTAGCTGGGACTACGGGCATGTGCCATGATGCCTGGCTGGTTTTTCTATTTTTAGTGGAGACAGAATTTTGCTCTTGCTCAGGCTGGTCTTGAACTCCTGAGCTCAAGCAATCCTTGGTGCTGGGACGACAGGCGTGAGCCACAGCACCCGGCCCTTCACAGGGTCATTGTCATGGACTAATAATAAATTATTATTGTCAGACTAATAATAAATGTATTAGTCTGCTTGGCCAAACACCTCAGAATACACAGCCTGGACAGCTTAAACGGCACACACCGACTTCTCTCAGTGCCCACGTCCAAGATCTGGCGTCGGCAGGTTGTTTTGCCTGAGGCTTCTGCCCTTGGCTTGTGGACACCCACTTTCTTCCGTGTCCCTGTGTGGTCTTTCCTCTGTGCACACACATCCCTGGTGTCCATGTGACCAAATTTTCTCTTTTGTAAAGAACCAGTCAGATTGGGGTAGAACCTACCCGAATGACATAATTTTAACTAAATTATGTTTTTAAAGGCCCTGTCCTCCAATGCTGTCACTTTCTGAGGCCCTGGGGGTTAAGGTTCAATAGATGAATTTAGATGGGACATAAACTCAGCCCATGACTATGGATTTCTCCAGTTTCAGGGCCTTTGGCCAAGATCCTCACCTGGCTTCTTCCGAGGCGCGTTTTCTCTCTCTCCCTCGCTCCGCCCTTCTCCTTCCCTTTCTATACTTGTTATTCAGTCTCCCTTCTACGTGCTTTCCCTGCCTCTAAATCCCAAATTCTGGTTTTTCTCACCCCTTGTTAGACATTACCCTTTAATAGATAAGCAGATACCATGTTTGTCCTACTTACATTTATACAGAACCACATACATTTTAGGAATATTTTTGAAACGATGGATGGTCATCCTTTGATATATTTTAAAAGTATCGTGATCAAAAGTAATTTTTTACTGTATGGTACAGAGTAATTTATCTTCTTCCTGGAAACTAACTCAAAAACACTATGATTTAAAGGCTGTTTACTCTTTTCTAAATGCCAAGAATGTAACCTTCAAAATATTCTATGCTCTGAAACAGAGGTTCTTATTTTGTTTTTTAGAAAATTATATTATCAAAATGACACCAACTGCAGACCAGAAATGTGCTTTAACAAAATGTCTCATGCAGCTAAGGGGAGTGCGCACATGATTGATATCAAGAGCTGGATAACCACTGATTTTTTCAAAGTTTGGAAATTATGTACTGTGCAGAGGCCCGGGTCTGGGTCTGCACTCTCACCATCTCCAGGCTGGGCCCCCGCAGCCCTTCCTCGTGAGTGCATAGGTCACCCTGGATGCAGCTGCCCACTCGGCTACTCTGGCTGTGGGTCCACCCGTGCTCAGGAGGGTGGGTGTCGGGTAGGCAAATATCGACCTACTTAACCACAAGGCTTGATTTTTTTCCAAGGCCCTTCAGAATTCTCTGAGTTTCAGGGCCAAGCGGTGGACCCCCGTTTCTTTTCCTTTCCTCTCCGGTAACTCGTGTCCTGTTTCTGACTTCTCACTGATCTCGCCATAAGTCTGTGACCTTGGCCACATCCGGGTATTGTGTACGCTGCAGTCCTCACCCGTGTGGGACGAGTCCTCCAACTCAGGGCCCCATCTCTTCAATGTAAGACCATATATTTTTCAAATATTTATGACTTTATATTTTTCTCTTTGTGAGTTGAATAAGATCTAATAGCTCTAGCTATGTACAAGTAGAGGACCTTTAGTTTTAAACCCAGAGCATCATACATACAAACCTACAGAACACACAACCCACAGCATTGCCTCACTCACATCACCCAGGCCTTGCCACTGGCTGCTTCTCTGTCCAGAGGCCAGTCCCTTGCTCTCTCTGGACCTCATTTGCTGCGTCCTGACGGAGAGTAACAACCGGCGCCCTGCTTGGTGCACATGGTGGTCAGGAGATAACAGAGGGGCGAGCAGACGCCACGTGTTATCAACAGGTGCTGTCAGGACATCTGAACCACAGTGTCCACAGATGTATCCCCAGTCGTCCTTGTCCCTGATCCTTTGACACAACAGCACTGTGTCTTGAAGACCTTTTTCCTCCCATTAACTTCCATTATAATAAATACTTCTCTAGAGAAAATGTTAATCTCAAAATCTTGTGATATTAAAATTAAGAACATATAAAACTGTTTGAAAGCACCAATTCAAGTGAAAGACGGTTGTTTTGCGACAATTATATAAAGCAATACTCAAAATATATAAATTAAATTTGTTCCAGCTGGATTATCAGCCACTGTGTAAGGTAAGGTCCTTAGGAGTTTTAAGGGTAATTTTGATAAAACAATTAAAAGTCTTAAAAGTAGCTTATTGTATTTACTAAGTTATCATCCGAAATGAAAACTCTAAGGTTTTTTTTATGTACCTTCATATTATTGCTATATTTTAGTCTTGTTTTGCAGATAATAGTAAAGTCATGAGGATACACAGCAGGAGATTGTTTAGCTACGGGCAGCCTCTCCAGGGAATTTTTTGTTTGTTTTCTTGTTTGTTTGTTTAACCAGAGGAGGGGAACACCAAGGCACCAAAACTGAGAGTCTTTCCCAGTCTCCCAACACCCTCGCACTGTAATCCATCAGATAACCCTGTCACCCCTGCACTGTCTACTTCTCAAAGACAACAACCCAATGTTTTAAATGTAAAAAGAAAAAACTTGTTAATGATTATTCTACTTATAAGAATTTCTTCTCAGCCCTCACCCAGCCCGCCCTCCCAGCTGCCACCAGTCGCTGGACGTGCAGAGTCGTCGACAGGCCTGAGCACACACAAGTGAGGCTGCGCCTTCCTCATCTGCCCCCTTTTGCCTTATAATGAGGTTATTGGAACAGTCGTGACTGTGTTCCCAGTTCATTCCCTAGAGTCTTTTTTCCCTGAAACAGCACTGTACTTGGGCCAAGATTCTTGATTAGTCATTCAACCGAAAGGAGAAATGGGGGTTTTTAGGAGAGAACATACTGGTGGGCACTTCCATGTGTTTGAAAATAAACAGGAAGACAAAAATCAAGTTCCCAGCACTGGGAAGCAAAGCATCACCTGTACCTGATACAGGGAATTCAGTTATAGTTATTGGACTTACCCCCAAAAATGTAATTCCCATTTTACATGTAAAGAAATGAAGACCCAGGGGTCTGAAGGAACTTGGCTGGGTAAGAACATGAGCCTGCCTGTGGGAGGCGCCCAGAGCCCCCAGAGCAGTCCTCTTGGGTCCGTGGTGGTCAGTCCTGTCCCCTCTTTCAACACCCCTTGGTGTTATCACAAGGCTTGTTTGGCCTTTCTTCTAAGGTGTATTTCCAGTCTCCCTCGACATTTTATTGTCTGGGCCGTGTTCAAGTGATAAGACATACACTGATGCTATTGTGGCAATGTAATGTAATGTCCTCATCAACACTGCCAAGATTAAAAAGTTTAGCCTCCACATGACTTCTTTATAAGGAGGATTTAATTTGCATGTCTCCCCATGTCAATGCTTTCAGGAGAAAGATCCCTGATTAACACGTGTGCCCCTCTCATACCATCCCCAATTGTTCACAGTTTCCCTGACAGCTGACCCAAAAAATGCAGGCCACAGCAGGCGAGGTGGCTCATTCCTGTAATCCCAGCACTCTGGGAGGCCCAGGTGGGTGGATCTTCTGAGCTCACAAGTTGGAAACCAGCCTGAGTCAAAGCAAGACATCGTCTCTAGAATTAGCCAGGCTGGCTCCATACCTGTAGCTCAGCAGCTAGGGTGCCAGCCACATATACCAGGGCTGGTGGGTTCAAACCCAGCCCAGGCTTGCCAAACAACAAGGACAACTACAACAACAAAATAGCCAGGCGTTGCGGCAGGCACCTGTACTCCCGGCTACTTGGGAGGCTGAGGCAAGAGAATCAGTTGAGCCCAAGAGTTTGAGGTTGCTGAGAGCTGTAATGCCATGGCACTCTACCCAGGGTGACATAGTGAGACTCTGTCTCAAAAAAAATAAATAAAATTAAATAAAATAAAAATAAAAATAGCCCGGCGTTGTGGTGGGCACCTGGAGTCCCAGCTACTGGGGAGGCTGATGCAAGAGGATTGCTTGAGCCTAAGAGTTTGATGCCACAACACTGTGTGATACTGTGATACTGTGACAAAGTGTTACTGTCTCAAAAAAGAAAAAACAGGCCCACACTTGTCACTCCAGCAGCCTCAGGCCTTTGAGCTTCCTGGTGAAATAAATGTATGAGGTTGTTCATTACACAGATGAAAAACCAATCAGTCACAGAAAGGGGAGGCTGTCTGCTGAGGACATACAGCTTGACAGAGGAGAGGGAAGATGGGAGGCAGGTCTGCCCCTATCCAGCTCCCCTCCGGAAGGACAGCCTCCATCTATCCTCACCCAGGTGTCCAGACCCAGGAGCTCAGCAATCACTCAGAAAGTGATTATAGAATTTTAAGATATGATTTCTGACCATATGAAGAATTATTTTTGCCCTGAATTATTCTGAAAAGAGATGACATCTACTAAGATAGAAGAGAATGAAAATTAAAACTGGTAGAATTTTTTTTTTTTTTTTGCAGTTTTTGGCTGGGGCTGGGTTTGAACCCGCCACCTCCGGCATATGGGGCCGGCATCCTACCCCTTTGAGCCACAGGCACGGCCCAAAACTGGTAGAATTTTATAATTTTGACATTTAATATGTTTAGATTTCTTAAAATGATAATTAGTACTATTTTTTAATTAAGTATGAGCACCTAAGACAGCATTTTAGCATCACTTCTGAAAAACGTGGGAAGACTTTGCTCAGAAAGTGAATTTCTTTAGTTACATTCATTGATCAACTAATCGTCCTAGATGGTTATCTTTGAAATTTCCTAACCATTGGGTCCCCTTTGTTAAATTTACACCAGTGGGACTCAACTCAATTGATATAAATTGTATCATCAAGGTAAAGGTTAAAAAGCATATTAAAGGCAGGCAGACAAACCTAAAGGGAAAGTACATTTCCAGATAAAGGCACATTCCTCAAGCCCCACTTTAAAAATAAAACTAACACTTGTTCTACTTAGAACACAACAGTCAACTGTTCAATTCAGAATAGGAAATATTGTAAACATGACATTGTTTTGCTTTTTGTTTTTTTCCTCTTTCGTTTGTTTGAGACAGAGTCTCACTTTGTCACCCTAACATGACAACATGGTGTATCCATTTGTAGTCAGTTGCTGGTTTGGGAAGTCAAATTGGTCATTTTTATACTAATGCTAAGCATTTTGGTTCTGACGGGTAACCTTTACAAGATTCTTTTGCTGCACAAATTCACAAAGCCCTTTGCAAACATTCCCTTCATTAGGGGTGAAGTGCTTCACAACTGCTCTACTCTCTGAGGATGGGAAAGCAGCTCCGCCCCATACTGGGTTTACCAGCAGTTTTAAGGTGTCTTTGCTCATTGACCTAGTTGATAAGGGCTTTGGGTTGTGACCCTCTAAGAGATTTTCTTGTGTCTTTGGAGTATGTTGAACTTTAGTTCTTTTTTGTTGTCTTTGTATATTAGGCAGTTAAAGTTAAACATCAGAGAAGTGATAGAGCTCCTGTTGTTGATTGAATTATGTCCCCCTGAATTCATATACTGAAGCCCACCAGTCCTTAGAATGTGATTCCATTTGGAAATGGGACCATGATCGAGGTGGATGAGGTAAAAATGAGGAACAAAGGATGAGGCCGTAATACATGTGACCAGTGTCCTTATAAGAGACGGGGAAACACCGAACATGCACCTGCACAGACCAGGCCCGTGTGAGGACTCAGTGACGGAGGGGTCTGCACACCTGGAACACAGCAACTACCTGCACAGACCATGGCCGTGAGGACTCAGTGAGCAGAGGGGTCTGCACACCTGGAACACAGCACCTACCTGCACACACCACGGCCGTGAGGACTCAGTAAGCAGAGGTCCATCTGCACACCTGGGACACAGCAGCTACCTGCACACACCACGGCCGTGTGAGGACTCAGTGAGCAGAGCGGTCTGCATACCTGGGACACAGCAGCTACCTGCACAGACCACGGCCATGTGAGGACTCAGTGAGCAGAGGGGTCTGCACACCTGGGACGCAGCAGCTACCTGCACACACCACGGCCGTGTGAGGACTCAGTGAGCCGAGGGGTCTGCACACCTGGGACGCAGCAGCTACCTGCACAGACCACGGCCGTGTGAGGACTCAGTGAGCAGAGGGGTCTGCACACCTGGGACGCAGCAGCTACCTGCACAGACCACGGCCGTGTGAGGACTCAGTGAGCAGAGGGGTCTGCACACCTGGGACACAGCAGCTACCTGCACAGACCACAGCAGTGTGAGGACTCAGTGAGCCGAGGCCCGTCTGCACACCTGGGACACAGCACCTACCTGCACACACCATGGCCGTGTGAGGACTCAGTGAGCAGAGGTCCATCTGCACACCTGGGACACAGCAGCTACTTGCACACAGCACAGCCGTGTGAGGACTCAGTGAGCCGAGGCCCGTCTGCACACCTGGGACACAGCACCTACCTGCATACACCAAGGCCGTGTGAGGACTCAGTGAGCCAAGACCCATCTGCACACACCAAGGCTGTGTGAGGACTCAGTGAGCCGAGGCCCGTCTGCACACCTGGGACACAGCACCTACCTGCACACACCAAGGCCGTGTGAGGACTCAGTGAGCCGAGGCCCCTCTGCACACCTGGGACACAGCACCTACCTGCGCACACCAAGATCGTGTGAGGACTCAGTGAGCTGAGGCCCGTCTGCACACCTGGGACCAAGGCCTTCAGAAAGACCAGTACGGCTGCCATGTTTTTGGACTTCCAGCCTCCAGAACTATGAAGAAATAGACTTCTGTTGCTTAAGCCACCCAGCCTGTTGTGTTCTGTTAGGGTAGCCCAAGCAAACTCAGATGAACTCTAAGATCACCTACAGAAATTCACTTTTATAGAGAAGGAAACGGGGCATCTAAATCTCCTGGCCAGAGTTACACAAGTTACTAAAACACCCAGAATTCAGCCCAGTCACCCGCGTGTTGTTCATACTCTTCCTCTGTAAGAAGTAAGAGCTTGTAAGGGGAAAGTCTTTTCTTTTTTGCTACCACTAACTGTTATGGGTCCCAAGCTGTGCTCTGGGCACCACAGAAGTCCGCACTCTACAAGGGGCCTGCGATGGAGGGTCCTACCTTAAGGCAAAATAACAAACTTCTCCCAATTTGCAGCAAGGGAAAAAAGAAGTTCAGTGAAATGATCTCATCTTATTGTTAAATAAAATTTTCTTAGACTTTGGTGTTTAAAGAAGAATGAATACGTAGCAGTAAAGTTATCCAGAAGAATATAGGAGAAAAGAGGCAGTGAAAACCATACAAGATATTAACAGGAGTGAAGCACTGTAAAACGGGGCTCAGTGATAACAACAGCTGAGTTCTCTGGGGGAGAAAACTTAGGAGTAGTAGATATCCTAGCAGTATTGAAAAAGAAGGAAGAGGTTGGGTCCAATGAGAAAAATTAAGGATAAAATTAGAGCTATAACTGCGGATTCAGAAGGGTATTTAAAAGTCCTAAGGCATTCAGTGTTCTGGGTCACGCCTATGATCCCAGCACTATGGGGGGCGGAGGAAGTAGGATCACTTGAGGCCAAAAATTTGAGACCAGCGAGACCAGCCTGGGCAACAAATGAAATCATGCCTCCTGTATAAAATATTTTTTAAAAACCCCCAAACAGGGCGGTGCCCGTAGCTCAGTGGCTAGGGCGCTGGCCACATACACTGAGGCTGGCGGGTTCAAACCCGGCCTAGGCCAGCTAAAGCAACGACAACTGCAATAAAAAAAATAGCCGGACATTGTGGCAGGCACCTGTATTTCAGCTACTTGGAAGCCTGAGGCAAAGATTCACTTGAGCCCAAAAGTTTGAGATTGCTGTGAGCTGTGACACCACAGCACTCTACCCAGGTCAACAGCTTAAGACTCTGTCTCAAAAAAAAAAAAGAAAAAAACAAAAATCATAAGAAAAATGATAAACATTTTATGCCAATAAATTTAAAAACAGGCAAGATGGTTAATTGTTAGAAAAATGTTACCAAAATTGATTGAAGAAATAGTCTAAACAATTTCAACCATTTAAAAAATTGATAGGCTGGGCACAGTGGCTCACACTTGTAATCCCAGCACTCTGGGAAGCTGAGGTGGGTGGATGTCTTTAGCTTAGGAGTTTGAGACCAACCTGAGCAAGAGCAGGACCCTGTCCCTAAAAAATAGCCGGGAGTTGTAGTGGGCACCTGTAGTCTCACCTACTTGGGAAGCTGAGGTAAGAGGATCACTTAAGCCCAAGAGTTTGAGGTTGCTGTGAACTGTGATGCCTTCGCACTCTACCAAGGACAAGAAAGTGAGACTCTGTCTCAAAAAGTTAAATTAAATTAAATTTAAATTTAAATAAAAAACTGAGATGGATCAATAGAGTAGCTATAGTTTGCAATGACCTATTATATATTTCAAAATAGCTAGAAGGGAAGAATTCAAATGATTCTAGCATAAAGTAAAGATAGATATTTAAGGTGACAGACAGTACATCTAATTTGATCTTTATAAGTTATATGAATGTATTAAATTATCACATGTACCCTGAAAAAATTAAATAGGTAAACAAGTACATCTGTTATGTACTGATAAAAAAACTTAAAGTAATAATCAAAAAATGGATAATCAAAAAACATACCTGCCCACTACAATGAATGAATGAATAAAATGGATGGATGGGTGGATTGTTAATTGATTTCATGGGAGACTGAGGCAGGAGATTCATTCGAGCCCAGGAATTTGAAGCTACAGTGAGCTGTGATCATGCCACTGCACTCCAGCCTGGTGACAGAGCAAGACCCTATCTCTTAAAAAAGAGAGAGAAGAATAGATCTGTTCCCCAATCTGGAATGGTGGTGAGGTGTCTATTGTAGAAACCAGGACCCAGGAAGAAAGAGTTTAAGGAACTATGGTTTATTCAGTATTCAGAAGAAGAGCTTACTGTACAAAAGAGAGGCCAGTAGGTGAGGCTCACACAGTGAGAAGAGCCTTCATGAGCATTTGTAAGATGATGGGTTCCACTGCCAAGGACTGCCTGAATGTGAGCTCCAAAGACGGGTGTCCATTGCAGCATGTGAATTGAGGGGATTCCTTAACCAAGAGGAGACCTGGCTTCATGGCCACAGGTATTTTTTCCAGCCCTGAAGTTCTTCACTTATTTTGATGAAGGAAGACAAAGCTGCCTGCAGATCTGAGTGTCCTTGAACTCTGTGCCCCCGGCACCACTGGCCACACTCAGCTCGTGGCGTGGGGTCTCAGTTCCGTGAAGTGATGGGCCCACTGCACTGTGAGCAGCTGGTCTTGGCAGCATGTGTGTTCCACGTCCTGACCGTGAGACCACACAGCAGTGTGGCCGCTACACCTGAGCTTGTGCATGAATGTGTGCCAAGACTTGTTAAATAATATTATTTTTTTAAAAAGCAATTAAAAAAAATAAATTTCATGGAGGTGCCCACATGCAGTTCAATTTCTTATCTGCATCTCTTTCCACCATCTAGGACCAACATCTCCCTAACTTCTGTCCTGTTGTCCCATTTTTTTTTTTTTTTTTTTTGAGACACAGTCTCACTTTATCACCCTCGGTAGAGTGCCATGGCATCACAGCTCACAGCAACCTCCAACTCCTGGGTTTTAGGTGATTCTCTTGCCTCAGCCTCCCAAGTAGCTGGGACTAAGGCGCCCGCCACAACGCCTGACTATTTTTTTGTTGCAGTTTGGCCGGGGCTGGGTTTGAACCCACCACCCTCGGTATATGGGGCCGGCGCCCTGCTCACTGAGCCACAGGCGCCGCCCCTGTGTCATATTTTAACGGGTCTTTGGGGATAGTCCAAAGGAACTGACATTGGAATTGGGGTGTGTGACTACCTTCAGATGTCAGATGAACTTGGACAGAAATCATTCTCATGTGTATGCTTACAGTTCTTAACTTGGAACAGGAGGGGCTCCCTGGACTGTCCCTCAGATGCTCTTCCGCTCTGATCCCAGGGCACTGACCACACACACTCAGTGTGAGCACCCACCATGGGCATCTCGGCTCCACTACTCAGCAGTCCCTGGGTCAGGCAGCACGGTGCTGGACCACACACGAGAGACTCTGCTGGGGTGTTATATTCAGGCTTCTGTTGTATCTCATGTCAATTTAAAACTGGGCGCTTCTCCAGTCAGCCTTTTCCCCTGCCACAATGGATGAATGAATGGATAGTGTTAATTATTTCATGGTCAAATAATTCAATAATAGAGAAGTACATAGGATCCCCCCCATCTTACCACCTTTTCCTTACTACCTTTCCTTACTCCAATGAAGATGGAATTGTATCTTCCAGATTTAAGTTAAAAATATATTTAAATAGAAATTAATGTATATAAACAAAGGATTGCTTGGGAATTCATTTTTATATAAATAGGAGATCACATATTTTTCTAAGAGTTTTTATTTAATTCTTTATCTACAAAATCTTTCCAGTTTAATACATAAACAGCTACTTCATTCTTTTTACAGAAAAAAATCCTTTTAATAAAATAATCAGCTCAGCACCTGTAGCTCAGCAGCTAAAGTGCTGCCCACATGCACCGGGGCTGGCAGGTTGGAACCCGGCCCTGGCCTGCCAAACAACAACAACTACAACAACAACAAAAAATAGCTGGGCATTGCGGTGGGCGTCTGTAGTTCCAGCTATGTGGGAGGCTGAGGCAAGAGAATCACTTAAGCCTAAGAGTTTGAGGTTGTTGTGAGCTGTGACACCATGGCACTCTACCAAGGGTGACATAGTAAGACTCTGTCTCCCCCCAAAAAAATAATAATAAAATAAAATAATCAAGTTGCAAACTGATTTGACTTTACAGCTCACCAAGCCAGCTCCTTTTTTTTTTTTTTTTTTTTTTTTTTTTTTTTGAGACTAAGTCTCACTCTGTACCCTGGGTAGAATGCCGTGGTGTCATAGCTCACAGCAACCTCAAACTCTTGGGCTTGAGCGATCCTCTTGTCTCAGCCTCCCAAGTGTTTGGGAATGCCAGTAAGTGCCACTAGGCCCGGCTAGTTTTTCTATTTTTCAGTAGAGATGGGGTCTGGCTCTTGCTCAGGCTGGCAGGCCAGCTCCTTCGATTGAACTATGAAGAACTGAGTTTTAGAAAGCGTGCTTATTAACTTTACTTGATATGACAATCCTATGCTAGATAGGTAGTATAACACAGCCTACGCAGTATTGTTAGTGTTGTAATTAAAACTCATGTGTATGTTTATTCATGCTCTGACTTGTTTTTTGTTTTTTGTTTGTTTGTTTGAATCTCACTTTTTTCACCCTCCAGTAGAGTGATGTGGCATCATAGCTCCCAGCAACCTCAGACTCTTTAGCTCAAGTGATTCTCTTGCCTCAGCCTCCCAAGTACCTGGGACTACAGGCTCCCACCACGACGCCCAGCTATTTTTATTTTTTTAAGAGGTGTAGTCTCACTTTTGCTCAAGCTGGTCTCGAACTCCTGAGCTTAGGCAATCCACCTGCCTCGGCCTCCCGGAGTTCTGGGACGACAGGCGTGAGCCACTGCACCCAGCCATGCTCTGCCTTGTAATAACAGCATTTGAAGTAGCTGAGATCAGACTTTAAGTCCCCTCACAGGCTGGCAAGCTTCCCTGCCACCCCCGACCCGGCAGAATGTTCTTGGCGATGAGAACATCATCCGTGTCCTATATCTGGCAAGGTGTGTAGCTACTGAGCAAGCACTTGAACTGCTACTAGTTGACTGAGGAACTGAATTTTTATTTTACTTTATTTTATTTCATTTTATTTTAAGAAGCCATGTGTGCCCTATGCAATCTGGACAGCTCAGGACTAGTAAAAGTTTTAAAATATGGTTTCTTTTTTTTTTTTTTTGCGACAGAGTCTCAAGCTGTCACCCTCGGGACAGTGTCATGGCGTCACAGCTCACAGCAACCTCAAACTCTTAGGCTCAAGCCATTCTCTTGCCTCAGCCTCCCAAGTATCTGGGACTACAGGCGCCCACCACAACACCTGGCTATTTTTTTGGTCTACTTGTCATTGTTTGGCAGGCCTGGCAGGGTTCGAACCCGCCAGCCCCAATATATGTAGCTGGCGCCCTAGACACTGAGCTATAGGTGCTGAGCCTAAAATATGGTTTCATGTGTACATAAAAAGCATATTATTTCACTATTGTAATGCCAAACTCTTTCCTCTCTCTCTAGATTCCATCACTCAGCACAAGGTATGTTCCCCTGAAAACTACCTGTTGCTGTGATGACGCAGACATCAGTGGCCCATGGCAACTGCAGGCAGCTCGCTAAGCTGTCTTTGGACGTGAAATGAAAAACAGCACTGCACCATGAAGGGAGGGAACTAACTTACAAAGGATGACATTGCTATCATCATGTTTGCTTTATGTGTGTTGCAGTTTTTATCTTAAGAATTCTTTTGTGTGTTGGGTGGCGCCTGTGGCTCAGTGAGTAGAGTGCCAGCCCCATATACCGAGGGTGGCAGGTTCGAACCCACACCAGCCAAACTGCAACAACAAAAAAAATAGTTGGGCATTGCAGCGGGCTACTCAGGAGGCTGAGGCAAGAGAATCGCTTAAGCCCAAGAGCTGGAGGTTGCTATGAGCTGCGATGTCACAGCACTCTACTGAGGGCAACAAAAGCGAAAAAAAAGAATTCATTTGTGTGACTTTCTTTTTTTTTTTTGTAGAGACAGAGTCTCACTTTATGGCCCTTGGTAGAGTGCCGTGGCCTCACACAGCTCACAGCAACCTCCAACTCCTGGGCTTAAGCGATTCTCTTGCCTCAGCCTCCCGAGTAGCTGGGACTACAGGCGCCCGCCACAACGCCCGGCTATTTTTTGGTTGCAGTTTGGCCACAACGCCCGGCTATTTTTTGGTTGCAGTTTGGCCGGGGCCGGGTTTGAACCCGTCACCCTCGGTATATGGGGCCGGCGCCTTACCGACTGAGCCACAGGCACCACCCCATTTGTGTGACTTTCTAATAACTGGATTTGTGTTCTAGAGATGCCTTAGCTGTTCCTTTCTGGGCCTTTTCTATGTAATACCAGTCTTTGTATCTTAGCTTTTTGTTGCTTTCGTTTGGTTTGGATTTTGAGAAAAGGTCCCTGTCACCCAAGCTACAGTGCCATGGTGTCATCATAGCTCACGGCAACCTCCAACTCAAGGGCTCCAGCGATCCTCCTGCCTCAGCCTCCCAAGGAACTGGAATCACAGGTGATAATCCAACTGGCTTTACTTCTATAAACTCAGTTTATGGAGAGCGTCACAGACAAGAGGTCACAATCTCCACTGGCCACTTGTAACTTACTGTCTGCAAGAGGCAATTAGCAGCTGGGGCCCACAGAAGAAAAGCTGATTGACCAGTCACTTTCTAAATGAGAGAAACGCTAATGCCGCAAGGCTGACGGGCCACAAGACCTCCTTGTGGTCCTCCTCCCTCTTGGAGTGGTTTATCTCTTGCTCATCTCAGCTGCCATTTTTATCTCAACCTTCAAGTCCCTGGACAAACACAATGTATCCAACTTCTAGAAATAAACCTTTGAGAAGGAGGTAGCAGTGCATCTGTACATCATGAAGGGTTTCCTGCTGGTTTTGAAGCAATGTGTGCACCCAGATAATCTTCATATCCTCCTTCTCTAAAGCAGTTGAGAGCACTTCACGTATGGCCCATGCTGTCCACAGCACCCAGGCAGGCGACCTCGTCTCAGGCGCCTGGCAGAACTCCCGCAATACCAGAAATTATGCTGACTCATACCAGGGACTAGCCACAAAGAACTGCACTCCCCACCCATCAGACACAGGTGCCACCTCGCCACTGGCCCGCCCCAGCCTGAGCCCTGAGGCTGGCCAGTGGCCAGTCACGATTCTCTTTGTACAAACTAACAGTTATGAGGACTGACTCGTGCTGCGACATACACTGAGCGTGTTATGTGTGGTTCCTCACTTGTCTTCCTAACAATCCTGTGAATTAGTTGCTACAGGTCCGTTATGCAATCTCTTACTCCAAACATTGTGGGGCTAAAAGTTCTCAGAATTCCAATTTTTTATTTTTAGTTTTGAAAGATACATGGCTCTCACCACTTCTATTCTATATCATTGTACTAACGATTCTACCCAAAGAAGGCAAGAAAAAGAAATTAAAGGCATACAGATTAGAAGTAAAGAAATAAACTCTTTATTCTATATTACATGATACTATACCAATTTTAAGAAATGCCAAAAAAAACCTACTAGAACTTAGTAAGTTTAATAAGATTATATGATACAAAAAATATATATAAAACTAACTGAACTGTATCAAATTTCTTTATACTATCAGTACAACTCTAATAGGGCATGCACCGGTTGTCCCAGGTGCTCAGGGGCCTTTAGCCTGGAATTTGAAGGCAGCCTGGATAACACGTCAAGACCGTGTCTCAAGAAACAAAACATTCCATTTACAATAGCATCTAAAAATAAAATAAGAATAAATCTGGCAAAGGAAACGTAACACCAATATACTGAAGCCTACAAAACATTGCTGAGATAAATTAAATATCTGAATAAATGGAGGAATATACAAAGCTATTGACCAGAAGATGCAGTATTATTAAGATTGCCTTTCCCTTCAGATTGGCCTGTAGATTCAGTGCAATCACCAACAAAATCCCAGTTGTCTTCTTTGTAGAATTTGAAAAGTTGATGCTAAAATTTATATGAAAATGTAAAGAAAAGCTAGTAAACAAAACATTTTTTTTAAAAGAGGATTTTCAGGCTCAGTGCCTGTAGCTCAGTGGTTAGAGCGTCAGCCACATGCAATGGGGATGGTGGGTTCAAACACAGCCAGGGCCTGCTAAACAATGACAACAACAACAACAAAAATAGCCGGGCGTTGTGGCGGGTGCCTGTAGTCCCAGCTACTTGAGAGGCTGAGGCAAGAGAATTGCTTAAAGTTTGAGATTGCTGTGAGCTGAGAAACTACAGCACTCTACCGAGGGCAACAAAGTGAGACTCTGTCTCAAAAGAAAAAAAAGGGATTTTCAGTACCTGATTTCAAGAGTTATTATGGCAATCATGAAGTGTCATATTGCATAAGAATAGACACGTGAACCAAAGGAGCAGAATAGAGAATCTGGGTATAAATCCTCATATTTATTGTCAGTCAACTTTCAACAAAGGTGCCAAAGCAATTCAATGTACTAATATTCTTTTCCACAAACAGTGATGGAAAAAAGAAAAAACAATGTGCTGAGATCCTTACTTCACACCATACCCCAAAATTAACTCAACCTGGACCAAGTCAGGGTCTGTCAAGCTCAGCACACTGACATTCAGGATTGGGTAATTCTTTGCCATGGGGACTGTAGTTTGCTTAGTGCCACCCTCGGCCACCACCTGTTTGATGCCACCACACCCCACCTGGTGTGTGACAGTCCAGAATGTCTTCAGAGATTCCCAAATGTTCTCTGGAGAGCAAGGCTGTTCTTCTAGCAGAAACTCAGCAACTGCTGTACATTAGTCAATTAGGGAATAAAACAGCAGCACGGGAGGGTGAGGTGGCTGAGAGCAGGCCTCTAGCCAGACCCTGCTGCCAATGCTGTTTGAGTATCAGGGATTCAGAGCAGAGAGAGTTTACGTGTTCACATTCCGTTTACTTATGAGCTGGAATTTTACTTAGCCAGGGACCTCCACGCTCATAGTCACCAGCAGTGTCAGCCACACTTGTCCCTCCTGAGCCCACTAAGGCAGGACCCCTGGGGAAGCACCCCAGCTAACTCTCACACACCCGCCGTCTGTGACCATCTGGCCGTGCGCCGTCCTGAAGCAGCACCTAATAACGGGCTCCTGGGCACCCGAACACCCACGTCCACGAGGACAAAATCCACATTTAACATCTGGTCTTTGAGGAGAAAAGGAAAACAAAGGCATATTACAGAGAATTAAGGTAACGAGATTCATAGTGTAAAACAAAAGCAAAATGTGTGAAATTCTACCACACCATGAAACAGCCCTATTTTTTAATTTTATTTATTTATTACTTTTTGGGGGGAGGAGACAGTCTCACTTTATCACCCTCAGTAGAGTGCCGCGGCATCATAGCTCACAGCAACCTCAGATTCCTGGGCTCAAGCAATTCTCTTGCCTCAGACTCCCGAGTAGCCGGGACTACAGGCGCCTGCCACAACACCCAGCTATTTTTAGAGCCTGGGTCTTCCTCTGGCTCAGACTGGTCTTGAACTCCCTACCTCAGCCTCCCAGAGTGCTAGGCTCACAGGTGTGAGCCACCATGCCTGGCAAAACAGCCCTATTTTATAGAGCATATTATTCAGTATTGTGTATTATATCATGGCGGGTTAATCACTTCAGGTGAACATAAATATCATTTCTCTGTGTATAAAGCCATAAATAGTTTATTTCACATAGCAAGTGGGGTAACAATCACAAACATTAATTTTTCTCTTTTTTTGTCATTACTTCCTTATGTGACATTTCCTTTAATTAGAGGGAGTCATATTAAAAAGTATAGGTTTTGTTCGGAGAGAATATAAAGAAAAAAGAAAAAGAAACACAATGGTTAAGCAGTAGTTTTAATGACCTAAAAACTCTTCTGCTACTATATGCCTACAAAATACTGAAGAAAATAGACAAGATTCTTCACTTATTTTTATTTTTATTTTAGTTTAGTTTTTTTTTTTTGAGACACATTGTGTTGTGTCTCAACAGACTCATTTTTGAGACTCATTCTGTTGCTCTAGGCTAGAGTCCGGTGGCATCACAGCTCACAGCCACCTCAAAGTCCTGGGCTCAAACGATCCTGTTTCTTGCCTCAGTCTCCCAAGTAGTTGGGACTATGGGCATGTGCCACCACACCCAGCTAAATTTTTTTTTTTGAAACAGAGTCTGACTCTGTCGCCCTCAGTAGACAAAGTGCCGTGGTGTCACAACTCACAGCAACCTCAAACTCTTGGGCTTAAGTAATTCTCTTGCCTCAGCCTCCCAAGTAGCTGGGACTACAGGTGCCTGCCACAACGCCAGGCTATTTTTGTTGTTGTCATTGTTGTTTGGTAGGCCAGAGCCAGGTTCGAACCTGCCAGCCCCAGGGTATGTGGCCCTAAGCACTGAGCTACGGGCACCAAACCTAATTTTTTTATTTTTAGGAGAGACAGGATCTCACTTTTGCTAAGGCTGGTCTTGAATTCCTGAGCTCAAGCAATCCAACTGCCTTAGCCTCTCAGAGTGCTAGAATTATAGGCATGAGCCACCCATCTGGCCTTTGTTTGTTTGTTTTTAGACTCACTCTGCAGCCCAGGCTGGAGTGCAAGGGCCTGATCATACCCCACAGCAAACTCCTAGGTTCAAGAGATCCTCCTGCCTCAGCCTTCTAAGTTGCTGGGACTACAAGAGCACACCACCACACCCAGCTAAATTTTATTTTTTTAGACATAGGATTTTGTTATGTGGCCCAAGTTAGTCTAAAATTCCTGGCGTCAAGCCATATGCCTGCCTCAGCCTCCCTAAGAGCTGGGATTATAGACGTGAGCCAGCACACTAGGCACAAGCTGTTTTCTCAGCGTATTTGCAGAGCTCATAACACAGAATGGAAATCCCCAGACTGTGGAGCAAGGAAGGAGCCAGTCTGGGCTGAGCCAGGGTTTGGGTCCAGCGCTGCAGCCCAGGGAGAAGAGAGTGGGGCTCTGGGGAAGCAAGGGCCTGGGTTTTAGTGGCAAATAGGGTCAGCGGACGAGACTATGGCCTGAGAGAAGAAAGTG
The DNA here is from genome assembly GCF_027406575.1 of Nycticebus coucang. Lineage (NCBI taxonomy): Eukaryota > Metazoa > Chordata > Mammalia > Primates > Lorisidae > Nycticebus > Nycticebus coucang. Next base: position 664,286 of record NC_069786.1, on the reverse strand, counting down.
GCATTAGAGCTAAGACCTGCTAAATAAAACCAAATTTCTAGAAGAGTACAAACCCAGACGAGGAGAAGGCTGGGTAAAACTGCACCCGTTGCCAAAGAAGCTGGACCACCTGGCTCAGAGCACCAATCAGGGAAACAAAAAAGGAAACTCAATTAGTTAAGGTGATAGCTTTCATATGGGCCATGTGTTCTAAACTAAAAACAATTTAGAAAATCAATGATATGAGAAAGGTTAAAAATTATAAGTTTGAGGCTCAGCATTTTAGCTCAAGCAGCTAAAATGCCAGCCACATACACCAGAGCTGGTGGGTTCAAATCCAGCCCAGGACTGCCAAACAATGACAACTACAATCAAAAAATAGCTGGGCACTGTGGCGGGCACCTGTAGTCTCCACACTTGGGAGACTGAGGCAAGAGAATCGCTTAAGCCCAGGAGTTTGAGGTTGCTGTGAGCTGTGAAGCCACGGCACTCTACCCAGGGCAACAGCTTGAGGCTCTGTCTGAAAAAAAAAAAAAAAATTATAAGTTTGAAAACATACTTATAAATAATTGATACATCAAAAGAAATTATAATGGAAATGAAAAAAATATTTGAAACTGAAAAAAATCCTGATACGAGCCAAAGCAATATTTAGAGGGAAATATATGGCCATAATTGTTCATATTAATAAAGGGAAAAATACCTAAGAATTCATTAGCTAAATATTTATTGAAAACAGTAGAGAAAGAACTACATAGTAAATCAAAGAAAGTGACAAGAAGGAAAAATAAAGTCAAGAGCAGAAGTTGAAAAAAATAAAAACTTCCAAAAAGAATCCACTAATCAAAAGATAATTATTAGAGAAGACTGATTTTTAAAAAGGCCAATTTTTGAAAGTTTGATCAAAGTTAAGAAAAAGAGAAGGAATAAAACAATATTGGGCATGAAAAGGGGAAATACAACTGGTTGTAAATGAAGTGTTATTTTCCCTGTTCTTAATTTTAATTCTTCCATTGCTTTGTTTAAAACTATAAAGTATGTTTTTTGTATCAACTTGATAGCATCTACTGTTATCCCTCTAATATTTATTTGAACTGTTAACTGAGACAAGAATTAAAATTATTGACCTGAAACTAAACAAAAATATACAAATATTCTTCACGCTAAACTATTATTTTATTTGGTATGAGTTTCTAGTTTACGAATTAATGTTTTCCCAAAGCCTTGAGACTTCCCAGGGACTAAGCTCCACGTAGAACTTGAAGATACTGGCAGCAGTGTCACTTTATTAATCTGGTTTCAATTTCTTAAATGTTTGCATTCACAGCTTATCTATGGGAACACATAATTATTCCATCTTTCATATTGCAGAGAGGAGGTTTACTGAAAAAGTTCATTTAGTATCCCCTTCTGCAAGCCAGCAATTGAAATCTTAGCCAAAGCTCAAGAGAGAACACTCGTTAAGAAGAAAGCCATCCCAGGGCTCTCCGGCCATCCCCGTGTCCATCTGTCAACAGTGGCTGCCATAGGGCTCCGGGAGAGCAGGATAGGAGGACACTGCCAGACCACAATGCTGGCACCAAGAGCCGATTATCAGCCAGATTATGTGAAACCCGATCATTAAGTTAGTGGGAACTGGTCATCGAGTGTGAAGATGCAGTGGTGCGGCCAGGAGGGCTGTGATTCACAATGCCACAAGGTTTGTTCCCAAAACAGAACTGGGGCCTCTGTGTGGGGGCAGGGGCGACAGGCCCAGTAGGAGGGAAAGGGCTCTAGACTGGCCTCATTCTAGAGGTGATGAAAGACTGTCAATTATCTTGTGGCCACAGAGCTGAGAAGAGATGGTGGAGGCAGCCCTCCAAGGCGGCTGAAGACTAAGAGAGGAATTCGGTTATTTTTAACTCTTTGGCATTTTGCTTTTCTTGAGCAATTTTCACCCTACCCTTTTGAAAAATGTATTAGATTTAAGGCCCACTTCATAATATCCTTTGAGCCCAAATTAGACTTTATCACACAACTTTTCTGTGCTGGAGGAGTTAGGAGTTCACTTTCTGCTCTAAAAGAGCAACGAGACTCAGAAAAATGAAGTAAGAAGCAAGAATCTGGGGGCTTCATCTTCTCGACGGCCGTGTCTACACCTAGTATTCCCCACCTGGGATTCACAGGGCCAGCTCTGCTCCTTCTCTGCCAACCCTCGGCTTCTAACAAACATCTGGGATTCATTCATACCAAACAGAAGTAGCTGAGCCTCCTGAGCCACTTGCTGAGCACCTGCTGTTTATCAGCTCCTGTACCAGACTACAGGGGCCAGGAATAACTCAGGCAGAGCATCTGCCCTCAGAAAGCTGACGGCCTGTAAGGGCCTGAGGTCAGAGCACAGGCACAATGCAGGACGTAAGCTCACCACAGACCAGAGAAAGAGGCGGCTTTGCGAAAGGGTGATTAGTTCCCTACACAAAGAGAAGGGCTTAGTAAATGCTTCCAGAAGAAACTGACATCTGGGTTAGGTTTAAAAGAAGAATAGGTGTCCACAGAAAGGAAAAGAGACCCAGGAGCAGGCCAGGTCCAGTCCCCTGGTGCAAAGAGGCTGGTGGGCTTCAGGAATGCTTCCATCTCATCAGAAGAGGCAGGCAGGTGTGGTGTCAGCTGGGTTAGGAGGCTCCCATGATTTTCAGAAAGAAGTGCTGAGATGGAAATAGGATGAGAGACTCCAGGAAATGGAATTAACAGGACATGTTGACTGAGTAGCTGTACAAGCAAGCAGGGGGACAGGAGAGCTCAGGCCCAGAGTGTCAGCTCTCCCAGGAGAAGCCACATGCCAGTGGGACCCCATCCCTGAGCTGCAGTGACACAGTGTGCTGAGCTTGAGCAGCACAGAGCACATGTCCAGTGCAAGCATCGGAAAAGGGAGAGAAATTAGCTGAAAACTTTATATTTTGTTACTATGTTTTTAGATTTATTAGACATTCCATACAGTAATTTTCAGATTTCTAAACTGATTCTTCTGTGTTGTGCAAAAAAGTAAATTAGCGGCTCATGTTTCCAACAAGTTATGAACATTCAAATGGACACTTAAATGAATTTCCTTTTGGATAATAGACAAACCTGTAAAAAGGTTGGAAAATAGGACAGGAAATAAAGTGACAAAGAAGGGTCAATCTTGAAGCCAGGGAAGATCCTAGTGACCAACAGCTGTGTGTGTGTGTGTGTCTGTGTCTGTGTGTGTGTCTGTGTGTGTTCACAGCTGTGTGTGTGTCTGTGTGTGTGCACAGCTTTGTATGTGTATGTCTGTGTGTGCACAGCTGTGTGTGTCTGTGCACAGCTGTGTGTATGTGTATGTCTGTGTGTGCACAGCTGTGTATGTGTCTGTGCACAGCTGTGTGTGTGTGCATGGGGGTGTACAGGGAAGGAGAGTTAGAATGGAGGCCATCCTGATAAACCTGGCACTTAGGAGGGTTACACTGCTAGGAAGAAGATTAAGAAGAGGAAAGGAAAGCTTCTTCACAAAGGCAAAAATAGCACCATCCCTGAGCACCTGAAAGAAGCAGACACATACCTTCCAGGAATGTCCCCAACATGGGTTTCTGACTGTTTTCACAGATGCCGTCTCACACGCACATGCACACACACGCACACGCTCCCAAATCAATCATCCAGTCATTAGGAAAAACAGACACTAGAACTAGATGGACTGAAACTCTAGATTTTGGCATCACCAGACATAGAAGATGAAGTAAGTGTTCAACATGCTAAAAGAAATAAAATAACATAAAAGCATGAGAAGTGAGCAAGAAATGCTCCAAAATGGTCAGATCAAGTTTAAAAAGAACCAAATAGACTTTATAGAAATGTTTCTAATCTTAAGGTTCAATAGTGTTTAAATTGTTCTGAATCCGCGCATAAAAATAGACAGCCCGGATAGCAAAACCAAACCAGGTATACTCTGAAACAGAGTCAAAGGTGGGGACAAATCGCCACCAGCCAAGCCCCCTGGTGTACTAATGTCTGCAGAGAAGGGGACAAAGGAGCTGCAGGGCAGCTGCTGAAGGGCCTGACGTCGGAGAATCCCCCATTGCTGATAGTCACTCCTCGGAAGATCAGCAGGCGCATTTTGAGTTCTGCCGGACCCAGCAGATGTGCACTCAGGCACACGGTAGGAAGGACTGAAGAGCCAGCGCTGGAACCATCTGGATCCCCAAAATCTCAAAACCCACCCAGCTGAATGACGGGCTAGGCCAGGGACCTGCCCAGAAGAGTGGAGGAGTCACAGCAGGCAGGAGGGTGTGACTCGGGCAGCAAATCTCATCTGCAAAGGACCAGAGAGTCTACATTTCAGGCTTGGAAGGTCAGACAGGCTTTTACCATGACTACCCCGTAGTTATTGTGCAGAAGCCGCCACAGATGGTACCAATGGTCAGTCTCGACCATGGGGAAGTAAAACCTTACTAATAGCACTTATAGAGGTTTGAATTTTATATAATTTCCATATATTATGATATGGTATTCTTTTTTTGTTAGTGCCATTTAAAAGTATAAAAACTATTCTTAGTTAACAGGGCATGTGCAAACTGGTGGCAGGACAGACTTGCTTTTCCAACTCCTGGTTAGAGGAAAAGATGCCATTAAACTGGGAAAGGAAGCCACCTCGTATAGGAATGTCACCAAAAACTGCAGAAGAGGGAGCTCTGAGAAGGTGGAAATGCCCTCTTAAATCATGCCACAAACTGATTCCACATAAAAATAAGTAGCAGAAAATATCAAGGCCAAATACCACAACGTTATTATAAGAAAAAGAGACTGACGAGCAGAATAACACACAGACGATCAAAGCACGGGCAGACATGGCCATGCTGAGGCTCAGGAAGTGACATCCTGACATGAGAACCTTCCAAGTCCAGTTTCTCTCTGATCTCCTGCCCTCCCGGCCTCACCCCTCAGACTCCCCTAAGACAAGCCATAGAAACTAGAATCCCTCTTCCTCAAGATAGATCATAAAAACCAGACCCTTTTTCCCCAAGGCCAGCTATAAATCCTAAAACTATTACATGAAATCTCCCCTGCCTTTCTGTGCAACGACTGGCTGTAAAGTTAAGACCCTCATTCTAGGCTCAGCACCTGTAGCTCAAACGGCTAAGGCGCCAGCCACATACACCAGAGCTGGTGGATTCAAATCCAGCCCAGGCCTGCCAAACAACAATGACAACTACAACCAAAAAAAAATAGCTGGGTGTTGTGGCAGGCGCCTGTAGTCCCAGCTACTTGGGAGGCTAGGCAAGAGAATCACTTAAGCCAGGAGTAGGAGGTTGCTGTGAGCTGTAACGCTACAGCACTCTACCCAGGGTGACACCTTGAGTGAGGCGCTGTCTCAAAAAAAAAAAGACCCTCATTCTATTTCATTCCAGAGGGGTCCTACCTCATACGCAAGGGGAAGGATGGCTGCTCAGCCCGGCCTTGCTGCACCTGCCCACTCACACCCTCTCTGTGCGGTCCCACTTCTACACAACTGTTTCTGCTTTGTCAAACCTGAGAATAAAATGGGGTGGTGGGGTAGTTCATCGTAGTCAAATACAATTGTTAGGCTTTTCTCTAGTCTTGTTATAGGGGTGTTGGCCTGATCCTTTATGATGGAGAGGAAAGGGATCACCCCTTTCAGCCACAAAACAGTCCAAAACCTACCTCAGAACAAGCTAATAGACTATAAGAAAATTATATAAGACATAAAAGAACATAGGAATCAGAGCAAAAAAATTCAGGAAAGAATTCAAAATTTTAAAAATGAATTTCAGAAGCAACGCAATAACAAATAAACACAATGTGTAATGCTGTAAGAAAAGTAGAAAGTAAAAAATCAAAAAAATTAAAAAAGAATTTTAAAATATTTTAGAAGAAGTGATAAATATTGAAAATAGGCACAGGAAATCACACACAGGAGTTTTTTAAGAAACCAAATTTTAAAAAAGAAGGAAAGAAAACCTGAATACTAAACATGACCATTCAGGCGGGGCACAGTGACTCACACCTGTGATCCCAGCACTCTGGGAGGCCAAGACAAGTGGATCACTTGAGCTCACGAGTTTGAGACCAGCCTGAGCCAGAGCGAGACCCTGTCTCTAAAAATAGCTGGGCATTATGGTGGACACTGTAGTCCCAGCTACTTGGGAGGCTGATGCAAGAGGATCACTTGAGACCAAGAGTTTGAGGTTGCTGTGAGCTGTGACACCATAGTGAGACTCTTTCTCAAAAAAATGACAATTCAAGAACACTTTAATTTTTAAAAAGAGAGAAATTTGAAGCCACATATTCAAACAGTATACCACGTACCTAAAAATGCCAATTCAAAATTGTAAAATTACTAAATTTTAAAGAAAAAGAAAAAATATCCCTCGGATGTTATATTAGTTAGCTAAAGTTACCAAAACAAAATACGAAGACTGGTGTCTTAAAAACAGAAATTTATTTTCTCATAGGTCTGAAGGCTGGAAGTCTAAGATCAAAGTTTTGACAGTGATGGTTTTCTCCTTAGCTTGCAAATAGCCATCTCCTCCGTGTGGCCTCACCTGTTTTTTCACTTGTGCCATTTCTGGTGACATCCCTGGTGTCTCTTCTTCTTGGTACAAGGCACCAATCACATTGGATTAGCGCCCACTCTGAAGACCTCATTTAAACTTAATTACCTCCTTGAAAGCCCTATTTCTAAATGCAGTTACATGGAGGGTGAAGGCTTCAACATACAATTTTTTTTTTTTTTTAGACAGACTGTCACTATGTTGCCTTTGGTAAAGTGCTGTGGCATCACAGCTCACAGCAACCTCAAACTGTTAGGCTTAAGTTGATTCTCTTTTTCTTTTCTTTCTTTTTTTTTTTTTGCAGTTTCTGGCCAGGGCTGGGTTTGAACCCACCACCTCTGGCATATGGGGGCGGCGCCCTACTCCTTTGAGCCACACGCACCACCAGGCTTAAGTTGATTCTCTTGCCTCAGCCTCCCAAGTAGCTGGGACTACAGGCGCCTGCCACGACACCCGGCTATTTTTATTGTTGTTGCAGTTGTCATTGTTGTTTTTGTGGGCTGGGCCAGGTTCGAACCCTCCAGCTTTGGTGCATGTGGCCAGTGCCCTACTCACTGAGCTACAAGTGCTGCCACGCTCCGCTTTCTCGCCCAGCCTTTCAGACTTTGTCCTAAAGTGACCACTGGGTTATGGGCAGGTGTGGAAACAGGAGAACCTGCTCCAATGGGAGGTTTCCAGTGGGGAGGAGCCGTAACCTCGCTCTTACCTCTGTAATTCTGCCCCAGCCTTTGCCTTTGTAGGGGCAGGAAAAGGAAGTGGTCCAGAGCAGGGGGAGCCCTGTGGGCCTGCAGGGCACCCAGCCAGCAGGCGGGTAGAGGGGGCCCCATTGGGCAGCAGGGAAGGAGGAGGAAAGGTTATTCCACAGAAGGCCACAACGCCCTACAGACCATAGAAGGGGAGGAGGAGGTGTGGGCGCAGTGGCTCACACCTGTAATTCTGGCACTCTGGCAGGCCGGTGGATTGCCTGAGTGCAGGATTTCTAGACCAGCCTGAGCAGGAGCAAGGCTCTAAGACTAGCCAGGTATAGTGGCAGTTGCCTCTAACTATTCCAGATGCTGAGGCAAGAGAATCGCTTAAGCCCAAGAATTTGAGGTTGCCGTGAGCTGGGACGCCACGCACTCTGCCCAGGGTAGCAGGGTGAGACTCTGTCTCAAAAAAACAAAAACAAAAAACAGAAGGCACCGGGGAGGTTAGTGTCTCCTCACTCCCTTTTGTTCCTTCCTTGGAAGAAAGGCAAGGTCTGGATTGAGACGACTCAGACACAGGAAAACAGGACTGAGCTGGGCGGTGAGGGGGTGGCCACCCCAGGGGGCTTCCGCTCAGAGGCACCTGCTTACCTGCATAGCCAGCATGGTCTCCCACTGCCCTCCCTGCCCGGTGGTGAGCCTCCTCCTTCCACCTCCCCACGTGCCCATAAGCTTCTCTGGGGTCTTAACATTGCTGCTGCTGCCCAGGCCAGCCTGCATCGCCTGGATTTCTGCTCCCAGATTGAACTTGCATTCATTGTCCATCTTCCTCAATTATCTGAGTGAAGCAGTCCACAGTAAGGTCAAAGGTTACCTGCATGTTAAAAGATTAATAACGCATGAAAGGAATTAACTGTCCCTGTTCCGTGTGGGGGTTTTGCCTAATTGTCTCACTGAACCAGCAGAAGCACCATCCTAGGGAAGAGGTGTCTGCTATTAAGGGCTAAGTGACTTGCCCAAGGTCACCCACTTCGCTGTGGCAGAGAGGAGATTCAAGTTTCACATCTCTAAACCCAAAGCCTGTGTTCTTTCCAAATACATTCCACGAAGACAGAAAGCGTGCTCGGACTTTCTCCCTCAGGATGGAAGGTCTCTCCTGGTATCAGTCACCTCAGGTTCAGGGTGTTCTGCTCCCATCCCCCGTCCCCCACAGAAATCTATGCCTGGAGTTAGATCTGCAGCCACATATGCTGCCAAGCACCAAGGGGAAATCTCTGTAACAGAGTAATTACGTGGAGGAGGGAGCGTGGGTTGGCATCAGAAAAGCACAATCACAGTCACTGATCCACCGCCCGGGATTGGTTACCGCATCTTGGCTGGCTCCAGGTTTCCTTTTTGGAGAACTCCTTGACATGGCTGGCCAGCAGGTACCAATTAAGCCTTAGTAACTAGTAACAGCTTCCGAGGGAAACTGTTAGGATTTAAATCAGTTCAATACATTGAGTTGTTACCATGTGAATGTTCTCAAACCAAAATGCCAACTTTGAGATTATTTAGAATTAACTAATAATATAATGCTACCTCTGCCAAATAAGATAAGCTATTCCCCAGGGACATAATAAGAAATAAATTAAATATAATGTCTGCATGTTTTTCATGAAATAGATGAGATTCTCAAAGTCATCAGGATAGGCAAAAAAAATTATGAATAGACTTGAGAAAAGATAAAATGATGTTAAGAATTAAATATTCCATCTAAATTGAATTATGTTAATACAATAAAACTAAGCTGTGGGGATTTAGTGAGGAAATGGGGTTTAGAATCTCACTTAGGTTCATAGTTGGAATGCTACAACTTACCAAGAAATACGTCACACTACTTACTGTTTTCAAATTTAATAAATCTTCAGCTAACCGTGATGTTCAGCGACAGGAATGCCATAGCTCTCTGAATTCCCTGGTTAATACGGTTAACCAGAAACCCTTTTTGAGTTCAATCCTTCTTTTTGAAAACCTCTCAAAATTTTTTGTTTTCTTGTCCTAGTAAATACAATGTACTCACCAGAGAATATTTATTCCAGAACCTCAAAATTATTATACCATACTACCTTTGTGAAAAGTCTAAGAGATTGGGCTGAATTTATAACAACTCTGGAAAACAGCCTGTTGCTTTTTTTCGATAAGTGTCTGATAGGAATTCACTGAGTTCACTGAAAAATCTTCTATGTAAAAATGTGGGATATAAACCCAAGGCATATATTCAAAGTTTCAGTAAATTCCTTCTTGATAAATAAAGCCCCCTTCAAGTTTCCTGGTTGAACTGAATACAAGCTTGCTAAGCACCTACTGACAGGGAAGTTCCTACACCAGAGAAGCTAGCAGACTAGGAAAAATAAATAAATGAGATGCTCCATCTTCCATATTTTATGGAAGTAAAATTTTCCCTCTTTCTACCTACACTCCCTATGATCTAAAGCAGGTGAGCATAGCCAGGCATTGTGGCGGGCCCCTATAATCCCAGCTACTCGGGAGGCTGAGCCAAGAGAATTGCTTAAGCCCAAGAGTTTGAGTTTGAGCTGTGACGCCATAGCACTCTACTGAGGGTGACATAGTGAGACTCTATCTCAAAAAAAGAAAGAAAGAAAAGAAAGAAAAAAAACTACTCTTAGACTTACTTTTGGTCGTAGGTGTTACCTACAAGTTTGGGAGACTGTTGTAAGCAGGATGATGTACTCCTTAGAGCGTGATTCAGTCTACAAAGAGGGTTGAAGGAAAAGGGATGAAGCCACTTGAGCTAGAGGACCTGAGAGAGAATCTGGCCTAATCTTTCATTTCAGAGCAGAGGAAAAAGAGACTTAGAGAGGTCAAGTGATTGTCCAAAATCACTCGAAATGTTGATAGCAGAAATAGGGTGAGGACTTCAAAAATAGGGTGAGGACTTCAGGGTCTAACTTTCCCCACCAGGTTCCTTCTGGTTAACGTAGTCTCCAGGGAAATCAGAAACTCTTCGACAAGAGAAGCTGAGGTTGCTGAGGAGAAGTTGCAGGGGTGCACGTAGACACAGCACAGTGGCCACAGGAAACACGCACTTCAAATAGGGCTGCACAGGAACAAATAGAAAAGACAGTGACGTTAGAGGTGGCGTAAGACAGCACGCAATTAAGAGACAAATGGATGGCGTAGACAGCTGTGCTTTGGGAGGTAAAATAAAAAGCAACCCCTGTCACAGGCAGATGGAAAAGAAGTTGTTGGGTAAGTTTCATCTCCCAGCTTAGAGGGCAAGGCTCACTAGTAGGTTAATGTTGCATTTTTCTGTGACACCACCCAGGTATAGGAATGGAATTTAATTTAAAAATGGGAATTGTAGTTGAAAAGGCTTCACTGTGTTTTGCATTTTTAATTGCAGATTATTTAGAGGCCTGATATTTCTGTCCAACCTGATTACCACAAAAGCATTTTGGGTTCTTCATTCGACTTACAGATTTGCATTAATGGTGATTAATAACTCCTAGTCATTAAAGTGCAATTTTGTATGGGGTATACGCAAAGAGTCAGTTGTTGAGGCAGCAATAAGATTTTGTTGTGTTTCTGCATCATGGTATTTATCTGTTCTTAATCATCTCCAAATTTTTGGCCAGGCATGGTGGCTCACACCTATAATCCTACCACTCTGGGAGGCCAAGCTGGGTGGATTGCTTGAGCTCAAGGGTTTGAGACTAGCCTGAGCAAAAAGCAAGACCTTCTCTACTAAAACTAGAAAAACTGAGGCAAGAGGATTGCTTGAGTCAGGGGTGGAGGCTGCTGTGAGCTATAATGCCATAGCACTCTACCCAGGGTGACAGCTTGAGACTCTGTCTCAAAAGAAAAAAAAAAATTACCTCTAAATTTTTATACACAGCCAAAGTTTGTGTTATTATTGAGGCAATAAATTTTCCTTGATCAGAAGAATTAAAAGAATTAAAAATGATGGCTCGGCGCCTGTAGCTCAGCAGCTAGGATGCCAGCTACATACACCAGAGCTGGCAGGTTCAAATCCAGCCCAGGCCTGCCAAACAACAATAACAACTAAAACCAAAAAATAGCCTGGGTTGTGGCAGGTGCCTGTAGTCCCAGCTACTTGGGAGGCTGAGGCAAGAGAATCACTTAAGCCCAAGAGTTTGAGGTTGCTGTGAGCTATGACACCACAGCATTCTACTAAGGGCGACAGAGTGAGACTCTGTCTCAAAAAAAAAAGAATTAAAAATGATAACGTGTTAACTCCTCAACAAAGCCAACTCCTACTTCTAAACAGATGCCCAGATAGATACGACCCTTCTGTCCATCCTCACTGGCCTCTTCCTTGCCCAGGCTCTTAGAAGCTCTGAACATTCTGTAGTAAGCACGTTCTAACTGGTCTCTTTGCCTCTAGAAAATACATATTAAGAAATGAACACAATCAAATTCCTAACAGTCAATAGAGTATATATTCCACATTGCATGATTCATGGCCAGAGAAGGGTTTGATGTTAGAGTCTGGCAGAATTTTTAGAAATTGGTATTCCTCTTAGCAATGTTTAAAGTCTGCTGTTCGAAGTTCAGTAATTTTATCTGGCCTTCTTTTTCAGATGATCAACTAATATTGGAAATTTACTAACTTGTGTGCAAATTTTTATAAAGCTACCATGTTTCCCACTTATTAGAAATCCCACGTTATAGACAGAATCCAGTTTGTGAGCCCAGCATGGGGTTCATTCCTGTAATCCTAGCACTTTGAGAGGCTGAGGCATGTGGATTGCTTGAGCTCAGGAGTTTGAGACCAGCCTGAGCAAGAGCAAGACCCCATTTCTACTAAAAATACAAAAACTACCCAGGCATTGTGATGGGCACCTGAAATCCCGGCTACTCAGGAGGCTGAGGCAAGAGCATTGCTTGAGCCCAGGAGTTTTCTTTTTGTGTTTGTTTGTTTGTTTGTTTTTTGCTTTCAGATAGAGTCTCACTTGTCACCCTCAGTAGAGTGTCGTGGTGTCATAGCTCACAGCAACCTCAAACTCTTGGGCTCATGCGATTCTCAGCAATTGTCTCAGCCTCCCGAGTAGCTGGGATTGCAGGTGCCTGTCATAATGCCCAGCTATTTTTTACAGAAGGGGTCTTGCTCAGGCTGGTCTCGAACCTGAGAGCTCAGGCAATCCGCCCACCTTGGCCTCCCTGACTGCTAGGATTACAGGCATGAGACACCAACCCTGGCCTTAGATTTACTCTTATAAGTATCTGGTTATCATAACCACAGAAAGACAGCTTATTAGTTTTTACTGCTGGATAAAAGCATGTAGCATTTTCAAGATTTCTGGTTTCACCCTTTTAACCCTCCCCTCCAAAACCCACTATAAATAGATGGTAACGTCTGGGATTTCCACAGCTAAGTGCTGCTATAAATAGTTTTAAACATTTTCCCACTTCATGCTTTCTAAAAGAACATTCTCCATTTCCTTTCTTGGATAACCTCTGGGAATAAAGGGAGACCACATTCAGAATTTTACAGAGGAAGTTTAACAAAACACTTTTAATGAACCTTTTAGCAACTGTAAACATTCCTCAGATAGTGAAAAAAGTGAAAACAAAATGATTTAACAAATCCTTAATTTAAATAGATTTTGAATTAAATTTAAATAGGTATTTTTGAGAAATGCATTTTAAAATTAAGCTATTAATATTTTCATCAATTTTCTCTTGTTCCTAAAAATTTTCTTCTAAAAAATAAAATTAGGGCGGCGCCTGTGGCTCAAGGAGTAGGGCGCCAGTCCCATATGCCGGAGGTGGCGGGTTCAAACCCAGCCCCGGCCAAAAACCACAAAAAAATAATAATAAAAAAAAAAGATAAATAAATAAATAAATAAGTATTTGCTTGTTCACTTAAAAAAAAAAAAGATTAAAAAAAATAAAAAATAAAATTAAGTGCTCGCTTTGGCAGCACATATACTAAAATTGGAACGATACAGAGAAGATTAGCATGGCCCCTGCGCAAGGATGACATGCAAATTCATGAAGCGTTCCATATTTTTATGAAATAAATAAATAATAAATAATAAAATTAAGCCCAAATCAATTGTTCCCCTGGCTTTCTTATTTAAGTGAAATTTTTTACAATATTCTTCAGAACTTAGCAAGATTGGGCACATTGGTAGCCACAAAAAGAATTCTACTTTCCTTTCACATTAGCCTCCAGAAAAAGAGGATGAATTCACCTCCGTTGTTAAGTGTCCAGACTATTTGTCTCCTTTCTTAAGGAATATTCATGAGAGGCCCTGCAGAATGGACACCAGGATTCTTCCGTCTCTGTGAAATGTCTGTCTTGCAAAGCTTTCCTGTAGTGCCGGCCTTTGGCCATCAGAGAGCAGCCGGGAGGATGCAGAGTCCCCCATCCCTCCACTGCAGAGGCTCCTAAAGCCTGCGTTCGAGCAGCCTCTGCTGGTGGTTATTTCTGACTGGGAAGAAAGAAAAGGGAAATTAAGCAAAGAAAGAACAGCAACAAAAATAGGTCACGTGCAGGAAACTCATGTCGCTGTTTTATATTTTGGTGAAAAAAAAGATAATGGAATGACTACAAGGGCTTTTTAAAATATTAATGATTTAAATTCACATGGAATTTTCTTTTTGACTGGACCGTTAGGTCCATAAAGGCATAGGCCAGGTCTGTCTTCTATAATGTGATATTATAGTGCCTGGTCCTGGAAGGTCAAAATAATTGTTGAACTAATTAACATTGGGTAAAGAAGAATGAACAACAAAATATTGACATAACTTTTAAAAACAGAATTTAACCTAGAATATGTGTGCAAGTGTAAATGTGAGGTAATGTGAGAATGACGTATCTTTTGCTTAAGGCTTGAGGTTAGTGGCAAAATCTCCAGGAGTATCAGCATTCTGAGAGGGTTAAATGGAAGGATTTTTTCCAGTTGTAATATTAAGTAATAAAGCTCTTGGAAGACAGGATAAATCTGAAAGTAATATACTATTCAGCAAACAATAGAAAGTAGCATAGATTTTTCTTTCTTTCTTTTTTTTTGTTTGCAGTTTTGGCTGGGGCTGGGCTTGAACCTGCCACCCCCGGTATATGAGGCTGGCACCTTACTCCTTGAGCCACAGGTGCCACCCAGTAGCATAGATTTTTTTCAAAGAGAAAAACATCATTAAAAAATTCAAGCTTTAAGTTTTGATAACAAAAATAGTAATAATGTGTGTTAGGGAAAATAAAAGAAGATGGAAAGCTAATTATTCCCTCTAAACAATACAGAACAAAAGGCTTGACAGCTGGAGACAATGGGCACTGTCCTTCTGAACTGCTCTGTGAGGTATCCGTGCCTGTCCAAATGAAGCCATCAGAAAGACTCATGGAAGCTGGATAATAAAATGGTCACAGGCCGAGGCCAGGGACACATATCTGGGGTCATGTGCACAGACAGAAGAACATTATATAGGATGGCTGTTGACATCTCTTGGCAGAAGAGAAAGGGACTCTTATGGGGCTTCCCTAGTAGATAGAAGCGTGATTGAAGTTCAGTCACAAACAGCCATGCTTATTCTAACAGTTTGTCCCCAATGGGTAACATGTTTTCTTTACAAAAAAGAAAGGAATGGGGGAAGTAACATTTCTAAAATATCTATCTTTCAGCAGGAAAGAATAATGTGTTTTAATGACAGAAGTTATTAGAAGATTACAGATTGGAGAAATGCTATGGCTGAATTATAGCAATCTTATTTTTTCAGAACTTTTGAAATGATTTATTACAAAAAAAGTTTGAATAAATACTTGTTTTAAAGCATGTAAGTTCTTGAACATTGACTTTAACAAAATTATCTAGCATTAAAAGTAATGTTAAAAAAAATTAGACTATAGAGCAGCACCTGTGGCTCAAACGAGTAGGGCGCCGGCCCCATATGCCAGAGGTGGTGGGTTCAAACCCAGCCCCAGCCAAAAACTGCAAAAAAAAAAAAAAATTAGACTATATTGGCCTGATTGCAGTGGCTCACACCTGCAATCCCAGCACTCTGGGAAGCTGAAGCAGGTGGATTGCCTAAGCTCAAGAGTTTGAGACCAGTTTGAGCCAGAGCACGACCCCATCTCTAAAAATAGCCAGGTTGTGGTGGGCACCTATAGTCCCAGCTAATCAGGAGGCTGAGGCAAGAGAATTGCTTAGGCCCAAGAGTTTGAGGTTGCTATGAACTATGACACCATGGCACTCTACCAAGGGCGACAAAGTGAGACTCTGTCTCAAAAAAAGCGGGGGCGGGGGGGTGTAGCAAGATGGAGAACCAGAAGGATCATTCAACTGACCTCTCCTAGACCAACTGGGGAAAAAGAGAGAACCCAGCCATACCTGGTGCCGGGACCTTACCTAGAGTCATAGCTCAGGGAGCACAGCAAGGAGGTGGTGAGCTGGATACAGTGATCTGGAGTGATGGAAATCTGATGAATTAGGCAAGTAATTAGAACTGACTAGGATCCACCAGCCCCCACATGGAGGTCTGGGACAGGTCATATGCCAGAGGTGGTGGGTCTGGGACAGGTCATATGCCAGAGGTGGTGGGTTCAAACCCAGCCCCAGCCAAAAAAACTGCAAAAAAAAAAAAAAAAAGTTTTCTAGTTAACCCAGGTAGATAAAGAGGCAAAAAAAAAAAAAAAAAGAGAGAGAGAGAGAGAAAACAGAACAGGTGCTTAGAGAAATATGAGACTCCATGAAGTGTTCAAATATATTTATAATAGGGATTCCTGAAGGGGAACAAGATTGTCCTAAAGGAATGGAAGCCTTACTAGAAACCATCATAAAGGAAAACTTGTCAAGTTTTACTGAAGACCCCAACACACTCCTTTCAGATGAATATCAAACCCTGGGTCATCTCAACTCAAACAAAGCCTCTCCAATACACATCGTAATGTGTATTGAACCTGTCCAAAGTCAAGATGAAAGAAAAAATTCTGCAAGCAGCCAGGACTAAGCCCCAACTGACCTACAGAGGCAGAGCCATTAGGATGACCGCAGACTTTTCAGCTAAAACCTTCCAAGCCAGAAGAACATGGTCATCTACCTTCAACATTCTTAAACAAAACAATTTTAGCCCAGAATTTTGTACCCTGCTAAGCTAAGCTTCAAAATTAATGGAGACATCAAATCTTTTGCCGACATAATGAGCTCTGAGGAAATTCACCACAATAATACCAGCTCTACAGTAAATACTTAGACCTAGTCTCAACACTGACCACCACCAGGGACCACCAGCAAAGTAAACACCCAGAAGCTAAAGGTCAAAACATAGTTTCTGCTATGGCACAAATGATAAAACTACACAACGGACTTTCACAAAATAAGATCAATAGAATTCCACCACACTTACTAATTCTCTCAATAAATGTCAATGGGCTGAATTCACCACTGAAGAGACACATGCTGAATGATTGGCTAAAAAAGCACAAGCCACCCATATACTGTCTCCAGGAGACACACCTAGCCTTGAAGGACAAATCAAGACTTGGAGTAAAGGGATGGAAAACAGTATTTCAAGCAAATCAAAAGAAAGGAGGGGTTGCATTCTTATTTTCAGATACAAGTGGATTTAAAGCAACTAACTGAAGTTAAGAAAGACAAAGATGGACACTTTATACTAGTCAAAGGAATAATTCAACAAGAAGACATTTCAATTCTAAATATCTATGCACCCAACTTAAATGCTCCCAGATTTATGAAACAGATCTTGATGGGTCTGAGCAATATGATATCCCATAACACCATAATAGTCAGGGACTTTAACACCCATCTGGTAAAACTGGATAGATCCTCTAAACAGAAACTAAACGAAGATACAAAGGACTTAAATGTGACCCTAGAACAAATGAAATTAATAGAGATATACAGAACACACCATCACAAAGCTAAGGAATATCCTTTTTTTTCTGAGATAGAGCCTCAAGCTATCATCCTGGGTAGAGTGCCGTGGCATCACAGCTCACAGTAACCACCAACTTTTGGGCTTAAGCAATTCTCTTGCCTCAGCCTCCCAAGTAGCTGGGACTACAGGAACCTGCCACAATGCCTGGCTATTTTTTGGTTGTAATTGTCATGGTTGTTTGGCAGGCCTGGGCTGGATTCGAATCTGCCAGCTCTGGTGTATGTGGCTGGCACCTTAGCCACTGAAGCTACAGGTGCCAAACTCATTTTATTTTTTTTTTTTGAGACAGAGTCTTTCTTTGTGGCCCTCAGTAGAGTGCATGCCATCAAAGCTCACAGTAACATCAAACTCTTGGGCTCAAGTGATTCTCTTGCCTCAGCCTCCCAAGTAGCAGGGACTACAGGCGCCCGCCACGATGCCCAGCTGTTTTTAGAGTCGGGGTCTTGCTCTTGCTCAGGCTGGTCTTGAACCTGTGAGCTGAAGGCAATCTACCCAGTATGACTCCAAAATCAACCACATCCAAGGATACAAATCAAACCTCAGCAAAATTAAAAGAATAGAAATGATACCTTGTATCATCTCAGACCACAAGGCAGTAAAGGTAGAACTCAAATCCAACAAAAATGTTCAGCCCCACATAAGGATTTGGAAATTAAACAAACTTATGCTGAACTATAGTTGGATTCAGGAAGAGATAAAGGAAGAAATTGTTAAATTCCTCAAACATAACAACAACGAAGACACAAGTTACCCAAAACCTAGAGGATACAGCAAAAGCAGTCTTTTTTTTTTTTTTTGTAGAGAAAGAGTCTCACTTTATGGCCCTCTGTAGAGTGCCGTGGCCTCACACAGCTCACAGCAACCTCCAACTCCTGGGCTTAAGCGATTCTCTTGCCTCAGCCTCCCGAGTAGCTGGGACTACAGGCGCCCGCCACAACGTCCGGCTATTTTTTTGGTTGCAGTTTGGCCGGGGCCGGGTTTGAACCCGCCACCCTCGGTATATGGGGCCGGCGCCTTATCGACTGAGCCACAGGCACCACCCAGCAAAAGCAGTCTTAAGAGGAAAATCTATTGTATCAGATACCTACCTTCAAAAACCAGAAACAGAGGGCAGCGCCTGTGGCTCAACAGAGTAGGGCGCCAGCCCCATATGCCGGAGGTGGCGGGTTCAAACCCAGCCCCGGCCAAAAACTGCAAAAAAAAAAAAAAAAACCAGAAACAGAGCATATCAATAAACTCATGAACCATATTACAGAATTGAAAAAAGAACAATCTAATCTCAAACCCAGCAGAAGAAAAGAAATAACCAAAATTAAATCAGATGTGAATGAAATTGAAAACAAAAGAATCATTCAGATAATTAACAAAACAAAAAGTTGGTTTTCTGAAAAAAATAAATAAACCTTTGGCCAGATTAACTAGACTCAGAAAAGTAAAATCTAATCACCTCAATCAGAAGTGATAAAGGGGAAATAACAATATATGCCACAAAGATAGAAGAGATCATCTCTGAATACTATAAGAAACTCATGCCAAGAAGTTTGACAATGCAGAGGAAATGGATCAATACCTGAAATCGTACCTTCTCCCTAGACTTAATCAGGAAGAAATAGATCTCTTGAACAGACCAATTTCAAGAATTGAGATAAAAAAAAAAAAAAAAGAAAGAAAGAAAGAAAAAAATCTCCTGACCAAAAAAAAAACCCCGGTCCAGATGACTTCACACCAGAATTCTATCAAACCTTCAAAGAAGAGCTTATTTCCATACTGCAGAAATTATTCCAAAAAATTGAGAAGGAAGGAATCTTTCCCCAACATGTTCTATGAAGCAAATATCATCCTAATACCAAAACCAGGAAAACACCCAACTGAAAAGGAGAATTCCAGACTACCTTCATAATGAACATAGATGCAAAAATTCTCAATAAAATCCCAGGCAATAGATTATAGCTACACATTAAAAAGATCATTCATTGGCTCAGTGCTCATAGCACAGTGGTTAGGGCTCCAGCAGCATACACCAAGGCTGGCAGGCTCAAAACCAGCCTGAGCCAGCTAAACAACAATGACAACTGCAACAGAAAATAGCCAGGTATTGTAGGCACCTGTAGTCCCAGCTACTTCGGAGGCTGAGGCAGGAGAATCACTTAAGCCCAAGAGTTTGAGGTTGTTGTGAGCTGTGATGCCATGGCACTTTACCAAGGGCAACATAGTGAGACTCTGTCTCAAAAAAAAAAGGGCAGTGCCTGTGGCTCAAAGGGGTAGGCCGCCGACCCCATATGCCGGAATTGGTGGGTTCAAACCCAGCCCCGGCCAAAAACTGCAAAAAAAAAAATCGTTCATCATGATCAAGTAGAGTTCATCCTTTTATCCCAGGGATACAAGGCTGGTTTGACATATGCAAGTCCATGAACATAATTTACCATATCAACAGAAGTAAAAACTAAGACCATATGATCCTCTCAATAGATTCAGAAAAAGCATTTGATAAAATCCAGCATGCTTTTCTAATTAGAACTCTGAAGAAAATAGATATAGGTGGCACATTTCTTAACCTGATTGAAGCTATCTACGACAAACCTACAGCTAATATACTAAATGGAGTAAAATTGAAAGCTTTTCGACTTAGAACTGGAGCCAGACAAGGCTGTCCTTTATCACCACTACTATTAAACGTAGTGCTGGAAGTTCTAGCCAACACAATCAGGCAAAAGAAGGAAATAAAGGGCATCTAAATGGGGGCAGAGGAGGTCGAACTCTCCGTCTTTGCTGATGATATGATCTTATAATTAGAGAACCCCAAAGACTCAACCCCAAGACTCCTGAAAGTGATCAAAAAATATAGTACTGTCTCAGGATATAAAATCAATGTCCACAAATCAGTAGCCTTTACATGCCAATAACAGCCAAGATGAGAAGATAATCCAGAACACAATTCCCTTCACAGTAGCCTCAAAAAATAATGAAATACCTATGAATGTACCTAACAAAATAGATGAAGGACCTCTATAAAGAAAATTACAAAACCCTAAGAAAAGAAATAGCAGAAGATATTAACAAATGGAAGAACATACTGTGCTCATGGCTAGGGAGAATCAACATTGTTAAAATGTCTATACTTTCCAAAGCAATCTACAGACTCAATGCAATCCCCATTAAAATACCAACATCATACTTTCAATTTGTATGAATTATTCATTTTGTATGGAACCAAAAAGTACCCCGTATAGCTAAGGTAGTTCTTAGTAATAAAAACAAGGCTGGGGTCATCACCCTACCAGACTTTAGGCTGTACTACAAGGTGATAGTGATCAAAATAGCATGGTATTGGCACAAAAATAGAGACATGGACATCTAGAACTAAATAGAAAACCATGTAATGAAACTAACATCCACCTGATCTTTGATAAACCAAACAAGAACATACTCTGGGGAAAAGAATTCCTACTCAATATATGGTGCTGGGAGAACTGGATGTCTACATGTAAAAGACTAAAACTGGACCCGCACCTTTCTCCACTCACTAAAATTGATTCAAGATTGATAAAAGAACTAAATCTAAGGCATGAAGCAATAAAAATCCTCGAAGAAAGTTTGGGGAAAACACTTGAAGTTATCAGACTGGGGAAAGATTTTATGAAGAAGACTTCTGTGGCAATTGCAGCAACAAAAAACAAACAAATGGGACTTAATTAAATTGAATAGCTTCTGTACAGCTAAGGAGACAAGAAGCAAAGCAAATAGACAAACTTCAGAATGGGAAAAGATATTTCCATATTATGAATGGGACAAAAGCTCGATAACTAGGATCTATGGAGAACTCAAATTCATCAACATGAAAAAAGCCAACAATCCCTTATATCAATGGGCAAATGAGATGAATAGAACCTTCTCTAAAGAAGATAGACGAATAGCTAACATATGAAAAAATGTTCATCATCCCTAATTATTAGAGAAATGCAAATCAAAACCACCCTAAGATATTATCTAACCCCAGTAGAATGGCTCACATCACAAAATCTCAAAGCTGCAGATGCTGGCGTGGATGTGGAAAGAAGGAAACACTTTTACACTGCTGGTGGGACTGCAAACTAGTACAACCTTTCTGGAAGGAAGTATGGAGAAACCTCAAAGCACTCAAGGTAGACCTCCCATTTGATCCTGCAATCCCATTACTGGGCATCTACCCAGAAGGGAAAAAAATCCTTTTATCATAAGGACACTTTTACTAGACTGTTTATTGCAGCTCAATTTACAATTGCCAAAATGTGGAAACATCCTAAATGCCCACCAACCCAGGAATGGATTAACAAGCTGTGGTATATGTACACCATGGAATACTATTCAGCCATTAAAAAGATGGAGACTTTATATTCTTTGTATTAAGCTGGATAGAGGTAGAACACATTCTTCTTAGTAAAGCATCATAAGGATAGAGAAACAAGAATCCAATGTACTCAATTCTGATGCAATTCTGATACTAGGTCACGATGACATGGTGAGGGTCAGGGAATGGGGAAGCCGAGAGAGGGGCAGAGGGAGAGTGTGGAGGGTCATGATGTGCAACACACCTCTTAGAGGCAGGACATGGTTATAAGAGAGACTTTAACAAATGCAATCAGTGCAACATGGTTCTTTGTGCCCTCAATGAATCCCCAACAATAAATAATAATTAAAAAAAATACTAAGAAATGGCGGCGCCTGTGGCTCAGTCGGTAAGGCGCCGGCCCCATATACCGAGGGTGGCGGGTTCAAACCCGGCCCTGGCCAAACTGCAACCAAAAAATAGCCGGGCGTTGTGGCGGGCGCCTGTAGTCCCAGCTACTCGGGAGGCTGAGGCAGGAGAATCGCTTGGGCCCAGGAGTTGGAGGTTGCTGTGAGCTGTGTGAGGCCATGGCACTCTACCGAGGGCCATAAAGTGAGACTCTGTCTCTACAAAAAAAAAAAAAAAAAAAAAAAAAGATCTGTGTACTTGCTCTCCAAAGCTTGTACATATGCTTCATATTACTGGCGGCGCCTGTGGCTCAAGGAGTAGGGTGCCGGTCCCATGTGCCGGAGGTGGCGGGTTCAAACCCAGCCCTGGCCAAAAAACCACAAAAAAAAAAAAAAAAAAAATACTAAGAAATTATAGGTGAAATACCAATAGATGAGATAAAATGGAACATTAAAAGGTAATTGGGGGCGGCGCCTGTGGCTCAGTCGGTAAGGCGCCGGCCCCATATACCAAGGCTGACGGGTTCAAACCTGGCCCCGGCTGAACTGCAAGCAAAAAAAAAAAATAGCTGGGCATTGTGGTGGGCGCCCGTAGTCCCAGCTACTTGGGAGGCTGAGGCAAGAGAATCGCTTAAGCCCACGAGTTGAAGGTTGCTGTGAGCTGTGTAATGCCATGGCATTCTACCAAGGGCCATAAAGTGAGACTCTGTCTCTACAAAAAAAATAAATAAATAAAAGGTAATTGGTTATTCCCATTAAAGAATATCAAAAGAGAGGGAAATAGTAGAAAAAAGAAAAAGAAAACAGGTGGTGAGTGATAAAGAAGAAGTGTATGTGGCAGTGGTCAAAAGACTGCACTTAAGGACCTTAGAAGGCCATAGTTCCCCACTGCTAAATGATGTACACTAAATTTATTCAAAAATTATTTTTGGCTCAGAGCTTGTAGCTCAAACAGCTAGGGCCAGCCACATACACCAGAACTGGCAGGTTTGAGTCCAGCCTGGGCTTGCCAAACAACAATGACAACTACAGCCAAAAACTAGCCAGGTGTTGTGGTGGGTGCCTGTGGTCCCAGCTACATGGGAGGCTGAGAGGCCGAGGCAAGAGCATCACTTAAGCACAAAGAGACTGAGGTTGCTGTGAGCTGTGACGCCACAGCACTCTACTGAGGATGACATAGTGAGACTTTGTCTCAAAAAATATATATATACATATATATACATTTATTTCAATAATAAATTACCCTAGCATACCATTACTTTTTTACTTTATACTTTTGTAAACTTTTTAACATTCTACCTCTTGTAATTACACACCTGAGTACGGACACACCTCAACACAGGCACATCTCAACACAGGCACACCTGAGTACCAACATACCTCAACACAGACACACCTGAGCACACGCACACCTGAGTACAGGCACAACTCAACACAGGCACACCTGAACACAGGCACATCTGTGCACGGGCACACCTGAACACAGGCACACCTGAACATAGGCACACCTCCACACGGACACACCTGAGCACGGGCACATCTGAGCACAGACACACCTAAGTATGTATACGCCTGAGCACAGGCATATATGAACACAGACCCCAGGAGGAGCCTGGCATGGAGGTCAGAGCGGTGGACCATGGTCCAGGCCTGTAGCTCACAGACAGGCCCTCATTTGGATTTTATTCCAAGATGGGAGTATTGTAAACCAGACAGAATTAGTATCTGCTGGCCTGCTGTCACACAGCACTGCACATGTGAAGGAGCGGCTTATTTGAAAAGAAGTTGTCATTAGGGTTGGTTTCTTCTGAGGGCTGAGAGGTGCAGGAAACCAAAAATAGTTCACTTCAGTATACTAACTACTTTGACGTATTTTGAGATGACTGTTCAGAGGGCTGGAGATCTGCCTCTGAGGTGAAAATAAAGTGCAGTAAACAACTGATGCAGACACGCTTTCTCAGAATCCCCCCTTATCTGGATCTAGGAAAGATTAACTGAGGGTCTGATATTTTTAAAGTTCTGACAAAATGTTTACCGCCAGCTATTCCTTTGGAGAGCTGGTGCCTGTTGTTTCTCTGCATAATAAAACCACCCTGCTGGCCAGGTCTCCTCTTCTCCACCCCACATAACCTGTCTTCCCATCATGACCTGCTCTGACATGAGCCGCACCCCCATTCTTTCTGTAACCACAAGATGGTAAAAAGCATCAATCATCTGGACATTTTCTTTGATTTTTTTATGTATTGTATGACATCAGTGCCTGTATGCGTGTTAATACATTTGTATGTCTTTTCCCCTTATGAAAGGTCAAAGATCGAAAATAAAAGATTATCCCGAAATGTGAAACGAAATTGGTTCTTGGTGGGCAACATTGCCCTTTATTTCCACCCTGGTGCCGGTGAGCTGAGCTCAAGAAGGAAGCCAGCATGTGGGTTAGGGTGGGTGGAAATTTCGAGGGTTGGAAAGGTAGGAGTTGGCATGTTCCCTTTCTCCTGGGTGGGAGGTTCTATTTCGGCAGGTCCCTCCATTTGACTCTATCACCCTATTAATCTGCTTATTATGAATTTTGTTTTGTAGATTCAAATTACTGAACTTTCAGGGGAAAAACATAAACTTTCTTGCAGAGGGAAAGATTTCTTCCAAGATTCTCTGTGGATTCTAGATGGCCATCTTCCACCCTGACCCTCATATTATCTTCCGCTGTGTCCTGAATTTCTCTCTAAGCTGAGTCCTTGGTCTTGGGTTGGAAAAATGAAACTACAAACCACAAGGGTAAGTGACAAGATAGAGTTTATTGATAGGGAGAAAGATTGATAAGCATGATAAGTAAAAGAGGGTGAACAGAAAAGGGAGAACAAAACCTCCAGCAGCAAAGGGAGGAGGGTTGAAGGGGCCTGGGATACTTGCCCTTTCCCCCTAGGTTGGTTCACTGAAAAGATCAACCCACAGTTATGGCAGGTTAAGAAGAGAAAGGTTTATTTCAAAATACCATGTGCGGGTGGTGCCTGTGGCTCAAGGAGTAGGGCGCCAGTCCCATATGCCAGAGGTGGCGGGTTCAAACCCAGCCCTGGCCCCCCCCCAAAAAAAAAATACCTTGCGCATGGGGGGACCACAAGAATGATTTTCCAAAGTCTCAGTGATAGTGGCATTTAAAGATACCTTTTATAGAAAGGAGTGGGGAGAGAAACTGGAAAACATACAGGTAAGGAGTGGTTGCTGGGGGGCGGAGGAGGGGTAGATGGAGGGGAAACAGGTTGATTAAGGTATTATGCTTCAAATGGCCTTAGGGCCAGGTCTATTAGTATGTGATTAAGGAGTCTAGGAGCCCTTTGAGATTTTAGGTAGACAGAGGAAAGTCTTCAATCAGCATTTCCTGATTATGAATAACGTTTAATTCAAAATAGTCTTTATACTGGACGGCACTTGTGGCTCAGTGAGTAGGGCCGGCCCCATATACCGAGGGTGGTGAGTTCAAACACAGTCCTGGACGAACTGCAACAAAAAATAGCCAGGCATTGCAGTGGGAGCCTGTAGTCCCAGCTACTCAGGAGACTGAAGCAAGAGAATTGCCTAAGTTCAGGAGTTGGATGTTGCTGTGAGCTGTGATGCCACAGCACTCTACCGAAGGCAATAAAGTGAGAGTCTAAAAATCAAAATAATATTTATACCAAGGAATCATATTTTGGGGTGAAATTTTCTTAGCTCCTTCAAGGTCCAAGTGGAAAAGTCCCCTGAGGGGTGGCACCTTGGTCAGTGGGTAGGGCGCCAACCCCATATATGGATGGTGGCGGGTTCGAACCCGGCCCCGCCAAACTGCAACAACAACAAAAAAAATAGCTAGGTGTTGTGGCAGGTGCTTGTAGTCCTAGTTACTTGGGAGGCTGAGGCAAGAGAATCGCCTAAGCTCAAGAGCTGGAGGTTGCTGTGAGCTGAGATGCCACAGGATTCTATTGCCACTCTACCAAGGGCGATAAAGTGAGACTCTGTCTCAAAAAAATAAAAAAGAAAAAAAGAAAAGTCCCCTGAGTCTTCAGTCTAGGGGCTTTAAATGCTGCTTTTCCTATCCTGTGGACAGGGGGTCTTGGGGAAGTGTGTCACAAGTGGCCAGAGGTCTTCTGGCTGAAAATAATCCTAAAATTTGAATAGGAATGCCACCCTTACAGTTTATGCCTTGGGTGAGGAATTAGAGTGTGTGCTCCCTACTGCAGGAAGAACTGCCCAAATCCTTTCAGGCTGTTTTGTTCATGACCTTGCTAGAGCTCAGAGGGTGTAGACTGGAAAGGTGGCCTGTTTATGCCTAGAGATGGGGGTCTGATTTCTGAGCTTACCCAGGCCTAGAGAATGGATAAGGGCCTCAGGGGAGGTCCTTGAGAGGGGTAACCCTGTATCAATAGGAGTCCAGATACCCCCTCTTTAAAAGAATTAGGGCCCATACTAATGAACTCATTTTAACTTAGTTATCTCTGTGGAGACCCACATGGAGTCACATGCTAAGCTGATGGGGGCTAAAGACCGCACTATATGAATTTGGGAGGGGGCACAATTCAACCCCTAACAACTGCTGTATGTAGAATATACCAAGAATGAGTAGGGTCGGGGGGAGAGAGAGAGGAGGATTGCAAGGATGGAAAACTGGGAGACCACTTAGTGGTGGGGGGCCTAACACAGCCACACAAAAACCCTTTTCCTGGGGCTGGGCGCGGTGGCTCATGCCTGTAACCCTAGCACTCTGGGAGGCACAGGTGGGTAGATTGCCTGAGCTCACAGGTTGGAGACCAGTCTGAGTAAGAGCAAGACCCTATCTCTAAAAACAAATAACGGGGCATTGTGGTGGGCACCTGTAATCCTTGTTACTTGGAAGGCTGAGGCAAGAGAATCACTTGAGTCCAAGAGTCTGAGGTCACTGTGAGCTGTGATGCAAAGGCACTCTACTGAGGTTGACAAAGTGAAACTCTGTCTCAACCCAGCCCCCCCAAACCCTTCCCCTCTTCCTCCTCCTTCTCTCCTAAGACAAAGACACAGAGGATCTGGCTAGCCCACCCCTTGAGAAGTTCCTAAGTTGACAGGCAAGCTGTGGAATCCACCCACCACCCGTGGCCCCATATAAAAGTGGTGTCTAACTACCCCAGGTATAGACTTCACCTTTTCACTGCCCAGGCAGTCATCTCTCCTTTCAATCAAGCTAACCTAAATTTAAATCTTTCAGTTAGCAGGTGATTATGGTTTTGTGGGTGAGAGAAGACGGTGCCTTGGATGTCTTGTCCACAGAAAAGAAGCCATCATCAGTAAAATAATTTAAGGAGGTTTCTTCTCAGCCAAATTTCAGGACCATGACCAGGAACCACACTCAAGAAGCTTTAAGCACGTGGACTTGAGGTGGTGGGGTTAGAGTTTGGTTTTATGCGTTTCAGTGAGCTAGGGATTAAAGGTAAGGTCATAGGGCGGCGCCTGTGGCTCAGTCAGTAAGGCGCCGGCCCCGTATACGGAGGGTGGTGGGTTCAAACCCGGCCCCGGCCAAACTGCAACCAAAAAATAGCCGGGCGTTGTGGCGGGTGCCTGTAGTCCCAGCTACTTGGGAGGCTGAGGCAAGAGAATAGCTTAAGCCCAGGAGTTGGAGGTTGCTGTGAGCTGTGTGAGGCCACAGCACTCTACCGAGGGCCATAAAGTGAGACTCTGTCTCTACAAAAAAAATAAAAAAGGTGAGGTCATAAATCAATACATCGAAAACATGCATTGGTTTGGCCCTCAAGAGGTGGGACGTCTGGAAGCAGGAGTTTACAGGTTAAAGATCCTTCAGCTAGCAACTGGTTCTGAGTTAGGCTGGTCTAAAATACTAGGAGTCAGTGAAAAGTAATACTGAAGATAAAAGGTCTAAAATTAGCAGAGCATTGTGGTGGGCACCTGTAGTCCCAGCTACTGGGGAAGATGAGGCAAGAGGATTGAGGGGGCCCAGGAGTTTGAGGTTGCTGAGCTATGATGCCATAGCACTCTACAGGGCTGTAGAGTGAGATTCTGTCTAAAAATAAATAAACAAATAATAAAGGGTCTGTTAATTAGAGACAAAGCTCCAGACAGACTCAAGGGGTTTGTTATGTATATTGAGGACCTGCAGGTGGGTCTTGCATAGCCTTAGGCCTGTTAGTCACAAAGGACGTCTCTAAGAATGGGGGGCAGGGATATGATGACGCAGGTCTGATCTATTTTCTCACGGCCAGCAACTCAGTTTTGGGGCCAAGAGGGCATCCAGTCAGTCTCTGAGTGGGGAGCCTTAAGATTTTATTTATTTATTTATTTGAGGCAAAGTCTCACTCGGTTGTATCACAGCTCACAGCAACCTCCAACTCTTGGGCCTAGGTGATTCTCTTGCCTCGGCCTCCCAAGTAGCTGGGACTACAGGTGCCTGCCACAACACTCAGCATGTTTTGTTTTTTTGGGTTTTTTTTGAGATGAAGTCTCACTCTGGCTTGGGCTGGTCTCAAACTTCTGAGCTCAAGCAATCCACTTGCCTCAGTCTCCCGGAGTGCTGGGATTACAGGCATGAGCCACCCTGCCTGGCCCCAAATTTTATTTTAGTTCATAGATATATTCTGATGGTGTAACTTGTAAAATAAAATTTAAAAACTGTTGGAACTCTAAAAATATTTTAAGCCTTGAGAGAAATGTGACTGTGATTGGAATCATGTAGCATGTAGTTGTAACTTCTGTTTTTTCAGATTATAGATTAACTCTCTTTTTCTTTTTTTTTTTTTTTGTAGAGACAGAGTCTCACTTTACTGCCTTCAGTAGAGTGCCATGATGTCACAGGACTCACAGCAACCTCTAGCTCCTGGGCTTCAGCGATTCTCCTGCCTCAGCCTCCCGAGCAGCTGGGACCACAGGCGACCACCACAACGCCCGGCTATTTTTTGGTTGCAGTTCAGCTGGGGCTGGGTTTGAACCCGCCACCCTCAGTATATGGGGACTGCGCCCTACTCACTGAGCCACAGGCGCCACCCAGATTAACTCTCTTTTTCATTGTTTTGTTTTATAAATGACCAGCAGAGACAAGTGAGGTGGCTCATGCCTGTAATCCTAGTACTCTGGGAGGCGAGGCTGGTGGACGGCCTGAGCACAGGAGTTCAAGACCAACTCTGAGCAAGAGCAAGACTCCATCTCTACTAAAAATAGAAAAATTAGCTGGGTATTCGCTGGGTGCCTGTAGTCCCAGCTACTGGGGAGGCTAAAGCAAGAGAATCGCTTAAAGCCCTAGAGTATGAAGTTGCTATGAACTGTGGAGCCATAGCACTCTACCAAGGGCGTCATAGTGAGACTGTCTCAAAGAAAAAAAAAAAAAGACCAAGAGACCAGACCCCCTCCCCTTCCAATCACTGCTCTGTTATAAATTAACTGCCTCATTTATTGTCTTGTTCCCGACTCAAACCCCAGAACTACTACATTTTCACTATAAAATATTAAATATATCCCCCTCCAAAACCCTACATCAATTAATCAGATTATTGTAACTGTACATTAAGTCTTACATAAAAGGCTATTAAAATTATTTTAAGCTCCCGGGTGGCGCCTGTGGCTCAGTCGGTAAGGCGCAGGCCCCATATATCGAGGGTGGCGGGTTCAAACCCGGCCTCGGCTGAACTGCAACCAAAAAATAGCTGGGCGTTGTGGCGGGCGCCTGTAGTCCCAGCTACTCGGGAGGCTGAGGCAAGAGAATCGCTTAAGCCCAGGAGTTGGAGGTTGCTGTGAGCTGTGTGATGCCATGGCACTCTACCAAGGGCCATAAAGTGAGACTCTGTCTCTACAAAAAAAAAAAAAAAATTATTTTAAGCTCCCAAACCTTATCTCTAAAAATGACCCCAAACTTCTATATTTTGGAACACTGACTTTCATTCTTTGAAATCTGTGCTTCCCAAGTGATTGTCTTCAATTTTTGCACTTAAATAAACTCTTTCTAGCATCTGACTCTTCTATTATTTTAAGTTGACATTTTGGTGATCCCAAAGGAATTCAAAGTGAACATTTGGTTGTTGCTTCTCCCAACAAGAGAGCCCTGATACCAGCACAAAGGGCTGTTGTTCACTGACCTGGCTGGAGCCAGCAGGGGTCTCTGGAGAGGCTCCCCTCAGGTTTCAGATCTCCCTGGCTTTAGTTAAAACTCAGACTTCACTGAAGTGAACCAATTTCACTTTTGATAGAACTAAAATTAAAGCTCTGCGTTTTTTTGGCCGGGGCTGGGTTTGAACTCACCACCTCGGGCATATGGGACCGGCGCCCTACTCCTTGAGCCACAGGCGCCGCCCTAAAGCTCTGCTTTAAGATAACATTTTCATTTTCTAAAAATTCTACTGTTCACAGATTATGATTTTTACTTTTTCTCTGAAATTAAGAATTATTTACTAAACTACTTATTTGCATTGACTAGCCTTTTCTCTCATTCTAATTTTAGTCAGGAAAAGAAGTTTCAGTCTCTTAAAAAAGCATGGCTTAGATAGAAATTTTAATCTTTTTTTTTTTAAAGCCTGGTTCATTTGACATATCTAAACTCCTTTTTTTTTTTGCTTTGTTTTTTTTTAGAGACAGGGTCCTCAGTAGAGTGCCCTGGCGCCAGAGCTTACAGCAAACTCCATCTCTTGGGCTTAGGTGATTCTCTTGCCTAAGCCTCCCAATTAGCCGAGACTACAGGCGCCCACCACAATGCCCAACTATTTTTTGTTGCAGTTTGGCTGGGGCTGGGTTTGAACCCACCACCCTTGGTATATGGGGCCAGCGCCCTACTCACTGAGCCATAGGCACCACACCCCTAAACTCCCTTTTTGAGTGACAAAAAAAGAAAGAAAGAAAGACCTGTCTATAAAAACAACAAAGTTGCTCGGTGCCTGTGGCTCAAGCGGCTAAGGTGCCAGCCACATACACGTGAGCTGGCGGGTTCAAATCCAGCCTGGGCCACCAAACAACAATGATGGCTGCAACCAAAAAAATAAAATAGCTGGATGTTGTGGTGGGTACCTGTAGTCCCAGCTACTTGGGAGGCAGAGGCAGGAGAATCACTTGAGCCCAGGAGTTGGAGGTTGCTGTGAGCTGTGATGCTACGGCACTCTACCCAGGGTGACAGCTAAAGGCTCTGTCTCAAAAACAAACAAACAAAGTTCCAAAGATAAAAGATACTGTCCTCCTCCTGACCATAGACACTGGAGGTGACAGACCCACAGAATTTACCACTGGGCATGAGATGGGGAAGAGAAGATCACAGGTCAATCTGAACTCTCCCACACCCCTTTGGAGGACCTTTGTACTCCACAGAGAGGCATTTCTAGACCTTAAAATTTAAAGGTGCCATTCTGTAACTCTCTGTCCTGTCATCCTATTTTATTTAATTCACTGCTTGCCCTTATAACATTGTAGTGCTTTTATTTATTATCTGTCTCTCACCAGTGATGCTTAAGTTTCACAAAAATGAGGATCTACTTTATCTGCCTTATTCACAGCCATATTACCAGATCCTAGAACAGGGGGTGGCATATAACTAGCACCCAAAAGTTATTTATTGAATGGGGTGGCTCCTATGGCTCAAGGAGTAGGGTGTCGGCCCCATATACTGGAGGAGGTGGATTCAAACCTGGCCCCAGCCAAAAACTGCAAAAAAAAAAAAAAAGCAAGAAAGTATTTTGGGTGGTGCCCGTGGCTCAAAGGAGTAGGGCTCTGGCCCCATATGCGGGAGGTGGCAGGTTTAAACCCAGCCCCAGCCAAAAACTGCAAAAAAAAAAGTTATTCATTGAATGAATGAATGAATACAGTGACTGAACAGAAACCAGTATGTGAGGAACACAGAAATTTGTAAATATCCTCTAGATTTCTAGTATGGATAACAGATAAAAGAATAACCCATTGCGGCAGCCCATACAGCCTACGGCTAGGAGTGAGAGTGAGAAGAAAGACCTGAATAGCTCAATAATGGAACACCTTGGTGAAAAGGGCATGGAGAGGGATTTAGCTCTTGTAGCAACCATGAGAGCTCATGAGATGAGAGCATTGGTGAATTGGCAGTCTCTATACCTGTGGTGTTGAGAGGCATGAGATCAGCCTATGTTAAGCTGGAGGAGAAGGCAGTCGGGAGCATGCGCATTCTATCACGGACTCGCTTACTCTGACCCTGTCTCCTCTCCTGCCTGCAGAACGCCAGCACGGTGTCTCTCTGCTGAAGATTACCAAGCTCTACTAAAGACTAAGATCTATCTATTCTTTTTTTTTTTTTTTTGTAGAGACAGAGTTTCACTTTATTGCCCTCGGTAGAGTGCCGTGGCATCACACAGCTCACAGCAACCTCCAACTCCTGGGCTTAGGCGATTCTCCTGCCTTAGCCTCCTGAGTAGCTGGGACTACAGGCGCCCGCCACAACGCCTGGCTATTTTTTTGTTGCAGTTTCGCCAGGGCTGGGTTTGAACCCGCCACCCTCGGCATATGGGGCCGGCGCCCTGCTCACTGAGCCACAGGCGCCGCCCTAAGATCTATCTATTCTAAGACTGCTTTACTCTAAGACACTCTCTCTCTCCTGCTAAAGTAGATAGCCCTCAGGCACCTAAGAGAAATTGTTCTTGAGCAAGGTAGCTTAGTGGTCCATGTCCGGAACCTACTTAAGCCGGGGCCGAGACCTGGCCAGTATTGGACTCTGACAAGTGGTGTCAGGAGTGGGATGTGACAAATGGCACTATGAGCAGGATTCAGTGAATACAGACCAAGAGGGAAATAAGCTTTAGCAAATAAGAAAAAAAGAGAAATAGAAATATTTGGAGGGAAAAGAAATATCTAAGAAAAAGACAGCCAACAATAGGCCTTCCTCATTTGGTTTTTCCTCTTCTTTCCTATGTTTTCTCTTTCCAAATTCTAACTATCTCTTCTATGGGGAAAAAAGCCAATAAAAGCCTTTAGCCTTGGCTGGGCGCCGTAGCACAGTGGTTATGGCGCCAGCCGTATGTACCAAGGCTGGTGGGTTCAAACCCAGCCCAGGTCAGCTAAACAACAATGACAACTGCAACAAAAAAATAGCTGGGCATTGCGGCAGGCACCTGTACTTCCAGCTTCTTGGGAGGCTGAGGCAAGAGAATCACTTAAGCCCAAGGGTTGGAGGTTGCTGTGAGCTGAAATGCCATAGCACTCTACTGAGGGCAACATAGTGAGACTCTGTCTCAAAACAAACAAACAAAAAAAAGCCTTTAGCCTCTTCTGCGAAGTGGCTAGGAA
The DNA here is from genome assembly GCF_027406575.1 of Nycticebus coucang. Lineage (NCBI taxonomy): Eukaryota > Metazoa > Chordata > Mammalia > Primates > Lorisidae > Nycticebus > Nycticebus coucang. Next base: position 631,189 of record NC_069786.1, on the reverse strand, counting down.
AAAAAGCAGAAAAAAGCCTTTAGATAAGAGGGAAAGAGAAAAGATACAACTAGGAGATAAGAAGAACATTTAGTAAACAAGCCTTTAGCCTCAAGGGTGAGAAAAGCCTTTGGTAAAACAGCAAAGAGAGAAGTTTGGGAATAGGTTGTGAGAGTTTATTAAGTTAGGGAAGAGAACTTCTGCCTTCCCCTATATCTTCACCTATTGCCAACGGGAAGTAGCTTTTGAGAGACCCAGGCCTGAATTCCTTTTTTTGGCAGTTAAGAGTTCTGTTTAGGTTAATATGAAGGATGTAAAGTCTCCATTTTTTTTTTTTTTTTTTTTTAAATTTTTTTTTTTTTTTTTTAATTTGGCCGGGGCTGGGTTTGAACCCGCCACCTCCGGCATATGGGACCGGCGCCCTACCCGCTGAGCCACAGGCACCGCCCAGTCTCCATTTTTTTTAATGGCTGAATAGTATTCCATGGTATACATATACCACAGCTTGTTAATCCATTCCTGACAATTAAGGTCATGGGGGGGAAGCAGAAAGAGGGATGGAGGGAGGGGGGTGGGGCCTTGGTGTGTGTCACACTTTATGGGGGCAAGACATGATTGCAAGAGGGACTTTACCTAACAATTGTAATCAGTGTAACTGGCTTATTGTACCCTCAATGAATCCCCAACAATAAAAAAAAAAAAAGAAAAAAAAAAAAGAGTTCTGTTTAGGGCTCAGCGCCTGTGGCTCAAGCAGCTAAGGCGCCAGCCACGTACACCTGAGCTGGCGGGTTTGAATCCAGCCCGGGCCCGCCAAACAACAATGGCAACTACAACCCAAAATTAGCCCGGGTGTTGTGGCGGGCGCCTGTAGTCCCAGCTACTTGGGAGGCAGAGGCAAGAGAATCGCTTGAGCCCAAGAGTTTGAGGTTGCTGTGAGCTGTGGTGCCATAGCACTCTACCCAGGATGACAGCTTGAAGCTCTGTCTCAAAAAAAAAAAAGAAAGAAAGAAAAGGAAAAGAAAAAAAAATAAATAAAAAGAGTTCTGTTTAGGGTGGTGCCTGTGGCTCAATGGAGTAGGGCGCTGGCCCCAAATGCCAGAGGTGGTGGGTTCAAACCCAGCCCCGGCCAAAAACTGCAAAGAAAGAAAAGAAAAGAAAAAAATTCTGTTTAAAAGAAAAGAGTTGAGGTAGATTAAGGGGGGCTGGTAAAGAAAGAGAGGAAGTGAAGTTTTGTAAAAAAATCTAAGACTCCAGAGTAAAAAAGAAACAGCTAAAGCGCTCCTGTCCCTTTAAGGCAGCCAAAGGTTCTAAAAATTGAAAAGGATAGCCGGGCGTTGTGGTGGGCGCCTGTAGTCCCAGCTGCTCGGGAGGCTGAGGCAAGAGAATCACATAAGCCCAAGAGCTGGAGGTTGCTGTGAGCCGTGTGATGCCATGGCACTCTACCGAGGGCAGTAAAGTGAGACTCTGTCTCTACAAAATAAATAAATAAATAAATAAATAATAAAAATTGAAAAGGAAAGATGTAAAAAGTAGAAGGCCAAAAGAAAAAGCCAGTAGAGAAAAATCATGGCAAATGAGATACAGCAGTTGAAGTATCAGATGGAACAGCTTAAAGATCAGATTAAGATCATGGCAGCTGACACAAGACAGTTGAGAGATCAGATGAATAACCTTACAGTTGAAGCAGGTAAATGCTATATTGACATGAAAACTCAAATTGGGCAGCTGGAAGATCAGAGGGTAAATCCCCCAGTTAACATCAAATGCCATAAATGTGGGAAGGTAAGCCATAAGAGAAAAGAGTGTTTAAAAGGGAAAAGAATGCTGAATGCTAAAGAAAAGGGACAAAGGGCATGTAAACATCCAGGTGTATGTCCCAAGTGTAAAAAAGGCTTTCATTGGGCAAACGAATGCCATTCTCAAAAAAAAAATTTTTTTTTCTTTTTTTGAGACAGAGCCTCAAGCTGTCACCCTGGGTAGAATGCCATGGCGTCATAGCTCACAGCAACCTCCAACTCCTGGGTTCAAGTGATTCTCTTGCCTCCACCTCCCAAGTAGCTGGGAATACAGGCGCCCACCACAACGCCTGGCTATTTTTTGGTTGCAGCTATCATTGTTGTTTGGTGGGCCCGGGCTGGATTTGAACCCACCAGCTCAGGTGTGTGTGGCTGGCACCTTAGCCACTTGAGCCACAGGCGCTGAGCCAGCCATTCTCAATTTGATAAAGATGGAACACCTTTATTGTATGGAAATTCAGTTGGGCCAGAATCAGGACCCACTGGTAAATGAAACAAGTTAAAACATAGTTTCTTTAATATTTTCGTTTCAAAATACTCTCAGAAAAACAGTATAATTCAATTCTTTGCCATGGGAGCACTCTGCCAGCTTGGTTAGACATGTGGTGCCTCAGCATAAAACTGAGAAAATTAAGCCAGACCAATGGATGATGATGGAGAAGAATTAGATTAAATATGTTTGTGGAATATTTGGTTATCCAGCCTGGTGAAGGGTAACCCACCTCTCATCAGCGTCTGTGTACTATAACCGGGTCCATCTGAAGAGCCTGGACACGCCCAAAGGGGAAAGGGACACTCTACAGCAAGTGACTCCTTTGGAAGATTATGAGAGGGAGGACAAAGGGAGGGAGGGTAACTGAGGGTTAAACCACCTTTGTGCTAAGGAGCTCCAGTTGAAAAAAAGAGTCTGGAATCAATTCGCAAAAATTCCGCTGGAAAAGCAGCTTGAAAGCAGGAAAAACTCTGCTACTGAGGTCCTGTGAAGTGTGGGACCCCTGAAGGACCACGAGTAACAGAGCCTCTGAGAGGAGCTGTGAAGTGCGAGACCGTTAGTCCACGAGTAACAGTCTTTTGAGATCTGTGAAGGGTGGATTTATTAGGACCGTGAGTAGCAAAGCCTTTGGAATAGCGGGAGAAAAATCCATGCTCCCACAGATTGCAAGGAAAGCATTATCTTTTGTTTGTCCATTAAGTAAATATCAAAGGAAAGTTCATAGAGTTAAAGAAATGGTAAATTCTCTCAGTGAAGATTTTCAGTTTGTTTTCTCAGCTTCACAAGACCTTTAAAGAATTAACATTACAATCACTGTTTTTCCCTAGCAGCAGGTAATAGCTTAAATCTGTATTGGGCTTCCTCTTAAAGAGCAATTACCTGGAATTCTGAACTTTGACAATTACCATATTCTTTTGCCTAGCAAGAAAAGGGCTAGACAAGAGGAAGAACTGCCCTTACCATATTAAAAAGTTTGTTTGTATATAAAAAAGGGGGGAAATGTGGCAGCCTGTATAGCCTATGGCTAGGAGAGTTAGAAGAAATACCTGTATAGCTCAATAATGGAACACCTTGGTGAAAAGGGCATGGAGAGGGATTTAGCTCTTGTAGCAAGCATGAGAGCTCACGAGATGAGAGCAGTGGAGAATTGGCAGTCTCTACACCTGTGGTGTTGAGAGGCACGAGATCAGCCTTATATTAGGCTGGAGGAGAAGGCAGTCAGGAGCATGTGCATTCTATCACGGGGTCGCTTACTCTGACTCTGACTCTGACTCTGTCTCCTCTCCTGCCTGCAGAACACCAGCACGGTGTCTCTCTGCTGAAGATTACCAAGCTCTCCTAAAGACTAAGATCTATCTATTCTGAGACTGCTTTACTCTCTCTCTCTCTCTCTCTCTCTCTCTCTCTCTCTCTCATCAGCTAAAGTAGATAGCCCTCAGGCACCTAAGAGAAATTATTCCTGAACAAGGTAGCTTAGTGGTCTGTGTCCAAAACCTAGTTAAGCTGGGCCAAAACCTGGCCAGTACTGGGCTCTGACAAGTGGTGTCAGGAGTGGGATGTGACAACCCACCTCAACTAGGTTTAATAATTGATATTTGGTATTAGCCAGGTATTGTGGCTAAGGCCTGTTATTCTAGCATTCTGGAGGCCAAGGAGGGAGGATCCCTTGAACCCAGGAGTCCACAACCAGCCTGAGCAACATAGTGAGACCCCATCTCTACAAAATAATTTAAAAATTAATAAGGTGTGGTAGTAGGTGCCCGTAGTTCTAGCACCTCAGGAGGCTAAGGCAGGAAGACCACATGAACGCAAACACCTGAGGTGCAGTGAGCTATGATCAGGCCATTGCACTCTCACTTAGGCAACAGAGCATGACCTTGTCTCAAAAACCAAAAAATTGATGGATGTGGTGGCTCATGCCTGTAATCCTAGCACTCTGGGAGCTCAGGTGAGAAGACTGCTTGAGCTTAGGAGTGCAAGACCAACCTCCCATCTCTACTAAAAACAGAAAAACTAGTTGGGCTTAGTGGTGCATGCCAATAGTTCCAGCTACTGGGGAGGCTGCAGCAAGAGGATCACTCAAGCCCAGAAGTTTGAAGTTGCTGTGATGCCACGGCCCTCTACCCAAGGCAACAGATTGAGACTGTCTCAAAACAAACACACACAAAACCAATCATAGAGATTGGGTCACATGAGTAAAGGGTTAAGAGACAGAGTGGGTCTGACACTTGGTTTGATTCCACAGCTCCATTTCAGCACAACCTTCTTGTTTGTTTTTCTGTTCTGCCTTCTGGATGTCAGCTTCATCTAAAACTGGCTTCCCACATCATGGTATTTATTACTTCCTTAAAAAATAATGATGGCTCTGTGCCCATAGCACAGTGGTCACAGTGCCAGCCACATACACTGAGGCTGGTGGGCTTGAATCCAGTCCAGGCCAGCTAAACAGCAATGACAATTGCAACAAAAAAATAGCTGGGTGTTGTGGCAGGAGCCTATAGTCCCAGCTACTTGGGAGGCTGAGGCAAGGGAATAACTTAAGCCAAAGAGTTTGAGGTTGCTGTGAGCTGTGACGCCAGGGCACTCTACCCAAGGCGACAACGTGAGACTCTGTCTCAAAAAAAAAAAAAGACAAACCCATTATGTTAACAGTGTGATTGAAAAAACTATTTTCAACAACAATAAATTTAATAAGAGTGGCACTGTTTTACATTTTTTGCAAATCACTATACTGTGTAGCTTAATATTATAGAATATAGCAGGAGTCTTATATCTGCTTCTGCACTCAATCTGTTGCCATGTTGTTTTTCTGGTTGAAGCTTATAATTGGTATGTAATTGGTAAAAGAGAGGAGTGTTTTTTGTTTTTTTTTGAGCCAGAGTCTCACTATGTCCCCTTGGTAGAGTGCTGTGGCATCACAGCTCACAGCAACCCAAATTTCTGGGTTTAAGTGATCCTCTTGCCTCAGCCTCCCAGTAGCTGGGACTACAGGGACCTGCCACAATGCCCAGCCAGGTTCAAACCCGCCAGCCTCAGTGTATGTCCCACAAGTGCCAGTAGGCACCACTGTCCTACCGGCGCCAAGCTGAGAGAGGAATATTTTCATGGCCTTTCCAGACAATGTGACTATTCTTCTTTCTTTTCTTTACCTTTTTTAACAGTTTCAGTTTTGTCACCCTTGGTAGAGTGTGGCATCATAGCTCACAGCAACCTCAAACTTGGACTCCAAGCAATTCTGTTGCCTCAGCTTCCCTGGTAGCTGGGATACAGGCACCTGCCACAATGCCAGCTAATTTTTAGAGACCGGGTCTCGCTCTTCTTCAGGTTGGTCCCCAACTCCCGAGCTCAGGCAATCCACCTGCCTCAGCCTCCCAGACTGCTAGGATTGTAGGTGAGTCATTGCGTCCGGCCTCTGTTCTTTCATATTGCACCATAGGGATCACAGCGAAACTGTTTTCTCTTGGTTGGTTCACTGAAAGATTAACTCACAATTATGGCAGATTAAAATTTGTTCTAAATTCCATGCACTTGGTGGGAATCACAAGAATGATTACCCAATGTCTCAAGGATGGTCAGATACTTTTATAGATGCCTTTTTGAAGGGAGGGGGAGAAGATGGAATAGGGATGCGGCAAGTGGTTGCTAGGGAAGGTGAATAGGTGGGAGAAATAGAGAGACAGGTATTGTGTTTTAAATGATTTGGGCCAGGTCTGCTAACATTCAGGGGAAAAGAAAGTTGCCCCCTCTTTGATCCCCTGATTAGGTCAGTCTGGTTTTTGCAGATTGAGGGAAAGCCCTTTCCAATGCTTTCTGATTGTGAATAGCCTTTAATTAAAAATACATTGAATTTTATTTTTATTAAAATTTATCTTTATTATTTTATCTTTAATAAAGATAAATATATTTAGGAATAAAAATTCCTTAGCTTCGAGTGGCACCTGTGGCTCAAGGAGTAGGGCGCCGGCCCCATATACAGGAGGTGGCGGGTTCAAAGTCGGCCCTGGCCCAAAAAAAAAAAAAATTCCTTAGCTCCTTCAATACTAGAAACTCAGGAACAGGTAAATCCCTTTTTTTTCTTTTTGAGACAGAGTCTTTGTCTCCCAGGCTAGTGTGCCATGGAATCAGCCTAGCTCACAGCAACCTTAAACTGCTGGGCTCAAGCAAGCTTTCTATCCCAGCTTCCAGGGTACTTTCACCACTACACCTGGCTAATTTTTTCTGTTTTTAGGAGAGACATGGGTCTTGCTCTTACTCAGGCTGGTCTTGTACTCCTGAACTCAAGTGATCCTCCTGCCTTGGCCTCTAGAGCACAAAGATTACATGCATGACCACTGCAGCCAGCCAGGAGCTGATAACTACTTAAAGGTTAGTAATAGAGTTTAAAATTACATCAGTAAGATTTTTGTAGTTACATTATAATCCATTGGCATATCTTATCCTTTGTAAGAACCATTTACTCACACATGATTTTTAAACACCATGTATTATTTAGAATATACTGTTTCACTGAGTTGTGCAGATCATTCTAATGCTCACACACTCATCTTACAAAACCAAAAAATCAAAATGTCTGTTACTATTATCACAGACCTCAGAAATGTCTTCAAGGGCTGGGTGTGGTGGCTCACAACTGTAATCCCAGCACGTGGAAGCTGAGGCGGGTGGATTGCCTGAGTTTAGTGGTTCGAGACCAGCCTGAGCCAGCCCAAGACCTCGTCTCTAAAAAAGAGCCAGGTGTTGTGGTGAGAACCAGCAGTCCCAGCTACTTGGGAGGCTGAGGCAGGATTGCTTGAGCCCAAGAGTTTGAGGTTGCTGTGAGCTGTGATGCTACAGCACTCTACCCAAGGTGACCAAGTGAAACTTTGTCTCAAAAAAAAAAAAAAAAGTCTTCAAGAACTGGGAAGTGCCAAGCTCATGAAGCCATATATAATTTTCCCAAAATTTAAATTTTCACTGGAAAGCTCAAATTTTATTATTGGCAATAATACCTTTTGTTTTCTTTGAAGTGATAATTTATTTTTGAGAAAATGTGTGCCAGAATCACCAGTTTTAGCTGCTATTCGTTCAAGTAAAAATGATGTTCAATGAAAAAAGCAGTTTGCTCAGCTGGACGTTCAGGGGTCTTTCCCACTACTGAACTCTTGGTCCTTGGTTTGCTTGCTGCTTGCAGACTCCATTTAGTCACACAGAATATTCCAGATGTGTACTCAGGGGTTAGAGTTAATCAAATATTTTTGCTGCATCAGTGAAGATATTCTCAAGTGAAATGAGTGTTTTTTGTCACGAGTATGTGTTAATGCAGAATGGTGGCCACTAATATACCTTTTGGTGTCGCTGCCTTAAAATGGGCTAGTAAATTTACCTACCACTGCAAATTTAACACGAGGAAAAAAAGCAGTGACATTTCAGTTATCATTGTGAAAATACTTTTTGCCTTGGACCACCTCTAAGTATCTTGAGGAGCTTGAGACTTACCACAGCCCATGCCAGTAGGGCGGGTGGGGGCAACTTCTCCCAAGGATATAGGCTGAACTGGGAGAAATGGTTCTCTGCCTGAACGTCTCAGTGATTTCACAAAAGCAACCCCGCAATGGTCTGCCAAACGCTCACAGCATACTTGCTCAGGAAGGCAACTAGCACGGTACAGTGCTGTACCCTCTAGGTAAAAAAAGGGATTGGGGACAGCCTGAGGGAGACGTCCTCAATTTGTTCAATATTCAAAACAGACTACTGTTTAAATCTGTTAGAAGTAGCCTGCCTTCTTGCTTTATTTGTGCGAATAGAAAAATAAAGGCATGAATGAGATCTGACCAAAAAGAGCCAGAGTACTGGCTACAATTTAGCACAGTTGTTTGTGGAAAGATAGGAGGTATTCTAGTTAAAGAACTTTAATTGTTTCACGGAGAGGGGCAAGTATCCTTTTGCTTTTCAGGGTACTACACATCAGAACCTTTCTGTTACCTCTTAAGAAGGTCAATTTACAATACAACTGATGAGATTACAGCCTTCTTTTATTACACTTCAAGCCCCAGTTCAAGTACATTCAATTTGGGTGTTCCTTAAGGGCCTGGCAACAGGCTGAGATCTCACGGCACCCAGGCTGAATACTCTGCAGTACAGAAATGGCAAGTTTATTCAGCTCTGCTTTGTCAGACTGCTCTGTGGAGATTCTAAGACTTCTTGGGAATCAATACTTCATGGTAATTACTGTCCTTAATATCATCCCAAGTAAAACCTTCTGCACCTCAAAACTATAAAAATTTTTATTCTATATTTTTTCTAGTACAGTCATGCACTGCATGTTTTGGTTAATGATGGACTGCATTTAAGATGGTGGTCTCGGCTTGGCGCCTGTGGCTCAAGCAGCTAAAGCGCCAGCCACATACACCTGAGCTGGCAGGTTCGAATCCAGCCCGGCCCGCCAAACAACAATGACGGCTGCAACCAAAAAATAGCCAGGCATTGTGGCAGGCGCCTGTAGTCCCAGCTACTTGGGAGGTGGAGGCAGGAGACTCGCTTAAGCCCAGGAGTTGGAGGTTGCTGTGAGCTGTGATGCCACAGCACTCTACCCGGGGCGACAGCTTGAGGCTCTGTCTCAAAAAAAGAAAAAAAAAGATGGTGGTCCCAAAAGATTATGGAAAAGCTGACAAATGTCAAATACCTAGTAACACTGTAGCACAATTACTCTTTAAAAAATAAACTTAGTGTAGCCTAAGTTTACATTGTTTCTAAAGTCTAGTGATGTCCTGGGCCTTCGCACTGACTCACCACTCACTGACACCCCCAGAGTCACTTCCATCCTGCCATTCTTTTAAAGTGCAACTATTCTTGGAAAGAGCTACATATTAAGGCACTTTTACTACAGAGGGAAGTAGAAGGATCCAGAAGGCCTGCGATCTGTTTGCTAACCCTACCTTCCTAGATTTTCGTGAGGTCCATGTATGGACGCATTTCCTGGGTTCTACATGTACACGCAAGCACTTTAATTACTGCACAAATGAGGCCGCTGGGGGGCAATAACAAAAAAGACGCAACTCAAACAGGAAACCCGTGGAGAAGTGAAGCAAGACCAAATTTTCAAAATGTCTAATGAAACGGTGTGGAAATACCCGTGTAAAAAAGTTATGTTACGGCTATGCATAAACATGCAATTATCATCATCACAGTGATGGGGGGGGAATCATGTCTAGTTTTGAGAACACCCCAGTGGAGGAGGAGGGATAGGAGGAGAGGTCCCTGTGCACCGGCCGGGGGCGGGAGCCCCGCGCTGAGGACTGGCCTTTAAGAGGGGGGAGGGGCCCGGCTGCCAGCGCCCCAATGCCTTCAGCACCCCCCAGTATTCTAACCTGCGTCTTGCCGGCCTTACCACAGTAAGCCCGAACACATCTCCTGGATGCCTAAGTCCTCTGACTCCAAGCGGCAGCGTCCGCAGCACCCCGCGCCTCGGGAGTACGCCCACCCCAACCCTGGGACGCCCGGGCCCGGGGGTCCGCAAGGCGCCCAAGGGCCCGCAGGACGTGCAACCAGGAGATGAGCGACCCAGGCAGCCCGACCGGCTCCCACCCCAGCCCGCGCGCTCGCCCCGCCTCAGGGCAGGAGGCTGCTCAGCGTCCCCCTACGGCCCTCCCCGCTCGCCGCGGCCCTTTTCTTTCCCGCGTCAGCAGACGAGCCCTCCTGCGGAGCATGCGCAAGTGCGGCAATCCGCGTCAGCAGACGAGCCCTCCTGCGGAGCATGCGCAAGTGCGGCAATCCGCGCTGCAGGGTGCAGTTGTGCTTCAACCGCCGGCCCAGCTCGGCCAACCAGGAGACGCGGTATTTCCGTGGAGACCCGCCCCGACCATGGTGAGACCGGCCAATCAGGGGGCGTGTTGTTGCCGCGGAGCCCCGCCCCCGGCAGGGGTTGTGGTGAAGGCTGAGGGTCATGGGGCGTGAGTGCTGCTAAACTGCCGAGCCTTCCCAGGTCCTCGCGGCCGCGAGCAGCGCACAGCCCGGCACTCGCTCGCTCGCCTCGCGACGGCAGCGCGGCCCATGCGGCCGGGGGTGGAGGTCGGGAGCCGGCGGCGCGCTTGGCGTCTCAGCTGCCGGGGCTCGGGCGGTGAGGGGCCGCCGGCTCGCCGCGCCTGAGGGCCCGGGGCGGGAACGCGGGCGGAGCTCGGCCGCCGAGCCGGGAAGATGCTGCTGTCCCTGGTGCTCCATACGTACTCGATGCGCTACCTGCTGCCGGGCATGGTGCTCCTGGGCACGGCGCCCACCTACGTGCTGGCCTGGGGGGTCTGGCGGCTGCTGTCCGCCTTCCTGCCCGCGCGTTTCTACCAGGCGGTGGACGACCGGCTCTACTGCATCTACCAGAGCATGGTGCTCTTCTTCTTCGAGAACTACACCGGGGTCCAGGTGGGTCGCTCCGGCCCTCGGCGCCTCGGACGGGTTTGCATCCCTCCCCTCCGGCCCGCCTGCAGGATCCAGCTTCAGAGACCAGTGCAGTCACCCATCCTCCCACGGGGCGCCGGGGGGACTTTCAGTTTCTTACTTTAGGTTTGGCCTGATGCTTCCTTACATGTCTCCCAAGAACTCTAGGAAGCTGGGGTAACCTCGTTCTGAGGCCACTAGTGGGATCACCAGCTTCTCGCACGTGTCCGATGTTACTGTCTCCGTGCTTAGCTCAAAGTAGGTGCAGGCGAACGTCTGAATAATTGGGCAGGCGTTTGGCCCAAGAAGGAAGTGCGCCTTAAAAAAGTGACCTTGTCTTGAAACTGATTGATTGATGTCACTATTTGGGCTAGAAGTTCAGCCGTTTTGTGTTCTTACCCAGTGCAGGTGAAAGATGGGCGAAGACTTGAATACGTTTTGTTATGATAGAAGCCTTACTGTGGGTACAATTCTTGACAACTTTAGGCTTAAAAACGAGAGTGATGTTGTCTGATTACTGTCTGTTACTGTTTCTCTCTGTGTTGTAGGGATCACGGCAAAACCCGCCCTTTCCCCTTGGTTGGTTCCTTGAAAGATCAACTCACGATTACGGCAGGTTAATAAGAGAAAGGTTTATTTCCAAATACCGTGCGCATGGAGGGAGCCGCAAGAATGATGACCTAAGGTCTCAGATGGTCAGCTGCCTTTCTAGATGCCTTTAAGGAGGGGGGAGGGAGGGCGGAGAATGTGCAAAGTACAAGTGCAAGTGGTTGCTGGGGAGATGCGTAGGTGGAGGGAAACAGATTGATTTGTAAATTAACCTGAGAGACAGGTATTGTGTTTTAAATGATTTGGGGCCAGATCTGTTAGCATTCAGGAAAGGAAGTCAGCTGCTCCTTTTGATTCCCATTCAGGTTACTCGGGTTTTATGTAGATAGTGGGAAAGCCTCTTCCAATAGTGCTTTCTGATCATGAATGGCCTGTAATTCAAAATATTCTTTATGCCGATGCCAAGGAGCCGTATTTTGGGGTGAAATTTTCTTAGCTCCTTCAATATAGAGATTTGTAGATTAAACTTGAAAAACAGTAAAAGTAGAAGGCCTCTTCACATTAGTTATTTGAAGTCTCATAAAAAAATAACAGTTGTGAATTTTCCCGTGACTTCTGAATTTGAAAGAAGAGCTTTTACATTCTTGGTAAAAGAATACCTTCTGGTATTTCCGAATGTCCAGTTAGTCTTCTTAATTTTCTTGGTGGGAATGTGGTAGAGTCGGTGGAGAGAATGAGATACTATAGTTTTGTCTTTTTGCCTTTCTTTTTTCCACCTGAAGCATCTTTTTTTTGCCTTGAGTTTGCGCTTGTGCTACTGTTTGAGCCCTGATGGCTCTGAGTTTTTCCCAGTTGGAGGTGACTGGGGGGTGGGGAGGGACTAGGAAAGGCTAGGGCTTCTGTTTAAACCATTATCTGTGCTTCCTAGGAAAGACAGAAAGCACAGTTCCAGATCATGGTTCCCTGGTAATTAACTTTTAAAATGGGCCTTCTTTAAAATTTTCAGTAATTCAGGTTAATGCTTTCCCCTTACAATGTTATCTCACCAAGTTTGTCTGAATGTATGGTTTTTTCATAATTGTTTACTTTCACATCTATAACTGGTCTGAGCTGTGGTATAAGCTCAGAATACAAAGTCAGTCACCTCTTAGAAAAGTAATTGTACCTATGATGAATTCCTTTATTTTTGTTCAAAGAGTATACAATATAATGCAGGGAGTACTTCCTGTTTGGCCATTTCTTTCTTTTTTTTTTTTGCAGTTTTTGGCCGGGACTGGGTTTGAACCCGCCACCTCTGGCAAATGGGGCCGGTGCCCGACCCCTTTGAGCCACAAGAGCCCCCAAGGCAATTTCTTTTTTTTTTTTTGTAGAGACAGAGTCTCACTGTACTGTCCTTGGGTAGAGTGCCATGACATCACACGGCTCACAGCAACCTCTAACTCTTGGGCTTACGCGATTCTCTTGCCTCAGCCTCCTGAGCAGCGGGGACTACAGGCGCCCGCCACAACGCCCAGCTATTTTTTTGTTGCAGTTTGGCCGGGGCTGGGTTTGAACCCGCCACCCTCAGCATATGGGGCCGGCGCCCTAGTCACTGAGCCACAGGCACCGCCCGGCAATTTCTTATTTGTTAAACAATTGGAAAACTTTGTAGTGTTTCTGAAATTACATACTTTACCTTATATACTGCTGACTATAGATATCCAGTTACTTATCAATTTCTATGCAACATTTAATCTCGTTGGTTCTCCACTCTCCCACCCCCCTTGTTCCATTAAAAGGATCTAGCTAGCATCCAGTGTTAATCTTCATGTATTTATCAAAGGGCCCTTACATGTAATTCAAAATTTTGTTTAACATGTGTCTCTTGATAAAGTTTATTAGGACTCCTAGATCTGATTGCCCACTAATCATCAAATACAGGTTTTTGAACATTTACACCAATGATTTAATAAAAACATAGAATCAGCCAGGTGCAGTTTTAATCCTAGCCCACTGGGAGGCCAAGGTGGGGAGTCCTGTCTTTACTAAAAATAGAAATAACTAGCTGGGTGTTGTGGCAGACACTTGTAGTCTCAGCTACTCAGAAGGCTGAGGCAAGAAGAATGCTAGAGCCCAAGAGTATGAGGTTGCTGTGAGCTATGATGCGACAGCACTCTGGGCAACAGAGTGAGACTCTCAAAAAAAAAAAAAAAAAAAAAGTAGAACCAAGCGTTTCTAGGCCAGGTTTGGTGTCCGTAGCACAGCCTGGGCCAGCTAAGCAACAATGACAACTGCAACAGAAAAATAGCTGGGTGCTGTGGCGGTTGTGTGTAGTCCCAGCTACTTGGGAGGCTGAGACAAGAGAATCGCTTAAGCCCAAGAGTTTGAGGTTGATGTGAGCTATGATGCCACAGTACTCTACCTAGGGTGACATTAGTGAGACTCTGCTTCAAAAAAATTTTTTTCTAGGCCAGGAGTGGTGGCTCACTCCTATAATCCCAGCACTCTGGGAAGCCTAGGCAGGCAGATTGCCTAAGCTCATGAGTTTGAAACCAGCCTGAGCTAGCACGAGACCCCGGTCTCTAAAATTAGCCAGGCATTGTGGCAGCTGAGCATTATGGCAGGCGCCTGTAGTCCCAGCTCCTTGGGAGGCTGAGGAAGAGAATTGCTTGAGCCCAAGTCTGAGGTTGCTGTGAGCTGTGATACCATGGCACTCTACTGAGGGCAACAAAGTGAGATTCTGTCTCAAAAAAAGAAAAAAAGTTTCTAGTTCTTCTGTAATCTTAACCCTCTGAGAGACCAAGGCAGGTGGGTTGCTTGAGCTCAGGAGTTCAAGACCAGCCTGAGCAAGAGATAGATCTCATCTCTACTAAAAACAGAAAAACTAACAAGGCGTTGTGGCCATTGCCTATAATCTTAGTTATTCAGGAGGCTGAGGCAAGAGATCACTTGAGCTCAGAATTTTGAGGTTGCTGTGAGATAAAATGCCATGGCACTGTACCAGGGGCAACGGAGTGGGATTCTGTCTCCAAAAAAAAAAAAAGAAGTTTCTAGTTCTTGCATTTTATTTATTTTTTATTACTATTTATTTATTGACAAATAATTATTTGCTGTTTAATAACAGCAGGGCATTTTGAATACGTTAGAGTCTCTTTCTGGAATCTCGGCTACCTTCTGATATTTTTGATAGTTTCCTAGAAGGTTAAATCAATAGGGGAATAAATAGCTATCTTTATATATAATACTCAAGGAAAGAAGATTTATAGGGACATTCTGTCACCTTATTTTTTACCTCCCCTCACGCCCCCAGCCCCACCCCCAAGACAAGAGTTTCGCCCCCAGGCCAGAGTGCTATGGTGTAACAGCTCATAGCAACCTTAAACTCCTGGACTTAAGTGATCCTCTCCGGCCTCAGCCACCCAAGTAGCTGGAACTATAGGCATTCACCACATGCCTGGGTAATTTTTCTATTTTTGGTTGAGGTAGGGTCTCTCTCTTCCTTAGGTTGGCTTCAGCCTCCCAGAGTGCTAGGATTACAGGCGTGAGAATAGTGATGATTCTCTTATTCTGCATAAAATATAGTTGATTCATTTCTAAAGAGAGTTTTAGTAATTTAAGAGGATATAAATTTTCCCAAAAAGTTCATTAAAATATGTACATTGAAGAAGAATTTTTAAATTAGAGCTTTTTTTAAATGACATTTTAAAATTATTTTTTATTAAATCATGACTTTTTACATTGATGCATTTATGGAGTTCAGCGTACTGCTTTGATATACAATGTGAAATGCTTACATTGAACTAAGTAACATATCCATTACAATTATACTCATTTCTTTTTTTTTTTTGTAGAGACAGTCTCACTGTACCGCCCTCAGGTAGAGTGCCATGATGTCACACGGCTCACAGCAACCTCTAACTCTTGGGCTTACGCGATTCTCTTGCCTCAGCCTCCAGAGCAGCTGGGACTACAGGCACCCACCACAATGCCTGTCTATTTTTTGGTTGCAGTTTGGCTGGGTCTGGGTTTGAACCCACCACCCTCAGCATAGGGGGCTGGCGCCCTACTCACTGAGCCACAGGCGCCGCCCAGTCCTAAACTCTTAATTGAGTTAAATTTCTTTTCTTCTTCTTCTGTGTTTTTTTGGAGACAATCTCACTCTGTTACCCTGGGTAAAGTGCATCACAACTCACAGCAACCTCAAACTCCTGGGCTCAAGTGATCCCCTTGCGTCAGCCTCCCAAACCCCGGCCACAATGTCTGGCTGGTTTTCCTGTTTTTAATAGAGACAGGGTCTTGCTCTTGGCTTAGGCTGGTCTCAAACTCCCGAGCTCAAGCAATCCACCTGCCTTGGCCTCCCAGAGTGCTAGGATTATAGGCATGAGCCATCATGCCTGGCCTGGATTTATTTTCTGAATCTTGCTGTAAAAGCAGCTGAACTACTAGAATGAGGGCGTTTATTTAGAATAGGAAAGGGACATTACAAGTTGTTTCTTTAGTACATCCCCTTTTATGACTTTTGAATTCTTTCTGTATTTCTGCTAAAATGTCGGTCAGTTTTCTCTAATATTTGTAGTCAATATGAATTGTAGTTTGTAACCTTGATTTTATTCTTCTCTGCTTGCTTATCATTCATGTGAAGACCTTAAATAGCTCTTAGATTATTTCCTTCAGTTAGTGGAGAGGAATGAATGGGGCAGGTTTAGATGTGCCCATCCATTTGCTTGTTTAAGCAGGATAATAAAAGCTTTTGCTAGAGGAAATTAAACATTTCTCAGTCAAATACAAATTGAGTTGAACACAATTTAAGTCTCGCTAGAGTACTTGTTTAATAACAACTTATTAGAGTTATAAGAAAATCTTAGAGAAATGTAATTAGAACTTTATTTTTACACTTTTTATAAATGCAAAGTTCTGAACAAACCAGCTATTTTAGGTTGCATTTGTGAATAGTTTTTAATGCATTATTTTTCTATTTTAAATCACAGATACAATAAACATGCAAACACAGCCACAATATTTTGAAAAAGTTAAAGTTTTCCCTACTCCTACACTGCATATACCTTTCCCAGGTATGTACCAGTTTGGTGCTTAGCTTTAGATTTCTTCAGAGAGCTTTTAAATTAATGTTTAAATTGTGGGAAAATTCCTTCCTTAGATTACCTTCTTGGATTTTTTTTTTTTTTTTTTTTGCACTTTTTGGCCAGGGCTGGGTTTAAACACCCCGCCTCCGGCATATGGGGCTGACGCCCTATTCCTTTGAGCCACGGGTACCACCCAGATGGGTTTTATAGTACAGTGGCAATAAATATACCTGTGTACTTAATGGGATACTTCTGTGTCATTATGATGGAAAGCAAAGGAAAATGTGACCCTGCTTTACTGCCCCTCCTTTGTACATTTGTCTTATTTTGTGGAGCTGAACAAACTGAGAGTTGGCTTAAATGGATTTAGAAGGTAATTTTTCTTTAATAATTTCTCATTTTAGGGGCAGCACCTGTGGCTCAGTGAATAGGATGCCGGCCCCATATACCAAGGGTGGCGAGTTTGAACCCAGCCCCAGCCAAACTGCAACAACAACAGAAATAGCCAGGTGTTGTGGCAGGTACCTGTAGTCCTAGCTACTCAGGAGAATAAGGCAAGAGAATTGCCTAAGCCCAAGAGCTGGAGGTTGCTGTGAGCCGTGACACCATAGCACTCTACTGAGGGCAACAAAGTGAGATTCTGTCTTAAAATAATAATAATAATTTCTCTTTTTTTTTTTTTTTTTTTTAAAGAGGTTAAGAGTCTTTATCACCTTTGGTAGAGTGATGTGGTGTCACAGCTCCCAGCAACCTCAAACTCTTGGGCTTAAGTGATTCTCTTGCCTCAGTCTCCCAAGTAGCTGGGACTAGAGGCACCTGGCTAATTTTTTGGTGGTTGTTGTAGTTGCCATTGTTGTTTGGCAGGCCTGGACCAGGTTTGAACCTGCCAGTCCCAATGTAAGTGGCTGGTGCCCTAGCCACCTAACTGCAGGCGCCGAGCCACTGATCTATGTGTTTTAGAGATAACTGATAAGGTTTTGTGGTTAGATGTGGAGGGAAAAGAAGAAAGTAGGGTTTAGTAATAAACTCCATTGTGTTTAATGAATGCTACTACGTACAAACATTGTTCTGTTATGTATATCATTCTTACTGGGTAGGCAACCCTTTTCCCCCTTTTACAGATAGATAAACAAAAGCAAATATTCATATCTGTAGTAGTCAAGCCAAGATTTATTTATTTATTATTTAAGAATATTATGGGGCTCACACCAGGATTTTGTTTTACACAATTTAGCTTTAAGAGCCCAAAGATGCTTTGCCTGGTGCTGTGGTTGTGTTCATTGAAATGAAATCCCTGGTCTGGTATCAAGGTATTCATGCCAGGAAAAGAAAAAGTAGATAATTACAGTATAGGATAGCAATGAAATTGGAGTGTTTTTGTTAGCTTTGCAGTACAAAAATAAAGTAACTCTTTAATTCTTTGCTTAGGTTATTAAACTGTATCAATTGTCATATGCTACTGTGAATCTTTACTTTGAAAGTAAGTAACATAGTGTGCTTTAGGGAAAAGGGGTTACCGTTACCCCTTATAATATATTGTTGATATATTTTGGACTGCTTTTCTCTGTATATGGAATTCTAACTTTAGCCTCAGTTTTTCCCCCATTGTCATGATCTCAGTGTCAGGATCTTTTTATGTAACACTAACATATATAATATACTAACATTAGCATATTTTAATGATTAATTAATCATCCCCTTTATAAGATCTTCTCTTGAAGGTGACAATTAAGGGGAGAATGGCTTGACTTGGTTTTTTCCTTGTAACAAAAATAGCAGAATATAGGGAATACTAGTCTGTGTTTCTGTGGAAATGTGTATGAATCTCATTTTTAAGGGGTAGGGATTCTTTTTTGTTGTTGTTTGTTTGTTTTTTAGAGAGAGAGTTTCACTCTGTCGCCCTCCATAGAGTACTGTGGCATTACAGCTCACAGCAATCTCCACTCTTGGGTTTAGGCGATTCTCTTTCCTCAGCCTCCCAGTAGCTGGGACTATAGGCGCTCGCCACAACACCCAGCTATTTTTTGTTGCAGTTCAGCCAGGGCTGGGTTTGAACCCGCCACCCTTGGTATATGAGGCTGGCACCCTACCCTCTGAGCCACAGGTGCCACTGGAAGGGTAGGGCTTCTTGAATGGCCTTACTATTTGGTGAATTTTGATCTAACATGGAAAAGGGCAAGCTTGGAAAATAATGTAATCCAGGTGAGACACAATGGCAGGGTAGTGAAAAGAGTGGACATTGAGATTGAAAAGATTACCAGATCTTTCTAGGTCTAATGAGTCTAATTCATTTTTCATTTAAATAGATAAAGGAGAAGGAAACATGAACTCTATTTGGGGGTAAGATAGAATGAGTGAAGTCCAAGGTGTTATAAAAGAGGGAATTCCAGAATAGACAGCAATACAGAGAAACCTTTGTTTTCTTATCAGTAAAAGCCTGTACCTTTTGTAATTTCTGAACCTCTGGTATGTGTATGTGTGTGTGGCTGGCGCCCTAGCCTCTGAGCTACAGGTGCTAAGCCTCAAAAAGCAGTTTTATTGTCTACCTCTTAATAAAGTGAAAAGAAAATTAGCCTTTTTCTGTACAGGGAGTTTTAAAAAAATGGATGAACCTAAAACAATTATGAAGAAACAATTATGATAAACATAAAATTACTTAAAGAATTATGAAAAAACAGGGCGGTGCCTGTGGCTTAATGGGCAGGGTGCCAGCCCTATATACTGAGGGTGGCGGGTTCAAACCCGTCCCCGGGAGGCTGAGGCAAGGGAATCGCCTAAGCCCAAGAGCTGGAGGTTGCTGTGAGCTGTGTGACGCCATAGCACTCTACTGAGGGCCATAAAGTGAGACTCTGTCTCTACAAAAAGAAAAAAAGTGGGCGGCGCCTGTGGCTCAAAGGGCTAGGGCGCTGGTCCCATATGCCAGCGGTGGTGGGTTCAAACCCAGCCCTGGCCAAAAACCACAAAAAAAAAAAAAAAAGAAAAAGAATTATGAAAAACAAAAGCCATATGTTTTCTTTTTTCTTTTTCTTTTTTTTTTTAATTTGAGACAGAGTCTTACTTTGTCTCCCTGGGTAGGGTCCGTGGTGTCATAGCTCACAGCAACCTCAAACTCTTGGGCTTAAGTGATCCTCTTGCCTCAGCCTCCCAAGTAACTGGGACTGCAGTTACCTACCACAAAACCTGGCTAGTTTTAGAGACGGAGTCCTGATCTTGCTCTCCAACTGATCATGGTCTCCAACTCATGAGCTCAAACGATCCACTGTTTCAGCCTCCCAGAGTGCTGGAATTACAGGCATGAGCCACCACACCCAGACATATGTTTTTTGTTTTTACCTTGTTAGAATTATCTTTATTTAAATAACAGAAATTTAATATATAAAATTATTTTGTAATGTGTAAAACTAAAGGGTTTCTTCACTTTTTTTGGATTGTGGCTGCTTAAGCAAGATGATGAATAGAACATAAACTGGGGAGTGTCACAGGGGTGTATATTCTGTACAATCTTTGTGACTCCATGTCCAGCCTTCAGAAGTTGACTTTTGGCAACTGTAGATACTCTGCTGTGTCACAGGCTGCTAATTGTTTCCTCAAATCTATATCCTTTTGCTTATTATTATTATTTTTTTTATTGTTGGGGATTCATTGAGGGTACAATAAGCCAGGTTACACTGATTGCAATTGTTAGGTAAAGTCCCTCTTGCAATCATGTCTTGCCCCCATAAAGTGTGACACACACCAAGGCCCCACCCCCCTCTCTGCTTCCCCCCCCCATAACCTTAATTGTCATTAATTGTCCTCATATCAAAATTGAGT
Organism: Nycticebus coucang; assembly: GCF_027406575.1. NCBI lineage: Eukaryota > Metazoa > Chordata > Mammalia > Primates > Lorisidae > Nycticebus > Nycticebus coucang. The sequence goes on along the minus strand of NC_069786.1, from coordinate 611,090 downwards.
ACATAGGATTCATGCTTCTCCAATCTTGTGATGCTTTACTAAGAATAATGTCTTCCACTTCCATCCAGGTTAATACGAAGGATGTAAAGTCTCCATTTTTTTTAATAGTATTCCATGGTAAACATATACCACAGCTTGTTAATCCATTCCTGGGTTGGTGGGCATTTAGGCTGTTTCCACATTTTGGCGATTGTAAATTGAGCTGCAATAAACAGTCTAGTACAAGTGTCCTTACAATAAAAGGATTTTTTTCCTTCTGGGTAGATGCCCAGTATGGGATTGCAGGATCAAATGGGAGGTCTACCTTGAGTGCTTTGAGGTTTCTCCATACTTCCTTCTAGAAAGGTTGTACTAGTTTATAGTCCCACCAGCAGTGTAAAAGTGTTCCCTTCTCTCCACATCCACGCCAGCATCCAGACATATGTTTTCATGTGCCTTGTTTTGAAGGAACAAACTATCTGCAGTATACATTTATAGAAGCAACCAATGTGGTTTGAAATATAAGTACTAGAGGAGTTACCTGGTGATGTCTTTAAAAAGTTACTGGTGCATTTCAAGTATTTTATTTATTTAAAATATTTAAAGTATTTTATTCATTAAGTTTATTCTGAAACTGTTTTAACATTGAAAATGAGGTGTAAAGGAAAAATGAAAAGTGAAAATGTCAGGACCCCCAACTCCTTATGCAAAAGGAAGGGTCAAACCTAGAGGCTAAGTGTTGAAACACCCCCTTCCAAATGAGTAGCCATTACTAATGTAATGCATCAGCCAGATCTCTGCAACAGGTGGAAGGCTTCAGGCTACTGCAAAGTACTGACCCCTCAGATCATTTGTAAGGAAATTCCTTGTTGGCCCCTCACTAGCAAGGACCTATAAATTGTAACTTTGCGTCTGCAAGCTAAGTCTAGCTCCTAAAAATGTTGACTCCACACTAATAATGTTGACTGCAGATTTATCTTCCCAGGTGCAGAGCAGAGACAACATAAAGCTTACTTCCTGGGAACAGCTGCATAATCGATGCTTCCTAGATTTCCCAGGTCTCACAAGCCTGTGCCTGTTCTGTCTCACTGCCCACTCCCCTTCCTCTTTG